>NC_080832.1:37813515-38438515 GCF_030435755.1 Ochotona princeps
TTCATGTGAATATTAACTGACAGACCCCACAGATGGCATGTGGTGGGGCAGACTCAACCCCAAGTCTTCCTATTCCATGCTCTACTCTTTACTCTGTATCTAACTGTTGACTTTTTGTAAATCCGTTTTCTCACCTGCAAAGTGGGAATTATAATGAGTGCATGAAATGAATAACCTATATGAAAGCTTATGAATTACCATCCACATACTGTGAGCTGTCATGCGATTGGTCTTAGGGAAACTGGAAAGTTTCACTGGGGCTAGGAGTGGAACTTCAAGTATTCTTATCCTGAGAATGGTGATCTCTCCACTGAGACATACATTATCTCTGGCATACACTGTAATTCTTCTTGTTTAAAGATTGATGATTTTATTTATTTGAAAAGCGGAATTAAAGAGAATTGAAAAAGATGGAGAGATAAAGAAAACTTCCATTGCTGGATCACTCCCTAAATGGCTACAATGGCTTAGCCTGAGCCAGGTTGAATCTAGGAACATGGAACTCCATTTGAGTCTCCCAAGTGGGTGGCAGAGACCCAGGTACTTTGGCCATCTTCCACTGCTTTCCTGGGTGCATTAGCAGGGTGCTGGATCATAAACTGAACATCTGGGATTCCAAAAGGCATTTTCAGAGAGGGTGATCACATCATAAGCCCCAGCCATTGTGCTGCAACTTTAGCTCCTGGTTTAATTATTTCTGTGAAAGAAAAGGTTTTTGAAGTAAATGTTTGTTTAAAATAAGCATTATTTCAGGTTCAGGTAAAAAAAAAACTTCTGATTTTTATAAAGCATTTTAAAAATAGATTATTGATTTTACTTGAAAGTCAGAGTATGAGGGGTGGAGGGGGAGGAAAAAGAGAAAGACAGAGAGAGGGTTATCTTTCATTTGCTGTTTGACTCCCTAAATGGTAGCAACATCCAGAGCTGGGCTGTTCCGAAGCTGGGGATCAAGAGCTTCCTTTTTGTTTCCTGCATTGGTGCAAGGTACCAAGAACTTGGGCCATCCTCCACTGCTTTCCCAAGCCATTAGCAGGAAGCTGGATGGGAAGTAGAGCAGCCAGGAGGGCAGCCAGCAGCCATGTGGGATGTTTAAGCCACAGGTAGAGGATTAGCTTGCAAACACCACTATGCCAGCTCCCTGTACCACCCTTGTCTCTAACCCACTCTAATTTTTCTTTAGTGTCAAAAGATGGAAAGATCTTTTCCACTGAAAAAAACTGATTGATATTGATGGTTTTAAAAGTGAAACCATATGCCACATTGCTTCACAAGATCTAAAGTTTGAGCTCCTGTTTTCTCAACCTTTGTCTTGTTTGGCGTATCAGGTCATGCAGGCAGAATGGTCAGGGGTTCAGGCTTTTCAGCAGTTTGCCAAGCACAAGGAAGTACTTCCTGCAGCTTCAAGGTCGGTGCCTGCCAGTTCTAGAGATATTCCACCTCGGGCTACAGTTATAATGCAGGATGTTTGACACTTCATCTCAGCCTAGGAGACATTTGATAAATTACAGTTTGCAAATATGTTATTATAAATAGCTGGGATGCTATAGCTGACATGGCCCTTGATTGTGATATTTATGTTACGGGCAGTATCACATTCCTTGTCTTTTATTATAATCCTGTTTTCCTGCCAGCTAAGATGGCTGCAGTCCTGGTGGCTCCTGCAGTGACTCAGCACTGCCGTGTGCTTTGCGTCTGCTCCCTTGACCTTAAGAACACCAAGGAGGCTTCTAAAGATTCCACTGTTTGCTTCAAGCCTCATGCTGGGTCCCTGCTGTTGACCACATTTTGAATGTTTTTCTAATGATTTTTCAGCTTTTTCCTTGGAAAAAATGTTCATTTCTGAAATCATCTGTTGGTAATTAGGCTGACCAGCTACTTGTCTTCTATTATAGGTCCTGGATCAAAATATCTTGGGTATTCAAAGTTCCCTTTGCAATTTTACACAGACTAGGTTCTTGAAAGACTCTTGAAATCACTTATATTCCACTGTCTGGAAGCTCTTGATCACTTCATGGTGAAGTTGTCAATAATGATGATAATTGGACTGTATGAAGTGATTTACAGTCAAAAGAAACTCATGTATACTAGTGATTTATCAAAAAAGTTTCCTGAAATCTGCTATGTTTTATGTGCTCAGGTTTATAGATTTCGGTAGGACCTAGTTCTGTTTTCACAAAATTCAGGAGGGAAATGTTCATTTATTTCTTTTCTCAAGATGGGATTATTTAGGCTGGGGGCAGTTGGTTTTGTTGGAATTTTCACATCTGAAAGGGGCACAGCTAGTCCTCAAGCCTGGGTATCCTGGCTCTGATTTTTCTTTTTCTTTCCTAGGGGACAGGACTTTGGACTCAGAGGCCTGCATTCTTACTTCTTGCTCTGTCATTAATCTTGTGGGAACTCTGCAAACATTTCTTCATCTTCCTAAGCTTCCTTCTCCTCTTCTGCCAAATCTGATAATTGATTCTGGTCCCTCCTCATGTTATTTTGCAGGTTGTACAAACTGTGTATATGAAACAGCACAAAACCTGGCACTTAGTGAATCTTTCCAAGTGCTATCTGTGAGAGGAGTAATGAGAATGGATGAATATAGCTGCAGTGTGAAGCCTGCCTGCTGGATATGCTTACAAGACCCTTGAAAACAATGTGCTATTTACTAAATAGAGTGGGCCCCTTGAGGTTAGATTAACATTTATAGCATAAATGGCTAGATAAAAACAGTATTGGAATTATAGCATAAATAGCTAGATAAAAACAATATTGGAATATTTATTTAGCCAATAATGAGTACTTGCTAAGCATATATTATGTGCCAAACATGAATTGAGGCACTGGAAGCTTATACTTTAGGAGCTAATTGATCTGTAGAGTAGTATAGGTATTGCCAATGTTACCGCTTTATGAATGAGTGAAATGAGTACTATAGGTTTATATATTTTGCTGTTATCACCCAACTGAGTGGCAGAGTCATGTGATGCTAATCCTGGTCCCTGCCACAAAGCCACTGCTGCTTCTGTCACTGTCTATAGCAAATGAACGTCTTCTGTCCTCTGACTACTGAACTTTGTTGAAGCTTCTGTATTTATGGGGCAAGTTGGAAAACTAAGGTTACTTTAATTATACTCTATTCAGGGCAGTTCAAACAGAAAAACAAGTAGAAGAATGAAAGATTAGCTGAAAAGTAGTATGGCAGGTTTTTCCATTCCACATAGCTTTTTTCTATACACAGGTAGATGCTTACCTTTAAAATCATAAGATATTATCACTGTTTCCTGAAGTTGGCTTCACTGCTTGATAACATGCACAACCAAATTCCTTCTATTTTTTGTTCAACATCAAGGCAGGGAGAGGTAAAAATAGAGACATAGAGGTAGAGAGAGAAGTAGCTTCTATTCTCTGGCTCACTCCTCAAATTCTTGTCAAAGCTGGAAATGAGTCAGGCTAAAGACAAGAGCTAGGAAGTCAATGCAGCATGTCCCACATAGGTGGAAGTGGTTCAGCTACTTCAGCTATTACCTGATGGCTCCCATGGTGGGCCTTAGCTGGAAGTTGGCTTTAGAAAAATGAGGGCACTGGAGCTCAGGCACTCCAATATGGGCTGTGTGTATCCCAATCAATGGCTAACCCCTGGGCCAAACACCCCCCCAAGATAAATCTCTAACATACACTTGGGCAATTACAGAACAAAGTTGGTTTTTACATCACACTCATATGTTAAACTGTTTTAAATTATCCTATATTCTAAAATCAGTGGAGTTGGGTTACCAACCTGTCTCCTTTCATAAGATCATCATTTATATACAATAGTCAAAGAGGGCCATTTAATCCAAATTAATTCTCCTTTCTTTTGGTAAATTAATTCTAAATCCTAGAGATTTCCTTTTGAGCCCACCCATCCTTTTTTGACCATTTAGAATTTGTATCTGAAATCCAATACCAGTCATGCACTTGATTTCAGGTACATTTGTCAGGGGTTTCAATAAGACTTGTTTCCTGTCTGAACCTGTGTTTTCCCCCTCATTGCCTAGGCCAGCTGAGTCCTGAAAGTTACTCATGAAGGTGGAACTTTATCCAGCACATTTGGAGGAGGAGGTTTGAGAGTCAGCAGATAAATCATAGGTGAATTTACAAAACCTGTAAGAGCTGAACTTCTATTATAGGATCACCTGGAGAATGGGGCCACCTCATGATTCATTCATCCATTTTATATTTTTCCATATGATGGTTTGTACAAAATCTCTCTTCGACCCCAGTAACCAACTGACCCACCCACCACACAGCAGCACTGATCTCTAGTGCGGGATATTGGACTCATCACTAATTCCCTGTGGTTGTTTTGGAACCAAATCCTAAATTCTGAACTTAAATATTTGTTGAAATTAAGTAGCCTGTATTTGTTATGTGTTTCACTGATCAATATCTTTAATTGGCTAGGGACAAGACTGACACCTTTACAGAATAGGCATCAGTGTAAAACTGGTCTTTGATCCATTGCCACCCATAGGCAGAGGTGGATTATGATAACATCAAAGCTTGGATTTTTCCAGCTCTTTTGTCCACACACTTCTTACCTTTCCTGCTGCTGTGAGTCCCTAGGGGTACTGTGTATGTGTGTATCACAACCTCCTCCCTGGTGCTCTGCTTGTGCTGCCTGATATTGCCTTAGCTGCTCTGAATCCCTTAGGTTGCCAGCTATAGCGTGATGGGGTAGGCTGCTAAGTTGTGCTTGGTTAGAGAAGTCTTAAAGTGATCTCTCCATGAGCCAACATTTTGAAGAGCTTTTATAGTTTGAACCCTCCATTTTCTACTTGCTCTGGGAGTTGGGAAAGTGGAATAATAGACTATGCCTATGCCAGTTCATGTGTCTTTACTCGTGGGTTGTGAGAGCTCCCAGGAAGTACCTCAGCCCAGGCTTCTGAGAGTCCCTTTCCACCACTTGGCTACTCGACTACTCACACTCAAACACGTGATCCTAGTTAGACTCAAGCTTAATTCCTGACTGTGTGTTCCCAAATGGACAATAAACTATTTGTAACTCATTTTAGGGAAAACCACTGAATTGTAATATTAGTGATCTGAAAACATTCACATGTGAATGAAATGAAGCCTCTGTGGTAGCAAAGGAATGAAAGGCACTACAACATTTCTGAATTTTAGGATCATGAGATCATGGTAGTAGAAGAAAGGATTGTTATGCATTTGGCACAAAATGAGCCCTTTTCTTAATGAAAACCTCAGTGGAATGCCACATATTGTTATAGCAGGCAAGTTAGTGTGTTGGAAATAGAAAAGTCTGAACCTTGTGCTGTGATATCAGTTTTTCCTTAAACTCTGCAAATTTCAAGGAGCAATTAAGAAACTACTGATAGTGATGTGAATGTTGAAGGCTGTTTCTCACCAGCATTGTTTCATTCTTCACATTTGGGGAGACAGACATGCACACACAGAAACTGGGTACCCTTGTCCATATGGGCTGAGCAGATTGGGATGGACGTCAGCTTGTGCCAGGAATGACTGGATGGAAGGAATGACTGCCCTTGATGAGCAGAACTGAAATCATCACTCAGGCAGTCGCCAGTGAAAGCCTTGGGTGAATACCTCTAAACCCCAAGTATCCATTTAAAAACTAATTACATTTGACGTTGGAAACACACATCATGGATCTCATGTGGCTAACTTTCCTTTGAGGGATACAGCGTTCACTGCTGTGCTGCAGATGTGCTCAACTAAAAATGTAATTGGAACGATCCACATCTTTGCAGTTGGACAATGAGAACCAATCCTGAGGAAGCAGGGAAGGGGATGAATATAAAAATTCCAGAGTGGAGTAGGCTCTATCAGTTTCCCCACAAGTTTGTGATAACATCCCATCAGCTCAAAACACATTCTTCTTTTAGTGGTATAGCCACTACCATCACCTGCAGTGATGTGAAGTGTTCTGGGTTGAAGTGCTGTTTCTTCCTTAGAGACCCCTTTGGTAATACCTGGTCTGTATGTTCCTTGTTCCAATTTTTTGCTCTTCCACCCAACTGACATGTTTATGGAATTATCACTTTAACAGCTTCAAATTGAGTGCTGGAATGGGAGACTGAGATTTTTAGCTTTAAGTAGCTAGTTCCGGACCAGTAGATTGCTGCTTCTCCCTGTGTGTACCCTGTGGCTCAACCAGGAAAAGAGCAGTGTATCTTTGAAGTTAGGTGAACTTCTTTCTTTCCAAGTATGTTCCAGCAAGTTGTCTGAAAGCGTGGGCTATTTCCCCAGTGGTGCTCAGCATCATTTGGCTCACATACCTGTCACATCACTACTCTTGCGCTATGGCTGTGACTTTATTGGACTTTGTGAGGGTCTGTCTTGGGAATGGGTTGCTGGATGTTTGTTGAATAATCTGAATAGCTTTATTTAATGATTTAAGTCCCAAATCTTGTAAGATTTGATTTAATGTCAACAGTTAGTTAATGACTCACAAAGTGAGCCTGCAAACTCAGATTATTGAATTCAGGAAAGTTTTTACAAAAGTAAGTCAAATTTTTCGTTTTTGAAGGGGTGGTAGCACTATTCTTGATGATGATGGTTATGAGCTGTTAGTGATTTGGTTATTTAAGAAAAGTAAACTGTCATCTATACACAAATGCTTCTCTTTCTCTCTCTGTGTGTGTACTTGGTGTGGCTGAGGTTTATAAACTTATTTCTGTGTCAATCCAGTATCAAAATCTTTGCAAAGTTATATATAAAAGGGAAAATGCAAAGAAGAAAAGAAACCCTCTCGCCTTGTCAATTTCCTCAAAGTTTCCTAAATCCTAAATTTGCTTTCCATTAAGACAGTGGTTAGACAGCAGCTGTTGAACCTCTTAAGAGAATACACGATATGGTAATAAACACCATTTCAGAAATAGGCTTTTTGCTCACTTTATAGGGAAGCACAGTAATGAGCTCTGCATGTTCAGTATACTTTTTTACTCCAGACCCTGTGTTTAACGAGGGGGCTCACTGCAATTGGCTCACTCCCTACCTAGCAAATGGATATGTTTGTTTTGTCTCTTCGGTTCCAGCCACCCCTGGCGATGCAGCAAGTTGTAAAATGCTCTTTGAAGTTCATGTGTCATCCACTTGAAAGCAACACCACAGGCTGTTGTGTGCTGACCCTCTTTTCAGTGGTGCTTGGTGTCCCAGTTTCTCTGGGGAAGGCTCAAGTCTGACAAAACCTTTCCCTTAATGGTATAGAAACCCACCCAGAAGGCTTACCAAAGGGAGTCTGAAATTTTAGCTGCTAGCTAGCTGTTTGTGAAGGAAAGTCAATTTAGAAGTAAAGTGAGTACTCATGACTTTAATACAATAAATTGTTTTTAAAAGTGCCTCCTTGCCATATGCTCATCTGGTTGTGTATAACAATTGACATGGCTTCTCTTTCTCTGTAGTACTAGACAGTACCTGGGCTTTGGAGAAGGCAGATAGTGTTCAGAAATTTGTTTGTGGTAGGAATATGTGTGGGAGTAAAAAAATGTTGGAATTTAAGATTGTCCCAGTGTATTTTCAAGACTACTTGCAAGCCCACAAAAACAACTGAATAATAATGTTAGAGCTAGACTTCTTAAAAGTTAGAAGTAAAATAGCTTTTTCCAAAATTATATTATTTATTTAAGGGGGCAGAGAAAAAGAGGGCTAGTGAGAGAGAGAGGGAGGAGGAAGGGAGGGGAGAGAGAGAGAGTGGGAGAGGGAGAGGGAGGGGGAGAGAGGGGGAAGAGAGAGGGAGAGAAGGGGGAGAGAGAGAGAGAGAAAGAGAGAGAGAGAGAGAGAGAGAGAGAGAGAGAGAGAGAGAGAGAGAGAGAGAGAGAATGAGCATCTTTTATCTGCGGTTCACTCTACAAAAGCCCTCAACAGAAGGAGCTGGGTCAGCCTGAAGTCAGTCCATATCTCTTATGTGGATGGCAGGGACCCATCACCTGCTGCCTCCTAGAGTGCACATAATTAAAAGCTGGAGTTGGAAACATGGCTTAAATTTAGGTACTCTGGCTTAGATGAAGGCACCCTAAGCAGTGTCTCAACTGGTCTGCCAAGTGCCCATCCTCAAATGAAATGATCTTTTCCTAAAGATCATCTTTCCTAAGCACGTGCTGTGTTTTAAAACTGTGGTGTACAAAGCACTTAAAATAATTTTTTCTTATTCATTTAATCCTCACATCATTGTTTGGAAGTTAAGACTGTCATTTTCCTTTTCTGCACAAGAACAGAACACAGATTTTAGAATTGTGATGTTGGATTCAGATTACTTTTCTGCCATCTCACTTCACTTCCCTGGATATCAAATAAAGCAACTGGTAGCAAATGATTGATGTGTGCCTGATACACATAGAGGCTCAATACATATTTTTCTTGTGCTTTACAAGCCTGAAAGGTTAACTTCAAGGAAAGAGATGCTGAAGTTATGGTTTCGCTGTATGGCTACACAAAGGAATGGGTTCTATAGGAAATCGGCTCTGTAATAATCAGGGTATACAGAGTTGGGCTTGTGAAGCCTGAAGGTAAAGCTGGTCATCAAGGAGAAGCGACCACAAGGTTCCAAGTAATTCCAAACATGTTGCCTTAAGATTCTTTTCTATATAGAGGGAATGTGACTCGTTCAAAATCAAACAGATAAGACTGGATTGAATTCCTAGCTCCTAGCTTCATTGTGGTTTGGGCATTTGGGAAATGAACTCACCAATGAGAACGCTATACTTCTTACTGTCTCTGTTGACTGGCCTGTCACAAAATTTTGATTAAATCAAATTATCATATAAAATGAATTATTGCACTTTTTTTTGTATCAAAATAAGCCAGTCCTTTAATTCCACTTTTTGGTGAAACCTTTGAAGTCCTCTCTATGAGTCAGCACAAGAAGCATCTCCTAAATCTGACTTAGATGATAATTTTCTGGGCATGCTGTTTAGAAAAGTGACTGAATGACATTAAGGATCAATCAGTTGAGCAATTACATTCAAAAACTATCGTAACTTTAAAATGATAAATTCCAGGAAGGCATATAAAATCAACATTTTATTTTCAAAGCATTACTACAATGAGTTAATATATGCTACTGATGCTGAATTCTGGTTTTCCTAAGTCTTTAAGGTTATGTAACAGAATGACCTTGCTCTTAAGCAAATGTAACCTGGAGAGTTTGAGATAAAAAGTCAGGATGTCTGAAGGTGACAAAAATAAAGGAGAAAATAAAAGAAAGACAGGACTATATAAACAATCAGTAAATTTCAGTAGGAATATGTAGAGATTCGTTGCCCTACCCAACTTTGTAATTTTTCTATATACTTGAATTTGATAAAATAAGACATTGGAAGTGTAGTGACAGTTCTTTACTAAAGGTGATGACTTTGTTTTCAGGAGTATTCCATCTAGAATGTACATTTCTACCCTGTAGTTGCTATTAAAGATCTGCTTCCCTATCTACAAACAGAGGGAAGTTCCCGCTAACAAAGCATGTTCTAACATTTGCCACTAGGCTTAACTTGGGACTGAAAAATGGAAAAAGGATGCAGGATATGTCAAATTCCTGGCATTTCAAGTCCAGTGACTTGAAATTTAAAAATGGTATCATGCCTCATGAGCACCACAAACCACTTAGTTTCTTATTTCATAGATTATGGAGTTAGAAGGCTTCAGTGAATTATTTCAGTACTTTCTCTCCTCTAGAGCACAATGCTATAGTGACGAACCAGAAAGCAAGGAATACCCTTTGCTCATGTTCCTGTGTGATGTTTGTACTGGATGGAGACAAAGGGGCTTCTACTCTTTAATACTTTCCCAACTTGTATTTGAGGCTAAACCTTAATAGTGTTTCCCAAAGTTGCCTACTTATGGAACATACTCACCCTTGGGAAGATTTGTTGTGAGAAAAATTGAACGCTTTTAACCTAACAAAAGCATTGCCATTTATTCCTCAGAACTGAGTTCTCATTTAAAATATCATTGTGCTTAGGATCATGATATTGGGAATTCTTAAAAAAACTTGTGCATGAAAATGACAGAAGAAATTAGAGCAAAAAGTTGTAGGTTAAAATCCCAATGAAAGCTTGATTAGGAGTAATAACTATCAAGCAATTGTTGGAGTATTAATAGCTCCACACATATGAAATCAGCACCTGTTGAGCACAGCATCCTGTAGAAGGAATGAGGGGAAGGGTAGAACGTTCCTGTGATCCATCTGCTGTGATGCTAATGGGGACACAGGATAAACACACCTAAGACCATAGAAGAACAGATAAGATGTATTACTGAGTTCTGTGCTTGGAGCTGCTGACTTCTGCTTGCTGCTTAACTCTGTGACCTTGGGAAAGCTCTATATCTGTTTTGATTAGCAGATCTCTTATCTGTGCCATGAGGACCTGGACTCCAGACCCCATTCTATACACTAAATTGTATGTTCCATGATTATGTCATAAAATCAGTCTTGAGAGTGGTAACAGAGGTGGCTTTGTGTTGCTCAGCAATGAACCTATGACACCAGCATCTTGAAATGAGTGTTGGTACAAGTTTCAGCTGCTACACTTCTAATCCAGTTCTGTATTGATTCACCCTGGAAAGCAGCAGAAGATGGCTCAAGTGTTTCAGCCCCTGCCACCTGGGAGGGAGACCTGGTGGAGTTTTAGGCTCCTGACTTGGACCTGCCTCATCCTTGGCCAGGTGGACTTTTGGGGAGACAGAAGATTTCTGTCTCTCTACTTTGCTGTCTCTGTCTCTTCCTGTCTTTCTGTGCAACTCATTCAAATAAATAAATAAATAAATAAATAAATAAATAAATAAATAATTTTTAAATCCAGCTTTTGGCAATCTCTATCCAAGAGTATTAGAGTATTTTTAGCTCATTCTGGTATTAAAATCCTGAAATCAGTCAATTTGAAAACAGCATTGTTTTCTAGATGCCAGAAATAAGAAATATTTACAATATATTTACAGTGACAAATAGGCTATTATTATCATTGTAAAATAAAATTACCTGTATATTATCATGATCCTCAGTAAAGAAGGGCATTGTAGAATAAGTCAGCAGTCAGAAACCAGCTTGAGAACTGACAGTCATTACAGCAGTCACATCCAGAGGAGCTGGGGTGCAGCACGGGGTTGGTATCACGCTTCAGTTATGCTTACTTCTTTGTGCGAAACATTATAAATTTTGTTGTTCCTCTTCTTGCTTTTCACTAAAAATGTAAACTCACTTTGAATATTTCTTCGCTGGTGAGAATTACTATTTACAAAATGTCACTTCCTGCAATGATTATTTCCTTGGTAAGGTTGCTTTACACAGCCAACCTCATAAGCACACAGAGAGTATGTTTTGTATGCTGAGGACATTTACTGTACAAAATGAAAAATACAGTCATGTTTTGTCGAGGATCTATGATATTAAACAAGCAAGCAAGTAAGCAAAAACTGAGATAACATAATTATAAAAACATATACTTATGATTAAGAAAAATGTTAATATTATAATGGTGAAAACAGATTAAAAATTTGAAATATAATCAGTGTATTTTCCCAAGTCTAAAAGCTGTCTCTTTTTTGGGAGTTTATACATATAAGTGTACAGATAAACGAGGTCTTTTTTTCCTGTAGTCAAACTCATGGGCAATCCCAAATTAAAAACAAAACACTACCAGTATCCCAAGAAACTTCCCTACTCTTTCCCCATTTCTTCTTCTTCTTTTTAATGGGCCAGAAGAGTACATCTTCATTTATATGGTATGATTCAGTGAAGCAGTACTTATAACTATATGCCAAATAAAATGACATCCACACAATTTTAGTACTCCATGTATTAACTACCACAGATAAGACGTATCATATTTGTCTTTTTCAGTCTGTCTTTTTCATGTAGCATAATGATCTGCAATTGTGACATTCTGTTGCAAATGTCAGGGTTTCATGCTTTTTATGGCTGAGTAGTATTCCACCATGTATTTTCACTACATTTTCTTTATCCAATTATAATATAATGGATATCTAGGTTTAACCCATATCTTAATTATTTGCGAATTGAGCTTTTATGAACATAGGAATACATATAACTTTTTATCTGCGTATTTCATGAAGGTTTTTATTCTTTGGAACTCGGTTCATGTGAGAAAATGAAGCCCTATTTAGGAAGACTTACGTGGTAAAGCTATTATTCCATAGGGAAGATCATTTTTGAAAGGTTACAGGCAAGAAGAAAGCAGCAGAATCTTTTATTTTTTTTAAAAGGACTTTGTTTTCTTAGAAGAGAGGATCTTTCCAATAGACTTTGGTACACTTTATTGACTGGACTGCTCATGTGTCCACACCTAAAAGAAAAAGAGCTTATAGAAACACATAAATTACCCAAGAAGCATTGGGATTCTTTTAGTAAGAAATTAAAGGAAAATTTATTTTAGGTGTTGTGTGTGTATCATCAGTTGTTCCTGCTTATTGATCAGTAATTTTCCATAGTAGACATATAGCATATTATTTTATGTTCTCACCAGAAGTGTATGAGTGGTCCTGTTTCTCTGTGCCTGTTTGATTTTTGCGGGGGGGGGGGGTGTTGTTTTAATTTTAGACACTGTGATAGGTATACAGTGAGATCTCTAGTTGCAATTTCCATGATGGGTAGTGATATTGAACTTCTGATCATGTGCTTATTTGCTGTCATGTGTTATAGCAATGAAATAATTATTCCTATGGTTTTCTTACTAGAAATTGAATCTTAAAAGCAACCAACCAAACAAAAAACTAATGTAGTGCTGAGTTTTTAAATTCTTTTATTCTGTGCACTGGTCCTATGTCTGATAAATGAGTCACCAATTATACTTCCCATCTATAGCTTATATTATCATTTTCTTAAGAGCAAAAACATAATTGTGGCATTCTGCATGTAAGAGGATTGTAATAAATATATTGACAAGTAGGATGACAGGAAAAGAATGTATTCTGGGGAAACCAGGATAACACATGACAGGAAGATTTGGGAAAATAAAGATCCCACGTTTGTGTCTGGTGAACAAAGCATAAATAATCAAAAGAGACCCCCTATACCTCTATGTGAAATAGATTCTTCTAGAGCAGACCACCCTGCCTTTTAATCAAGTCTAGCCAGTGTACCAGGAAGATTCTTTCTTCATGGTGCAGCCTTGTCCAAAACACCCAGCCAAAGGCCTGCCACAGTCTTATCCATGCATGGATAGACAGACACACATGCGTGTGCACACACACACACACACACACACCCCAATTGGCCAAAAAAAAATCCTGACCAAATGAAAAAAATTATAGCAAGTAAAGGGGGTTGTTTATGGTTTCAGTTTCTCAGCATCTGCAGCTGTCATCTGTTTCCAGTTTGGTAGTTTTTATTAAGGCAAAGTGGCACATGCTGTCATAGGAACTGCTCCAGCTCACGCTCCACAGCAGGTCACCGGGTATCCCTGGTGTGCTGAGACAAGATGTGTTTCCTGCCAATACATGAGAGCGGGGAAGATGGCTCTGCATCAGCTTCCAGGTCAACAAAGAAACAGAGAAGCCATGGCAGACTCATGAAACAGAAGAATCCCTCTATTTGAGAAGTATGTCCCTTAACTTCACCAACAGTTATTAAGCACTCATCATCCACAATAGGGATTTGATTTCCTCATGGAAGTTAAGAGAATTGGCACACTATCAGAAGAGTGACTTTTGGGCTGTGATTTTCATTTGTGGTCCATCCTCATGTCTGTCCTACCTCGACAGTCTCATCTGGGACCAAGCTGTGAAGTGCAGCATAGAGTCAGAGATGAAAATAAGGCCAGTTAGTCCATATTGCAGCTAAATCAAAGGTTCTGAGCCTCATTAGTACCAACTAAGGGAACTGAACACAATGATTTGGAAGTAGGGCTTGGCCTTCACTGAAACTTAATTTGTAGCAAACCTTGGGATTAATTCACATTTTTATGTTTCAACAAAGAATATAGGAGTAGCTGAGATATGTTGAACATATTCTGAGAATATCTTATCACAAAACAGTGTAGGAAAAGTAATGACCGTTAGATTGATTGTCTTGTCAGTGTAACACAGAAAATTAAGAGAAAATGAGGGCTGAGACTGGAAACTTCTACATATTTAATACACCTTTGATGCCATGTAAGTCATGAGGAAACTTTAGTACTTCCAGGACTTGCACAGTGAAGTGTTCTAGGCAGAAATAAACAGCTGGTCTGTTCTGGAAGCATGGATTGAGCAGTGTGGTTTGAGTTGCTTCCCCTTCAAAGTAATTAGAAGCCCTCTCACAGATGTCTTAGAGAGTCTTCCGCTGCTGCCGTGACAATGGACCTCATGAGGTTATTGGATTCCAAATGCTCAAGCTCATCTAGATACTTTGCTAGGACTGAAGATCACAACTCTTTGAAACTCACAGTGACCTACCCAGCTTGCCTGTCTGATCCTGCTGTCTCTGTCACTCACTAACTCATTTGAATCCAGACAGACATCTAATCTGTAATCTGTAGTCTTTGTTGCTCATGGAAAAACAGATGGTCATTTGGAGATAGAAGCAATGAAGTTGAAACCATTGGTAGAACACAGCTATAGCATAGTTCAATTAACATGGGTACTGTATACTGTGGTTCTCTACTCAGATCCCCTCCATGAGGCTAATGTGTCCAGTGCCAGCTCCTGATAATAACCAAAGCTGGTAGTCTGAAGCTGCTGCCTTTGCTGGGAGTTGCCCACAGCAGTGCAGAACTGTCTACCCACTGTTACATTTCCAGCCAAGATTACAGCCCTCTGCCAAAGATGACCTGCAACCCATGATTGACTTTTTAAGGCATGCATAAGCTTGTCACTCTTGATTAATTCTGATATCGTTTTGTTAGACATTCCCTGCTCTAGGTGCCATCATAACATCTGCAGAAGCTCAATTATAATTTCATGGGGGCCAACTTGTTGCTCTGTCCAATCCTACATCTTGCTTAACTTTCTAGCAGGTGTACCTTCCAAGAACATTCCTCAAAATACCTTCTGCATGCTATGCTCCATTTTCAAAGACCATTTCCAGAGAACACAAGTTGAAGAAAGTTGGTGTTAGTAGTAACTGTAGGAAATAGACTCTAAGAATAGAATTACTGATTACTGAATGGCAAGCAGGCCCCACTGCTAGTTGTAAGTGGAAGATGGATAGTCCCTGCCATGTTTTACTGACATAATTATTAAGACTCCCCTGTGGCACAGTGAGGGTGAAATTTTGATAGAAGACATGCTGTATGGCATACTACCATCTGCTTCAGAAATAGAGGAAAACTGTAATTACAGTGACTTTGGAATTTGATGATGATTGTGTCTGAGCACCACTGATTCATCAAAGATGTACAATGATTGAACCAGGGTAGTAATTGTGAATTCCAGGCAAAAGGTGAAAACTAGAGGGATTCTTTGGCAGCATTGGATGATGCTCAGGACTTAATCATAAGAACAGTGGAATTTCAGAAAGGGTTGGACTTATATCCTAACAATGTATTAGTTTTTCTGAGTCAGT
Organism: Ochotona princeps; assembly: GCF_030435755.1. NCBI lineage: Eukaryota > Metazoa > Chordata > Mammalia > Lagomorpha > Ochotonidae > Ochotona > Ochotona princeps. The sequence continues at coordinate 37,829,021 of NC_080832.1, forward strand.
GCCAGGGCCAATATAGGAGAGGATTGAAGTTTTGATGTGTGGACTGGAACTGTTTGAATAAATGAAATTGTCAACAATGAAGTCCACAATTCCCTTAAATTTACTCATTTACAACAGTGACCTGTTGACTTCTGTTAAAACATAGGGGCTCTATTTAGCTTGAACGTCATGCAAAAGCTTCAGCACTGAGGGAAATGTTCAACTCTGTCTCCATAATATCTACTCCCTGTTCCTTTCTTGATATTCAGGCAATTAACTACAGTCAAAACTGAGGATATGTTGGGGCTGCTGGGAAAGCGGAGGGACTAATTATTAGCTTTAGGGTCTAGTTTGTATGGATCAGCAGGAGTGGGGAAAATCTGCATGGACCAAGATCTTGAGTGTTCTGCACTGAAGAATGGTGAAGCTGAAGTTGGATAAGGGTATCTATTGATATAGGGACATTTTCTTGTAAAATATAATCAAACATTCTGGCATGGACTCTGGATGCAGTGACAATATCATTGCGCTTAGAAGCTTTGGAAGTGTGATGGTCTACATCAAGTGGGAATATAATTTTTCTATCACGTGTCTTAGGAAGGGATAAGGAGTCTAAGGTTGTCCAGCTTGTCAGAGTGGGTTAGGCCAAACCCCATTAGCTGATGCCTATAATGAGAAGCCTAGAGGAACCCATATGTGCTGATCAGAAATGTGTTTGAGAGAGAAGTGGTAGAAATGTTGGGAAGATCAGTAGTGCCTGATATTTGTTAGCCCAGATTGATGTCTGGAGATGCTGTTAGAATACTGGGCTGTTTGACTTTAATGAAGCTGGTAGACATAATAGAGGATAGGTGGCGGTGTCCATCAATCAGAAGCAGGTAGACAGTTATTATATGGTGTGTCAAGATTGAAAGGACTGCTACTGGGGGCCAAACCCTGAGAGCTATGGAGATGAGAGTTGGAGTCTTATTGTATCTAGACAGTTTATCAATCTAGAACCTACTACCTGATGATGAGGTAGAAATCTAGAATATTGTCTATAATAGTGTTAGTAGTAACTCCTCTATTCTTTCCTCTGAAGGCAACTTTGACAATTAGTTGAGTGTGATGGGAGAAGTGGAATACAAGGTTTCAAATCTGAAGGTGATGGGGTCTGAATTGGCATTGATCCATGACCCATTATGGCTCTCCATGGGAGAGAGGAGGCTGGTAATAAAGGGCACTCTGACTGGGATCCCATCATTCAAAGGTGCTCAGGGAAAATTATAATTGTACAATTGCAATTAACCTGCTTTGTAAGAAGATCCTCATGCTCATTTATTGGCCTGTGGGTATGAGCTGTCAGAGCACGATATGTCCAGTGGGAGCTTTTGGCACTTCCTTTCTACCAGCCATCCTGCAACAAAATGTAATAAACCAAAATTAGCTGTATATTCCAGAGGAAAGCAGGAAAGCTTACTGGTATGACTGATGATACAGAGAGAATACAGATAGTGTGGTCTCTGATATTTCTGGATTTACCATTCTTTCATTGAAAAAGTTGGATGGATTAATCATCTTGTAGCCTCTTACAACAGCTTCAGAGAGCAGCGTTGTGTTGCCTCTTTGCTGGAATCAGTTAACCTAATGTAGAGTGGCTGACAAATACATTTTTTTATGGTTATCAAAAAGTAGTATCTCTGCTATGCCCACTCATTGGAATAAACAACATACATTTACAGTCTTGCCTCAAAGCTGTGGCAATTCTCTTACTTTCTGTATCAAAGAAGCTGGACTTTCTGAGCATTCCTCAGAGCAACCAATTGGTCTTCTATATTGACACTCTGTTAATCGGCACAGATTAACATGAAACTCAAGTATGTTAGAGGCCTTGATAAGACAAGGGTGACATATAAACACTATGAATCTTTAGAGATTGCCGAAATCAACAATACTTTTAGGAGTTCAGGATTCTAGAGTATATTAGGTGCATCTCTTTCAAATTAATGACACATTATTTATTTTTACACCTCCTCTCATTAGGAAAAAGCATGGTGCTTACTATGCCTCTCATGGTTCTGAAAGCCACATGTTGGAACTGGTGTGAGTTTCAGAAATATTTACTGAATGATGATATGGAAGGTTAGCCTGAGTGGGGCCTAGATCAGGAAGGAGCTCTATAGCAGGGCAGGCAACCTAACTGACTTTGTTATCACAGAATTGTAAGGAGACTGTGTTGTTTATGACCAAGTCCAGTAGAAGAGTCACATTGTTGATTCCCAGATTTTAGAGAATGGCTGTGGCATACAACATTCAAAAAATACTTCTTGGGATGAACATTTACCATTGGTGTTAAGACACTATCTCACATGGAGTGTCTGGATTTGACTCCTCGGCCATAAATCTACCTTTTTGAAAATGCAGTCCATGCAAGGCAGCAGTATGACCCAATAATTGGGTCCTACCACTCATTTGGAAGACTTGAGTTATGTTTCTGGCTCCCAACTTAAGCCTGGCTCCATATTGGTCACTGTAAGCTTTTGGGGAGTGAACCAGTGGATAAGAGCTCTCTGCCTTTAAAAATGTATCTCCTTATTTGCTAACACACTTTGATAGAGATTAAGCAGCTGATTGTGTGAAATCAAGTGACTGTGTACCCGAGACTACTCATCATAACTTGTTCTGTCACCATGATTGTTGATGAAACGACAGCTCTTAGAGCTCTCATTTAGGGCTAGATTAGAACAAAGGAAACTTGTGATCAGCTGAGAGAGAAGAAAAAGGCCTAGTTATGGGTAAACCTGTGTATGGTGATGCAAACAAAATGTAACAGCTCTGAATAACAGCCCTAAGGGAAACATTTTCCCAATGGGCAGAACTTTGGGTAATAGAGAAATGTTCTGAAGTGACCATGTACACAGACCCATAGGCAGTGGTGCATAGCAAAGCCTGGAAGATTATGGACAAGGAGGTCTAATAAAAGGAACAAGGGTGGACCTGTGAGAATGAATATAAAGTGCAAGGTTTTTGTATTAATGCCTACCAGTGTACTCACCATGAAAAAGCCATTACACAACCCAGTAAACTGAATGGCTCAGACACTTGACATTGACCACTATCTAGCATGGTGATGACATAATAAGAGCATAAATAAAGAAGCCACAGTGGCAGGGTAGGGACTGTTATGGACTCCTCCTGTTCATTAAGCCTGATCCAGCTCCTGATGCTAATGAATGTCTAACTTGCCAGCAAAAAGGACTAGGACTCAGACCTCAGGCTATACTATTCCTGAGAACAACCAGGCAGCTAGTGGCAGTTGGTTCCTTTGTACCTTGGAAAAGGCAGCTCTCCATTTCTACAGTTATTTACACTTGCCTTTCTTGCCTTCAGAGGCTGTGTGCAGCCTCATGAAGACGTAACAGAAAAATTTGATTTATACACATGGGGTATAGCACAATATTGCCCTAGACCAATATACCTGCTCAACAGTAAGGAATCTAGCACTGGGCTCATGATTATGGCTCCACTGGTCCCATCACATGTAGAAGCTGCTTGCCTGATGGTGAGGTGTGATGGCCTTTTACTTATATAAATGAAGTGCCAACTGAGAGATAACACCCTCTGAGGATCTATCATCAGTGTTAATCTCTGTAGGTCCCGAGGTCGTGGCTTCCACGGTCTACTTCCACCAGGAAACAATGGGAGCAACGCATATTTGAAAATGTGTCCTCCATATGGTCACTTCAGGCTTTTGCCAAGACACCAACAGGAAGGGAGTCCCATCCTGACAGGGGGAACTGCTATCATAATTAGCAGGAAGCAGGGCTGCGGCTATATGGTGAGCACAGGAAACACTACAATGCTTTTACATCAAGCTGTAATAGTAAATGGATATGTCTACTGGCTGTGGCCTCACATATGCATGCTGACCAGAAAGAACTGTCTAGGTTGGGCCCAGCACAGTATCAGATTGCTAAAGTCTTCATCTTGCATGTGCTGGGATCCCATATGGGCACCAGTTTTTGTCCCAGCAGTCCTGATTCCCATTCAGCTCCTTGCTTGTGGCCTGAGAAACTAATCAAAGATGGCCCAAAGCCTTGAGATCATGCACCTGTGTGGGAGAACCGTAAGACTCCTGTATGGAGACTCCCACCTGTGTGGAAGACTCCTGGTTTTGGATTGACTCAGCTCTGGCCATTATGGCCACTTGGTGAGCGAATCAGCAGATAGAAGATCTTCCTCTCTGTATCTGCCTTTCTAATAAAAATAAATAAAAATCTTCAAAAAAGAACTGTCTAGGTTACAATATCAGGAGAACTTCCTAGGTCAGCAGCAGTTCTCACTGAGAACCAGGGGAATCTAGGGAGAGAAGAAAGATGCTCAGCCATGGCCATGAGGTCAGGTGCTCCAGCAGTGGTTTGGCACATTCCCCTATTCCTTCTGAAAGGTCCATTGAAAGCAAGATCAGCCAGAGAAGCTGTTCTCAGGAGGAAATTTACCCTAGTTTTTAATGGTATTTCCTCCCTGGTGACACTGGCTGCTAAGGATTTATATCTCTGCTCTTGCAGAAATTGTGCTTGAGAACATGGCCCTGTGCAATTAAAGGTTGTAGTACCTCTCAGGGGTGTGATCTGGTGGTGGAATCCAAATTCCTATGTCAGCCTTCCATTTGGGATAACTCTGAAGAATATTACACCTGCAAAGCTTCCTATGTGATAAAGTGAAGGCCTCAACTATTATGTTTTTGCGGGTAAGAACTGCCCTCTACATGCCGCTTGCCTGCTTACTCCCATGCAGATGTATCTCCTGCAAACACTGCAATAAGTTGCATGTAATTGTCCATCTCAAAGTCAATTTCTAAGGGACTACAAAAAAGACAATAGGAATCTAAAGCTGGAACTGTGCTAACGCATAGAACAAACTCAGTATGTGTCAGAATTGTCTATTCCTTACCTGAAACCACAGTGCCTGTCTATAATCTCAAATAGCATTTATCAGTTAGTTATACTGTAGTGGGTCCTGGAAGGAGGACAGGTTGGGGATGCAGGTGGCTGTCTGAGGTACAAATGTCAAATCCTCACAGATGGAAGCAATGGGTACTGGTTCTGAGTACCCCTCATGGGATGGGTTTCATGCTTCATGTTGTGCTCATTCATTGCTGATTAATCCCTCTATGACAAGTGTGATCCTTCCCATTTGATGGAAAAACTGGAACCCAAGAGCACAGAATCTGTTCATTATCTGGTATGCCATACTTATACTTCTATGCCCTCTCCTTTCTCAAGTACTTAACATATTGAAGGGAGAGAAGCTGGGAGCCAGGAACCCAATGAAGTTCTCATTATTGCCAGTGTCTCTCAAGGTTCACATTAGCAGAAAGCTGGAATTAGGGGCCAAATTCAGGAATGAAGCCCAGGAATTCCAACATGGGGTGAGTCATCTTAACCCATAGGCTAAATAACCATCCCACAAAATACTTGTATTTTCCTGGCAGTAAGGTATTACTGGGTAGCCCACTGGTTACAGCCAACAGCCCAGACATTATGTTTTATTGTATGTAGTACTTTTTCTTTAAAAAGGTATATGCAGTACTATACCTTAACATTGGACTTTCAATGTCTAATTAAGAGTTTACTCACTTTGTAGGTGAGTAAAAGAAGGAACCATGTTGCTGACTCTGTGCTAATGCATAGAACAAACTCAGTATGTGTCAGAATTGTCTATTCCTTACCTGAAACCACAGTGCCTGTCTATAATCTCAAATAACATTTATCAGTTAGTTATACTGTAGTGGGTCCTGGAAGGAGGACAGGTTGGGGATGCAGGTGGCTGTCTGAGGTACAAATGAAACCAGTGCCAACTCTGCTATGGTCAATCATCATATGAGAGAACCAAGCTCTCTCTGTGTGTGATGTGATGGTGGTGGTGGCGGTGGTGCTGATGGGGTATGTGTTTAGTTAATACTTACCAGAGTTCTTTGATTGATCAGGAATTGTGTAATTAGTTATTACAACTAGTTATTGCAACATATTGTAATTAATCCTTCCATATGTCCTTGCCAACACAAGAATCTCAGTTTCAGACATGGTCTTGCCTACAGAATTTACTCATTTCTTCCTCTATTTTTTCAAGTCTGATTGGTAGTGTTTTCCTGAGTAACATTTGCCTAGCCAATTGCTAAATAATCTAGGGACAAATGTGTTTCATTTTATGATTTATTGCACCTGAGGAAGGAGGGGAGGGGTGTGGACAAAGGGCAAGATGGGGCAGAGGGGGGAGAGAGAGAGAGAGAGAGAACGAGAACACTGATAGAGAAAGAGAAGAGATAGGAAAGAAATAATATCCAGCAGAAGATAAAGAAAAAAAGCAAAACAAAACAAAACAGGTCTCTGTCTTTGCTTCCATGCCAAGTGGGTCTGCGCCTCTGGGAAGAGCATTTGGCCAGAGGTTCACATTCAGCAGCTGCCACCATAGAGCTACGCCTTGGTGTCAGAGGGAAGCAACCTGCATGACAGGCCAGGGCTGAACATGGGTGGGGCACTGGCAGAAGTGGAAAGTACTAGAAACAGATTACTGGAGCCAGAGCAGGCATTTTGTAATTGAAGTTTAAGATCTGTGTGGCAAGGTAAGAGTGACTAAAAAGCTTGAAACTTCATATGGCAGAGATGAGTATTCCTGGTGCTGTTCACCTGGCTGTCTGCTGCAGGGACAGCCTCTACTGAAGTATAACCAGAGCCCTTAAACACCCTTCTGCCTTCTAGGCCATCTTCCTCTGGTTTGAGTAGGACGGGCAGTTGTCTTCTGTTGGGGACTGGTCTAGGCACCAGTTGGCCTCTCTTCCTGCCTCCATTGCCCATTTGATCGTTGGCTGTGTTGCCTTTGCCACTTGTAGAGCTTGAGCCAATCTGTTGATGAATTCTCTAAGGGACTGCCTTGACCAGCTTTTGCAGTGTAGCTGCTTCCATCAGAGTTGGGAAACAAAGGAGATGGTATAGAATACGGTGTCTTCAGACATCTCAGAGTGTGCTCTGCTCTGTAGCTTTCTCTAGCCGCCATGATGCTCAGCTTCTTTCTCTTTGATCCCTTATAATGATCTCTTCTTCCTCTTTCTGGTTTGTATTCTGATCCCTGCTTACTCTGCCTTAAAGACCAAAATCAAGGACTAGGCCTTGGCTCTCTGCTTGTTTTCTTTTTTTACTTTTTTTTTAAAAAAATTATTCTTTGTTTTTATGTCAAAGATCAATTATAGAGAGAAGGAGAAGTAGAATGAGAGAAAGAAATTTATTTATTTATTGCTTTTCATCCACTGGATCACTCTCTAAATGGCTGGAATGGCCAGGGCTGTGCCAGCTGAATCCGGGAGCCTAGAGCTTTTTCCTAATCACCAAGTTTGGTGCAGGGGCCCAGTCAATTGAGCAATTTTCCAGTCAGGGAGGTGGATCAGAAGTAGAATAGTTAGGTCGTGATTGGCACCCATATTGGAAGCTGGCATCACAGGCAGAGGCTCACTTGGTACCTGACTATGCCAACTCTTAGCTCTCTTCTTTTTTAGATTAATTTCTATGACCCTCACTTCTGGATCAGTCCCCTCATCCATTGGAGCCCCTCTCTTATGGAAAAGCTTCAATGGCAATGTATTTTACCCCATGTATATTCCTGGGTAAAATTGGATCTCTGGTTTCTTTGAAACATTTACTTATTTGGAAGGCAGTACAGATCTCTGGTGTATCACCAGAGTACTGTTGAATCCCTGTTTTCCAAAGTCTTCCAGCATGCTAGATTTGGTCCTTTAAGAACCTGAATTGGCTCTCTTTGAGACAAGAGTCTACTTATTCTGCGGAAGCAGTAATTCAGTTATAGTTGTCCTGGTGGCCTAAAAAAGTCAGTGTTGTTTCCAGAGGTGCCTGATTTACTCCCAGAATGTAATTTATGTCCTGGGAAAATCTGATTGGTGCTCTTTTGTTCTGTGAAGCCCAGAAACAGGTCACAAACCGAGAATGCAGTGCATGACCTTGGAATATGGGACAAAGATGCAACACCACTCAAAATGGAACTACAAAACTTCTGTGTTTCAGAATCAATTTTGGGTGCATTTTTCTTGTTTTGTTTTGTAAGCTTCAGTCCAAGGGACAAAGTTTGACTTAGTGGGACTGCAGCATGCATAACAATTCGTTCCCACAATATCTAATGTAGCTCAGTAATGGTGAGACAGTTGCTGAAGAAAGAATGGGTAAAAATGATTCACCCTCCAGAGATCTCTGTCCCTTCTAGAGCAGGTCCCTTTTCCATCACTCACTCTCTTGCTTTCCATTTGTCCAGGGAATATGTGGAGGTTTTGAACTTAGGGTGTATTGCCACTCAAGTGGGCGGTGTGCCCATTCCCTCTCCCCAGTAGTGATTAGCAGCAATAACAGCTGAAAAGGTTGGCAGCAGCGTCTTCCCTGAATACTCTTCCTCCCTCAGGTCATTCATCCTTCTTCCTTCCTTCAGGTATTAGGGTTTTGTTGGTTAACAGATAGTGACTTCAGAATCAGGCATTGTAGGGAAGCATGGAAAAGAAGTAGAACCTGAGGGTTCAATGCTCAGAATGTCTAAAATTGAAGGGCTGCATATCCTTGGAATCTCTCTTTTGCAGATTTTAAGTATGGTCACTCAACTTCCCTCTTTTTCAGACTGGCGTGGCAGACAATGAAATGGTCCTATTTTATTTCTCATTAGTAATATGTGGACAGGCTTAGGAATGTTTAAAAGTGTGAGTTAGTGACAGTAATATTTGAATCAAGTTGAACCTCACATTGCCTGTGGTAACAAGGAATTTTGACTAGCTTCTTCAGTAAAGGGAGCTGGTAACATTTTTTCTTTAATCTGGAAGGCTCCAAATCAAGTTTTTCTTTGCTTATCACCAAGCTTTCCTGGAAAATTGGACTTCTTTCTTTCAAAAAGTTACTGTATTTTTGTCTACTTGAAAGACGTAGTGATAGGCTACAAGGGGGAGAGAAAAGAAGGGAGGGAGGGAGGGAGAGAATGAGAGATATCTTCCATTTACTGGTGTACATGCCCAATGCCTGCAAAAGTCAAGGCTGGACTGGGCTGAAATCAAGAGCCTGAAACTTCAGCTGAGTCTTCATGTGGGTGGCAGAGACCCACATATTTGAGCTATTGTCTGCTGTCTCAGGATGCATTAGAAGAAAACTGGATTGGAAGAAGAGGTGCAGGGGTTCAAAAGCATTCAGTTATGGGATGTTGGTGTCCCAAGTGGAAGCTTAAATCACTGTGCCACGGTACCTGCTCTGACAAATTAGATTTCTGAGCTAGATAATGCCACATTTGTGGCCTCCCATAGTGTTTAAGTGTTAATGACTTAGACTTTCATGCCAGAGCTCCGCTCTACTATCTGGGATGCTGGGATGACAGGCTTGGGGGTATGTCAGGTCAGGGATATTTAGCAGTACTATCAGGTGAGGATGCTATTTCTGACCCTAAAATTACTTCAGGATTATGTGAACCATAGATTACCTGTCTTATCCTCTGTTAACTAGACAACACATACAAGTGAGCCTTGTCTATGTGTCTTACTCTGTACCCCCCAATGATTTCTTTGCAGTTGGACACTGTCTTCCAGGTAGTGGTGCTGTATTTAGATTTGCAAAAAAAAATCTTTGTTTTGCCCTTATATCCTGAGAAAATTAAGAGAGCCTATGTAGCTTTGATTTTGTTATGCTGCTTGGCATGTAGTAGTTGATCAAAAATGTTTTTGTTGTGGTGAGCATTGAGCCCAGCAGGTAAGCTGCCGGTTTGAGCTATCTACATCCCATATATACATGCCTGGATTTGAGCCCAAGCTCTGTTCTGGATTTCGGCTAACATACATTATGAGAAACAATAGGTGATGGCTGAAGTAATTGGATCCTGCCATATGTGGGTTCAGCCACCCATGCAGGAGACCTGAGTTGGATTCCTGGTAACTGGTTCTGGCCTTTGCCCAGTTCAATATTGTTTAGGCATTTGGGGAGTGAACCAGTAAATGAGAGTTGTCTCTCTGTCCATCATCTTTGTTTCTGTCTCTCTGCCTTTCAAATGAGTAGTATAAATTTAAAAATATAATATTAAACTCATCATTGTCCAAATAAAAACTGGAGAAAACAAGCTGACTTTTAAAATTCTAAGACAGTCCTCCCTCCTTTAATTGAGAACAAAATCAGTCTCCATTTATTTTAATCCTCTGCATCCATTTCTCTTTTTCACTGACACTTGCTGGTTGGTAGCTATGCTTATGCAGGGATGGGTGAGTTCTGCCACATTTGAGTTTGTTGAAATATTGCAAATGGCCGTGAGTTGAGAAAAACCTAGAGGATGTTTGGCAAAGCCCTTTCCCCTCAATGTTTTAAAAAGCATGTGGATTTAGATGGAAATTTAATCTTCATGTTCATTTACACATAACTCATCAAAACATTTTAAATGGCTCTTTGAAGTCTGCAGAGCCTTTTCAGTCCTTTTCATGGAAACTTTTCAAGTGTCTTTGGGGTTTTCATTGGAAGTTGTGTTTTGCCCGACTTAACACACTAGATACTGGACTCCGTTTGCACTCTCTTAATAGTTCATATATATCTATTCATAGTAATATAACATCCCCTAAGTTTTTATGGATATTGTTACTGTGCAAGCAAATTATTGCATTTTTGCATTGATGTTGTCGATTATATTTTAAGGAGAAAAATAAATCTGTAAAGAATGAGAACATTGTCAGTCTTTGATGGAAAAAGATGGACATGGTCAGGGCTTGATGGTGTCCTCATGGAGGATAGAGGTACCTTTGGCAATTCAGACTAGTCCAAAGGGAGTAAAATTATTACCATTTGGTTTGGGAATGACTAACATCTCCATTTGTTGATGAAACTCAGTGTGGCAGAAAGATTTGTTAAATGTTAGATCAATAAAATATCGACAAATTTATAAGCATAGTTTGTCAGGATCATATTTGAATCACTAAGTACTCCAGAGTGTGAAGTAGGTAGCTAGTTGCAAAGGACAGTAGGTCAACTGTAAATTTGGAAATAGAAGAGAGCTAGTAATGTTTTGAAAGAACCTAGGAAATGAGATTTTTTAATTTATTTTTTTATTGCAAAGTCAGATGAACAGGGAGGAGGAGAGACAGAGAGGAAGATCTTCCATCCAGTTATTCACTCCCCAAGTGAGCACAACGGCCGGTGCTGCGCCGATCCGAAGCTGGGTACCAGGAACTTCTTTCCAGGTCTCCCACACAGGTGCAGGGTCCCAAAGCTTTGGGCCACCCTCTACTGCTTTCCCAGGCCACAAATAGGGAGCTGGATGAGAAGTGGCACTGCCGGGATTAGAACTGGTACCCATTTGGGATCCGGGCTTGCTCAGGGTGAGGACTTTAGCCACTAGACCACACCACTGGGCCCGGAAATGAGATTTTATAAGTGAGGCACACCTGGCTTTCCTGGGAAGGTGGTAGTGAACAATACAATAATTTTGAGTGGTGTGCAAAAAGAATCAGTTGTGCCTACACAGAATACCAAGTAGGGAATGGACCAAAGTGCTGTTTCTTAAGGTGCATGAGCCAGAATGTGGCAAATCTGGTTAGAACCTCATAGCTCCTATTGGAGATCCAGTTGGTAAAGAAAATGATAAGAATAAACAAAAACAATTTCCCATTATGCTTTCTTGTATTTGAGCACAGATACCATTATTGGTAACTTATGCCTTGTCTGTGTTGGATGTTGAGCACTTGTTAATTTATACAGTTAAGTACAAGAACCAATACTCTGTGTCAGGAGCCTTAATTTGATATTGTATATGCTTTAGGTTCTCAGGGAGTGGTGGATGATGTGAATAGTCAACAATAAGAAATGTATGCATGCTTAACATATCAAAGGCTGAGAGGAATGTAGAATAGTACATACAAGAGACTTCAAAATTTTGTGTGGAAAGGGCCAGGCACAATGCCTCAATGGCTAAATCCTTATCTTGCACATGCTAGCATCTTATATTGCAACCGGTTCATATCCTGGCAGCTCCACTTCCCATCCAGCTCCCTGCTTATTGCCTGGGAAAGCAGTAGAGAATGGCCCAAAGCCTTGGGACTCTGCACTCATGTGGGATAACTGGAGGAAGCTCCTGACTCCTGGCTTGGGATTGGCCCAGCTCCGACTCGTATGGCCACTTGGGGAATGAACCAGTGGATGGAAGATCGTTCTCTCTGTCTCTCCTTCTCTTAGTAAATATGATCTGCATTTGTAATAAAAAAACTAATTTTTAAAAAAATTGTGTAGAAAATTAAATTACAGGATAAGATTTTTGATAGAAATTAAGTATAAATTTTGAAATCCATGCATACTTGTTATAATATATTTTTCCAAAAAACTTTAAAACAACTCCCCCATACATAGGTTTAAATTTTTTTTTTGCACCAAAATAAATTTGTATTGTGAGACTCTTTTCCATGAGTTTTTTTGAAGTGTGCATACATATTGATATGGACTAACACCTACACACTCACACACACACATACATGCTCAGAGAAATGAGAGACGACTGAAAAATTGACCTGAATATGTGCTAACCCTTTCAATTACCATCCAAAGTCTAGGAAAAAGGGAAAGTTCTTGAGCTATGTCATTAGATGTCAAACAGTGTTCTCAGTAACGGTGAGGTTCCATTTTCTGCTGAATGGCCTTGATTTGTAAGTGTGTGCTCATGAGTAGTGGCATCAACACAAACTTAAATCTTCTATTTGGGAAGAAATGATTGAGTTGGAGAAGCTGGAGCTTAAGATCTCTGATGTGAACATTTCAGAGGGAAGCTTGTTGCAAGTGCTGGCCATGGAAAGTGGCTAACTCTAGGAAAACAGAGACGAAAGTGGTGTGAACTGAAAAATTCAAGGAAGTGTGGCACCAGGTTCAGGAAATAGTCAAAAGGACAAGGTCATTGAGAAGTAGGGAATACTGATCTGAAGTAGACTTCAGTTTTCCATGAATGACAGGGACTGTGAGGTAATGGCAATAAAAAAATAAAGAAAGAAAAAAATTGGCAGTCGCTGTATATATGCAAAAGTAGATGGCTATTTTTTTTGTAAATATGAACCTGAGGTCTGAGAAGTTAAGTAGTTTTTAATGAAAAGCTTTGTTACTTTCATTTTGAAAGGCAAGGGAGTCAGATAAAGGAATATCTTGGAACTGCTGGTTCACTTCCCAAAAGTTAACATTAGCCAGGCTGAGTATAGTAGTCTGGGACTCAGTCAGGATCTTGTGTGTGAGTGATAGGGATCCTAGAATTTGACATACTGCTTTTTGCCTCCCAGAGTTGCTATAACAACAAGCTGAGATTAAGAGTTAAAGCCAGGACTCAGAACCAGACATTCCACTAAAGAAAGTGGGTATCATACATGGTGTCTTAATTGGTGCCCCAAATGCCTACACTGGCTTTTTATTCTTTAATAAGAAAGATAATTAAGCTTGGAGAAGTATTAGGAGTATGCTGACTTTGAGGTAAAGGGACCGAAATACAACTCTTTCACACTAAGGAGGAGTTAATTGCTGTATGTGACCAAACTGTCTAGAGTGCATGGGAGGATGGAGCTCCCCCTGAGGGACCAGAATTAATGGTATTGTCTGTTAATGTTATTGTCTTTCTCTTTCTCTTATTTTTCATATCCTCACTTTTTTGATTCCATTATGAAAAGTATGATAACATGTTTTCCAGCCTTTCAACCTTTGAACTTTCTTTTTTATGTCCCTTTTTAAAAGATTTATTTTATTTTTATTGCAAAGTCAGATATACCGAGAGGAGGAGAGACAGAGAGGAAAATCTTCCATCCAATGATTCACTCCTCAAGTGACCACAATGGCTGGTGTTGCACTGATCCAGAGCCAGGAGCCTGGAACTTCCTCCAGGTCTCTCACATGGGTACAGGGTCCCAAGGCTTTGCGCCTTTCCCAGGCCACAAGCAGGGAACTGAATGGGAAGTGGAGCTGCCGGGATTAGAACTGGTGCCCATATGGGATCCTGATGTGTGCAAGCTGAGGACTTTAGGCATTAGGCCATGGTGCCAGGCCCTGTGCTCTTTTTTTTTTTTTTTTTCCCAATATTTATTTATATTGGAAAGGAGAGTTACAGAAGGAGAAGGAGACAGAAAGATCTTTCATCCTCTAGTTTACTCCCCAAGTGGCTACAACAGCTAAAATTGAGCCAGTCTGAAATTAAGAGCTTTTCCAGGTCTCCCACATGAGTGCAGGGTCCCAGGGGCTTGTCCCGTCCTTTGCTGTTTTCCCAGGCAGTTAGATCAGAATTGGATCAGGTAGGACTCAAATTGATGTCCATATTGGATGCCATTGCCACAGATAGAGGCTTAACATACTGTGCCACAGTGCTGGCCTGATCTGCTCTTTTTAAAAGACTTTTATAAAAATAGTTCATTCTGGGCCCTGCAGCGTGGCCTAGCGGCTAAAGTCCTCACCTTGAAAGCCCCGGGATCCCATATGGGCGCCGATTCTAATCCCGGCAGCTCCACTTCCCATCCAGCTCCCTGCTTGTGGCCTGGGAAAGCAGTCGAGGACGGCCCAAAGCTTTGGGACCCTGCACCCGTGTGGGAGTCCTGGAAGAGGTTCCTGGTCCCGGCATCGGATTGGCGCGTACCGGCCCGTTGCGGCTCACTTGGGGAGTGAAACATCGGATGGAAGATCTTCCTCTCTGTCTCTCCTCCTCTCTGTATATCCGGCTTTCCAATAACAATAAAAAAATTAAAAAAAAAATAGTTCATTCTGTTGGCACCAGGACATTTTCAGTGAAGAATAGAGTTTAAAATCAGTCACCAAAGTACTGTGCTCTTTGTTCTTTCCATTTCCTGTGATTATAAGAAAACACCAATCAGTGAGAACTAACCTTCTCTGAGCTATGATGGGAAATTTGTTGGAGAATTCTGGCACAATCCAGAGAAGTACCAGTTGCTGGCGATAGAGGCTGTAAGTGGTTCAAGGTTGACCCTTGCCATGGACACCTCACTCTACCAGTCTGATAGGACTTTTAAGGTTTTCTTTTTTCTCTGAATAAAATGTCCAGTTTTTTCTATAGTCTGTGGGCCATATACAATCAGATGCCTGATACTTTTATTTATTTATTTTTTAAAGATTTATTTATTTTTATTACAAAGTCAGATATACATAGAGAGGAGAAGAGACAGAGAGGAAGATCTTCTGTCCGATGATTCACTTCCCAAGTGAGCTGCAACGGGCCAGTGCTGTGCCGATCCCATGCCGGGAACCAGGAAACTCTTCCAGTTCTCCCACGCGGGTGCAGTGTCCCAATGCATTGGGCCGTCCTCGACTGCTTTCCCAGGCCACAAGCAGGGAGCTGGATGGGAAGTGGAGCTGCCAGGATATGAACCAGCGCCCATATGGGATCCCAGGGCGTTCAAGGCGAGGACTTTAGCCACTAGGCCATGCTGCGGGGCCCCAGATGCCTGATACTTTTAAAACCGAGTGCTCCTTTTGCCATGTGAAATTTTTTTTTTGTTCTTTTTGATTGTATCCAATGGGTTTCTGCATCAGAAATTTTGCTGCATCATGCTACAGGAAGGGTTTCCCATTAGAAGCCTTGTTGTGCCGGATTTTGAAATCCCCAGATAATCATCAAGCCTGAAGTCAGAACTAAGGCATAAAAGTAGTTTATTTAGGTTAACCTAGGTCTCCCAGCCACCTCCCCCAGCATGGCTGGGCTGGGGGAGGGGCAGCCACAGGGAGAGCAAAAAGAGAAGAAAGCACTAGCCAGAGAGAGAGAGAGAGAGAGAGAGAGAGAGACCAAGCCCCCAGTTCTTATACATTTCAGGCTATTAATTATACAGTCATGAGTTGGCAGGCTTCTATTGGTGGGTTTGAAGCAAGCAACTTTTAAAAAGTACAAATCGATGAGCTATAGGGCGGTGGATCTTATCAAACACCAGGTACCTCCTTCCTGAGGAGTGGTCTGCCTATGTAACCTGCCAGGTGTCCTGACAGGTGTCACGTAGACTATCAAGCCTGGAGTTCACACAAGCCCCCAGCCAAGCCATTAAGGCAGAATCACAAAAGCAGAAAACATCCAGGTTCTTCAGCCTAAAGAACTCAATTCACTTCAGGGCGTTGAAACACTTGCTCAAGGATCATCCCTGACCCATCTATCCAAGGCCAACCCCTTGTCTTTTGTGCCCTAGCCTCTGCTGTCTGTTTCTGTCATAAAGTTGGCAAAATATTCTCTTAAATGTTATGTATTTATCTTATTTCCCCCAAGATCAAGTGAGCTTGATGGAGAGAGATCCTTATCTGGTTTACTGCATCTTCACTCTTTAAATAGTGTTTGCCACTTGCCTCAAGGTGGGATAACTTTGCAGTCAGATTTAAGTGGCACAGTCTACTATCCCCACAATCAACCAAAGATTACATGCATGGTTAACTTCATCCCATTCCTGCCTCACTCTTTTCTTTACCAAAAAGTTTCCTGAAAAGCATCCCACCGGAAATCACTCACAACTAGATCCCTGTCTCTGGATCTGTTTTGGGGCAAATGACTTAAGAAATTCACATTCAACTTGCCTGCTCTGTGTGTTATCTACTGCAAAATTTAAAATAAACTCCTCTACTCAGTAAGCAAGAACGTGATAAAATATCCTAAATTCAATGGGGGAAATACAGCCTGTTTTAATCATGAGTTTAGAGATGTAGGAGGGTAGGAATATGCAGGAAGAGGAGGGTTGTGCTGCTATGGGTTTTGCTCCTGAATTATCTTCAATGTGGGAGCATAGGATTTAAAAGAAGGAGATAGCTAGTCCTGGGAAGGGAGCATGGGTGGTTAAGCGGCACCATCTGCTATACTATGGGGAAAAACCACAGTTTTAATCAAGGCCAAGGAGTGCAGGAAATAAGACGTAAAGGTAGAGAGGAAGTTGTTTACTTTAGCAGGAAGACTTGGATGGAAGAGTGGAAGGTTTGGAACACTGGGAGAAGATAGGGAAGAAACAGAGCAAGGCAAGGAGGTGAGAGTTTGAAAGGGTGCTGTATTTTGGATGATAACAATAAGATGGTATTACTTCAAAAGTTGTTTTAAGTCTGAGACTATTAAGATTTGTTTTCACTGTGGGGTTGGGATAAGTGGAGATAGAACCTGCAAGCAACTGACTCACAGTTTCAGGGAAACTGTACATGTAGACTCTGGGCAGCAGTGGGTCCATTGCACTGGGCAGGAGAGCTAAGACATCTGCATGTGTGTAGGGTCTTAGTAAACTTTGCCTGACATATTCAGTATAGGTGATTAGGGGTGAATTTTGGATGCAGTGGTTAAGAGGACATTTGGGTTACCTGCATCCCATATTGGAGTGGATGCATTCAGCCTGGGCTCCTTTGGATTTCTGCTCAATGAATCCCCTACAAGATTCAACTAGACAGGTCTCTGCAACCCATATGGGAGCTTTGAGCTGGCCCAACCCTAGCTGTTCTAAGCTTTTAGGGGATGAACTTGCCAGCAGATGGGAAGTCTCTCTGTTTCTGTCTCTGTTCCAAAAAAACCTCAAAGTTTAAAATATAGAATTTACACACATATATATCACAAAGATTTTAAATATTGTTAGTAATAATATAGCACTAAATTCAAGCGGTTTCCAATTCTTCCAATGAGTAGTCATTGGACTGTTAGCCAGATATTCTTCACTTCAAATTTAGGCCGCATTTCAGAAAACTAGCACTATTTCTGAAAATTTAGACAGACTATTACATGTGTTTTTGAGTCTATTTAGATGGGAATATTTCTAACTTTCATTACATTCTTAGAGGCTTCCAGGATCCTAAATTATTAAAAATCATCATTCCAACTTCAGCAGATAAACAGGCATGGTTCTTGGCTTTTTTTTTTTTGAAGAATTGATGTTAGTTTTATTTCTGGATAGTCATGGGATATTGGTATCTGTTAGAGTCTTAGGACAGGTGGCTAGGTACAGATATACCCTGTTACATATACTTTGGGATATTAATAAATTGAATTGCCCTCTTCCCTAATCAGTGTCTTGATTTGGGGTAGATTTGGGAAGAATTCTGTTATTAGTAGGTTAATTATGTTAAAGGTTCATTTTTAGAATTTTCAGAGGATGATCCATAAGGTAGGTGTTTTAGATATAGTTGTCTTAGTCATCTGCCTCAAGTGAAATCCTGAGACAGGGATTTAGTCATATGTGATGGATGGAAGACTAGTCTCAGGAAACTCCTAAGAGAAGTGAGTAAAGCAAGACCAAGAAGGGTAAGGAGCTAAGCAAGCCCTCACTGTGGTGGTATCATTGTGGCTAAAAATCTCACTGTAGAGTGTTTTCACTTTGAGGTGATAGAGCCAGATTTAGTATAATTGTACCAATAATTGGCCATGTTTTGGAGATGGAGCATGACGGTAGTGGTGTAACCTCCCCAGGCTCTCTGCTAAAGAAGCCTTATTTAGCCCAAGGCAAATCTCTGGAAGATTTAATAGGTGTATCTATTAGCACCCTACTGGTAACCCTTGGAGGAATGGGGTAACTGCCTGATAAAGACAGTGTGGGCATATCCCAGTGATGTTCACTTCAACATTGAATTAATGTATTTCTTTCAGTGCAGAAAATTTGGAAGTCAGTTAGTGATTTTATTGAACACTAATTATGTGTGAAGATATGTTCAGCCTAATGAAAAAGTGACTTATCTGTAGCATTTGTTAAACTAATGAAAGTTGATCTCATTCTAAGCCTTCATTTGGTCTGTGTGTTAGGTGAAGTGGGTATGCTATGAAGAAATTGAGCATGCGGTCTCTGAGAAACCCCTGCCTCAGGCCTCAGTTTGTCTAGGAGAATGTTGCTCAAAGTCTAGTATGAAGTGGACTCATCAAGATTTTCAAAGTAGATTTGTGGTTCGTTCTACATCTTCCAAGATTCTGATTAATAGGGTCTGGGGGTGGAGACTGCTTTGCTCAATGTTCCTAAGGCAGGCCTGGCTCACGGTGGTTACTCACAGCATTCTAAGAGTTCTGCAACTCTTTGCACTTCCACAGTTGAGGCAGTCTTCTGCTTAGTTCTGCTTGTGCATGTGTGTGTGTGTGTGTGTGTGTGCGCACACAATCAGTGACAAAGTGTTTAGCTGTACCTGTTTATGGTTGTATCCTCCAACCAGTGAGAGTTATATAGGCAAATAGAAAACTTTATAGTTTTCCAGAGAATAGAATGAAAATCTTGATCACTCTGGTACAATAGAAATATAACGCAAGTTACAAACAATTTTAAAATTCCCAGTAGGAATATTTTTTCAAAGGAAAATAATGTAAAATGATAAAATTAATATTTCGTTTAATCTGGTGATCTAAAGCCTTACGATTTCAACATGAAAATATTATAAATGTGTTGGATGCTTTGTGTTCTTTCTTTTTGGAACCAGCGCTTTGAAATCTGTACATCAGATCTCATTTTGGACCAGTTACTTGCAAATGGTCAATATTCACAAGGCAGTAGAGGCTTCCATGTTGGGCCATGAAGAAAAAGGTCTGATTTTGTCAGAAACATTGAACTTCTGACCTTGATTCTATGAAAAATGTGTTTTCTGTCATATTGTCTCCATTTTCAAATTTGTGTTTAATAGGTAGAAATCTGCTCTTCAAGGACTTTACTGTGGGCAGGGATAATGAAGAATTCTGCTAATGGCACTGAAGGTATCCAATAATAGGTGAATAACTGCTCTACCTACCCCCCCAAAAAAGTAAAGGAGAAGAATCATACCCTTAAAAATAATTTATGATTTTGATAAATATAATCAGAAGCTCTCTGTCTAGTAACTGCCAAAGCTGAATCAGCCCAATGATCCAGGTGGAAGATAAGATCGCCTACATTTTATATTAGTCATTCCACTGGCCTGGGGCGCAGGAAGGCAAGTCTGAGGGCTTCACAGCACATGGAAGCAGGCCAATGGGAAGCTGTGGAAGGTTGGTTTCAATTAGTCTGAGGTTAGAAAGAGGTTTCGCCTCATTCTTGCCTAGAGGCAGGGTGCTAAAACTCATGTAATGCAAATGAAAAAATAATGAAAACAATTTACATACACAGGGCTTCCATATATAATGCTTTCATGTTTTATTCTCTCTTTGTTTTGGCCTCCAAAGATAAGCAGAATCTCCTCATTCTACAGATCTATGTTGTCAGTACCTTCCACTGGTCACACAGTTACTATTATCTGATCAAGACTTAACCTGGAGACTTCAGATTGTTATTCCTGTCACACCTAGATATTGCTCCTGAATTATCTTCAATGTGGGAGCATAGGATTTAAAAGAAGGAGATAGCTAGTCCTCAAATCATTTGTACAGATGAATTCTGTTAAATTTTTCTTGATTTATATATTTTTGATTTCTGATAAAATGTAAACACAGGGCCTTCTAGTGCTTTGTCTTACGAATGGAAATTTGAAAATTTCTGTACACAATGTTGCTGCCAAAATTACACATGCATGTTTCTGAATTTTTGCCAAAAGCATTAATACAAACACCAGGAGCTTGGTTTCTTTTTCCAGACACTATCCACTCCCACTTGCCTTTCAGGATCCCTATTCCATATACCCAAGGCTTGCACAGGAGTCCAAAGCCTCTATATCGTGTCTGTTGCATGTGTTCCAGACCTGGCAGATGCTGCCCTCCTTTTTAATCAACTATTTCAGCACAGAAAGTTGACACAATTGAAAGTTGACAAAAATGAGGTCATCAGATGACTTTTGTTGTTTTCATTTTTTTTAGGTGTTAGATTTTAATTTTTCTTTTTAGATTTTTATTAGAGTAAAGATAACAGAGTTCATGTATTTCGTAGGTCAATTCTTTTTTTTTTTTAAGATTTGTTTATTTTCATTACAAAGTCAGATATACAGAGAGGAGGAGAGACAGAGAGGAAGATCTTCCATCTGATGATTCACTCCCCAAGTGAGCACAATAGGCCGGTGCGCGCTGATTTGAAGCCGGGAACCTGGAACCTCTTTCAGGTCTCCCACGCGGGTGCAGGGTCCCAAAGCGTTGGGCCATCCTTGACTGCTTTCCCAGGCTACAAGCAGGGAGCTGGATGGGAAGTGGAGCTGCCGGGATCAGAACTGGCGCCCATATGGGATCCTGGCGCGTTCAAGGCGAGGACTTTAGCTGCTAGGCCACGCTGCCGGGCCCATCATGGGTCAATTCTAACCTAATACCCAAGTCACGAATCACTGCAAGGGGAACATTTGTGAATAAAAATCTGAGTTTATTTGAATCCCACTCATCTATGCAAAATCTTCAGAATTTCTAGAAAATGAGATTGATTGCAAAAGTACAACTTAAAATTTTAAAGGAAAACAAACTTGAATGAGGGTTGTGGCACTGCAGCTAAGCTGCCTCTAGAATACCCACATTCTGTGTCTGGATGCCTGTTCAAGTTTCAGCTGCTCTGGCTACTCTGTGTCTGATTCTGTTTTCTGCCTATGAGGCTGTGAGGCAGCAGATGATGGTTCAAGTGGTGGGGTTCCTGCCATCCACATGGGAGATCCAGATGGAGTTCCTGGCTTCTGATGTCAGTGTATTCTAGGTCTGCTGTTGCAGGCATTTAGAAAGTGAACAAGCTGAAAGACCCCTCTGCTTATCACTCTACCTTTCAAATAATAACTAAGTAAATAATTTTTTAAAGAAATGACCACAACCCATGTTTTTATGATTTATTTATTTTTGTTGGAAAGCCAGATCAAATTTATGGAGAGAAGGTGAGGCAGAGGGGAAGATCTTTAGTCTGCTGGTTTACTCCCCAAGTGGTCATAATGGCCAGAGCTGAGCTGATCTGAAACTAGGAGCCAGGAGCTTCTTCCGAGTCTCCCACACAGGTACAAGGTCCCAAGGCTTTGTGCCATCCTCCACTGCTTTCCCAGGCCACAAGCAGGGAACTGGATGGGAAGTGGAGCAGCCAGGGCATGAACTGGCTCCCATATGAGATCCCAGTGCATGAAAGGTGAAGATTTAATCACTGGCTATAACGTCGGGCCACTGAAGGATGGAGAAAGTAGATGATAATTTGCACTCCTATCTTGAAAGAACTCTGTGGACCTGCAGGGAGGGATGAGGGTAGTCAAGCAGAGACCTGCTAACCAGGTATCCCCTTCTATGCTTCCTTTGTTTGTTCCTCATACTCCTTTTTTTCCATTGGAAATGTTAATTATTGGGTAGACTTTTTGCATTCATATCAGTTTTGTGATAGAATGGGGCTTTGTATTTTTCCATTCATGTTGAGTAAAGGAAAGGTAAGGCCTGAGTTAAAGTTCCCAGTCTGCCTCTTCCAAGGTTAAGTTCCTTAGTTGCTAGTATCCTACAACATAAAATTTATCTTATGTGGCTATTTTGGAAATTGAATGAGACTTTTTATGAAGACTGTATACCACAGAATTGAATGTGTTTAGTGACTGCTTTTTAGCTTTTTCACCACTATCCATCAATATACAGTGGAGGATAGCCAATTTTAGTTTCACAGTCTTCTCTGAGTGTGTTTTGTTTAAGAAATCTGAATCAAACAGTTCCTCAGAACAGCAGATGCATTCTAATATATAAATCCCTGGTATCCAAGTGTCTGTGATTCAAGTGTCTGACAGATAATTAAGGATTTCGTGGTGACCATGGCCAGTGCACAGTCCACATGTCTTCTTCACAGATTTGGAGACCATTTTACCGAGAAGCAGAATTTAATGTTAAGGCTTAACATTAACCTAAGCCTATCTAAAGAGTTCTATATGGATAACACATGTTTTACAATTTGTAGCAAAGTACTTTTAAAGTTATTAGAGAACAAAAATTTGGTAGTTTCTCTCAAGCAGTTAAAGCAGGAAATATTTGCTTCTACATTATTAATAAATTGTTTATAATACTAGTTTTTATTTTTCGCAAGAAAATATCTGTGTAGATGAGTTTAAGTAATTAATACAAAATTTTAAAGGAATTATTGCAGATCATATTAGGATATTGTTAAGGAAATATTTGTGATTTCTGAAGATAATTGCATAGTTATTTATGATATTGGTTTACTTAAAATTATTTGTGATTTCTAAAAATAAAAAAGTTCATTCTAATCATCAACTCTGCTGCATTAGCTTACAAAGCATAAACTCCTTTGGAATGCATGTCGTTTGGAAAGTGAGTTACGTACTAAACAGGTCCCAGTTGCTCTGTGCATGCTGACTTGGCTGGTTGACCCTGTCACATGGAAGCTGATAGCAGCAGCTCCTTTAAGATGTGAAAAAAGATGTTTCTATTGGGTGTAACTATACCATATGTAGAACTGCAACACACAATGGTAGTCTTTAAAATTTGAGTTTATTTAATTTTTAGATGTAATGGACAATTTCCAGTGGGTCTGTGGGCTCAGTTCTCTCTTTGGTGGGCTATCAGCTAACCAAACCCAGAACTCCCACACACTGAACCACCCAAGCAGATGCCTCAGTTTTCTTTCATCCACCCATTCTCATGTCTTAGAACCAGAGTTTTTTCTGTGTGCAGTCTCAGTTGATTTTCTTGTGATGCTTGCTCAGAGCCCAAATGTTTTGCTCTACAGGAATAACTTCACTTTATGTCATAGATTATTGATTTTTGGCAATGACATAATTGAGTGCCCTACTTGGTTTATGAAAAGGAGTTTTTTCCCCCAAACTTTCTTCTTATCTTCATGGCATAATTTACATATGGGACTCTAGATGTTGTTTCCCTATTGGATAGACGATTAGTTAAACTAGCAGAACTATATACCACAACAATTCATGGAATGCTCACTGGATCCCAGGCCCTTCACATCGTATCTTTAATTTTGACAATAATCTTGTGAGCTGGGTCCTCATGAACTCATTTTTACAGAAGAGAAACTTTTAGGCTTTTGCAACAAGGGCAGCTGCTGCCTTTGGCCCTGTGCAGGCAGCAGGCTCTTGATGACTTGAGGCTGTGGGTTTGCTTCCCTGTGTGCAGGTGAGGGTGTGCAGAGCTCTGTGGTCTTGCCCAGGCAGGAGAATTGAGCTTTGGGATTTCCCAACATGCTTGGTTCAGGGCTGGGTCAGGGGAGGGGAGTGGAGAGCCCTAGGTTAACTGTCATGGTGTCCTGGTGAAACAGGCTTGGAGAACATTTAATGTGCTTGGATCTAGGGTGGGCAGAGGGATAAGGTCCCAGGCCCGTCCATGTGCCAGAAACTTGAGACGCTAATGGGCCAGCACACCACTCTGCTGAAACTCTGGCCTTCTAAAGCCTGGGCTGGGGACCCCATGCACTCCTGGGTACAGAGACTGTGGATTGCTCACTGAAGGGGATAAGTTGATATGTGGGACAGAATACCACTGAGGGAGTATGTTGCAGGTGAGGAATGACTCTTGAGGGACTTCCATTGACAAAGCCACTGTACTTACTGGTAGGTGAGAGGGGTGAGACTTAGTGGCTTGGAGGGGAGAAGCTGGAGGATCTTTCTGGGTCACACTGATGCATCCACCCCTGTGGGAGAACCGAGCTAGGCTAGTGAGCATGATCTACCACTGACCACCACTGACCACCACTCACTAGCATACACAAAACCTAGGTATGGGTCCTACCTGGCAGGGCTGGATCACAGTACCTGCCAGTGAGAGTGTTGGAACAGGGGATGGGTAATGTTAGGCTGGGCCATGACACTAATCAGCAGGTCTGGGGGCAGATTCTGCGGGGTGATGTGTGGGCTCACTCTTGTGGAACTGTAGTTTCCACCAGTTTGTTCAAGAGCTGGAAGTAATGACAGGCTGAGCTAGGCATGACCATGGAACCCTCTTACACTCAAGGGTACTGGGATTGGGAACAGGCCAGGTTGCTCCAGGATGCAATACCCATAGGTGCAACCAAGAATAGGGTGTGGGTGGGCTGGGCTGAAACATTCACCAGCTTATACAAAGGCCAAGACAGAGGGGGACAGACTGTGCTGGGTGAGCACAAGAACCAAGGCAAGGAGCAGGCCAGACCAGGCCAGGTTATAAAATCCACCAGCATATGGTAGTCTGGGAGCAGGCCAGGCTGGGCCAGTTCGTAATACCCACTGGCAAATGTGAGAACCAGGATGAGGTCGAGCTGCAACACCAGTGAGTTCACATTAGGGCTGGGACTGGGGGCTGGCTGGGCTGGGCCAGGCTATAGCACCTGATGGCAAAAGCTGAGGTGAAACAGGCCATGCCAGACTGGGCCACAGCACCCACCAGCGCACGTGAGATCCATTGAAGGGGAGCCCAGTTGGGGGAGGGGCGCCATGGGCTCCCCTGCTGGGCCACTGCTCCTATTGGTGAGAACTGGCACTGAGGGCAGACCAGGCCTGGCAAGGATACAATACCCGCTGGGCTGCATGTGATCTGGGTTAGGGGGAGAGCCAGGCTAAGCTAACCAACTATACCCACTGGTGCAGGCATGAACCAGAGTAAGTGCAGGCTGGTTGGGCTTTGCTATAGCATCAGTTGGCAAGTGCTGGGACTTGGAGCACATCCTGTCAACCTGGACTGCCGAACCACATGGAAAGTGCAAGATCTGGGACAGGGAATGGGCTCAATAGGGAAACTTTGGGCACCTCTCTGATGGGCTACAACTCCCACTGGTAAGCTGGAAAACCAGGGCTGGGACAGGCGTTGCTAGAAAGGTGGTGGCATCTACTGGCATGAGTGTGGGTTGGATAGTGAGGTTGGTCCAGTTCAGTTCAGTTCAGCTAGGTTGCAATGCCCATTGATGTGTATGAGAGCTGAATGGGATGTGGAACAGACTGGACCAGTCTGCTGCACATATTGGCATGCACAGGAACCAGAGCTGGGGGCAGGCCTAATAGGGGTTATGTGGGGTTCTCCAACTAGGCAGCAGTTTCTGCTGATGCATGTGAGGGCCGAGTGTGTGGTGGGCAGTGTTGGGCTGCATCATTCATTGGTTTGCATAAGAGATCGGGCTGGACACAAAACTGACCCAGCAACTGCAACAATCAGCATAAGCCGATGTGGATGATGGACTGAGCTGGATCCCGTACTGGCAAATACGTATAACAGTCAGGTCTGGGATCACCTAAGATGAGGTTTCTTTGGGGATCCCTCCAACTGAACCTCTGGAATCAGGACTCTAGTCATGGGGATAATTGCGGGATCTGTATCTGACTGTGGAGTACATGTGTCAGAACTGGGCCTCTTCAGTGAATAAGATGGAGCAGTGGATGGTATACCTAGATGTACATGGAGGATATGACAGCTTATCAGGGCCTGTGGATGGCATTTGGTACCACAGCAGAGGAAGGAGAATAGAACAAATTGGACAACTATCCCAGCTAAGTGTTGACAGTAAATATCTGGGCAAATGGAAACTCTAAGGTGGACTATGTCAGCTAATGGACCTTAGATCAGCGAGATTAACATTTCAGAACTAGCGAAACCACTTAAGCAGAGCCCTTGGACATGCTCCACATCAGGGACCCTGGGATGACATTGGGTGGCCATTCCTATGCCTGGGTACTGATGCAGTTAGGATGCTTGGTGCAGCTTTCTCCTGTTAGATTCCCCCTTTCACCCAGATACAGAAGGAACAAAAAGAAAATTTGGCAACAATGGTCTTGACCACTTTCTCCTAATCCTTATTCCTTCCCACCCTAATCGGTGGTCCACATGGGCATTCATCCTTTTCAACTACGTGAACATCATTAAAAATAAAATTAAAAAAAGAGAAAATTTTAGTTATGTGCCCAAGATGGCACAATGATGCAGTTTCACAATACAACATTAATTAGTACAAGTAGCAATAGTGTTTTTTTTCTTTTCTGTTAAAGCATTGAGCTAGGATTTTGGTAAAGCAAATAGTTGAAACATTACTGCCATTATCATTGGTATGTTTTGAAAAAACTCAAGGAATACTTGACAAGATAGTGTAACTGCATTCATGTCTGCATCTAAAAGATGTGAAATGGGCCTGGCAGCGTGGCCTAGCGGCTAAAGTCCTCGCCTTGAACGCACCAGGATCCCATATGGGCGCCAGTTCTGATCCCGGCAGCTCCACTTCCCATCCAGCTCCCTGCTTGTAGCCTGGGAAAGCAGTTGAGGACGGCCCAACGCTTTGGGACACTGCACCCGCGTGGGAGACCTGAAAGAGGTTCCAGGTTCCCGGCTTCAAATCAGCGCGCACCGGCCTATTGTGCTCACTTGGGGAGTGAATCATTGGACGGAAGATCTTCCTCTCTGTCTCTCCTCCTCTCTGTATATCTGACTTTGTAATAAAAATAAATCTTTAAAAAAAATAAAATAAAAGATGTAAAATGAGTCCAAGGACTTTGAAGTCACTAGAAGTGTCTACCATTCTGTCAGAGTTAATTCTTTTGATATCTGCTATTACCTATCTTTTCTCCTGGTAAAGAGAGAAAAATTTTGTTATATATATGAACTCCCAAATTTTGTTATTTTGGAATTTTTAGTTTCTGGGTTAAGTTTTTTTTTCCATTAGTGCTTTACTCATTTTCATATTTCACAAACGATACTATTTCATGTGTAGGTACTGGACAGTGGCAACTTTATGAACTTTCAGTCATCCTATTCAGACACAAAGAGGAAAACTACTTAAGATTGAAGATAACTTCCTGTGGTGTATACTTCAGGTCTCGGGAATAGACATGGCTATTCTAATGTGTGCATGATTATTTGTAGGAACTAGTGGGGTCAGGATAGACAGAAATTAGGACTAGAGAAAATTTCATCAATCCTTCTCACATGAAAAAATGAAATAACTTAGTATGGTATTAGTGGAATATGATGCAAGTTTACAAACAATAAGTACAGAACTTTATCATATTCAACATATTGAGAAAACTTTTTTGTTGAGAAATAGGAACTCCTTTTTAATTTAATTTT
The DNA here is from genome assembly GCF_030435755.1 of Ochotona princeps. Lineage (NCBI taxonomy): Eukaryota > Metazoa > Chordata > Mammalia > Lagomorpha > Ochotonidae > Ochotona > Ochotona princeps. Next base: position 37,856,882 of record NC_080832.1, read on the forward strand.
TATTTTTAAAATTTTGTTTTATGACACAATTTCATAGGCTCTGGGATTCCACAACCCCCGCCCATGCCCTCCCCCCATGTTGGATTCTTCACCTTGTTGCAGTAGTACAGTCATGATTCCTTCATTGAGAGCATGAACTGTGCATAGAGTCCAGCTTCTCATTGTACAGATAATTTCAACCGTTTCCTTGGGAGACCATCCCTGGTCTGAAAGTAGAGCTGGTAGAATATCATCCCCTCCAATTAAAAGCCACAACATAACCTCAACAACAATTTACATTATAGAGTTAATTGACATAGTATTGAGTGACCAGTATGTTAGAAAATGCAAGTTCTTAACCACATCCTGTGACTACTTCATTGACATTTCAATTTTAGTTTATACACAACCACCTGCTATACACCTTAAAATGGTTTTAGGGTACTATTCAGCTGACTCGTGCCTATTTTCATTTTAGTATTTAGCAGTTTATAGTATTGAAGCTTAATTTTTAATGATCTTGGCAAATTTTGGGATAGTCCATGCTGGCTTATAATTCTAAAAAGGCATATGTTAACAATTGAGGCACCAAACAGCTTTAGGAGGGGTGTGCAGGGAAGTCTTCACTACCTTAGTGAGGCGTAACTAATCTTTGTGTACTACCTAGAAGGGTATATGTGAGTCCAAGCTGACCGTTTCCTGTCTTGTTCTAAGCTTTCCTTGTTGGTCTCTGTCTATTTAATCAAATTTTAATTTTTTTGGGGGGGTGCTCTGGAGCAACCCTGATGGTCATTGCAAGTGAGGGTGGGGATCCAAAGTTGGAACTAGGTAAGGACCTGAGAAAGCTCCGCTCCTGAGTCCCAAAGGAATTTTACTGTACTTCTGTTTGAGGACTGCTCAGGGCTCCCAACTATTGTTCTGATGACATTAGATCCTGTGAGGAAGGGACTGGGCTTATTCCATCCCATGTGGGAGATCCAAAATGGAGTGGATGACCTCAGAGTTCTTGGCCTACGAGGGCAGTCCAATTCCCAGTGGTCTCCTTGGCAGTTAGGATATAGCCCTTGGTGCCCGTACTGATAGTCCTAGGTGAGGATCTAGGAGTCTCCAGGGTTGGGATACAAGTTTCCTCCTGTCCTCTTGCTCCACTCTGGGGTCCCCCCTGCTCTGTGCATATGACCTCCTGTTAAGAAGTTGTCAGGATCATTCTTAATTCCTCCTGTATGTTTTTATAGTTTTGCTAATGTCTAATGCTGATTCGACTCTGTTGTCTATAAGTTACCTGTTATAATCTTGATAGGTTATACTTAATGTCTTTCTCACACATTCTAAGAAGGTGGAAGATTTTTTGGCTCTCCTGACCCATTATGGAATAACATAGGGTATTAAAAGTATATTTTTACAGTTCTTTGATATAGAACATAAGCAGTCTGACTAACATTGATTGTTGGTTCATTGGTTACATTACAATATCTTATTGCATGTGGTACAGGCTGTTTGAGTTTGAAATAATATTACAATTTACGGGTATTATTTTTTGGATTGACATCATTTTATCTTAAATTAAGGCAAACATGTGGTATCTAACCTTTTGGGATTGGCTCATTTCCCTTAGCAGAATGGTTTCCAGTTGGGCCCATTTGACCACAAAGAACTGCATTTTGTTTTTTTTTTTTAATAGCTGAGTAGTATTCCATGGAGTAGATGAACCATAGCTTTCTTATCCAGTCTTCTGTTTCTGGGCATTTCGGTTGCTTCCAACTTTTTGCAATTATTGATTGTGCTGCTATGAACATAGGGGTGCATGTTGGTTTCTTGTGTAACAGCTGTTTTGGATATATTCCTAGAAGTGCTATTGCTGGATCATATGGTAGGAGATTTTCAGTTGTTTGAGTATGCTCCATACTGGTTTCCATAGAGGCTGAACCAACCTGGAGTCCCAACCTGGAGTAGGGTTCTCTTTTCCCCACGTCCTCGCCAGCAAGTGTTGTTGGTGTTTTTTTGTAAATGAGCCATTCTTACTGTTGTTAGGTGATACTTCATTGTTGTCTTAATTTGGATTTCCCTTATTGCCATAGAGCTTGAGCATTTTTTCATATGCTTGTTTGCCATTTGGGTTTGTTCCTTTGTGAAGTGTCTTCCCATTTCCGTGCCCATTTCTTGAGTGGTTTGTTTGTTTTGGTGTTTTGGTTGTTCTGGAGATCTTTATATATTCTGGAGATTAGCTCTCTATCACCTATGTAATGTGCAAAGATCTTCTCCGATTCTGTGGGTTGCTTTTTTGCTTTGTTGATTGTTTCTCTAGCTGTACAGAAGCTTCTTAGTTTGATGTAGTCCCATTTGTTTATTTTGGTCTAGATTGCTATTGCTTTTGGAGTCCTTTTTCTTTTTTTTTTAGGAAGTCAGGGCACACACCTAAATCTTGCAGGGTGTTTCCAACATTTGCTTCCAAAATATGAAGGTATCTGGGTGTAGGTTTAGGTTTTTTATGCATTTAGATTTGATCTTAGTGTATGGTGAGAGATATGGGTCTATCTTCTTGTTTCTACAGGCTATCAACCAGTTGTCCCAACAGCATTTATTGAACAGACCTTCCCATTTGCCTGGATTATCATCTGTTTTTTTGTCAAAGATTATTTGGCTGTATCTGCGTGGGTTCCCTTCTCTTGCTTTTGTTCTACTCCACTCATCCCCCTCTCTATCTCTGTGCCAGAAGCAGGCTGTTTTGATAACCACTGTCTTACATTTTGTCCAGAGGTCCAGAATTTTGGTTCCCCCTGTTAACTTCCTGTTCTTTAGGATGGTCTAGCTATTTGTTGTTTTTTTTGTTTCCAGATGAACCTTTGCATAATTTTTTCCAGTTCTATGAAGAATGTTTTGGGTAATTTGATTGGGATTGCATTGAATGTGTATATTGCTTTTAGTAGTATGGACACTTTGATGATATTGATTTTACCTATCCAGGAGCATGGTATATTTCTGCATCTTTTGAGGTCTTCCTCATTTTTTTTTTAAGTTTTTTGTAGTTTTTTTCAAAGAGGTCTTCTACATATTTAGTTAGGTTTATTCCTAGATACTTAATTTTCTTCTCTGTTATTATGAATGGTACCCTGCTGGTTAGATTTTTTTCCATCTTGGGACTGTTTACATTCACTATGGGTATTGATTTTTGCTTACTTATTTTGTACCCTGCCACTCTACCAAACTCTCGTATAAGTTCCAGCAGTGTCTGTATTGAGTCTCTTGGTTCTTCTGTGTATAGGATCATGTCACCAGCAAATAGTGAAAGTTTAATTTCTTCATTTCCCATTTAAATTCCTTTGATTTCTTTTTTTCTTGTCTTATGGCCTCTGCGAGTACCTCTAGTACTATGTTGAATAATAATGGTGATAGCGGCCATCCTTGTCTTGTTCCGGATCACAGGGGAAAGCGTTCCAGTTTTTCTCCATTCAGTATGATGCTGGCGTTGGGTTTTTCATATATTGCTTTGATTATGTTGTGGATTGTTTTTTCTATGCCTAACTTGGTTAGGGTTTTTAGCATGAAGTTGTGTTGAATTTCGTTGAAAGCTTTTTCTGCATCTGTTGATACTATTGTATGCTTTTTGTGCTTCAGTTTTTGGATATGGTGTATTACATTTATGGATTTCTGAATGTTGAACCATCCCTGCATTCCAGAGATGAATCCTACTTGATCCGGATGAATGATCTGTTTGATGTTTGTTGGATTTCTATTGGCTAGGATTTTGTTGAGAATCTTAGCATCAATGTTCATCAGGGAGATCGGTCTGTAGTTTACCTTCTGTGTTAATTCTCTATCCAGTTTTGTGATTAAGGTAATGTTGGCTTCATAGAATGAGTTTGAAAGGTTTACTTCCTTTTCTATTGTTTTGAAGAGTTTGTAGAGGATTGGGGTCAGTTCTGTTCGGATTGTTTTGTAGAATTCTGTAGTGAAGCCGTCTGGGCCTGGGGTTTTCTTTGTTGGGAGATCTTTAATCACTGAATCAATCTCTGCCTTGGTTATAGGTTTGTTCAGGTCCTTTGTTGCCTTTGGGCTAAGTTTTGGTAAATAGTGAGAGTCGAAGAACCTTTCCATTTCCTGGTTGTCTTCTGATTTGTTGGAGTACAGTTGTTTGTAGTAATTTCTAATTATTTTCTTAATGGTTGCAGTGTCTGTCATCATGTTGCCTTTTTCTTCCTTGATGCTATCAGTTCTCACTTTCTCTTGTTTTTTCTTTGTCAGTTGGGCCAGTGGGGTGTCTATTTTGTTTATCTTCTCAAAAAGCAAGTTTTTTGATTCATTGATTTTGTGTATAGTTTTTTGATTTGGTTTATCTCCTCCCTTGTTTTGATGATTTGTTTCCTATTGTTTGTGGGGTCATTTTGCTGTTGTTTTTTCAATTCTTGGAGGTGTGTGTTGAATTCCTGTATTTGGTGTCTTTCTTGGGCCTTAATATAAGCACCAACTGCTGTGAGCTTACCACATAACAGTACTTTGGCAGTGTCCCACAAGTTTTGGAATTTTGTATCTGAGGTTTCATTGGTTTCCATAAATTTTTTGATCTCATCTTTGATTTCTTCTCTGAGCCATTGTTTATTTAATAGCATATTGTTCAACCTCCAAGAGTTTACATATTTCCTGGGGCATTTTGATTTATTGATTTCCAGTTTCACTCCTTTGTGGTCTGAGAAGATGCATGGTATGATTACAGTTTTTTTTAAGTTAGTGAGACTGCTTTGTGCCCTATCATGTGGTCGATCCTGGAGAAAGTGCCATGCACTGCTGAAAAAAAAAGTATATTCTGTGTCCGTAGGATGAAAGGTTCTGTAAATATCTACTAAGTCCATTTGTTCTACTGTTTGTGTGAGTTCTATTATTTCTCTGTTGAGTTTCTGTCTTGTTGATCTGTCTATTGGTGTTAATGGGGTGTTGAGTCTCCTAGGATTATTGTAATTGCATCTATGTCTCCCCTTAAATCTGTCAGTAATTGCTTCATGTAGCTGGGTGCATTTGTGTTTGGCGCATAGATGTTTATGATGGTAATCACTTCCTGATGGATTGTTCCTTCAATAATATAAAATGTCCTTCCCTATTCCTTTTGAAATTTGTCACATTGAAGTCTATATCATCTGATATTAGGACAGCTACACCAGCTTTTTTTCTTGTCCATTGGCGTGAAATATCTTTTTCCATTCCTTCACTTTCAGTTTCTTAGCATCTTCTGGTCAGATGTGTCTCTTGTAGACAACAGATAATTGGGTCCTGCTTGCTAGTCCATTCTGTTAATCTATGTCTTTTGATTGATGAATTTAGGCCATTTGTGTTTAGAGTTAATATTGAAAGGTTGCAGTTTTGACCTTCCATGTTTGTGTGTATGTGTGAGTGTGTGTGTATTTGCACGTGCTTGTATCTCTGTTTAATTGTTTGTCCTTGTGTGGACTTTAGTGGGGAGGTCTTCCCTTTTGCCATCTTTGATTGTGTTTGCATCTTTCTGGGTTTAGCACATTTCTAAGGAGATTTTCTAGGGCTGGTTCCGTGCTGGCATATTCTTCTAGCTTCTCTTTGCTATGGAAGTACTTAATATCATTCTTGCGTACAAAGGAGATTTTCGCTGGGTACATTATTCTTGGTTGACAGTTGTTTTGTTTCAGGACTTGAAAAATTTTACTCCGTTTTCTGCTTCCTTGAAGGGTTTCTTCTGAGAAATCAGTAGTGATTCTGATTGGTTTCCCTCTAAATGTAATATTGTCTCTTCTTCCTACTTGTCTCAAAATTCTTTCCTTGTATTCGTTGGAGGGGAGCTTGAGCACGACATGTCTGGGCGAGGATCTCTTTGGGTCGAATCTGTTGGGGGTTCTCTGATCTTCCTGGATTTGGGCTGAAGTTACGTTCTCAGTATTTTGGAAGTTCTCCTGTAGAATTTCATTGAGCACTTTTTGCAGACCTGTCTCTCTTTCCACTCCTTTGGGAAGGCCTATAATTCTACTATTCGACTTCTTGAGGTTGTCTTTCATTTTCTGTATGGTCTTGTTGGCTTTGTTCAGGTTTTTCTGCAGCTGTTTAATGAGCTGCGTGCTTTCATTCTGATTGTCTTCAGTTTCAGAGATTCTGTCTTCTGCTGTATTTATTCTGTTGATTAAGCTTGCAACTTTGTGCTCTAAGTTAAGGATTTCACTTTTCAGTTGTTTTCTTTCTGTGACTATGTGGTGTTTGAATTCCTTGAGTTCTTCCCAGTGCTTCTCACTGTGTCTGATGAATTTTATAATTATTTTTTAACATTCCTTATCTGGTAGTTCTTCAATGTCTTCATCTTGAAACTCCGAGATTGAGATTGGTTTTTGGTTGTTTTTTGGTGAAGTGTTGGTTCTTTCGGTTTTGGAAGACCCTCAGCACATCTCAGGCCTGGGAGAGAGCATGACTCAGGTCTTGGGAGGGAGCAGGTTTTGGGTGCTCTCCACGTGGACCCCTTTGTTCAGGTTTACCACTGCCACTTGGCCCTTTGGCACCCTCATGGTTTTCAGTCGGTCCTTGCTGCCACCAAGGGTTCTGACTTTACGTATCAGTATCAGGCCACCAGGGCTCTAGCTATAGGCATCGGTACCACAGCCTGGTAAGGCCTACGACACCACCACTGTCTTTCTTCGCTGCCTCTGCTCTGATTTCCTTCCCCTGGTGCCACCACCACCAAGCAGTTTCAAGGCACTCTCAGCACTGCCCCTGTGCTCACGGGGATCTTTCACGCGCTCACAAATTTGCTGGTGCTAGCGCTGCCAAGCAGTTTCAAGGCGTTCTCCACGCTGCCCCTGTGCTCATGTCAGCCTTTCTTGCCCTCATGGATTCACCAATGCCAGCGCCACCGAGTCGTTTCAAGGTGCTCTTTGAGAGGCCCTCACGGATTTGGTGGCTGGAAATTCTACTGGGGGGAGGGGCATTGTGTAGGTTCAGGCTCCATGTGGTTTTCTTGAGTATCGAGTTCTAGGGGCCCTGTTCAGCTTCCATCTCTGCCTGTTTTACTTCCGACCCTCCCATGGTCCGTCACTGCCACCGATGGGGATACTCGTAAAACGCAATCCTTTTAACTCTATCTCCTCTGAGTTGGCTGAGTCTCCTGCTGGTGTTCACCCTGCCTGGGATTGTGACTCACCAAGTTTCAAGTGTGTCACTGCCTTCCTTGAGTTTTTCTCTGGCTGGCCTTCCGAGTTGTGTGGATCTTCTTGGTTCCATGATGTCCAGGGAAGTTCGCACACCTCTCCCTGCACTTCTATGCTTTTTTGCTCACTCCTCTGCCACGTTCTGTTCCTCTCTCTGCACTCTCCTTTACACCAACCCTCGTTGGTCAGCCATCTTAGAAAACTCTCTCGGGAAAACTTTTTATCAGATAATTGATGTGCATCAAGCATTCATGTTGTGAATCACTCCTACCCTCCGCCACAGATTCATACAATATTTGTTAAAATAGTAACATATTTGTGTTAAAACAAAAAAAATTTGTAAAAACAATAACATGTTCTTGTCCTTTTAGAAACATTGTCTGGGAAAAAGGCAAATAAGATCTGCCTTCTTCCTATCTGCCTCCTGTTTTCACTTGACCTTAGCCAAAAGGCTGAGAAGCAATCCCTCCTGTTTTCATAAAGAGGCTAACAGAGCTATGCGTCCCAGGGATCTCCATAGCCTTCCAGCTGTTGTCAACAAGACTGAAAAAGGGTGGGATGAAGCAACTGGAATTTCCATGACATGGTCACAGTCAGGAAGGTGATTTTTCAGTTTCTCAGAGAAAAAAGGATTTTTTTCCCTTTCTGAGTTGGCACAATACCGTGAGCCCAGCATATCCAGGGGTCTCAGGGCAACCATAGGCCTCTTTTATAACTCCTTTCTATCAACCTAACTTTTGCTATTTTCTCACACAGCAACAGGGAGCCTGGGTAAGCTGTTGGGGACCCCTTTTCCACTTCCTTTCAAAGACAATAAGCAGAATTCTAGGAAATCAGTGTGAAAGTATGGCTTCACGTATGGGACTTTTCTTTCCCTATTAGAAGATAAATGAAATATCCCTAATGTATATTAAGAGACAATTGACAGTAGGAAACTGTGTTCAATAATAATTAAGTCATATTAAATAAGGAGGCTGTGTGTAGCTTTTGCTTTGACTGTAGAAAACTGTGCTGGAGAGAGATTATCATAAAACATTCTGTTAGAGCAATATTGTGCATTTATGTTTTATTCAAACAAAGAACAGAATAGTAAGATACACTTTAAAATGTGCTACATATTTTGAACTACAACCCCAAATAAATATTTTAGTAAAATACACGGGTAGGTACAAACTTAATCACAGTTTTTTTGGCAGGAGTAGCTTCATACATCATAACTTGGTGTGCAGTGCCATTTTAAACAATTTAATCATGAAAGGAATTTGGTAAAAATATGTTGGACAAAGAAATCTACAAGAGCAGAGCAAGCAATAAGCCCCCTCTTTGGGCAATATTCTTTCTCTCAGGAGAAGTTTGAATTTGATTTGTGAACAGTGAGCATGAGCATAGCAAATCTACTTGCCAGGGAGCTGCTGAGGAGAGAAAGCTCATCTCTGGGGCTCCAAGGTCTGAAGAAAGAACTCTGGGAGTCTAACTGCTCCCTAATGATACTTTCCTTGTGTGCCTACTCACTGTATCCCTTTATCCAGGTTGTCATTTTTATTCTCCCTAGACCCGACTGATGATTTCAATGATTTCTCCACCATAATCCTTGGTTCCTGGTTATGATCAGCAGGGTTGATGTTTGTTTCATTTTTCAGATATCCCCTTGATTGGTTCCTGGTTCCCAGTCTCCATATTTTGCATTTTTTCCCTGTAAGAATAGCAGTTGCCATATGCCATATCAATCCTATAATTGATCCAAGTCTTTTTATATTTGATTATATTATGAACAGTGATGTCATTTGTGCTCTGTTAAAAATGCCATGGTTTCTTTGGGTACTTGTCTGCACCTCAGTGAAGCCAAAGTTCTTAAAATGACAATGCCTGCAGATGGGCAGATCATCAAAATGAATAGAGATACTACTTTTCATTCACACATTATCCCTATTTGAAAACCCAGTGATCCAAATTCAATATTTACAAATTCATATTTCTCCATAGTAAAGGACTTAGCAATTGAATCATTGACAATTCCCTGTTTTACAGTATTTCCTTTAAAATATGTATGGTTTGGAAACATTTTGTAAACATAAGCCATCTCCATAAAAATACTGAGTTGGCACATATATTGTCTTCTGAGTCAGTAGAGTATAAAATAAGTTCTGTTGCTGGATATGAAATCAGAGTTTCAGAATGATAAATTTTCCAGTCCAGGCAATTAAAAAATGGTTACTTTAAGGCTAGATCTACTGATACTTTTCTGGGACATGTCCATAATCCCAGGTTCTTGGGAAGTTCCGAAAAGGGGGTGGGAGTGCTTATTGCAAGAAAATATCTCATTCCAGGATCAGATCTTGCTTTTCTTTTATAGTTCACAAAGTAAGCCAATTGCTCCAATTTGCTTTCTGTACATGGAGTTGGAAGGACCTGTTTGCCTGGTTCAATTGTTTGCTGCTAGACAGGATGTAACTCTTATTGGATAGTTTAGAGTGCACAATACTTAAACTAATTGGGTACCTCTTTTATGCCACTACAGTTGACTGGATAATTTGTATTGTGCACTGATGTAAACTTGGTTGACTGAATGATTGACTGAGTGATTCATATCTTGTTCCAGTGCTTTCTTAGCTGATTGGATGATTAGATAGATCTGGTCAATTTTCAACAATATGTCTTATTCTCATTTTTCAAATTAGAAATTTCTTCTGGGTCTCCCATGCAGGTGCAGTGTCCCAAGGACTTCAGCCATTCTCTTCTGCTTTCCCAGGCCATAAGCAGAGATTTGGATGGAAGTGGAGTAGCCGGGACATGAACTAGCATCTTTATGAAATCCTAGTGCTTAGAGGTAAAAGATTAGCCAGTTGTGCCTTTGGCTGGTCCCCTAAACGTGGTTCTGAACTATTGTGGAAAAAACCCTCTCCCAAGTACCTTATTAATTTGTTTATTCTGACTATTCTCTGAAACATAGAAATTTAATGAATGTATATCTGAAATCAAGTTTAAATGGTCTCTTGAACTTTTACCTTCTAAATCTAATAACTGAATGTCTAAGTAAATATAAGGAAGTCATTTTTTCAAAATCATTCGTACAGCATAGGTTGAGTTTCCTATTTAAAAATAATGAAGTTATTTCAACATCACTTGAGATAGTTATAATCTGCTGCTGTGTCAACACCAAAAAACTCCTGTGCCTGGTTTTTCTCTCTCTCTTGTTTTATTTTGTTAAACAATACCACTCCTACATCCTTGCAACTACATGGCTTCCCTTTGAGAGAGGATGCCACATTTTAGCTATTCCCTTATCCTTGGAGACCAAAGCTTTGAAAAATTAGGACCATGTTTGAGTCCTCGATACATGTGAGTATGTTCTCCAGCAAAAAGGCAAAGCATTGCTTCAAGCTGATTTTCCTCTTTTTCCTTGGAAGAAAGCGACAGCATCTTAAACTAAAGCACACTTCAGTCATCTCCCTGTGCTTGCCTAGTGCCAGCAGCTACAACACAAGGCTTTCATCTTGGCTTCAAAGTGTGGTGCAGGGAGCTGGGAGGGGGATGGGAGTGTGGAAGAAGCAGGGCAAGCTAAATGCAAAAAGAGAAACAAACAAACAAAAAAGGAAAACAGTATGGAGTGGGTAGAAGAAGAACTATCCTGTCTTTCAAATATCAAGTCCCCCAGGCTGGGCTTTATGATGTAAAGCCTTCCCTGTTCCTCTGTTGTATATTTTTTGTTACTGCCACTTCCCATGCTGGGGAGATTCTTGTCATCCCTCACATATTTTATCCACAGAAAAGGCTGCCCTGCCCTGTGCTTGGTGATTGAGGCTGTGCCCCTGGTGTGCCACTCTATCAGTGGTTCCCAAGGCTGTCTAGCCTGGGAAAAGCTGCATGGACACGTTCCAAAATCAGCATTACATGCATTATTGTTCTTACTCTCCCTGATTAGAGTGCACACAATGAAAACAACAGCAACAGCCTCATTTTCTAACCCTCCTCCCAGCACAAGGCAGTTCTTAGTCTGTTTTTGTTTCTCTGGATCTTCCTAAAACTTAACTGCTTCAGTGCTGGGAAAGTCCAAGACTGTACAGCAGAAGCTCTGCTAATTTCTTTGTGATTCTGGGAACACGGGGACAGTGAGGGGGTCAGGCAGCCATGTGCTCCTGCTGAAGATCTGTGCAGCATTAACTAATGGGGTGAAAAGTCAGAAGCTGTGTGTGGTGCTGCTTGGCCAGCTCTCCACAGTCCTCGGGTGGGCTAGGCTTTCTCAGTGTCTCCTATGTAAAGTGGGGACAGATGGAAAGAGGTGGCAGTCACTTACTTTCAGCTCTCACAGCCACAAAAGTCCATCTGAATGATCTCTTAGTGGGTTTGGTTGTGCAGTCTGAATTGTCCTTGTGAAATTCTTCTCAAACTGTTTTGGAGCTTTGGAATAATATCTCTGTAAACTTTCACAAGTATGTGGAAAATTGGGTGGGGAATAGCACTTTTCACTTTAAATGCTACATAGCAAATTCAAATCCTGCTCTAATAAACATTACAATGAAAAATGAAAGTAAAAGGTTTCCACCATGCAATGTATCATCTCTTTATATAAAATAATAAGGAATAAAAGGCATCAAAGTATAATTGAAGAATCTGCATCTTTTGATTTATATTGAAATGTGGTTGATCTTAAGGGTGAGTGGGTGAAGAGGGAAGAAGCTATGTGTGTGACTATATTCAAAACTGCTTCAAATTGGCTGTAAAGATTCAAGTTTCTTTAAGACTAATCCTGATTCATGAAATCTTTGCTTTCATCAAACTTTGCAAAACTGGTCATATCACTTGATTGACTGTGCACATGCCTATATGTAAAGATGGTGTTATGTTTTGGATATGGTTTGGGTATCCCCCTAAAGGTTCATTTGTTAGAGATGTGTCTGTGGAGTGGTGACATTAGGAAATGGCATTAGAACTTTTGGGAAGCAGGTCCTTAGATCCAAAGGAGGCATGCTCTTTGATATGATTAGGGTTTTTCTTCTGGAATCCTAATAGTTGTTGAGAAAGTGAGTTGAGATAAAACTTGAGTCTGGAACAGCCAATCAGCCTCTCTCTCTCTTTTTTTTCTGTCTTCATTCTTATTGGCTTTCCATACTGAGATGTGCTCCCACCATTGTGATCTGCCATGATGTGACACAGCTGAGAGGACCTTCACCAAGAGCTGAACCAAAGCCAGTGCCATTACCCTTGAACCTCCCAAACTGCAAACTAAATAAATCTCTTTTAAATGTCCTATCCAGCTATTTTACTGTAGTAAAGAAAACATGACATATAGATCATATTATTGTGTAGTCCAAACTGGCTAAGTCTAGTGCAAAATGAAAATATGGGTTCCCCTGTTTAGAAATTGTTGAGAATGGCAAGATAAATGTGACTTGTTATAGGAGAATGTAAAGTGAAATATTCCTTTCAAGTTTGGAGGTCTGTGAAACTATATAGTTCACATATCCATGACGCTGGCTTTATGCATAATTGTTAACTACATTTTGAAGTTACTAGATTCATAACTAGTTATCTTAATAGATAGGAAGGCTCAGTTCACTTGAGTATCCTCTATTTTTCAGGCACATAGAGTGGTTAATTGCAGAGGGTTATATTCATATATTTAAAATTCATTTAAAGGGCATGGGTTTGTCTTTGAGGAAGCTGTCATTGAGGAGAAAGCATAAAATTACTGCATAGGTGTTTATACTAAAACAACCTGTGCTGAATAGAACACTACAGAATTCTGGAGGCTGAGGTGGCAGTGTAATTGAAAGAAGGGAGGTATGGATAGTAGCATTGTATACTGAGAAATGATAGAAGCATAGCCATTTTATTTCCCTTTCTTTCCATTATTTTTCCATTGCTATTTGGAATTTATTGAATTTATTTTCATTTGTTTAATGATTACCTTTGATTATTTTTAATGTTTCATTTATTTTTATTGCAAAGTCAGATATACAAAGAGGAGGAGAGACAGAAAGGAAGATCTTCTGTGTGTTGATTAACACTCCCAAGTGGTAGCAACGGCTGGAGCTGAGCCAATCTAAAGCCAGGAGCCAGGAGCTTCTTCTAGGTCTCCTACATGGGTGCAGGGTCCCAAGGCTTGGGCCGCCCTTACTTTCCCAGGCCACAGGCAAAGAGCTGGATGGGAAGCAGGACCTTCCAGGGTTAGAACTGGTGCCCATATGGAATCCTGGCTCGTTCAAGGTGAGGACTTTAGCCATTAGGTCACCACTCTGGGCCCTACCTTTGATTTTGGTCTTGGTCATGGATCAAGTCCACAGGTTGCATTGAGGTACACTCTTAATGTTGCACATCATGGTATGTGTCTGTTGCGTAGAATCATTCAGTGTTGTTTTACTGCCCTCATCTTTTTTTTAAAGACTTATTTTTTATTGGAAAGGCAGAAACACAGAGAAGGAGACACAGAAAGAGCTTCTTTCTGCTGGCCCACTCTCCCAAGTAGCCACATTAGTCAGAACCAGGCCCATCTGAATCCAGGACACAAAAGCTTCTTTCAGATCCTCCATGTGGGTTCAGGGGCCAAGGCTTTGGGCCATCCCCCACTGCCTCCCAGGCCACAACCTGTGAGCTGGATGGGAATTGGAGCAGCCAGGACTTGAACCAGTGCCAACCTGTGACCCCAGGACTTGCAAAGCAAGGATTCAGTGACTAGGGCACCACGCCAGGCCCAATCTTTTTAATTATCTTTGCAGTTTTGCCTTTTTCATGGTGTCATATTATTGAAATGATATGTGTCTATTTTTCAGATTCGATTTCTTAGTAACACAGATTTATGTTTGCTCCATGTCTCTTCATGGTTCTATAGATCATTTCCTTTTAACACTGAAAAAAAAATCCACTGTCTATATTAACCACAGTTTATTCACATACTAACAGAAGGACATTTTCAGTGCTTCTTAGTTTGGGCAATTACGAATAAAGCTACTATACATTTCTATGTGAAGGTTTCTGTGTGGACATAAGCATCACTGCCCTTAGGTAAATACCAGTGCACATAATTGCTGACTTGTGGGATAAAAATACATTGTTTTGTATAAAATTACCATTTTTTTTTACAAAAATGCCTGTACCATTTCAAATTCCACTAGCACTGAATTGTAATTCCTCTCACTCTGCATTGTTGCCAGCATTTGGTGTTGTCAGTCTTCTGAGTTTTGGCCATTCTAACAGGTGTGTAATGATATCTTATTGCTGTTTTAATTTGCATTCTCTGTGATCACACATGATGTGGAGTGCTTGATTTCAGATGCTGCTTTAACAACTGTAACTCTTAGGGAGGTTCCTTGTAAGACTTGAGATCTAAGTTTTAATTAAATTTCTTTTTGCTAAATTTTGAGAATTCTTTGTGTATTTTGGATAACAGTCCTTTATCAGATGTGCAAATATTTTCTTTCAGTCTGTAGCTCATCTGCTCATTCTCTTGATAATGAGAATGAGCAGAAATTTTAATTTTAATGCAGCTTAGCTTATCACTTCTTATGGATGATTTTGATATAATATTTTTAAAAGTCATGGCTAGAATGCATCTCCATGACTAAATAAAAGTAGTCCTTAATGAAACTTCTAAATACACCTAGACAACATAGTATTAAACTTTCTGCCTGGGTCTACCTGGATAAAATACTAAACTTTCTACATGGGTCGTGACCCATGTAAAGAACAGAAAGCTGGAGTCAAGACTATACTTGATGGAGTATTTTACTACAGAACATAGGTGACAATGACAGGGAAGGACAAGAATGGGAAAGGGAAGAGGGAGGAAGCCCTATTCCTGCAAAATTGTGAAATGGAAAATAAGAATAAAAAGTAAAATAAAGTCATGGTCATTCGATAGGTCATTTCTGTTTTCTTGTAGGTTATCGTGTAGGATTTTCACACTTTGAAATGTGTGATACATTTGAGTTGCTTTCTATGAAGGATGTAAGGTCAGTATCTAGGTTTAGTTCAGTTGTTCCAGCACCATAATTTGAAAATCCTTTCTTTGCCACATTATGTTGCTTTTCCTCCTTGTCAAAAATAAATTGATTATATTTATTTGGATCCATTTCTGGGCTTCTTAGCTGTTCTATTGATCTGTCTGTTCTTTCACCAACACCAGACAGCTGTAGTTATTGGAGCTTTTGATCACATTTTAAAGTCAGATAATATCAGCCCTCCAACTATTTTTTCTTTCGATCTTGTGTATTTTGTCTCTCCCCATACACTTCAGATTAATTTTTCTCAATAACCAAAATATAGTGTGCTAGGATTTGGGTTGAGATTGCATTGAATATATACATCAAGTTGGAAAAAGCTAACATCTTGAGAATCTAGTCTTGCTACTCACGAGCATGGAATACATTTCTATTCATTTAGCTCTTCCATTTCTTTCATTAGAGTTTTGTAGATTACTTCCTATAGATATGTATATATTTTCCTAGATTTACATAATGACTTCATGTCTAGAGGTGTTTATGTAAATGGTATTGTGCTTTTAACTCCAAATTCCAGTTGTTCACTTCTTATATATCAAAGAGCAGTTGCCTTTTGCATATTAACATTGTATCCTGGAACCTTGCTACAGTGACTTGTAAGTTCCAGAAAGTATTTTTTGTTGTCAATTCTTTCAGGTTTTCCAAAGAAATAATAATTAAAACTGTAAATAAGTATGTTTTTTCCACAATAGCAAAACTTTTATTCCTTTTTCTTGCCTTATTGCATCAGCTAGACGTTCCAGTAAAATGTTGAAAGTAGTCGTGAATAGGGGACATCCTTGCTTGTCTCCTGATTGCAGAAGGCACACTTCTAATTGACTCCATTTCTGTATTCTTTATGTAGTTGAAGAAGTTTCTTTCTATTGCCAGTTCATTGAAACTTTATATAAACAATCAGTGTTGGATATTATCAGATGCTTTCTCTGCATCTATTAACATGATCATGATTTTTCTTCTTTAGCCTGTTACTATAATAGATTAGATTACATGGATTGATTTACAAATGTTGAATCATTTTGTGTACCTGGATAAATATCAGTGGATTGTGACACATAATTATTTTCATGCATTGGTCTAGATTTGTTAATATTTGCTAGGATCTTCATATCTATGATCATGAGAGATACTAATAAATAATTTCTTTTATTGTAATATCTTTGGTTTAGTGTTAGGATGATATACACAGCAGGAGTTATGAGTTAGGGAATATTTTCTTTGCTTCTGTTTTTTGAAAGACGTTATAGAGAAGTGCAATAATATCTTCATTTTATATGTTCAGTGTATGTAGTGCCTTTTTCAAGTGCAGTTTTGAATGGTTATTTATTGACCCTTTTTTGGTCGACATTGACCTATTAAGATGTTCTCTTTCTTGTGTGAGTTTGAGCATATTGAATCTTTCAAGCCATTGGTCCATTACATCCAAATTATCCAATTTATGGGCATACAACTGTTCATAGGATCCCATTGTTATCTTTTTGATATCCATGGGAATCTAGTGATGTCCTGCTTTTTATTTATTGTATCTGTAATTTATGACCTCTTTTCTTTTGGTTAGCCTGTCTAGAGGCTTATCAATTTAACATCTTTTCAGAGAAGCAGCTTTTAATTTCATTGACTTTTTTCCTATTAGTATTATTTTGAATTTTATTTCTATTTTACATTTATTTTTTTCCTGATAACTTTTAATTAAATTGCTCTTCCTTCCTATCCTGATTCCCTAAGCTAGAAACTTAGATGATTGATTCTAACTCTTTCTGTTTTTTAAATGATATGCATTAAAAGCTATACTTTTTGATAAATTGTGTTCTCATTTAGTTAGAACTATTATAAAATTTTTCTTGGTATTTCTTATTTTACCTAGGTATTATTTAGAAGTTTATTATATCTGGGAATTTTGTAATTATATTTTGATTATTGATTTGTGTCTATACATATTTTCAAGCAAAAAACTTAATAATGGTATTTGAAGTCTCATATACCCCTCCCACTTTCAGAGATGCTATTTTAACAGAATAAGTTTAATCAACATCAGTTTTGGTTGAATTTGATTAATTTTTGCTTTAAATAAGGTTGGCTTAAAATTAATTGAGCTTTTCTGCTTCATTTTGCAAATAATTATTTCAAAGCGTTAAATATAAAGAGAAATTTTTTAAAAAGCTAATGTTCTAATTTTTAAACCTCCCGCAAGCTTTGGTATCTTATCAGAAATGAGCACATGTTTTTTTTCTTTTCTAGAGAGCAGTGGCTGATTTACTAAGTAAACAACTAAAGAAACAAGTCAAAAGTGTGAAAAGTTTCATGATCTAATTGAAATTTTATGTGTATTAGCTTAAGTAGAGCTCTTTTTTGTGATCAGTTGCTTGAAAAGTAGAAGAACTATATAGTGACCCTGATATATTAAAAGTCTATTTTTTTCAAGATGTTTAGGTATATACTTAAGACACAATTGAAATATAGAAAAGAGAGAAGAGAGGATATGGAAAATTAATATGACATGAGACTTTGAACTATTTTGTGAGGTTGATATAAAATATGACAATTAATTAGTGGTTATAAGGCTTACTCTAGTTAGATTCCTTTATTTTGGGGTTTCTTAAAACTCAAAGTCTCCATATACTGCACAAATAACATTGGCCTACAGAACTAGTCCACCGGCCATGTCACAGCTCTGAGAAGGACATTGTTAACATAGATGCAGACAACCACTGTTTGCTGTGTTAATTGTGGCTGTCCTGAGACCAACATTACATACTTTTTATGGCCTAGAATGGGAATTGGTTGTGAATTTGCCTTCACTCTCCTCAGAAGGATGGAAGAAAGACTGATGTTTACCTTTGAGTCACTTTCGTTGATGTCTAAGTCCTTTTAGGGCATGAGACAAACACAGAATGACTTTAAACCTTGTGAACTCTTAGGAAGGCAGCACTGCACTTCTGCACACAGTCTTTTCATTCACACCAGATGCTGTGCTCCTGCTACTTACATTAAGCTCTCCAGCATTATTAAGAGCTTCTGTTGTTGATGCCCTACACAAGTGGAGCACCTCCTACCCTCTCCCTCCTCCCCCTTCTCTTTCTTCTTCCTCTTGAGGCCAGAACTTGCCACATTTTCATTAACTCAATACTACCATTTGAATTTTGATAAGACATTTTATAATCTAGTGGTATACATCTTTCAGAAGTGAGTTCCTCCTCTTCTGCTACACTGTTGATCAGTGAGTTGTCTCTGTGCAACTACTTACATACTCTACCAGAGTCTTAAAAAGCAAAAGTAAATAAAAATAGAGTCAACAAAACCACAAATCAATAATAACAAACTGAATTATGTCATTTGAGCAAGACATGATTCTTTTTGTCGATTATGAAAAGTAAAAATTGAGGGCAAATTTGGGGATCTTGTGTGAGACAAGTGTTGATCCAAAGCCCCCGAATAAGTTCTCTTTTCTGAGGCTATAAATGTTACTTTTATAAGGAAATCTTATTTACCCTGACTTGGGTAATAGACTATTTTTCTACTCCCAAACTCTATGAATGTAAATATTTATTCTAATGAGTAAGACTGTTTACAAGATTGTGTTATGCCACTCGCATTTCTTTCCTGGAAATACAATTCCATGTTGATGTTCACACCAGTTTCTCAAATTGGCCATTCCTGAGTATGTAGTTAAGTAAACCCAGGACAAGACCTTTCTCATTCATAAGCTCAGTGTACCCTGAATGGCTCTAAACAGATGAGTTCTTAGGGACACTACTGGGGCAGATTGCAGGGAGGAACAAGGCCTATGTATGGAGCCAGAAGCCGTGTCATTTGACTTGGCTTTCAAAACTCTGTAACTTTGGGGAAATCTCTTTTTTCATTCTCCTCACCTGCAGACTGATGAGGAAGACTAATAAATGAGATAGTGGCTAAATGTATCTTTTAAGTGTACTCAATTTTTTTTTCAAAGCATAAAAGCTTACTCTGAAAATGAGACTTGTTATAGAACCTACTAACTTATTCAGTTGTAACACTGTTTTGTTTTGAGGTGGCTTTGCATTAGGCATTATCTGAAGCTATTTAAGAAGGTGGTTATCTATGTACCCTGCTATAGATTCATCATGACTTGGTTCCCCAATTCCTGAAGTCACTTCTTCCAAAGGTTATAAATTACTGATACTGGGAGGGTTCAAATTCACTACAATTTTGGTGTTCATGAGGCAGGACAAGTGGGAGGTCTGTAGGCCACTGGGGAGGATGCCTTCCATAGTTGTCATGAAAGAATTGATTAGATAAGATGAGTCAGATTAGCTGTTCACTCTTTGCTTCCTGGCTCACCAGGTGATCCACGACCCTCATCAGATGCCAGATCTATCGGACACCCAGTCTTGGACCAGAACCTCAAAATCATGGGTCAAAATAACCGTTCTTCCTTTATAAGCACCCTGTGAGAGGTACTATTTAGTTGCAGTAATAAATAACTAACGCACACATAGAAACCTTAATATCTGCATTAGAACTTGAGGCCTAATATTTTTTAAAAAAACCACAAACTTGGTAGTTTAAAGCAATAGATATTTATTTTCTCATAGTTCTGAAAGGTAGAAGTCAGAAAATAAGCTGATGGCATAGCCATGCTCCTTCTGAGATTCTGGGGAAGAGTCTTATTTTTTTTCTAACTTTGGGTATTGGCCATCAATCTTTGAGCTTTCTTGGCTTGTGGTGGTATTCCAATGATCTCTGCTTCTTAATTCACAGGGTATTCCCCACTGGGCCACTATGTCGTCACATGGCTGTCCCCCCTTAAAAGGACATTGGTCGAAACCCGGCTGCAGAATGGCGCCAAACCCCGCGGGCGCGTTCTCAGTTCCTCTTGGACCCGAAAGGGGCAACGGAGCTCCCAGATTAGCAGCCATGGGGGCCACCTCGGAGCTGGACTGAAGTCCGAGCTCCGCCCTGTTCCCGCCAGTTGGGAGCGGGCAACTCGGGAGGGTTTCATTGTTAGGGTGGGGGCAGATTGAAACTCCGGCAGGGAGGCGGGTTGCCGGGGGTGCCCCTATTCCATGAAACCCGGCTGCAGAATGGCGCCAAACCCTGCGGGCGCGTTCTCAGTTCCCCTTGGACCCGAAAGGGGCAACGGAGCTCCCAGGTTATTAGCAGCCATGGGGGCCACCTCAGAGCTGGACTGATGTCCGAGCTCCGCCCTGCTCCCACCAGTTGGGAACGGGCAACTCGGGTGAATTCCGTTCGCCAAACCCACAGCAGAGAGGCTGTGGGCGAGTACTCTGTTCTGGGCGGCCAGTGCACCAAGTGGTGCCAGGCTCTGCCTGCTTGCCGCCCGGCTGCGAGCTCAGAGATTTTTACGATATGGAAAGCTATTTGGGGACACCCATCAATACGCCCAACTTTGGTATAGGGGAGACAGGATTCCTCGCAGTGCCCAGGAACAGAGACTTGAATCTCTAGGACACCACACCCACCACCCTCGTTGGATGGTGAATAGAACACAGGTCAAGCCGAGTTGGGCCATTACACCTGCTACTCTGCTTGAATCAAGGATTCAAAGCCACAATGTGTAAGGCTGAGGCTAGGACAAATGAGAGACGGCAACAAGCTGAGTCAGAGCAACCACTGGCAGGCATATGATAGACGGCTAGTAACATGCCCAGTCTGGGAGCCAAGGGGATACCCTGTTAGGTTGAGGCTCCCTCCATGGGGAATGTGTGCGGGAATGGGGGCTGTGTCCTAACCTAGATATAGTTGTAGTCTCCCAAGGCACTAGTGTGGGCTGGGATTGGATGCACTGGACTGGGCCGGACCCCGACACCGTCTGGTGTCCTGGATAACCAGGGTAAACATGAGACTGGTTAGGCTAGGTCTCGACCCCCTACTGAGGCACTTGTGAACTGTACGTGGGTATAGATGAGCCACAGCTGGGCTGAAACATCCTATAGCAAGAACCCGAATGGGGTGAAAGCCAGCCAGGTTAAGCCACTGTTCCTGCTTGGACAGGAGGTGAACTGAGAAGAGCTGGCTCAAAAACCCCCTGGTATGCGCATAACTTGGCAAGGGGAGAGGCTCAGAGGAAGGTGCCTGGGCAACACCTCTGACAAGATACAGACCCTCCAGGTCAGCGCAAGAAGCACAATAGGAAACAGCCCAGTATAGGCCATGGAAAATTTCCCACGGGCATACAGTTGGCACGGGACAGGGGCGGACCAGGCTGAATCGGTGCATGTTGTCCACTGGCAGGTCCGGACGCCAGAACGGAGTGGGGGTTGGGTAAGGTTTGGGTGCGACAAAACCAGCGTACATCGTGGAATGTCAGGGCGAGGTCACTGGTACTGGATTTGACTGCAGCGCCCGGCCAGCACACGTGAGAACCGGGGGTGGGGGGGTGGGGGCAGAGCCGGCATCGGAATTTAGGGGCTGGTCCCCTCACCGGACGGCTGTTCCCACTGGAGAGCGTGGGCTGGTTTGGGGACAGACCACACTAGGTAGGGCTGCAACACCTGTGTGCCGTACGGGAACTAGACCAGGGAAAAGTCAGACTGAACTAACTATCCCATACTGGGGCAAGCATAGATCAGAATGAATGAGGGGTGTAAGGACTTGGCCGCTGCACTGGCTGGCGGAAGCTGGCTCTGGGGACTGATTCTGTCAAGTCAAATCAGAACCACCCGAAAAATACATAAACCGGGACAGTGAACGACCCAGGAGGGAAACAATGGGTTCCCCCCTCCTGGGTCACTGCTCCCGCGGGAGGCTATGATAACTTGGAGAGGGGCTGGGGTGGCTAGACAGAAAGGAACGCAACAACATCTGTGGGGGCTGGATGGCTGAGCGGCTTAGTCAGAACTAAGCTTTGAAACCCAGGGACAAGTGCAAGAGCTAGACAGGATGTGGGACAGGCTGGACTAGTCCGCTATACACACAGGCGGACCAGGATAGGGGGCGGGCCTGGTGGGGGTTGTTGTGGGTCTCCCTGACTAGGCTGCAGTCCCCACTGGCTGACACAAGTGCCGAGTACGTGCTGGGCAGAACCAACCTAGTCTGCAGTACCCACTGGTTCCAGAGCAACTCCAGTCCGAAAACAAACCAGCCCAGGATTTGCACCTACAAGCTGATTGTGACGATGACCAGCTGGACTCAGAACCCTAGCCAAGAAAAGACAGAGAACAGAATGGGTCAACCAACCATCTCAGACATATGCTGGCAACGAAAACCGGGCAAATGAAGACTCTATGATAGACAGTGTCAACCAGTGGAATCTACAACGACCTCATCAAAATGGGAGTGACGAGATTGGTAGTAATTCATATCTAGAGAAATATTAAAACCACTTGGGGTTGATCGCAGCTAAATAGTCTACCCAAGAAGCTGTACATTCTATCTGGACAATGAGCAGCCGGACTATGTGCCTAGCATCTGTCTGCAAGGGAAGAATCTTGATTGAAGTTGAACTGTAAAGCTGCAACGAGGTGGGGGGGGGGTCCACCGTGGGGCAGGGGTATGGGGAGGAGTGGGGGGGAACCCCAGAGCCTATGAAACTGCCACATGATGCAAAATAATTAATAAAAAAAAGGACATTGGTCATAGTGGATTAGAGGCCACCCTACTGACCCTACTGATTTTATCTTCTAAGTAAGATCATACTGCTAGGTACTAGGGGTTAAGACTTCAGCATATTTCAGGAGGGAAGAGGGCATGTAATTTAACCTGTAAGTATACCACACTAAACACTGTCTCAGTGATTGGAAACATAGATGCCAGCTGGAATTTGTCATTGATGAGACAACTAACCTGCAGGTAAATTGAAGCAGCTGAAATGGAATCCTTAGGATATTTTCTAATCTTAGTGCCCTATAGTTCCATAATTCAGTATTCTGAATTAGCACTTGTAAAAGTGTTATGTATGTATGTATGTATGTATGTATTGGAAAGTCAGATTTACAGAGAGAAAAATCTTCCATCTGCTGGTTTCACTCCCCTGCTGGCTGCAACGGCCAGAGCTGAGTTGATCCAAAGCCAGGAGCCAGGAACTTCTTCCAGGTCTGCCATGCGGGTACAGGATTCCAAGGCTTTGGACCATCCTCAGTTTTTTCCCAGGCAACAAGCAGAGAGTTGGAAGGGAAATGGAGCAGCTGGGGTATGAACCTGCACCCATATGGGATCCTGGCACATGCAAGGTGAAGATTTAGCCACTAGGTTACTGTGCTGAGCCCAGCACTTGTTTTTAAGGTCATGGTTATTCTCTTTCTCTCTGGAAAACCTGTATACACCAAAACTGGAAGTCTGGCTGTGCAGGCAGTAGATAAACTGTTGCAGTTTCCCTGATTCCATCCAGAAGAGCTGCCCTTTGCTTGCTGTCATAGCTGTGAGTGTCTCTCACTCCAGGTCATCACATTTTTCTGCCTGGATTGTTAAAGTAATGTCTTAGCTATCTTGAGACTCTTCCTCCAATAGTCAGCTCTCAGAAAATAAACCTGATCATGTCATCTTTGATAGAACATCCCCAGGGCTGTTATCACATGTGTGCTGAACAGAGTACAGTTCCCGGTGATCGCAGAGCTCTGTAGGCAGCAAAATGCACACTCATCTGCACTTTTCACTTTTGGTGAATCTGAACTACTCATTTGTTCACTACCACAGCCTTTTATTTCATGTTTTTGTAACTTGGCACATTATATCTATTGGGTAATTTCCCATTCTTTTCTGCCTGGAGAGTGAGTTTGTTGCTTGTGTATGAGCCTGAGTATGCACACAGAAAGAGAGAGAGGTCCCATTTACTAATTTATTCTGCAGACATACTGAGCAGCTGTGACCAAAATTGGAAGGTGGGAATTCAAACCAGTTCTTCCATGTGTATTATAGGGAATCAGCTACTTGTGCCATCACTGCTATTTGCCAGGTATACTTTGGCAGGAGTTGAGGCCCAGAACCAAACCCAGGTATGTGGGATGTGGATATACCAGCCTCCATCTTAGCCTTCGATGACTTTCTCTGCCTAGAGACTTTCTATTTACCCACCCTCCCAATTCAGTTCAATTGGCATCATATTTAGCATCATTCTTGACTGCTCTAGTTAGAGCTAACTATTCCCCTTTGTGATTTGTCATTTAGCTCATATTTATCTATATTTCTGTTCCTATCATTAAATTATAACACATGTGTCCCTACCTTGATAGGGGTTCCTTTAGGGTTAGGGTGATATCCCCACCCAACCTGCATTTGAGCTGAGGCCTGTACCTTCTTAATTCCCATGTGTTAAAACATGTAGAAAATACTCAGAAACATTTTATTAAATTGAACTAAGTAGTGAGATCTTGACAAGGAACTGAAACCAGCAGTTGCATTCACATGGTGCTTTTATACACATTGCTTTTGAATTGATGAAATAATAAGACATGCTTTGGCACAGCTGTCTGGCATACCTAGGTTAAGTTCCAATGCAAACAGCTGTGTTGCTTTAACATGCTGTAAAACACCCACTTTGTACAAGGCTGTGTGCCTTGTAGCCCATGGAAGGCAGCCAGAGCCAGGCCTGGCAGTACCTGAAAACACTGAGGTTAAGTTTCAGTCACCATGGCAGGGAGGCAGCCACTGGTTATTACTCCCTTTAGCTGGCAGCCGTCCTATATCGGACATTTTGACAAGGCAGTTCTTACTCACCCCCTTAAATATTTCACTGTTGAAGGCTGCCCCCAGGTCATTTGTGAGCCACCTTGGGAATAGCATAAGGCTCTGTTATAGGATTGCAAGTTATAAATTACCAGCCACATCAAGAAACATGTAACCACTTCAGGGAAGAGCACCCAA
Organism: Ochotona princeps; assembly: GCF_030435755.1. Lineage (NCBI taxonomy): Eukaryota > Metazoa > Chordata > Mammalia > Lagomorpha > Ochotonidae > Ochotona > Ochotona princeps. The sequence goes on from NC_080832.1 coordinate 37,881,804, forward strand.
GTGGAGATGTTGTTAAAGGTTTGCTTTCTTCTATCACCCCTTTAAATCAAATCCTATTTTACCACTGTTGTAGTACACAGAAGTGATAGAATAGGTTCTATAAAGAGGAAGGCTAGGGCTAGTAAAAGAAAAGGGCAAAACTTGGCACAGTTGAGGATGGTGAAGGAGGAAGACTCATAGTTGCCTCAGGGAGATTGGCAATGATGCCACAGTTGAAGAAGTACTGAGGATGCTGAGAAACATCGAGTGGGCTTTAAAGAGGGTGCCAAGTGAGGATAATTCTGCATGTTTATTCAATACATTGGGCAGTTGGAAACACATGTGGACATCCTTTTTTTAAAATTGGTTAATGTGAGCCTCTGAACCACTTTTACAATTGTACTTTTGACTGTCACTAACAGAACATTTTTCATACAATCTCACAGGATTACATTTGAGATTGGAGAACCTGGATTACAAATGCAGCAGGTGGCTGATCATAATCCAGGGAAATGGAAGTCTTAACAGAGCTTGAGTCACAGTGGATTTGGTGGAAAGTCTAAATTTGGTATTGAAAAGGCAACCACAGGTTTATCTTATTTCTATCCTTGGCAGTGAAAGTATAATATTCATTATGCAATCAGGAACATTGTTAGGCATGACCAGACTCTGGGGAAGATATAAAACAAATCACAGTGGATAAGTTCATCATCAGTGAGATATGTTGCTCAGAATCTATTTTACATTTAGCAGTCTGGTAAGGGCGAGGATTTGTTCAGAAGCACTGTAGTATCCCAACATGTGCAAAGGCACCATACTAGCTCTTATTGTAAAGGGTTAAGAAAATCAGCATACTTGAGAGCTTGTTTCTAAATGTAAGGAAATGTAAAACTTTGGGAAGGAACATTGCCTAAACACACATCTCAAATCACTTGGCAAGGAGTGCTTCTCAGGTGGGCAGTATGGCCGTCCATGCACTAATGGGTCCCTAAGGACATCTCTCCACTAGCCAAGCTGACGAGATACACAGGCTCCTAGAATCTAACCTGCCAGTAGTTTCCTTCTCACTGCAAGAACCAGTGCCATCTGACAGCCTCTCACTCTCAACAAACTGTCTTGCACTCCATGAAATTAGGAAGGCTGCCCATCATAAAGACCTATGAATTCATCCCATGAAATGTCAAAAATATTGTAAATATTTTTATGTTGAGAAGTGTTGAAGATTTAGTCTGGGAAAAGATCCAAAATTCTGTGAGCTTGTGTAAACACTTTCAATCTTGAAAAATTGGTCTGCAAATCTTGTAAGGACAGGTTCTCTCGCAAGGTTTGTGGTATTATTTTGGTGTATGTGAAATGCTTGAAATGTCTTTTTTGGGAAAAATATTTTTAACATTCTGACCAAAACAAAATACAACAAGATGTGTGCATTTTAATAAGAAGAAATGATTTTTCTCTTGCAGAAAATCTTTCTCATCTTTGAAAATTGGGTAAGGAGGTATTTACCAATCTATTTTACTAGAATTAATTCAACATTTGTAATGAATTATCATGCATGCAGTGTATTTAGGAAAAATAAAAATAGGCTTTGAAATTTTCTCGATGAGTATCAAAAAGCTGTGAACTGATTTTACGGCCAAAATAATGCCTTGTTAATATTGATATAAAGCCTTACTTGAGTATATTTATATACTAGTTTCTATAATATTCAAACACAATATGTGTAAATGAAGAGTACATGTGGTCTGATGCATCACTGAAATTGTGTTTCTCAAGCCACAGTTATTATGGGGACATTTTAAAAGGATCAGAGAAAAATGGAAGTAAAGGTCTAAAATTTAAAATATAAAACTTACCTTTCAACGAAACTCCATCAAGTTTAAGACACTTGTAAACAGTGATACAAGCCATTTAGTCCTTCCCTGAAGAACTGAGAGTGTTGGGACTGGATATTTAACTATGTCAGTGCCATCTCTTTTTTTTACAATACTGACAAAATGGTGCCCTTTCATGATATTTCAAGATTAGAAAACAAAAAAGTCAGAGAGAGAGCTGTATTAGCAGCAGATGCCTGATGAACTCTGTTGAAACCCACAAGGTTGTGCTTTGTTTGATGAGAAGAATGAGCAGAAGCATTGTTGTTAGGTGGAATGATTCTCTGGTGAACTTGCCTGAACACTTTCTCTCCCCTAAAGCATTGGCTTTCTTAAAACACTCTCCTAATAAATACACATGATTCTTCATCTCTCCAGAAAACTAGAAAAAATGTTTTAAGCATCCGCCTAAAATTGTTTCTTTGATCTTAACTGGTCCAGGGGGCTGCTCCCACCTTTGCTTTGTGCTTTCGCATCAGAATTCCACAGGTAAAGCCGTGTTTCATCTCCCGATGCAGTTCTTGAAGGAAACACCACAAGATATAGACAAAATATTTCACTCTTGTTCATAACTGATTTGTTGTAACAGTTTTGAGCAGAAAGTTTGCTTCTGTTCAGTTTTTCTGGGTTGTGTTGCCAAAACAATTGAGATGTCCTTATGCTGCCCATTGTTTCTGTGACTAATTGTTGGTCATCTTCAGAAAAGGCTCAAACCAGATGGAGTTTTTCTTCATGAGTAAATGTGGGTGGTCTGCCAATACTGGCTTCATCTTTGAATTCAACATCATCTCATTCCTTTTTAAAGCAAGTTGCCCATTTGTGAATTGCTGATTTTTAAAGATTTACTTGAAAGTCAGAGAGAGAAAGAGAAAGATTTTTCATCCACATTTTTATTTCCCTCATGGCTGCAACTGCCAGGACTGATCCAGTCTGAAAGCAGGAACTAGGAACTTCTTTGGGGGCTCCCACATGGGTGCAGGGGCCAAGTACATGGGCCATCCTCCACCGCTTTCCCAGGTTATTGCAAGGCAGCTGGATTGGAAGTGCAGCAGCCAGGAGTCAAAATGGCATGCATATCTTTATCTGCCTGCTCTACACCTCCATGCTGGCTACATGAACTACTGATTTCTGCAGGACACTGTCCCCACAAACTTTTTATGAAGGATAAGTTATTTCATGATTCTTCCATTCAAAGATTCACTGTAAATGTTTTTATTGTTTCATGAATTTCAGTAAAATTCCTGTTCTGATAGCACTTTGTTTAGACACATACCTTATCCATCTAATCCTTACTCATACCCTCAAAGTAGATCCTCCTCTGACATGTTCTAATAAATTAGTAGTTCATATTGGTATGAAATCATCAAAACCCATGGATTTTTTTTATTATTAATTATTTTGGATTATGTGACAGTTTCATAGGCTCTGGGAATCCCACCCCCACCCTCCCCCCTGGTGGATTCCTCCACCTTGATGTAGTATTACAGTTCAAATTCAATCAAGATTCTTTCCTTGCAAACATATACCAAGCATAAAGTCCAGCTACTTATTGTCCAGATGGGTTGAACAGTTTCTTGGGGAGACCATTTCTGGTCTGAAGTTAAAGCTGGTAGAATATCATCCCAGTCAATTAAGAGTCCCAATATAACATCAACAGCAATTTGCAATATTATGTAATTGACATGGTTTTGAGTAACCAGTATGTTAAAAAAAAATGCAAGTTCTTAACCACATCCTCTGATTAGCTCATTGACATTTCAATTTTAGTTTATATACAGGACCGGCTGCTATATACCTTAAAATGGCTATAAGGTACCATTCAGCTGTCTCGTGTCTATTTCATTTTCGTATTTAGCCATTTGTTGTGTTGAAGTATAATTTTGCTGATCTTGGCAGATTTTAGGATAATCTAGACTGGCTTGTAACTCTAACAAGACATTTGTAAACAATTAAGGTGCAGAACATTTTTTGGGGGGGGGGGTTGTGCAAGGAAATCCCCAACACCATGGTGAGGAGTGACTAATCTTTGTGTCCCACCCAGCAAGGCATGAGCCAATCCACTCCAGCTCTTTCCTATCAGATTCCAAGCTCTACTTTTTGTTGTTTGTCTATTTATTTTAGGTTTTTTAGTTTGTATGATTGTTTGAAGGGGGGTTTTGAAGCGATCCCGATGGTCATTGCGAGGGAGGGTGGGGGTCCAGAGTTGGAGTCAGGCTCGGACCAGAGAAAGCTCTCCTCCCTGGTCCCGAAGGACGTTTATCGTTCTTCTGTTTCTGCAGACCGCTCAGGGCTTCTGGTTGTCTTTCCGATGATGTTGAAAACCCATGGATTTTTAATGTGAATTTTTGATTAGCTTTTTGGAGAATTTTGTATATAAAAGGCAGATTGAGAGAGATTGAAAGGTTGAGAACGAATCTCCTATTCACAATTCAGTCCCCAGTGCCTGCAATGGCTGGGGCTGAGCCAGGCTAAAGGCAGAGGCTGGAAACTCAATCTGAGGCTCTCATGTGGTAGTATGAATCCAATTACTTGAGCTATGGCCATTTGTATTACAAGTATTACATTCATAGGGAGCTGAAAAGAGGAACTAGAGCCAGGCATGCAACCTAGGCATTCTGAGACATGGAAGCCCTAAACAGTAGGTTCAGTGACATGTTTGCAAGAGGTCTTTTTATAAAAAGATGTGTGTCTTGACAGTGTAGGTATGGAGAATGGCAGAGTTCAGCATCCTAGTGTCAATATATATTTCACAGTTTTATTCATTCTATCTATTCATTCTATTCCATCTATCCATCCATCCATCCATCTTGTGTTTTCAATAAAGATTGTCTTATATCATAAAGAACATATGACGTTTGTCATTTTGGGATTGACTTTATTTTCACTGAGCATACTGGTTTCTAGTTGGGACCATTTGGTTGCAAATAATAGAATTTCATTCTTTTTAATGACTGAGTAGTATTCGGTAGAATAAATATATCACAGTTTATTCACTCCTTTTTCTTTTTATTTATTTATTGTTTTAAAGATTTATTTATTTTTATTGCAAAGTCAGATAGACAGAGGGAAGTACAGAGACAGAGAGGAAGATCTTCCATGTGATGATTCACTCCACTCCCCAAGTGACTACATTGGCTGGTGCCGCACCCATTCGAGGCCAGAAGCCAGGAACTTCCTCTAGGTCTCCCACGTGGGTGCAGGGTCCCAGGGCTTTGGGCTGTCCTCAACTGCTTTCCCAGGCTACAAGCAGGGAGCTAAATGGGAAGTGGAGCAGCCAGGATTAGAACCAGCTCCCACATGGGATCCTGGCACATTCAAGGCGAGGACTTTAGCCGCTAGGCTACCGTGCTGGGCTCCTAATCACTCCTCTTTCAATGAGCATCTGGGTTGTTTTTATGTCTTCATTATTGTAGCTTATGCTGCTGTGAATATAGGATTAGAGTTCTTTTCTCATATACAGATTTCATTTCCTTTGGTTATATTCCCAGAAGTGGGATGACTAGGTCATGTGGCAGATCAATTTTCAGTTCTCTTAGCACTGTCCAAAGTGACTACCATATGATACGTTTAAATAGCAGAATGATGGACTTAATGACTGTTTTTCTGAAGGACTATATCATAATAAAATAGGGACAATCAAAATGTTAAGTAACTTTGGAAAATATTTTAGGAAATTGTTAATCCTTAAAATAATAATAAAAGCAAAAAGGAAAAGATAAAGATATTTGACGCAGGATTCTATGCTTAAATCAGTCTCTTGGAGAAAGAAAATTTCTTGGTGATTCAAAGATGAATGTATCGAATATTGCAGTAAAGTGCAACCCGTTTTGAGGCCAAAACTCTCTTGCTTTCTTCTCTGCACATATATACTATGGGAATCAAATTCTTTGTTTCTAGAGTTTTCTGTTTGCTTCCCTCTAGATAAAAGGGAACTGAAGTAGGGATGGTTAAATCATTGAAGCAACCCACTTGATCAAGCCCAGTTTTCCTCATCTGCTAATAACATCAAATTTATGTTAGAGGCATGCTAATTTTTTAAAAAGTGGCATAGTTCTAAGTGATGATGTCATTTCCATGTGAAAATTTGCACCAGCTATGTTTGAGCTCAGAGAGGGATGTTATTACTGGGTCGCTCTGGCATTCTAAGCACGTATGTTATTCCCCAGGTTGTGATCCTGAGGTCATGTTTAAAATGAAAATTGTACAAAGAGAAACAGAAAAACACAAAGCATGTAGGTGCCTCTAACCTGAGTAGCAGATACTAACAAAACCTGTCCGAGTTTTAGAATAAATTGGAAAGACAAAATGGCTGAATTCAACAAAGAAACCATTTGTGAACCATAATTTGGGTAAGAAAAAAAATCACTGAAACCAAAATTTGGCAGTTATTTGTTGTGTTATAGATGCAAAGGCCATGAGTTTTAGCACACTGTTTCATTGAAAGCATATCACTCTGGGACTTCACAATACAAGAAGAGAGTGTTAAGAGCCTCTAAACAATCTCCATCCCTTACTCAGTTTTGGTAAATTGTGTCCATTTCTGGTCTCCATAGCTTGAGAGGAACAGAGAAACTTGGAGAGTCTTTAGCAGTAATTAAAATGATGGGTGAAAAATAAGTCTGGAAGAATGGGTTAAAGAAATGGGCATCAATATAAAAGAAAGTAACAGAAGGAACCATTATGCATCTTTAAATAATTTTGAAGACTTCATTTCAGCTTCTTGTTCCAGATTATTTCATAAAAAATTTCTTTCAGTAGACAATCACTAATACTTCATAACTTCTACAAAATCTGAGTAACCAAACACAGCAAATGAGTTAAAATAATTTACAGAGGTGCCAACAATAGGTGTGCTAACAATTTTCATAGAATATGGACTCCATGACCTTCTGGTTGATGAGAATTAAGGTAAGTTTATACCATGCTATGTATTTGCCTTCTACACAGAAGGTATGTCAGTTAATTTCCATGTGTCAGTATCAATCCATAACAGACAGAAGAATAATCCAGAATGTTACTTTGGAGTTTCAATCTGTATAGCATGTTAGAAACAATCCAACTAGATGCAGCAAACACCAAATAGAATTAAAACTGTTTTTCTATTGATTTATAGAGCACGGCTAAAAAGGATGGAGGAAGCTAAATATGAGTGAAGATCTGGATGTGACTCTTGGTTCTTGGTCCTTGACATTAAGCAAAGTGCTTACATTTCTCTTCAGCTTAGCATTGTTATCTGTGTAATAAGATCATCATATATATCCCTAGGGGTATTTTTAGTAAGTGGGGTAAAACTCTCAATAGAATTCTTATATTATTTAAATTAGATACTTCATATGAAGTAATTATTTTAAAAATATTTATTTATTTGAAAGAAAGAGTTACAGAAGAAGAGACAGAATGAGACAGGTTTGTTTATTCACTCACCAAGTGGCCACAATGGCTGAGTCTTGACCAGGATGAGGCTGTGCATTAGTAACTTCTTCCAGATCTCACACATGGTTGGTAAGAGCCCTAATGCTTGAGCCATCTTTTACTGATTGCTATTCTTGTTAAATTAGCAGGCAACTGGATCAGAAGTGGAGCATCTGGGTCTGAAACTGGCACCCATTTGAGATGCTGGCATTGCAGATATCCGTTAACATGATATGCTACAATGCTAGCCCCCACATACAGTATTGCAACACTTCCTGGCCTGCAGTAAGCTCATTATAAATGTTAGATATTGGTATCCTATGAGAAATACTGACAGTACCCAGTTTTTAGTAAAGTCGAAAATATTAGTTACATGGAAATAAATAATAATAATATACTGAAAGAAGTGTTAGGATTCTTCAACAGAGAAATGGAAGTAGCAAAGGGAAATACATTAGAAGCATATAAAACTTTTAGAATAACATATTCATCAAATTACCAAATTTAATTGTATATCTCAAATGGAATAAATAATAACAATAGGAAATAGCTTGCACATAGTAAATTTTAAAAATACTTCTATTGGAAAGACAGAAAGAAGAAAAGGCAGAGAGAAAGGTCTTCCATCTACTGGTTGACTCCCCAAATGGCCACAGTGGCTAAAGCTCAGCTGATCTGAAACTAGGAGCCAGGAGCTTCTTCTAGGTCTGCCATGTGGGTATAGGGTCCCTAGGGTTTTCTACTATCCTCCACTGCTTTCCTGGGCTGTAAGTAGGGATTTGGATGGGAAGTAGAACAGTCAAAACATAACCTGGCACCCAGATGGGACACCAATGCTGCAAAGCAAGGGGGTAACCAATTGAGCCATCATGTCAGCCCCCACATAGTACTATTAAACACTTATTTCTGTTAGTTATAGTGGAAGATTAAAGCATGAAAAGGTTCCAGGAAGGCCAATAAGTCATAGCCTCATGACTGACTAGTAGAAAGATTTATGGATACTTGTAGTATACCTACAATCTGCTAGGACCAAAGTCTTGGTGAGTAACTATCCACTCCAGTCTGAATCTGCTAAACCAGATGGAATGTGTCATTCCATTTTCTTTTGCTCTTGTATGTTGACTGTTGTGGATTAGGTGTGATGAATCACCTTAGGCCACTTTCCTAGGAAATGGCAGATCAAACAAAAACTCTTCACATTGTGACTATTTAGTGGACACTTTCCAAATACAAAAGGACAATTAAATTTTGGGCAGCCTGCTACACTGTACAGCTTGATATTTCCTGCCCTTCTGAATGTAAATGTATTAAGTGGCATAGGTGTTGTGCTGTAGATTAAGCCATTTAGGGCATCCACATCAAATGTTGGAGTGACTGAATTCAACTCCAGCCTCCACTTCTGATTGAGATTCCTGATATTGTACCCATGAATGGGCAGGTGATGGTCCTTGTAGTTGGGTTTCTGCCACCCAAGTAGGAGACCCAGATGGAAGTCCTGATTCCTAGCTTTCACTGGGCTTAGCCCTGACTTTTGCAGCATTTGGGGAGTGAATTAACAGATGGAAACTGTTCCTCCTTCAGTCTTTCTTTATGTCTCTACCAGTTTGCCTTTCTAATTAATTAATAATTTTGTTGATCTATATCATTACCATTTAAAATGATTTATTTATTTAAAATAAAAAAACAAATCGTGTATTTATTTATTTCTTCAGAGAAAGAGGGAGGGATTTAGAGGGAGATTATCCATTCTCTGGTTCACTCTGGACCTGGCTAAAGCTGGGAGACAGAAACTCCCTCCTGGCCTTCCATGGCACGGGCTCAAGCACTTGGGCATCCTCCATTGCTACAATATCAAACCCTACATAAATCTTTTAAAAAGACAAATAATCATTAAGTAGACAGGAAAAAGACTTAGAAGCACAAAATCCTTCCTCCAAAGAGAAATTTCCAATTAAAGACTAAAATATGACAACTAGAAAATATGAGATGATTAACTTTCTCCCGAGTTGTGATTCCTCATTTGAGTGGATAAATATAGAACCATATTATGCAGTAGACCAAAGCTTGTCTTGTTTTGGAAGAAATGCAGAGACTAAAGGAAGAACAGAGAGCACTGTGAGTTCATGATCTCTCCGTGGAAATACAAAACACTTTGATAACAATATTACAGAGAGGACATGCAGAGAAGATCAAAGCAGTCAGCCTGGTAAATGACAGAATTTACCACTTTCACCCAGTTCCCAGAATTGGAGACAATTCATAGCTAAGAAATGTTTACATAGAACCACAGCCATGCTTACAGAAGTTCTGAAGAGAGCAAAAGCTATGACTTGTTCCTGAGGGACCCTGGTCTGAAAAAAAAATAAGAATTCTCCAAAAGGTTAATAACAAATACTTGTTATGAAAGCTTGTGTATGTCTTTTTTTCCCACCAAAATGGACTTATGTGTAATTATGTTTTCTGTAAACTTTCGAAGTACCCTTGTAGCTTTCTTTGCCACATTTTTTGGATTAATTTTCAAGAATGTGGTGAACAATGTTTATATTTTTAAGCCTCCCACTCACACCATCATAATCAGAACAATGCCAAAGTGTCAGCACAGCCAGTAAGTTACTGAAAGCACTCCCATCAATCATTCACATTCTGATTGGCTCAAAGGTCTTGTCTAGGTCATATTATGACTCTTTTATTAGTGTACAAGGTCATCAGGAGACAGGCAAGTGCATCCTATATCAGGAAGTATAGTGAGTCTCCGGACTGAGATATTTGGCTTTAGCAGGCCCTGTGGCTGTGACTCGGAAATCCAGGGAAATGAGTTAAGCTCAGCCAGACTCCAGGCGCCACGCTGCCTTACAGCAGATAGAATGAAGTAGAATAATAGGAGCCTTCCTGCCATTCTCAACATTAGGTTGCATTCCGGTCAGCCCTTCCAGTTGGATTTGTGCAGGCTGTTTTCTATTCAGGACCTCATGCTGCAGACTGTAACTCACGGGAAAGGGCTCCAGGGAAAGGCTGGTCCCAAGTGCAGGCTGGACAGTGCCAGCTGAGCTGTCCTGCAGGAAGACAGATTAAAGGGCATGTGTACTGTTTGGTAGGTGAGTGCAAAATTTAGTGCCTCCATTGGGCTAACAGAGAAATAATTGCCTGGCTTATTTAGATCTGACAACCACATAGAAGCACAAAGACTGCGATTTCCACACATCCCTTGCACAGTGACTAACCGCATCTGCTTAAAGTCAGCAGAGAAGGAAAGAAAGGCAGCAATAACCCTCTCCTTCACCCACTGTGGAGACTCTGTCCTGGCAAGATAAGCACTCAGCCTGTCTGGTCTGAGCTAGGCTCATTCTGTTCCCAATATGATTCTGACTTGAGGTCCTAAAAATTCAGATGACTTCACTGCAATATGAATCTGCAGCCTGAGAGCATTTTTTTTCTTTTATGGTGTAACAGTAAAACACAGTTGTTAGGGGAAGATGGAATAACTAGCAGAATTCAGCTCCCAAAAGAAACATGTCATTTCTTCATATGAATAAAAGTATCTGGAGCCATCACAAGGGCACGGTTGTGACAGTGGATGATGACTTTCCAGTTTCTAAGAAAGTTTATCTTCGTGTTGGGACCTTCATGTGTTCAGGGCTGAGCTGTATGACTGTACTTCAATGTGCTTGCAATACTGGAACTCATATCAGTGTTTCTACCTTTGGTCTTTGATGGAAGAAATGATGTGTTTCTTGTGACTAACATTGCCATTTACTGTTTTCTGCTCTTCTTCCATGTGCTTGCGTAAGCTTGATTCAGAAGGGCTTGGCATCGATAGGACAGAGAACACTGGTTATCTGCTTTTACAGAACAGAGAATGCATGTACACTCCTGGTAAGGATGGGTTAGCCTCAGGGTACAGCAGCACCTGGAAAAAGGTGGAGAGATCATGTAATGTTGAGTGACCAGTAAGTGGACAGGCTAAGGATATGTTCAGGTATCAATAGACTTTCAAAGAAAATGCAAATGCAAATATAAAATGTACAATTTAGTATTGACAGACATTTATTCAGATAATATTTTCTTATTTTTAAAAAAGTTTATGTGTATATGAAAGGCTGAGTTAGAGAGAGAGGGAGGGGGAGAGAGAGAGAGAGAGAGAGAGAGAGAGAACGAACAAGAGAGAATATCTTCCATCTGCTGATTCTGAAGCGAAGAGCCAGGAGTTCTTCTGGATCTCCCATGTGGGTGGCAGAGGCCCTAGCACTTAGGTTGCCTCCTCCTGCTTACTCCTGCCAGGTAAATTAGCAGGATGTACAGAGAGAGAAGGAGAGAAAGAGAGAAAGAGAGAAAGAGAGAAAGAGAGGGAGAGAGAGAGAGAGAGATGTTTCATTTGTTGGTTCGTTCCCCAAATAGCTGCAGCAGCTGGAGCTGAGTTGTTCCAAAGCCACAAGCTTCTTTTCAGTCTCCCACATGGGTGCAGGTGCCTAAGTACTTGGGCCATCCTCTGCTGCTTTCCCAGTCCATAAACAGGGAGCTAGATAGTAAAGGGAACACCTGGGACATGAACCAGCACTTGTATTGGATGCCCATGTACAGATGGAGGATTAGTTTCACATGCCTTTGCACTGGCCACAATAGGTAGCATTTTAAAGATTACAATCCTAAAGACCACTTCAGGTAGTGGAACTCTATACCTGCTTTTGAACAGGAAGGCTGAGTTATCTTCTTATCAGACGCAAGAGTTAACTATTTTACTAAAATGAAATAGACACGAGACAGCTGAATGGTACCTTATAGCCATTTTAAGGTATATAGCAGCCGGTCCTGTATATAAACTAAAATTGAAATGTCAATGAGCTAATCAGAGGATGTGGTTAAGAACTTGCATTTTTTTTTAACATACTGGTTACTCAAAACCATGTCAATTCCATAATGTTGCAAGTTGCTGTTGATGTTATATTGGGACTCTTAATTGACTGGGATGATATTCTACCAGCTTTAACTTTGGACCAGAAATGGTCTCCCCAAGAAACTGTTCAACCCATCTGGACAATAAGTAGCTGGACTTTATGCTTGGTATATGTTTGCGAAGAAAGAATCTTGATTGAATTTGAACTGTAATACTGCATCAAGGTGGATGAATCCACCAGGGGGGAGGGGTGGGGGGGAGGGGTGGGGGGGATTCCCAGAGCCTATGAAACTGTCACATAATGCAAAATAATTAATAAAAAAAGAGTTAACTATTTTGTGGCTGCTGTTTGAGAGATGTCAGAAAGCACCGTCACCTGAGAAGATGGTGGAAAGTTTTCTGTGAGTAAAATTTGGTATGGCCTGAGAAACAGACTATTATTGTGGACTTCATTAAAATAAATCCTTTTACTTACAGAAGACTTACATGAAGAGAAGGCTTTGTTTTTTATGTGCTATTAGGCTGAAGAAGTTATGACTTCATGTGTATGCAGGGAGAGATGAAAGATTGAGAGTAGGGCTCCTAGTGCCTGGGGACATCCATTGCAGGCACGCATCCCCAGCCAGGAAACAATGCAGGGCTTGTGGCTTCCACTAGTAAGCAGCTAGGCCCTGCTGAACACGCATGGCCTCCAGCAACTGCTACGAAGAGCCTCACACTATCTGACTCCAAGTCGTGACTGCAGAGGGATGAGCGTTTTGTCATGTGGTCTGGCACATATTTCTAATCATTTGCAACTATGTCAGGTAAACAATATCTAACTGCTGTGTGATGCCAGGTATTGTGGAAAGGATGAATGGGCAAGTAGCAATGGAGAAAGGAGATCCCATAAAGACTTAAAAACCCACCAGGCATTTTGGACATCAAACATCAATTGCAAAGTACTGCTTTGATGAGTTAAGAGGAAATGAATCAGAACCAGATGGATTAAATTCCGCTTGAAATACACACAGGATTAAAAATTAAAAGTAGTACTAGAAACAAGGTATTGTTTCAAACACTAGCAAAGCATTTGAGACAAAAAACCAGCAGAGAGACATTTGGTAATTAAATGACAATTGGCCCACCTCTGAATTCCAAGTTTATTTGGCAATGGGGAGAGTTCTTTGTGCATGTAATAGAAAAATGTTTCCTGGAATATCAAGAGTGGACAAAATAAACAATCCTTTCAATGTGTATTTTATTTACTTGCTTAGGTAAATGAGTTCAGATGAAATACATAGGAAATGTTTATCACATTACCAGTGGAGAAGAAATGAACAGCTGCATATGTGCACCTATGGTCTGGCCCTGCACTTGATTAAGGACATCTGATCATGTTTGACAGGTCTTAGTAGGTACTTAAAATGCACACACACGCACAAAGACGTCTGCTTGTCTGTGAGGCGCGTCCTGACCCTGAAGTGTTGATCAGCCCTTCAGAGTTGCTTTTCTTAGTGATTACTCACTGACACATGACCCTCCGCGTGGCAGCCTGTCTGCTGTGACAGCAGGCAGGGCTGAGCTGCGGGCAGTTCAAGAGCCCAGTCTTGAGATCTCAGTGCCCTCTGGCTTGCATGCACAGGCTGCTAAATAAACAAACAAGAGGCCCCCATTCTATGCCTAGTAGCCTTGGTGCTGCTCCTGAGACGGGACTGTCTGTTTATTTACTTACAGTTCTGCACTGATCCCTCGGGAATGTTTGAGGCCAAGATTCCAAATTCCCAGACAGGCTGTAAAGTGGGAGTGATGGCTTCATGAAGTGTGGACATCTTTGCTTGAATCTCTTCTGCATCCACAATGTACTGCTCAGTCATTTTCCTCAAGGGTATATGGGCAAAGGTGCATATTCCAAATGCAGGTTGTGGGTCATGCACATTAGTATTGAGTACACAGTTCACCATGTGCCATCGGGATTTGAGGAAAGGACATCTATTGAACTCCAGTTTCCTGAGCATCAAATGAGCTTAGCAATACATCTCACTGGCTAGTGGTGAGAGAATAGCATATGTAATATTTGTACCATATATCCTGCTCTATTTGCTTAAGTATATTACAGTGGTCCTTTCTTAGTGGTAGGGTATGTGTTGCAGAACTCTCCTAAAACCATGTATAGTCCCAAATCCCACAAACTATGGTCTTCCCTCTATATATGGTTATGCTATGAAGTTTATCTTGCAAGTTATGTACAGCAAGAGATATAAACAGCAATAATTGCATAGAGTGATTATTAATAGTATATTGCAATGCATGATATAAATATGGTCTTTCACAAAATTTTGCTGTACTTCACTCCTTCTTATGAGGCTGCCAGAAAATACAATGCTTACAGATGAGATGAAGAAAGATGAATGGTATAAGCACTGTGACTTAGTGTGAGGCTACTGGAAAAAAGTACTGTGATACTTTGGCAGTCAGTCTAATAACAGAGATAGCTATCAGGTTACTAATGGGCAGATAGTACATACAGCTTAAAGGGTGATTCACATTCTGGTAGGTATAGTAGCCTGAAATTTCATCACACCATTTAGAATGGCATGTAATTTAAAACTTGTGAATTGTTTCTTTCTGGAATTTTTCATTCAATATTATTGGATCCTGTTCAACTGCAGGTAACTAAAACTGGAGAGTGAACCTGTAAGTCTGAATACTGCATAGTTACACTTACATAAGGTACCTGGAGTAGTCAGGTTTATAGGAATAGACAGTAAAATGTTGGGTGCCAGAGACTGAGGGTAGAGAGAGAGAACAATGGATTTGAGAAATGGATCTCAAATTTCAGTTTTGCAAGATGAAAAGATCTTTGCACATTGCACCAAGTAAGTGAGTATATTTAAAACCACTGGATTGCATACAGTGCTGTGGATTAAAATGTTGCTTGGGATGCCACATTCCATACTATAATGTCTGGATTTAAGTTCCAGCTCTACTTCAAATATGGCTGGCAGCATGTGACTACCTACCAGCCGTGTGGGAGCACAGAATTGAATTCCAGATTCCTGGTTTCAGCCTAGCTTAACCCTGACTGTTGTGGCTTTTGGGGGCATGAGCCAGAAGATAGAGAATGTCGATTTCCCACTCTCTGCCTTTCAAATACAACTGCTGCAAGCCAATCAACCAATAGTTTTAATGTTGAGATGGTAAAGTTTATAACAATTATAAAAAACAGGTTTATATAAAAGAAAGTTCCAACAGAGGCTTGTGGTGCCCCTTCTGAAGAGTATCAATTTGGAATGTCCCTACTTAAAAGTAAAAAGCTCCAGAAATATCAGTATTTCAGCCTTAATAAGTAACTCTGAAATTTAAGTTGAATGATTATTTTCAGTGCATTTCCTGCATGCTTATATGGCTAGGAGCACACCAGATCAGAAACAAGAAGTTAATGGAGTTCAATGTTAGACCTCAAGGGAAATGAGAATTAACAGTGTATTTTAGAAATATAGACTTGTCAGTGGGTACATTCAGTTCTGTGTATCCATAGATTCTGTATCCATGACTTCAACTATGGATCAGAATATTCAAAATTTAAAAAAAAAACTGTACTGGAGATGAAGAGACTTCATTTTACTTTTTTTCTTGCTATTATTCACTAAATAACACAATAAAATATCTATAGAGAATTTAAATTGCATTAGTTGTAAGTAGTCTAGATATGATTTAAAATACATTGGAGGATGTATGTGGGTTGTATGCCAATAGTGCACTCTTGTCTAAGGAACTTGGACATATGCAGGTAATGATCTTTTGAGGCTCCTGGAATGAGATGATACTGAGGGATGACTGTATTAATTTCAGGCTATGGATATGACCAGTAGGACAGTATTCTGGTAGGTATGGTCTCATGCTAAAAAGTCACACATGTGAGCAGGATTTGTACAGAGATTTCTACTACTACAGTGCATTGTTATAAAAGCATATAGTGATTATAGATCCAGAGAGTGTTGATTTTTAAAGGCTGGTATTGATGAGCAAGCAAATTAGTAATGTAATGGTCAGATAAAAAGCTGGGACTTGCTGTTAGGAAAAGCAAATTATATACACCCTAAAGCCAAGGTACCCAGAGGCATCCATAAGTATGCTGAAAGTCAGCCTGCTGCAAAGCCAGGATTGGGGCTGTGGTTCTCTGGAACCATGGGTCTAACTACAGCTCTAAAGTGTGGCCCACCTGCATTGATTCCCTAGGAACCTGGTCAGATTCAGATTACTAGTAATCAGAGCTCTGGACCCAGATTGCCTAGGTTTAGATTTTGTCTCTCACAGCAGCTCCACAATTCAAGGGGCAAGCTTCCTAACATTCATATGTGTATTTTTTCAATTACAAAATGGGGACAATAACATTTTTTTTATACATGAGGTTTATTTTAATCAATATGCACACAATACTGAAATTATTTCTTGTACATTTTGCACCTGCAGTGAATGTTAAATATTGTTTTATCCAGTTGTAGGGACACATCAGGCATTCTATCTGAAATTCTTAGCTGTTTGAGATTTTCAGTAATTCAAATGCATTTACACTGAGAGAACAAATGCACTCAATATAAATTATGCAACTTGTGATGCATGCCAAATTTTATAAACTAAGCAAACAAACAATGAAAAACCCAAACACAGTGTAGGTGCAATTTTTCAAAACTATCTACATATACATGCATATACATGAATATACATGCATATTTGGCCTTTCTGAATCTTTGCATGACTTTTAGATCAGTTGGTTTCTCAAGAGTTTGAGCAGGTTTCATATAGTTCCAAAAGTGATAGTTAATGCCAGGCACACTTTGGCAATTAGGTTTAGGTTTGATTTGCTCTAGTTAAGATGCCGGTATGTATCTTTTCCTTGAGAAGCAATAAGTGAGAAGCATGTCTGTCCTCACTGTCCACTCCAGCTGTCCCAGGAGGAGAAGGCAATAAAATCACTCAGGTAAACTTTGGCTAAACGTGTGTGTGTGTGTGTGTGTGTGTGTGTGTGTGTTAGTAGTTACATTTACAGGTACATGTTTACCAAGAAATGAACAAAGATAATGTTGTGAGCTATGGTGGCTAATATTTTTCAATGTTGGTTATTCCTCTCAATTCAATTTTACTATTCCTCATAAAATACTACCATGCCCATATCCTTTTCCAGATTTTAGGCTGTGGTTTTCACAGTCATGCTGTTATGCAATACTCACAGTAAGCTGGTAAGATAGACTTGATTACCCGCATTTGTAACTGAGGAAACTAAAACTTAATGGAGTTTGAGTGACACAGCTGGTGAGTTCCGAAGTCCTTGACTTTCTTGGGCCAGTTACCTGACTCCAAGACTAAACTAGTAGCCTATACATTCTCCTGTTTTACATTATGTTCCACAGTTTTTGGTAAGGTTTAAAAATGGGTTCAGAAAGGAGATAATCAGTCATCTAAATCTCCACAACCCCATATTTAGTATTAGAGAGAGAACAAATGATACACCATACATCTTAATTTAGAGCAGAAGGGCCACAGAACTGGAAAGGACTTTAGTCGTTACTGCATTTACTCTTCATTGCCAGAAAGTCTGAGGCATATTTGCCAAGTGTTTGCATGGATGTGCATGATACTGGAAAGCTCACCACCACATGAAGCTGATGGTGCTGTTGGGGAACACTGTCCCAGGTTGCTATGCTTGTCTTCCATTTTTTTTTCTGACTCTGTTAGAACCTAATGGAAAAATATAATTCTTTCCCCACAGATAATTGCAACTTATCATTTACTCTTTAATCCTAATATTAATTGAAACACAGATGATTGCTGGTAAAATTGAAAATAATATACCATAGAGATAAGAGCTTAGATTTCATTATATAGGTTTCTAAAACTGGCTCAATCAGTCATTACTTATGAAATCCTAGAGAAGTGTCTTAACTTCTCTGGGGTACAATTATCTTATCTTCATAAAAGTTTTATAGAATAGGGCCCAGCAGCATGGCCTAGTGGCGAAAGTCCTCGCCTTGAATGCCCTGGGATCCCATATGGGCGCCAGTTCTAATTCCGGCAGCTCCACTTCCCATCAAGCTCCCTGCTTGTGGCCTGGGAAAGCAGTCGAGGACGGCCCAATGCATTGGGACCCTGCACCTGCATGGGAGACCTGGAAGAGGTTCCTGGCTCCCGGCATCGGATTGGCGCACACCAGCCCGTTGCGGCTCACTTGGGGAGTGAAACATCGGATGGAAGATCTTCCCCTCTGTCTCTCCTCCTCTCTGTATATCCGGCTTTCCAATAATAATAAAAATCTTTTAAAAAAAAGTTTTATGGGATAGCTTTGAGGATTAAGATGAGGTGCTAGATTATAAAATCCTAATATATTATAGGCAAACAATAAATGTCAGCAAATTATTATATGTAAAAATTTCTCAAGAGGCCAAGATTTATACTAGCCTGGATTATGTCAAGACTCTTGGTTAAACCAGAGATTCTAAAATCCATAGCACATGAGCAAATTCCCAATTGTGGCTTAAGTAATAAAAATATAGCAGGCTATCAAGAAATAGGTTTGTAGTTACATTTGTTATTGTTGATGAAGCTATTGTTTGTGCGTATTTATGTTTCTCCAGGCATATTAAACTTATTTGGGTTTACCCAAGCTGTTCATATGGGTATTGGTCAAGATCAGAATCCTAAACTCTAAAGCGGAGTATTTGAACTAGAGAATGGTCGATTTCTTATTGTCAATGATCATCTAAAATATCTTCTTGAACAGTTCCAAGAAATAGCTAGCTTTCTTTTGCATAATTATATCTAGGATATGAGTGGCTTGGTAATGGTTCCTCAAAACTGCTTTTATACAGTGGAAGTTCTTCAGATCATAGTTTTTTCCTAGTCAAAGATTAGTACTTATTTCAGCCACCTGAAAGTTAATGAATGTTATGGGAACCATGTTAATTGTACTTCCAAACTATTTTCTCAACTTCTTCCATAGCAAGAGTTATAACCAGCATGGGACTATTCTGTCAGAACTACATTCCCCAGGTGCCCTTATAACAAGCAGTGGTCATGTGATATGGGTCCTACCCACAATGTTTATGTTACTCATTTAAATTCATCTGCCTTAAAGTTCTACTTCCCCAGTTCCCCAGAGATCATGAAGATTATTACAGCCTTGAAGATGTAATGAAAAGACTAACAGAGCTGTGGTCAGACTGTGTTCCTAAATGACCCCACGGATCAGAATTGCCCTTGGGCCTGAAATGTTGACCTTGGAGTTGTTACATGTGAGAGTGAATATAATTGTTAGGTTTTTGATATTAGATTTATAGGTCTCTCCTTGAATTCATTACTTATCTACTTGTATTACAGCTCTGAAACTGTGCTTAATTTCTAGAATCAAAACATTTTTATTTAACATCGGTCATTTCTGTTATTGGAGCAACTGTTCCAGAGAGAAAAGAGGAAAAAAGTCACAAGTCAACTCTGCAGACTTTTTGTTCTGAGAGTAACACGTAGTGAGTATCGCTAAAATTTTCCGTGGATTCTTGTTAGGAAAATGCCATTCCAGAACTAACTTCTAGTTGTAGTTAAAATTAGATCAGTTTACTGAAGAGGTAGAACTGCTAGATAACTTCTATGTTGCATTCTGCTAATAGCTCTATAAAAATTACCTAGCACACAAAGTTTCATAGTTGACTTTCCAGATATTTCTTGTATGTTTTATTTACAATAATTTTTCTTCAATTACTTAAGCCATTTCACTCTTTTGCTTGCAAGCAGTAAGTGTGACTGCTTTGTTCTGAAAACTCATCAGTTTTCAGCAAAAGCCCCTCTTTCTCTGATCATTACTCTGGCCCTGGCAGTTTTTTTTCTTTTCAGCTTTGCCAAAGAGTCACATCAGCAAGCCGTGGCATGTTGTCTTGATCCAAACATGGTCTGTGCACAGGGATTCTGCTGTGAGGCCAGCAGGGATAGAGAGGGGATAAAGAAAATCACATTTTGTTCTGAATCAGAACAAGCTGGTCCATTTCCTATAAGATATCCAGTGGTTTCCTCCAAAGGATAATACATTTTCTGAATTTACAAATAAGATTAGTGCATAGAATCACATCTGTAGATCCTATGTGCTTTCTAGAGAGCTTTTACTTTCCCAGTGTGACTCCTTAGCTTTTCCATGCATACACACAGTATAAATCACAATGTTTACAGTCTGGCAAATAACATGGTAGCATACAATAATTTTGCAATAAGATGTGACCAGTATTAAATTATAGCACTTATTAAATTTGGCACATTTCAAACTAACTTTTTATTTTCTGCTGTCCAACTTCTTTTCTTCTCCATGTCAGGTGACAGCAACTTCATTTTAACAATTGCTCAGGACAAAAAACTCATTGTCATCCATGACTCTTCATTATCTCACAACCCATGCATCTGGAGTTCCTGCCTGCTGGTGCTTCCTCCACTGCTACCACTGTGGTAGAATTGCTTTATTTCTTGTGGGATTTAATTAGCCTGGTACCTCCTCACCTTGCTTCCTTTACACACACACATACACACACACACACACACACACGGCAGTCAGAGTGATCCCAAAAGCCCAAGTCTATACCAGGCCCAGTAAAACCTTCATTACCCTCTGACCACAGTGCCATTTACTCTTGTCTCGTGTTCACCTTCTGCCACACAGGCATCTTTACTGTTCTTGTGTCATACCATGAGTGCTCTTATAGCAGAGCATTGCTGTTCCCCAATGCCTTTTCCTTTTGTCTGCTTGGTTAATCCATGGCTCAAAGATCTCTTCTTCCATGAGATCCTCTCTCACTACTCCTTTTGTGCCATGTTTACTTTCCAATCTGTTTATCTTATTCATTTTAATAGTACTCACTGTTTTCTGACATGCAAGTAATTTACTTTCTGTTTTTTTGTCCCTCCCACTCAGCTATAGGATATAAGGCTAATGTAGCTAGCAATCAGTGATGTACTACAAGCACCTAGCAAAATGTGCAGCACTTCACCCACGTTTGCAGAAAGAATGAGTGAAGGGAGTGTCTGCATGATATGAAGTTAATTTCCTTTATGAATATACAGTGAACTGGGATAGCCAACTCCTCCAGAGGTTATGGCTGCAAAAAGCCACTTTTACCCCTAAGAGGATGTGGCATAGGAATGCATTTGACTCTGAGGAGAAGCCTTTCCTGAAAGTGGACCCCAAAATGGACAGCCCTAGAGAGCTTCTCTGGGTTACATTTCGGGATGATTGACTTGGGTGGTCAGAACACTGTTTTTGGCGTTAGGACTTGTCCTTATTTTTAATTAGAATGTAGTGACTGAGAAAGCTGTAGGGATTGAGTTCCCTGCCTCCTGCACAAGTATTTCCTGGTCTGGTTTCAGGTGTCCCTTCCCTTAGGTGGGTTTGTTATTGAGGGATTAAAGCACCTTGTGATTCTGAGCTTGGACTCCCATGGTGGTGCTGACGCACGTGCAGTATCTTGGATCTCTATTCAGTTCCTCGCTTACACTCCCCTTGGGCTGAAATGGTGAACCTGAGCAGTGGAACCAGATGCTTGGCACTGAGAAACCTGTAGCGTTCACTATCTTTCCAACCCCTCTGACCCCATGACTGTCCTTTATCTGGTAGAAATAAAGTGAGGTGAGAAGGGCAGGTACCAGAGAAAAAATGCAAGAGAAGAAAGTACATATATGAGGGTAACTCAGTGGGGAAAATGGATGGCTGTGGCAGGATGAGAATGAATATATGGGAAGAACAAATGGATTGGAACGGAAAGCAGAGAAGTCAGGCTGAGTGCTAGAGGCAAACTCAGGCCTGTTCATTTACTGTGTGTATGCCTTACTCCCTGGCAACTTCATGTGTTATGTTCACTGGTGACATGAAGAATATGCTACTTGGTTTTTTCCCGCTCTATAAATTATGAGAAAAGCTATTTACTCATTCAAATTTGAGAGTCTGGCCAATATGAGAAGAAAATATTTTTCCAAAATCTGCAAGCATGAGTTGCATTAAAAAATGTACAGATGAAAAGGCTCTCAAATGACCCTCAGACCATTAACACACTTTCCAAGACATTCTTGTTAGATTTCTAGCCTCAGAATGATACATTTTTCCCTCTCTAAGCAAGGTTGACCATGCCACCTTCCACAAGCTGGTTTCAGTCACAAGGAAATTTATGAACAGCTAATTACCTTATTGCCCTATGAATACATGCACTGCAGGAGCAGCAATAATTGTGAGGGAGCAATATATTGACAAAAAAAAAGGGAAAAAGCAACTTTTTCCCCTCAAAAGTGGAAAACCTTATGTGAAAGAGACTTTTCAGATCTTGGAGGTGTCCAGCACATTTCCTTGCTGCCTAGTGAAAGGCCCTGTGTTGTCTAAATAGCCTCCTGTAGTGTAAATGCCGTAGCAGTACCTATAAAAGAAACAGTGGAAAGGTGCAAAAACCATTAACAGGGGAGAAATAGGAAGCAATCAGCAACACTTTAAGCAAATTATTACCATGAAATTACACTCGCAGCTTGAGATAAGTATCCTGGATCTGTTAAAGCTATATACACCTCTGTGGCCCACATGTAACTGAGGAAAGTTTTCCTATTTGCTTTATTTATGAGGTGTTGGGCCAAGGTAGACAGTGACACTGGGAAAGCGGGGCTGCCCACTTCTTCCCAGGCTCCTTCAAAGCCTCACACCCTGTTATGAGGACTTGTGATGAGAAATCTTGCAAGTACTTGCTCAGACAAGAGGCTACATTTTTTTTTGGATGAAATAGAAACCCATTGGGCTGAGCGTATTTTATGTAGGAAGGTTCCCTCCTGAATGACCAGGGGTGTAAGAATGTGGGCATGTGCTGGCAGAACTCCCTTGGCACATTCCTGGCTCTCTTGCTCAGCCCATGCAGTGAAGACCTGCTGGAAAAGGCTGCCTTCCCCTTTCCAAGAGGCTTACGCTGTCCCTACATTTCCTTCTCCCTGTTGAATGCTCCTATGACCTGACCTCGGTGGAGGTGCCATTATACTCACTGCTTGCTCCTTTGAAACTGACATCTCAAAGCTTCTCATATCCAAGTGACTCCCGCTTTGGGTGCTGCCTGCTTCTGCTCCTACTTCCTCTTATGGCCCCAGGGCCTGAAGAGCACACTGATGCACTCAGAGTGAAGTTATGCCACCATTTGCTTTCAAGAAGTTTCCTCATTGTGGCAGAATTGGCTGTGTCTAAGTTTCTTGTCTGCTAACTGTCCTCAAAACCACTTGCTACGTGATGTGTTCTGTTCCTCAGAGACACACATGGTACCCTTTGGTCTGAGATGTCTTGGTGGGCATGAGGTTTTCTGGCAAGCACCAAAGTGTCTCCTTGCCAGGACCCCTGGAGTGTACCCAATGCTGTCCTGCTACATTTGTCTCCTGAACATATCATCCTACTTCTGCGCAGCTGTTCCAGAGGGGTGCTAATTCTCTGCTGCAGCTTCCCCTTTTCAGCTTCTATTAGTCACGAGGAAATCTGGAGAAAAAAAAAGTATATATATTATTTGAAAGACAGAATTAAAGAAAATGAGAGACAGAGGCAGAGATCTTCCATCCACTGGTTCGCTCCCCAAATGATTGCAATGACCAGTGCTGGACCAGCCCACCTCTGGCTGTTGTGGCCATTTGGGGAGTGAGCCAGCAAATGGAAGATCTCTGTCTCTATTTCTCCTTTTGTATCTATCTCTCTGTAACTGTTTCAAATAAAGCAAATAAATCTTCTTAAAAATTAAAAGATAAAATGGTTTAAGCAGAAATAATTCTGAAGAAAGGCTAAACTAGGCTCCCAAACTGGCTGCTGAACAGACAGTTGATCTTAAGAGTTTAGGATGGGGAGGAAATTCAGAAATTATATAGACTTGCAGCTTTTAAAAGTTTTAGAATCCTGTCTTTCTCCTTTAAGGAATCACTAAGGAATGCTTATAGTAATAGTTTGAGAAATATTGATACATTTCAATGACTATATGTATTTTAATTTTAGAGACAAAGCATGAAAGAGAAAGAAACCACAAGGAGCCAGGACCTGGAAACACAATCCAGTTCTTCAACAAATATGGCAGGAACAAATTACTTTTTAAAAATAAAACATTTACTTTGTTTATCTGAAAGAGTTTCAAAGAGAGGGAGGAAAATGTGTGAAAGATGTTCCATCTGCTGGTTCATTCCCCCAAATAGCTGCAATGGTCAGGACTGAACTAAGCCAAAGCCAGGAACCAGGAGCTTCATCTGGATCTCCCATGTGGGTACAGAGAGCCATTCTCTGTTGCCTTCCTAGGTGATTAGCAGGCAGCTGGATCAGAAATGGAGGAACTGGGCCTGGAACCAGTGGGAGATAGGATGCTGCCTTCATTGCTGGCAGCAGCTTAATCAGTTGTGCCACAACAGTGGCTCCAGGAATCAAATTTCTTGAGCTATCACTACAGCCTCCCAAGATCTGTACTGCTGGGAAGATGAATTAGTGGGTGGAGCCAAGAATAAAATCCAAGCACTTCAGTATGGTACTTGGGCATCTTAACTGTTAGGATAAGCACCAGTTCTTCAATGACTTTATTTTTTTAAAAGAGAAATAAGGCCACAAATATTAGAGATATCCACAATACCAGTCTGAATTCTGAGTTTATTTTACTGCATCAATGCCTTTTAGGGATCAGGAAAACAGATGTAATAAAATGTTAAATTCTATGTGACTTAGTTATATCCACTCTATTACATTCATATTAGTTTGCATTTCTGAGACTACACCACATGAAAGAAATGACTCGACTGCTGCAGAACAGACAAGGGAGACTATAATGCAAGTGCTTCCTTCTAGGAGTGCCGAGCAGTAATGGGCATAACCATAACTACAGGGCCAGGAGTTAAGATATGTGTGATAAATACAAACAGTAACAAATAGGTGGAGTTTTTAAGGTGGAAATACTGATTCTCCAAAGAAGTAGAATAAATAGTGCGTGTGTGCATGTGTATATGGAGAGAGAGGGAGGAAAGGAGGGAGAGAGGAGAGAGAGAGAGAAAGAGAAGAGAGAGAAGAGAGAGAGAGAAGAGAGAGAGAAGCAAGCAGGATAGACCTTATTTCATTAGCTTGGCCAACAAAACTGGAGACTGGTAGGTATGAATTCTGAGGGTAAGATGTCAAAGACATAGAAAACAGTTACCATTGCACCTGAGTCACATCACACTTCAGTTCAAAGCAGTCTGGAGGCACAATTCCCTCAACTCCTCAGAATTCAAACTGTTAAGCAGAGTCTAGTCTGCACAGAAGGACTTCCACTGGCTGAGTGAGTCCCACTTGCATTACAGAGGGTTGATCGCTTCACTCAAAGTTCACTGGTTTTCATGTTAATCCCATCTAAAAGTTACTTAGTTTCTAGTTATTACCAGAATGAAATGATTTTTTTCCCTTGATTGTGGACTTTTCAGTCTCCGGGGGGCGGGGGCGGGGGCGGGGGCGGGGGCGGGGGGAAGAGTTGTTCAGAACTAGTGTATTATATTTTGTTGCAGGGGTGTGAGTTGACTCAGATGATAAGCTAGACACTTTAGTAAAACAGCATGTTAGTTGCATCCCTGAGATTCCCCCATGTTCTGGAAACAGCTGGAAAGGTGAGGTGAGCTTCTCTGTAAGGAGTCAGCTACAGAGAAGTTCTGTAGGACCAGTAGGAGCCTAGAATCTGAAGCACAGGGGTGACATGCTCTGTCGACTTCAGTTTGGCCTGTCACTCTAGTGGAGAACAACTTGACAGAGGAGGTGACACTAAGCTGGGTCTTGAAGGATGAGTGTGATTTCATCAGATGAAGGAAGGGGCAGCCAAGTAAGGGAGGTGGGTGGCAACTGTGTGATCAGGGAAGGTCAACCAGTGCAGAATGGCCAAAGATGTGTGGAAGTGAAGAAGGAAAAGAAATGGAAGGGATAGGGCAGTTGGTAGAGGCTGATAGCTGACCATTTTAATCCTATTTTCATTTTTTTCCGTATTGAAAAGTAGCTCATGATCATTGTAAATTTTCGTACCTTTTAAAGCTTAAATCCTTTGTAAGGTACAAGTTACTAAAACCTAAAAGTTGAAAGTTTTTGTCTTATTTCAATGTGGCATCTGATTTTAGCAGATTTAATCCAAAAATAGTCACACCTTGCACTGTCATATAAATCCTGACAAGGCCTCTAGTTGTGGTAGTAGAGGCTGTGGCTGAAGGCTGAACATCATGTCATAGAAAAGGATTGCCACATGTTTGCACAGTCACAGCCAAGTATGTACAAATAAGCGTTTACCAGGGAACAATGCTACACCATTTTAAATAGCTAATCCAAACAGTTAAGCAGCAATTTATAATTGGCTAAGTATAAAATAAATATCCTTTAGTACAGTAATAACAATTTCAGTGAAATTGAAAATGGCTGTATTTGTTTGAAATTATTTTAATATAAACATAGTGTTGAAATATTTTTAATATTTTAAACCATTATACTGAAATAAAATAGTTATTTTGGAAGTATTCCTAGGAATTCATCCTATTATTTGGATAGATCCATAGAAATGAAATATGAATTTGTTTAAAGCAGGATTTATATAGAAAGTGATTCTATAGTTTTCAGAAGCTACTCAGAAATACAGGCTTAGCTTTCATTTCACCTAGTTAGGCTCTGCCATAGTTCAAATTCCTTATTATTTTCATCAAATCTGAGCATATTGATCAGTCTATTCTTATTCTTGCCAACAACAATATTGTCTGTTTATTGCTACCCACCTTTTTTTCTTGTGCTAAAAAAGCACAAATTCTTTTTGAACTATTAATAATGAGGGTCACCTTTATATGTCTCTCTTTTAGTGACACACAAACTGGGATTCTTTTTATAAGTGAAGAAATAGGCCAGTAGAGCAGGTCAACCCATGCCAGAAAATCTTGAAAATATCTGTGAAGAGCAACTTTCTTTTTATTTTCAGCATATTAGCATCCATGCAGGCCACTCCGAAGCATCACAGTTGATAGAGGCATGAGCTAGTGTGAATCATGAACCAGTGTACCCTTTCCATGCTTTCCCAATGAAACAGATTATAGAATTCATAGAAGTTATAAAAGGAACAATTATAGAAGCAGATTACACAATTCTCAAGTAGCAAAATTATAGAACTTGTTCTTTGTGGGAGAGCTTTCATTTATGAGATTATTTCAGGGTTATCAAAGGCCACCCTTAGAGCCATCATGTAGTCTATTCATTTAATAATATATCAGGATCTTAACTTATCAAGATTTCAAAATTGATTTGTTCAAAGTATATTGTACTACTTACTGAACTACAAAATGAATGTACAGAGATAACCAATGTTATTAGGTTCAGTCGGTAGTTAAATATTGACATTGTTTTTCTCCTTTTTAATGTGAATGTCTGTTAGCACTCACTGCTGTTAGATTTTCAGTATGTTGATATATTGTTACCTTTTAAAAGGACAGATAACTGAAATCTATATATGGAGCTTCTAGTACGGAATTTGAAACCACCAGCAGAATAATTGGGGAAAGGGTATGGATCCAGTGTGAAGTCTGGTTGTAGGAAATCTTTAAAAATATTTATTTTCTTTTTTTTACATTTTATTATTATTGCTATCATTTTATGATACAGCTCCATATTCCCTTATCCCCTCCCCAATTCCCCACCTAGTTCCTCTATATCATTACTAACATATAGTTCTTCATACTCAGTCATATGTCCATCATTGCAGGCATTGACAATGGCAGAGAGTCTAGAATCTTATTGTCAACATATAGTAAACAGTTTCATTGTAAGTCCATTTTTGTCTGGAAGCAGAAATGCATACCACACTGCATCCTCACATCTGGATGTTAGTCTCCATTTCACAGCTACTGTACATCTCCTTAAATTAAAAGTCATAATACAAAATCAACAATAGAAAGAAAAATAGAAATTTACAATGCCATGAAGTTAAATGACATGTTACTAGATATGGCAGTCTCCATTACACAGCTACTATACATCCCCTTAAATGAAGAGCCACAAAACAAAATCAACATCAGGGAGAAAAAAGAAATTAACAACACCATGAAGTTAAATAACATGCTACTAAATGACCAATGTGTAGCTGAATAAATGAAAATCAAGAACCTTCTTGAAGAAAATGATGCTACTGTATGATCTAGGAGTCACTGAATGATTTAATCATAAGAAAGTGTTTTGAAGAGATTAAACCAACAGAAAACAACAAAACCCATGCAATATAGTTTCCGCTGATCTTTGTTGAAGTATGTCTGCTCCAGACAATAAACAAATAGATGGGTTTTGTTTTTAAATCCAGTCTACTACTCTATGATGTTTGACTGGGCTTAAGCCATTTACATTCAGGGTTAATATGTATGGGTGGTACTTTGGTCCTGTCATTTTAGGAATGGGTTGTTCATTGGTTTAGTCTTCTGTTGTCATTTTACTGGGATGTTCTTCACATTTAGCTTTGGTTTTGCTTGGTGCTATTCCTCTTCTCTGTCAAGAGAATATCTTGAAGTATCATTTGTAGGACAGCTTTGAAATAGGCAAATTCTTTCAACTTTTCTTTACTGTGGAAGAATTTTATTTCATTTTCAAAGACAAAAGAAAGCTTTGCTGGATATGTTATCCTAGGCTGACAATTTTTTTCCTTTATAATCTGGAATATGTCACTCCATTCTCTTCTTGCCTGTAGAGTTTCCTGTGAGAGATCTCCTGTGAGCTTAATTGGCATTCCTTTATATGTCAATTGATTTTTTTCACATGCACATTTAAGGATCTTTTCCTTACATTTAATTGATGAGAGCTTGATGATCATGTGTCTTGGTGAAGATCACATTTGATCAAGCCTGTTGGGAGTTCTGTACCCCTCCTGGATCTTGTTTCCCAATTCTTTCTCTAGATTAGGGAAATTTTCCTTTATTATTTCATTAAATACATTTGCAAACTCAGCTTCTCTTTCTGCACCTTCTGGGACTCCCATAACTCTTATATTTGGCCTCTTAATAGTCTTTCAATTCTTGAATACTATTTTTGGCCTGATCCAGCTCTGCTTCCAGCTTTTTGTTTGCTTCCCACTGGTGACAGGAAATATCTTCTAATTCTGAGATTCTTTCTTCTGCTTGCTTCATTCTATTTTGGAGACTCTCCATTGTACTTTTAATTTGCTCTACTGTAGTAGTCTAATGGCTAAAGTCCCTGCCTTGCACGTGTTGGGATTCCATATGAACATTGGTTTTAATCTGAGTGGCTGTGCTTGCTATCCAGCTTCTTGCTTGTGGCCTAGGAAAACAGTTGATGATGAACCAAATCCTTGGGACCCTGCAGCCACATGGGAGACCTGGGAGAAGCTCCTGGCTCCTGGCTTCAGATCGGCTTGACTCTGACCATTGTGGCCACTTGGGGAGTGAACCAGCAGGTGAAAGATTTTCTTCTCTATCTCTCCTCCTCTCTGTATATCTGACTTTCCAATAAAAATAAGCAGATCTTTAAAAAATTGTTTTTAATATTTGGGAGGGAGAGGGGAGAGAGAGAGAGAGAATGAGAATATGAATATGAGAAGGAATCTTCCTTTGGCTAGGTGGATTACTCCCCAAATGCCCACAATAGCCAGAGTGAGGGCAGGTATAACCAAGAGGCTGGAACACAGTCTGTTTCCCATATAGGTGGCAAGGACTCTGGGTACTTGACCTACAACTTGCATCCTTCAAGGCTGTACATTAACAGAAAGTTGTGATTGGGAGTGGAACCAGGACCCAAATTATGCACTCCAGTACGAGATGCAGGTTCAAGCAGCAGTACAATTGTTGCATTGAAAGTTTGCCCTCTGAGCATTGTTTTTGCCCTGAAAATATGTATTTCTCAAAAATGTTCTGACTGTGGTGTTACTTATGTAGATTGTAGAAGAAAAGCTGATGACAACGCATTATACACACCTATTCACTAATGACCCTTTCCCTAGATGGCACTTGTCTGATTAAGTGGGATTTAAATCAGAACAGAGTCTAAAGGCCCCTGGCCTAGTTCTAGCTCTTCTCAGGCCCAGATTACTTATACAGGTAGGTTTTATCATTCTTCCTCTTATCTCTTACTGAAAATCATGATCATGAAACTCTTTTCCTAAGAACTTGTATGATCATAGCAGTCAAGAGCTTTAGAAACGGGGATTTTAGGTTCAAAGAAGTTATGATTTCCGTGATAAAGGAGAGAAGTAAAATGACAAGAGTTAGCGTTTCTTTCCACTAGGGCTAGGAACCAGGGAATGAGCTGGAAGGTGGAGTGAGGGCAGGGAGAGGGTAGAGGAAGGAGGCTTAGGGAGGAGAAGGGACTGGGAAATAAGCCCATGGCTGGTATCTGGGGAAAGGAGAACCAATACCTCTTTTGTTGTCAGGAAAACCCTGGGCACAAAGGGTGAGTTTGAGTTTCACTTCAGGTCAGTTGAGGGCATTGTGAAAAGGCAGTTTTCAGACAGCCAGCTTAACTGACTGACTCTGAGGTAATTAAATCACTACATTAGGCTGCTGACCATGAAAGCAGAAAAACACAAGTACACAAAAAGAAGAAAACAAAAACCTTACATTTGCATCTAATTATATAATTAAAATGTTTACTGTTCCATGTAATAATTACGGGGCTTATATTTGATCATCATGGAGTTTCTCTAATTGGTTAGAAGTTTTACCCATTCTTTTTGTGGGACAAAATTTGATTTTATTTAGTCATTTTTCATTCAGGCATGCAAGGCTTCCACGCCATCTGACTTTGTTTTATTCTGACTGGGATTTTGGCAAATTTGGTGGCGATTTTCAATTTTGTTTCCTCTCCTCACTGATGTCTAATTATGGGCAGCCAGTTACCTGAAAAAAGAGATTAGTTTTTAGGCTTCCATGTGCTTTCCTAGTGAAAATTTTGTTTTTCAGACTCCACAATACACTGTGGGCATCATTCCAGAACATTCCTTCCACAGTGCTCTTAGGAAAGTCTCCCAGAGAGGACCCATGGGTCTCAGCATTCCCATTGTATCTGCCCCATTTCCTTCTGTCACTTATTATTATGTTTGCTACAGGTTTAGGGAGGAGAGGTTTCGGTCTTGATTCTTCCAGGATTGATTATTCAAATTGTAAATTATCCAGATACTTTTTTTCTCCATACTTTCTAGTCTTTGCAACTAAAAAAATTATTTTGTGCTTTGTTATTACACATACTAATTCTGATAGTCATCTGAATAAGGTTTGTGGAAAGAAAATAGGTGAAAGGAAAGATCATCACTTATTTGTTCCTTGTTCTGGTTAATGGTGATAGGATAGAGTATGATGAAATTTAGGACTCAAGATAGATTTTACTTTTAGTCATGGAACTTAACTATGAGTAGAGTCTGTTGCTTAAAATACAGAGTTGTGTAGAGGCAGTGAGTTTTACATTGGTGAGAGCTCCCAATAATTTAAGGTGGCCCAAAGATTGCTTCATTTTTATGAGACTGTCGCCACAACCAATGATTGGTAGTGTGGCATTCAGAAAGCAAGATGCTCCAGCCTGAACTGGGAACTCAGTTTGCTAGTCACATATCATTCTATCCTTGGAAGAAAGCACTATTTCCCTCATGTAGGTGGAAACCTGTGTGCAGTCAGGGAAAGCTCTACCTTAGAGGTGGATGATTTGGCCATGTCATTAATTTTGGGTTGGTGTGAGGCCACATGGAGGGTGGAAGGAGATGAGAGGCAGAATCAGAATGGAGCTGTCTGAATGAAAAAATGGAATTTTTATCCTAATGTACACCTGCTATTCATCCTGACTCTAACTTGTTACTTCCCACAGAGAAGATTTCAGTAGCTTTTGAGGTGACATTTGATCATTTTTCTGCTTCCAATGTGCGTATGAGAGGATATCAGGGAAGTTGTTTCCCAGAAGGGTTGATTTTGTTTCCCAAGGAATATCTGCAATACCTGAAGACACCTGGCTGTTAGAACTGAGGTCATCATTGGTATGAAATAATTAGGTCAACATCAAAGGATTTTAAAATGCAGCAGACATCCCTGCACAGCAAGGACTCATCCAGCTCCATCCCTCAGAAGTATAGCAGTTAGATTCCTGGACAAGCACATTCACTTAGGGCTTTTCTTTCCTCTCCCATATCTCAGACACACTAAAGATTAATAGTAATGGTGATGAAAACATTTCTGGAGCTTTTCTTACATTCATCTTTCATATAGGTGAGAGATAGTCTGGAGGAACCTCTTGGACAACACTG
The DNA here is from genome assembly GCF_030435755.1 of Ochotona princeps. Taxonomy (NCBI): domain Eukaryota; kingdom Metazoa; phylum Chordata; class Mammalia; order Lagomorpha; family Ochotonidae; genus Ochotona; species Ochotona princeps. The sequence continues at coordinate 37,914,221 of NC_080832.1, forward strand.
AGACAAACCATTCTTATGGTGATGTTTCAATTGGCTAATCCTCCCCTTGCAGGTGCCTGGGCCCCATTTGAGTGCCAGTTCATGTTCTGGCTGCTCCATCTGGCTTTCTGCTTATGTCCTTGTAGGACAATAAAGGATGGCCCAAGGCCTTGAGAGCCTGCACACATGTGGGAGACCTAGAAGAGACTCCTGACTCTGACCATTTGTGGAGTGAACCAGAGTGAACCAGTGAATGGCACATCTTTCTCTCTGTAAATCTGCCTTTCCAATAAAAATAAATGAAAAATCAAAAAAAAACTTTAAGAAGTCAGCTTTGTGACTATGCTCAACAATTAGAGATCTGGTGGTGGGGGGGAATAATGCATTTAATGGGGATTAGTCCAGTTGGCATATTGTGGACAAAGCAATGTGCCAGGTACAGGAAAGTTTTAAAGCTGTTGGGCTTTAAGAGATATAAACAGGTGGGTATTTGGTATAAGTGTTTAGACATTGCTTGGAATGCTTGTGTCCAATCCCCAGGTGGTCCAATTTCCAGTTGTTTTTGATTCAAATTTCCTGCTCATATGCACATTGAGAGGCAGCAGTTCAAGGTAGGTCCCTGTCACCTGTGTGGAAAACCCAGGTGGAGTTCTTGATATCTGGCTTTTGTGGTCATCTCTATTTCTTGATTTCTCTTTCCTCTTTCTTGCTCTTGCTTTCTCATGTTTCAATTAAAATGAATATAAATAAATGGAAATTATAGAAAAAGGAGAAATCAGAAGATACCATTAACACTGAGGACCCATAGATTATAGGAAATAAAAGATAGCTACTTAAGAACAACTAACAGAGGGAGGTGAGGGTATATGCACGCATGTAACAGAGGCACATGGTCTATACTCTGGGGCTGTAAAAGACTTCAAGAAGAAAAGATGGGTGCATTGTAGTTGTAGGCTTGTGATGGGTTGTAGCATATGGTTAACGCCACCAGGCTGCAGACCCCCATTTGGCCTGGTATATGATGTAGTATGGAGATTAGAACACACTTAATGTGTCTTTTGAAATGTATCTGGCAATATTGATAGACTTTATCTAAACCTGTAAGATTATTTTGAAATGTACTTTATAATGATTTTAATTTATATTTTGATGGGTTAAAATATGAATTATATCCTCTACATTATAGCTTTCATGCATATTATTTACATATGCCGTTTGTCTTCTCACTTTTAAATCTCTCTCTCACACACACACACACATACACAAAATTTCCGTAATGTAAATTGGTATACAACTAGTGTTTATGAAAAAAAGTGACTCTGCTGAACTTACTGGTGACTCCTCAGGATTCATGTTAAAGATCCTCTTGGTTAGGGCCTAGTACAATAGCCTAGCAGCTAAATCCTTGCCTTGCTTGCACCAGGATCCCATTAGGATGCTGGTTCATGTCCTGGCTGCTCCACTTTCCATCCAGCTCCATGCTCATGGCCTGGGAAAGCAGTGGAGGATGGTCCAAAGCCTTGGACCCTGCACCTGTGTGAGAGACTCAGAAGCTCCTGGCTGCTGGCTTTGCATCAGCTCAGGTCCAGCCATTTTAACCATGTGGTATGTGAACCAGTAGATGGAAGATCTTTCTGTCTCTTCTTCTCCTTCTCTGTATATCTGTCTTCATTATCAGCAGCAGCATCCTTTTGGTATACTTGACTTTATCTGTCCACTTGCTAGCCATCCAGTGATTTCATTGAAAAAAAATTCTGTTTATTGCAGACTCAGTGGAAAAACACAGCTTTCTGGATTAGTTTTCCTTATCTCCACAACAAATTACTACAAACTGGGTGATGTAAGTAACAAGCATTTATTCCTCCATATTTCTGTAGCTCAAAAGGCTGCAAGTCAAGGTGTCTGCTGGGCTCTGCTCCCCACTCGGTGTCTGGGAGATGTCCTGCCTTTCCTCTTTGTTTTTCTCATGAGTGTTGACATCACTCCAGTCTCTGCCCCATCTTCACATTGCCTTGTTCTCTAGTCTCTGTGCCATTTCCCCTGTCTCTTATAAGGGCAGCTGCCTTTGGATTTAGAGCCTAGTCTAAATGGCAAAATCCCTCAAATCGGTAAACATGACCTTATTTGCAAAAACATGTCTTTTACAGGTGCAAGTAAAAACACAGCCAACCACAACGGCTGCTGCCCATGGAGCCCAATGCAGTCTGATTGGCAGCTGGTTGCTCCCAGGGTTGAAATGGATGCCTCGTGCCTGTCACTTAGAACTGCTGCGGGCACAGGAGTGTTTCCTTCCATCTCAGGAGCGGTTCTCAGCCCTGGCTAGTCCTGGGGGACCCTGCCCAGCCTTCACACGTGGCTGCATATTGAAATCCCCTGAGGGAATCTTGAACTACCCAAACCTGGGCACCACTCCCAGCTAGTCTGATTGAATTGGTTGGGCTGTGGCCTAGGTATCTGGCCTTTGAAAATCTCCCCCGGTGGTTCTAACATACAACTACGCTTAAGAAAAAAAACCTGACCTGGTGAACCACCCAGTACCATCCACATAGAACCTCTAGAAATTGTGCTCCAAAAGGTTTTTTGTTTTGTTTTGTTTTAATGTTCAAATAAGGACATACAGACTTGGGCAATTGTGTGTGTGTGGGTATTTTGTGATTCTTTATTACACAAAAATGGAACCATGTTTTCTGGATCTTGCTGTTCACCCTCCAGGTCAACCCATAGTCTTCTAAGTCAGTCTTTAAATACTTGTATTTGGGTTTAATTTCAGACTTACTGAAACATTGTAAGAATAGTGTGAAGATTTCCCCGAGGTTAACGCTCTAAGGTGTTTGTTTCATGCTGGGGAGACTCGAAAGCTCCTCAGGTGATTCTAACTGGTGAGGTCTACCCAGCAGCTGGGAGGCTGGGCAATGACTGGGAAAGTGCTGAGCCTTGGGAGCGATTGTTGTGTTAGATGGCGCCGGGGAGCCAGGATACTGGGTTTGTGTTCAGTTTTCATCGCCCTTCTGGGCCTGCGCAAAGCAAGGGCAACAGAAATGCTAACTCATATAAGGCTGCGGGAGAACTGAACGGAATTGCTTCTACTAGTACTTGGCACACATAAGTGCTCACTAAAGGCTGGCTGTATGTGTATTACTGAGGACCATGGCTCCTATAAAAATAAAATTGCTGTAAGATTATTCATGAGCCTAGAACTATTCAGTCTCTTAGACCACTTGGGGAGTTGTCAGAACATAAAGGGGCTTCGATTTAGAAACCAGGCTCCTTTTGAAACTGAAATTAATAAGACTCAATTAAAAATATCTGCTGCCTTGCCTTATCTTATCCTTGCCATGGATGTATACTTTGGGAAGCCACAGTGTCACCTGACATAGTCATCTGTCCGTGAACAACTAGGTAAGCTGTACAGTTCTGCTGATCTGCAGTAAGGGAGACCAACTGTACTGGATTTCCTTGTGTGAATGTTTCCCTGGGAAGTGGAGATTCAAGCACAGGAGAAGGTTCCTTGGACATTGGACAGAGGAAGGAGAGTTCTAGGCCAACCACAATGGCTGCTGCCCATGGAGCCCAATGCAGTCTGATTGGCAGCATCCCCATGCTTGGGTCAGGAAACCCATTGCTACCCAGACTGCGGGGACCAGGTCCAAACAAGGAGAAGCAAATACCTTTAAGAAAAAGCAGATTGGCCTGGAGTTGCCCCTTTTCCTCCCTCTGACCTTTCCTTTGACTGCTGTGATGAATGAGTCAGAAGTTTCCACTGAAGAAGAGCCCTGAAAAAGAGGTTCGATTTGTCAGGGGCACCCTCCAGACTTCTTGCATGCTTCTCTCCTGGCCTGTGGTGGGCTCTGTTGTCTGTGTTTCTATAGGCAGCCATGGTAGTGGCTGCTGGCAACTTATATTTTAGCTACCTGGTGAGTACCAGCAGCATGTGCCTTGTGGGGGAAGCCTTGATTTACACCATGCTAAAATGCTTTTTCTTCTTTTGGCCCACCTCTTTCGGCATGCTAGCCCCTGTAGCCTGCTGAGCAGGAGGGTGGGCAGAAGCAGGAGCCAAACTGGGGCTTTGATCTGCCGGGCGGTGCTTCTGTCTCTCTCTACTTGGCCCAGGGGTCACTGGGGGAACTGCAGTAGTGCTGACCTCAGCCAGGGCCCGCATGCCCAGTGGTCCACTTTGAAGTGCTGTTCACTGTCAAGGACAGTCAAAGGGATCTGGTTCTTGCTTGCTGAGGAGATAACTGTGTGCAACAGCCCTCAGCTTTGTCCTAATGACGTCTCTCTTGACAGGCCAAGGTAATCCTCCTTCAGACCAACTTTACGAGCTTCTGGCATTGCACGGGCCCTTATTTGACCTGAAACTTTGTGGAAAGGGGGTTGTATCTGGTTGCATTTTTAACCCCATTTTATTCTCCATGTCAACAAAGATAAGCCTTTTGTGGGAAAGCAGCTGCTTTGGATCAGGTCAGAGGCAGTAAATTTCTAAGCAAATGGAATGTGAGTGAGTTGATGATATCAGGATCTGACGGTGATGATGAAATACTTGAGCTCTCCGGTTTGACCACAGTCAGATTGATTCCATCTTGCATTCACACCAGTTTCCATACTTTTTCATAATTAAAGGTTTCATCTCCTACTTCATTGACTGACAGTGGATCTTTTGATCCTTGTTGCATGAAATGGTGACAATTTAAACAATTATATGCGTTGTATTTTTTGTTGGATATGATCTTTTTACAGAAATATTCTTTGAAACTAATTTCTATTCATTCATTCATCCATTCCATGTTGTTTCCATGTATCAGTGTTCTTTGTGATTTTTCTTTGTGTTACCACATGCACACATAACTCGTGACTCTGTTTTTTTTAACAACTGTGTCTTTTTAAAAAAATATTTATTTTTTTATTGGAAAATCAGATATATAGAGAGGAGGAGAGACAGAGAGGAAGATCTTCCGTCTGATGATTCACTCCCCAATCAGTGGCTGGAGCAGAACCAATCTGAAGCCAGGAGCCAGGAGAGTCTCTTCTGAATCTCCCACACAGGTGCAGGGTTCCAAAGCTTTGGGCCATCCTTGACTGCTTTCCCAGGTCACAAGCATGGAGCTGGATGGGAAAGGGGGCTGCTAGGATTAGAACCAGTACCCATATGGAGTCCGGGCATGTGCAAGGCAAAGACTCGAGTAACTAGGCTACTGTGCCAGGCCCCAACTGTATCTTAATAGTTTGGTTGAAGTATAGAAAGTTTTAATTCCATTTAGATTGTTTTACCTCCTGATTTTTAAAATATAGCTGCATTTTATTTCCTTCATTTCCAGTAGCCATCACATCAGAGTTCTATAAATTGTACCTCAAACATTAGAAATAAGAAACTCATGAGAAGTATGGTTTACAGTGTTTTCTTTCTTTTACTGTTTCTACTCCTTCTCATATTCTTTTTAACCTTCCTGAAACTCCATGTCCTCATCTAATATTCCTGTTCTATTTACCGAGGTAGCTTTCTCCCGGCATTGTTTCAGGATACAATTTACTTACCACAAATTCTCTTAGCTTTCCTTTATCTGAGAATGTTTTCATTTCCCCTTTGTTACTCAAGTGCACATTTTCCAGACACAGAATCCACACTTGACAATTCTTTTCTTTCAGTGTTTGAAAAACATTCTATTTTCTCTGTTCTATCTGGTTTCAGGTGAGAAATACACTGTAATCTGTCAGTTTCTCCAGATGTTTTCCAGATTTTTTTCTTTGCTACTAATTTTCAGAAGTTTAAATGTGTCTTGGTAAGGGTTTTTCTAGCTTCTTCTGTGTTAGATTCACTCTGTCTCTTGAAAGTATACTCTTAGTTGTTTCTCCAAATTTGGGGAGCCTTTAAGTCATTTTTAAAGTATTTATTTTGTTTTTATTGGACAGGCAGATCTAAAGAAACAAGAAGAGATAGATCTTCCATTGATTCACTCCCCACATAGCTTCAATGGCTGGAGCTTAGCTAACCCAAAGCCAGGAGTCAGGAGCTTCTTCTTCAGGTGCAGGGTCCCAAGGCTTTGGGCTGTCTTGGACTTCTTTCCCAAACCACAAGCAGGAAACTGGATGGAAGGTGGAGCAAGAACCAGGCCACATGAAATGCTGGTGTGTACAATGGAAGGACAGCCACTCAAGTACCTCCACCCAGCCCAGGTCATTGTTTTCTTGAATACTTTTTACCTCCATGTTCTGTATTTTAAGGACTGTGATGACATAAACACTAGCTCTTTTATTGATTTCCTATAGTCTCTGAGGCTGCTAATTTTTTTCCTGCTACATTTTCATCTATTGAAACTGAGTGAATTACATTGATCCATCCTCAGATTCATTGATGTGATCCACTGTCTTCTATATACTCCTATTAAACCTATCCAGTGTGCTTTTTTGTTATTTTCATTCTTTGTAACTTTTATTTTTTGCTGAAATTTCCTTTGTGTTTCACCTGAGAAAAAATTCATAATTGTGTGTTAAATAATATTTATGGTGAGTTATTTAAACCATTCATCAGATTCATTTCGGTGTATACATCTATTGCTTGTCTTTATCCATTGCAGTGTTGATTGTTCCGGTTCCTCGTAGGATTAGTGACTTAACTATTTGTATCATAGAATTTTGAAGATGATGTAATTCTATATCCTATTTAATTTTCTTTCTGTTACATGTGGTTCTCTTGTTGAAGGGTTGGCTCAGTATGCATGCTGAATTTAATGCTGTATCCTGTAACAACATCCAGCACAAGTGTACCTTTTATTTGCACTGCCTGCTTATAAATAGAGGGTAGGAGTGATGGGTGGAATGTGGCTCTTCAGTTTCCCATTTAGCCTATGAGTCTCCACAAGAGAGAATAGGGTATGGTCTTGTTGTCTCTGTGCTTAGGTGCAAGCTTAGCTTACCTAGGCCTTGGTGACATCAGGGGAGAGGGTGAAGAAGCCAAGTCATCCTGTCCCTTGCTACCTCATGGAACTGAGTGTGGCTGAAGGGTCAGATTATGTTGGGTCCAGATGATGGAAAGGGCATGAGAGAGCCAGAGTAAAACTCACTCCTGCTTCACACTGTCTCACTGGTACTTGATAGAGAATGGAAATCAGCTCTGGCCACCTTCTCCCATCATGGAGTTGCAGGGGAATCAAAACTTCCTGTTCACTCACTCATTTAAGTAGAACTTACTAAACACTGAAAGTGCACCTAATTTTTCCTGAATGTATATTGTATCAATGAGGAATCAAGACACATTGTCATTTCTTTCATTCATGGAACTTGAAGTCAAATGAAGAAGATAGACATAAAAGTAACACATCTATAAACTGTCAGGAGAACTTAAAAAGAGGAAGAGAGTCCTCCCAGGGGAAGTTATTTTTAATTAAATCTTTAGTGAGTAGGAATTGGTTTCATGATGGGTGTTCTAGGGAGAAGGGAAAAATAGTGGGGCAAAAATCATGAACTAGGAAGGACTTGCTACCAGAGAAACATTGCTAAATGAAAAAAAAATGATTCAAGGAATATTTGTAATTTTAAATATTCTAAAAGAACAGTAAAAGTAGAAAGGAACAATGAAGGAAATTTTTAATATGCTGATATTCAACCTGACATGTTACAATTTCAATATGAGAGCAACATATTTTATACCAAATCTTTAAGATCGGATCTATGTATTATGCCTATAGCATATCTGAATTGGTACTAGTCACATTCCAAATTCCCAGTAGCCACTTATGGCTAGTGGCTTAACATAGTGGACAACATTGTTCTAAAGCATGGCAGTTACAGTTTCAGTGATGGATGCAGTGAATGCAGGCTTAAAGCAGAGCTAAAATAATCATTCCTGAAATGGTTGGTTGAGTTTGCAGAGTTAGGGCATGGGAATACTTGGGCCTTTGCAGTATGTCAGGTAAATCATGATTTAGTGGTGATGATAGAAGCCAGTAGTTTTCAGGACTATTTTACAGAGTCAGTTGAATCTAGAAGATCCAGAGTCCAGTGGTTGTGGTGGCAGAGTGTTTTGATGAGAGCACATCTTCAGTAAATTCCGAGACCAACCAGAGAACGAGCAGATTGAAGTGAAGGGGATGGTGGTTTTGGACAACCTGAAGCTGAGATACTTGTGAAACATGCTGTTGATCATGACTCCAAGCGTAAGGGTGTGGTAATCGGTGCTTATACTAGGGGTCTACTCCAAGGAGGCTGAAAGGAAGCCTCTATACTGGGCCACTTCTCTCTACCTTCTTTGTTTAGTACCAATTACCCAGGAAACATGGGGTGAAAGAATCATTTCCAAAAATGTTACCTTCATGAAGCCATCATACTAATGAATTCGCCACATGGAAAACAACATTGAGAAAAATAAGGGTATCTATTTATTTTTTTAACTCTTTAAGTAGTTGTTTGTATAACTGGTAATAGTGTTTAGAAGCCCCAAAGAAGGCCAGCTCGTTTTCCGGTTATTTGAAACTCATGAGCCAAAGGAGGGGGAGGAAGAAAAGGTTCCTGTGTAGTAATTTTCTCCTTTTCCTGCAGTGTTGGCTTTTCTAACACTGCCAACTGCTTTGCTCATTCATGCCTCTGACTCCACTTAGTTTCAGCTCCTTAGTTTCAGCTTCTTTGACTGGATTGGGTGGACATAAATATGAGAAAAACCATTTGGCTTTACACTTTTAGGAGAGAAAACAGTATTTGGAAATTTGGAAAATGAGTGTGAGATTCTGAAAGAGGTTCTCCCTTGGGAATCCAAAAGCTTACCCAAAGCGATATGAATTCTCTCTAGTTATATTCCCTGTGACAGGAGCCAGGAAATAGCCAGGAAAAAAAACATTCAGAAAATGTTTACTATCATCAAACCATGAATTTGGGGCCTACTCTCACTGTTATATTTAATCCTTGTGATATTACAAAGAGGTACAATTTTTATCTTCTTAGAGATAAAAAAAAAATTCCAAAAGGTACTTTGTTCTAGGTCACAAAACCAGAAAGCATCAGAAAATTCAGATGCGAGCCATGATTCAGCTAGACCAAAACTCACATACTTCATGGTACACTCTTCATGCACCAGCCAGTGGAGAGTAGCCCTGGTAATAGCTGTTGCCTGGATGAACATGGCACCACTTAGGTGTGAGGATATAATGGTGATATGCACAAACACAATCAGGAATCTGAAAGTTCTAACACAAGAGTCCTGTGATGAAGAGTCTTTGGAGCAGAGCAGTATGGGGATGCAGAGGGACAGATGGAGGTTGGATTAAGGCTGCTGCCCCAGGCAGGGAGTTCCGTTGATGAAATAAGCACATCTGGTACCTTGAAGCACATTGACCAAATTATTAGTTTTTTTTTTTAAGATTGGTTTTATTTTTATTGAAAAGGCAGATTTACAGAGAGAAGGAGAGACAGAGTAAAAGATCTTCCATTCACTGGTTCACTCCCCTGTAAGTGGCCACAATGGCTGGAGTTGATCTGATCTAAAGCCAGAAACTAGGAGCTTCTCTCAGGTCTCCCATGAGAGTGCAGGGTTCTAAATCTCTAGGACATTCTCTACTGCTTTCCCAGGTCACATTCAGGGAGCTGGATGGGAAGTCGAGCAGCCAGGACATGAGTTGGTGCCCACGTGGGGTCCTGGCATGTTCAGTGTGAGGATTTAATCACTAAGGCCATCACACCTGGCCTGACCAAAGGATGACTTTTTTTGTCTTTTTCTTTCTTTTTTTTTGTTGTTGGAAAGTCAAATATACAGAAAGGAGGAGAGACAAAGAGGAAGATCTTCCATCCAGTGATTGACTCCCCAAGTGACAGCAATGGCCGGTGTTGCACCAATCTGAAACCAGGATCCAGGAAGCCCCTTCAGGTCTTGCACATGGGTGCAGGGTCCCAAAGCTTTGGGCTGTCCTTGACTGCTTTCCCAGGCCATAAGCAGGGAGATGGATGGAAAGTGGAGCTGCCGGGGTTAGAACCGCTGTGGATATGGGATCCCAGCACATGTAACATGAGGACTTTAGTCGCTAGGCCACCGCACCGGGGCCCAGGATGACTTTTTAAAATGATTTAATTTTTTTTGTAAAGTCAGATATACAGAGAGGAGAGACAGAGGTAGATTTTCTGTCTGTTGATTTGCTCCCCAAGCAGCTGAAGTGGCTGGAGTTGAGTCCATCCAATGCCAGAAGCCCATAGCGTCTTATGGTTCTCCCACGTGGGTGCAGGGTCCCAAGGCTGCTTTCCCAGGCCACAAGCAGGGAGCTGGAAGTGAAGTGGGACCACTGGGATTAGAACCAGCACCCATATGGGATCCTGCCTTATGAAAGGCACTAGACTACTGTGCTGGGCCCCAAAGGATGACATTTTCTGCACACAATGAGACACTGAAATAGTCCATGGATATACAGAAAGGAAAAACACTCTCAATTCCTCAAGAGTGGGAACACGTAGGAGATCTGACAGAATCAGCACAGATTTAAAATGTTTCATTTAAGGGTTGCAAACAATTTCAAGGGGAAAATTTTCATCTCTGCAATATAACCGTATCTATAGGAACTTGGCATGTTACTTAACCAACTTAATGGCCCAATTTACTTGTGAATCCAGCATATAATTGTTGTTGGGATTGAATTAAATATTATATATGAGCAAAATTGGTATAATAAAATTAATTCCTTTTCACTCTTGTCTTTCTTCTTTCCACTCCATTGGCAAGCACTTCTGTATTGTAATGCCAGAACTCTTAATGTCCTTACTATTTGGAATTCCTAATTTTCAATTCACAACACCCTCTTCGGTTGTAAACTTCCTGAGTTAGTAAGACGAAATTCTGGCTCACAGCTAGAATAATTAATCATATCATCTTACTAACAGTTTTTCAGTCCAAACTTTTACCTCTATCTTTCAAATCGCTCATCCAGCATAAGCCAATCTTGTTGGCTTTAAGGCAAAATAGTCTATTCAGAATCTGAGCTCTTTTCATCATTTTACTGATAACACCAGGGCAAAAGCTGTCATCTCTTACAGGGATTATTACAACAGATTCCCGATTCATCTATTTCTTTGCTTCTGTTCCCTCTTATTCTGTCTACTCTCAACTCAGCAATTAGAGTTGCTGTTTTGCTTTATAGACATTATTGGATTCATTTCTACTCAAACCTTGCTATGACTCACCTCACAGTTAAGACCCTCTGCAGTCTGGCTTTCTTCTTCTCTGGTTCCATCCTTTCCTACTGTTATCCTAAACCCTAGCTGCCCTAAATTCAGCTCCAGCTGCACTGGAGTTCTCAACTCCCCAAGAGCATGCATGACCCAACACCTTTCTATCCAATGGCCTTGGCATGTGTAGATTCCTCTACCTAAAATGTCCTCCTTGGCTTACTCCTTCATCCATCAATTGTGAACTCAAAAAAAAAAAAAATGTAATTAATGAAGTTAAATAATAAAAAAAAAATAGCACCTTTTCTTTAAGGTTGTTGTTGATCACACTGATGTAATCTGTAATGTTGGACTTTTCTTCTCTGAAAGTACTCATTAATTTCTGCCTCCACACTGTATTTTACTGAATCCTAAATGCTGTCACAGAAGGTTTCTGTCATTACCCTATAAAGATGAAACATCACCAAGTCAAACATGATTAACTTTTTAAATATTCATACTCTTTTACATATGTAATCTGTGGGGGAAAGAATGTATTAAAAATCAATGAAACATGATGCCCAGTTTACCCATTTATTTTGGTCATTGCTTTTTTTCGTTATCAGAGTGTGAGCCCCAGAAATTTTGTCTGTTTATTTATGGGTCCTGGAAACAAGCTATAGTCAATAGTCAATGCCCAGTTACTGAATGAAGGTGTTAAGATGTTGATCCCACCAAGAAGTAACTATGATAAATCACAGACATTACATAATGAGGCAATTCAGTAGTGGTGCCTCAAGTCTATGCTCTGCAAAACCTCCAAGGATGGATAAGATCATCTCGCTAAAGCTTTTACTTCAGTCACAAGCTTATTGTATAGTTAAACCTGATATGTGTTAAAAAAAAAAAAAAGTAACAACACTCACTTCCATTCTTCCTTTTTCCAAATCAAAGGTGGATTTAATGAGGAAAAGGAAGGTGGATTTAGGAGTATGCTGAAGGCTGTCACCCCACTCTCCCTCCTCATATGACAAACTTTTCTACTCAGGCACCTTCTCTTGACCTCTTCTTTGCTCTTTCACCCTGGCCCTCTGTAACAGCTCCACAACAAGGACATCTAATCATTGCTAGCATGCGACCACATTTACTTCAGATATCACCGATATCTTTTCTTCTCTCTGGTTTGCCCCACCTCCTTCAAGGAGATGGGCATGGACCTCAGAGATCAGCAACACGTCCACCACTCCTTCAAACACTTCATGTGGAAAATCTTTCAGAGATGTGATTGTGGGACCCTTGACCTGGAAAATAACTGTCATCAAGACCTTTCTGTCTGTTAAAGGAATTCATTCCAGCGACATTACTGGGTCCATGGCATACTTTTTATTGTTGCAAAGAGAATGTACTATACAATCATAGGGTTTTTAATACACTCACCATTAACTAAGTTCAACTTATTTCCATTTGATAATGACAAATCGGCTTATTTCAATGATTTGAAAATGCCTGTTTGATTTCTCTTAGTAGATTTTAAATTTCTTTTTGAATCTGAAAAATGTGATGATACTGCTTCTTGGCTTTTTGGCTTAAATCAACTGGAAAATGTAATAATAGCATTATCATAATTTTATATATGAAATTAAAGATTTGTGGCATGTACTTTTGTATTTCCCATAATCATCACCTGGTAAGTATTCAGGGTAAGAGCTCTCACTTAAATGAGATATTAAACACAGCATATAATTGACACTTGAAAAGAAAATTAAAACTGCTGAGAATATAGTCTTTTGAAATCAGAATTACTTCCATATTTCTATTGTTCCCTAACTACAAAAATACATTTAAATATGTGAAATTATGAGGTGGAAGGAAAAACAAAATTTTCTCTGTTGGTCTTTGAAGATTTTTCTTTATGATTCCATTTGAAATAGAATAATTTCTTTCAGAGTCAAGCTATGTTCTAATGCTCCATCTAAATTCATGGTGATTCATTCTTTCTAATCCTAGTTCTTTGATCTAAAGCAAGTTTTGGGACATTTCCTTATGTGTAAATATGTATTGTTCCTTTATCAAGTCATCTTTCTAAATAAGGTGAGAAAGTTACCCACAATTAACACATAAGCAGTATGTTCATTTCAAATAATTCTCAAATCTTTAATTTCTAATGAAATTAGATATATGTGTACATCTCAATATTTATTATGATTCTTTGGGTGATTTATTTCCTCTAAATTGTATTCTAGATTACAATAAAATGAAAAATAAAAGAGAGGTACGAGAACCCTGAAATTATATAAATCAGTTTTTGGTTTTTTAAACAGTTACATTTTGGAAAAATGTTCCTTATTTATTATAATGGAATTTGTTTTGAAATTATTGTAGTTTTAAATCTGTGTCCAACTCTAAATGTGTTTAGATGTTATTTCAATTACTCCTAAATATTTTTAGTCATTTATAGAGAATTTTTATGATAAAGTTAGAACCAAATCTTAGAAGTTAAAGTTTTGTCACATTATCTTAATGATGTCACACTAAATTTGAAGAGAAGAGTATGTTGAGTGAAATAAATGTGAATCTTAAAGATATTTTAATCTCATTAAAATATAGATTTTTTTCCTTGAGCAAAGACTCACAGTAAACTTTGTGAAATCTCAAGTTGCCACACATTTTTTATATAACTGTCACATCATTTATTATAACATCTAGTTTCTATTTTAAGTGTATGTTCTAAAATTTTTCACTTGAAATATCAGAAGAAAATATTTTATTTCCATATCAAATGCAATTTTACTGAGTGAAATTTTTTTGATGAATAGTATAAAAATTAAAATTTATAAGACATGGGATTATAATATCAACTTAAGAAGCAAATACATAAGCAATAAAAGCATGTGTAAGATGCCCTCTGAAAGAAAACAAAGTTAGTAATATTTTCATTCTCTGGCCTCTGTGGTAGTGAATGTCTGATTGCAATTTCTAGAATGTATTATGTAACAAATTGTTACCAGTGTATTTCTGCTTTATTTTAATTCGCTAACTATAGATTTAGTAGATCGTTGTTGTCCATAATTTTTATAGCATTTATTGACTAGAAAAATGCTTCAAATCCTAGAAAAGCTAAAATTTCCAAATTTTGATGACAAAAACCAATAGTTATAAACAACTTGCACTTTAAAAATGATTTTATGATCTATATTAATAACTATAGTAGCTATCTAGTTTTGCCAAATGTAATTTAAAAGGCATTTATACTTGCATCATAATTTTTCAGTGTATTTTTAAGTATATTTAAAAATTCAACTTAAGAAAAGATTAGCGGCAAGAGTTTAGTATAATAGTTAGGATGCTGGTTGAAATGCCCCTGTCCCAAACTGAAGTTCCTGGATTTCCATCCTAGCTCCAGCTCCCAATGCCCACTTTAGGCTAATGTGAATTCTGTGAGGCAGCAAGTGATGGCTGAAGTATCTGGTTCCCTGACACTGACTTGGGAGGCTCCTACCTTTTGTCTGGTCCAGTGCTAACCTTTGTGGGCAGTTCGGGAAATGCAACCACTGTCTTTGTCTCATAAATAAATAAGAAAATACTTAAAAAGAAGTTCTTTAAATCATCTTTAATGATTTTCCAAGTGACATTTTTGTTAGGTTGATGTTTTTGTCTTTTTATGAACATGTTAGCTCTTTCTCGTTATAGTGTTCATTTATCAAATCTTGAAAAAACACTTTTAGTGACTTATAGTTCAGATACAAGATATAATGTAATTGGTGTATTTCGAATATACAATGCAATGGTTTTAGTATATTCATAGAGTCCAGTTATGATCACAATCAGTTTTAAAACATTTTTACAATTTCCAAACCACTGCACTCATTACTAGTCACTTCTCGTACCCCCAGACTTAGGCCTAGGAATCCACTGATATATAGCTGGAGATGTGGTATAGCAGGTTAAACCGTGGCCTGCATTGTTACTATCCCATATGGGCATAGGTTTAAGTCATGGCTGCTCCACTTCCAATTCAATGACCTGCTAATGCACCTGGGATAGCAGCAGAGTGTGGCCCACCCATATGGGAGACCAGATGGAGTTCCAGCCTCAGGGCTTCAGCCTGGTTCAGCCCTGACCATTGCAGCTGTTTGAAAAGTGAACCAGCTGATGGAAGATCTCTCTCCGTGCCCTGCCTTCTTCTTTCTGTAACTCTATAGTACAAAGAAAAAGAAATCTTTTCTTAAGAAAAGACTTTTCTCATCCTGTACTTTTCAAATAAATGGTAGATAATATGTGACCTTTTGTGCTGAACTTCTATCATTTGGCATAATATTTTTTAAGAATAATTCATGCTATATAGCATTTATCATTGCTGCCAAATATATTCATTGTGCAGCTACCTAACATTTTTAAAAATATTTATTTATTTATTTATTTATTTATTTATTTATTTAGCAGAGTTACTGAAAGAGGAGAGGGAGATAGAGGGAAATAGAAATCTACAATGGCCAGGGCCGAGCCAAGCAGAAGTCAGGAGTCTGGAACTCTGCCTGAGTCTCCCATATGTTGGCAGGGACCCACAAACCTTGTCCATCTTTTGTTACGCTTCCAGATGTATTAGCAGGGAGCAGGTTTGGAAATGGAACAGCTGAGACTCTGTCCAGTGCCCATGTAGGACTCTGGAGTTTCAGCCTGTGGCTTAACCTGTGCCACATCTGCAACCCCAGGTACGTAACATTTTGTTTAACCATTTAACATGTTGTACATTTGGACTATTTCCACTTTTTGATTGTTGTTAATGTTGCCATGAACAGTTCGTACACATTTTTATATGGACAAGTGTTTTCATTTGTTGTGGGTATATTTCTAGATATCAAGTTGCTTGGTAATATGGTAGTTTAAAGACCTACCAAACTGTCAAAATGGCAGCTACATTTCTGCTATTTTATGATTCTGCTAAGGTGAATGATGGTTTTAGTTTCCATTCCAGTAATGTCAATGTTTGTTGTTGTCTATATTTTGCATTATAGTTACTTCAATGGAAGTTACTTGGTTAATCCTAGAGTACAAAATTGCTGAACTGAACAATAGAAGTAACCATAGTCATGTATGATTTAATAATAGAGATAACGTCTAAGAAATGTGTTAGTATGCAATTTTGTTGTCTGTGAACACCAAAAAGCAATATAGATCAGGATGGTCATGGTATCATTAATCTTGTTGGCCTATGGTCATATGTGTGGCCATTATTAAAACATTGCTCTTTGATTCATGAGTATACTGCTATTTGGCTCTACATTACTTCCCCCACATACATTTATTGCTAATTCTTAGCACAACCTAGAAGTAGGTCCAATTTAGTTACAGCAATACAGCTACTAGTAGTTGGAGGAAACAGTTACACCAAGAACTGTCTGACTCCAAAGCCTGTGTTCATCATGCCCCCTGACTCTTACAAATCAATCTTGGGACATGAATTTAGTCCACTGGTGAATTTGTTGATTGGGACACTCAGATTCTGTGTTTGTTACTGTCCTAGGTTAGATTCTTGTATCTGGCTCCTGATTCCAGCTTCTTGCCAATGCAAACCCTGGGAGGCAATAGCTGATGGTCCAGTAGTGGATGCCACCCACATAGGAGACATGGATTAAGTTTCCAGTTCCTGGCTCCTTACTGTCCAAGCCATTTTGGACATTTGTGGAGAGAACCAGTGGGTGGGAATGCTCATTCTCTCTCTCTCTCTTGCTCTCCCATTCCAATAAATACGTAAAATTGAAAAAAAAACTGTTCTCAATTGGGAATATCAATTGATATAGAGCTTTAAGTATTCTTTTAATTCCTGCATGATCATTGCTCAAGGGTTTTTTTTTCCAAATAAGTGGTCAGTTGATATTTTGTGTAAACATACTTCAAAAGGCTTATAGAAATTCATATAATGAAAAACTGTATATATTTAAAAATTTTTGCATGCAAATGAAACATCATTTAATTCTTTTTCCACAAACTTGTTGAAGTACCCACACACATACTCAACCTAAATGCATGCTAGTTCTCTATGAAATAAAGTAGTAACTTATTTATTGAACTGTAAAAATCTAAACCTAAAGGGAAATTATGATCATGTTGGAGAGATATGTATTTGAATGCTCAAAATAACAAAGAGCACGGATAGCAATTCATTATGTTTTCAAGCAACGTATGCTTAATTTCCAGGTGAATCATAAAAAGAACATGTGAGTTGTGTTTATAAGAAGGTGTGATCCCAGTGGCTGGCCTGAATGATTGTACACTGTTTGAAAGTGACTGATTGCACCAAGCAGGAAAGTTTGTTGTCATTTGCTAAACTACAGAAGTGAGCTCTAGAAACATCCTTAGGAAGTCATTGTATACTTTGGAGTATAGCAGAGCATTTCCTTAGCACCTTATCAGGAGGTAATATCTTATATGTGTGTGTGTGTGTGTGTGTGTGTGTTTATGTGTATGTACTTCTATAGGAATATATGTGTACATGTATATGTATGTATATAATGTGTGTGTATATAGAGAGAGTTAGTGAACATTAACACACATCTTAGAAGATTTTTACATACTACATTTGATTGTTTTTATGTAACTAGTAGGAAAGAAAAGTAAAGTAAAAAAGAACTAGGAATGTTATTTCTATTTTCCAGCTGAGAATCTGGGGCTCCAGGAGTCCGTTGATATGCTTCTGGTCATGAAATGAAGAAGCCTGGAGATCTTTGGAGACCTTTGTGTTGCCTGGCCATCATCTCCAGTGCTCCTCCCACAAAGAAATAATCAGAATCTGTGGTAGTTGACCACATTCTTTTCCTAGCCTAGAGGCATAATTTCCATGTCAACATTAGAACACTTTTCCGGAAATAAATAGAATATAAAGATTCTTTGTTTTATCGGTGTGGAAGTTGTCCTAAGGATAGAAAACTCAAGAAAGAAGTAAATAAGTCGGTCTCTCATGGCAACCCTTAGTCACCAGCTTCATAGAGAATATGATCGCCAGTGCCTTTTCGTCCAAGGTGAGCTGCGCTGATACTGGCTGCTTTCCCAGAGGGAGCTCTTAGGTTTAGCAGAGTAGTGCAGAGCAATGATAAGCTATCAGCCCCCAGTCCCACTCCCCAGCCAGATGTGATCTAAGCTCCCAAATATTTACAAAACGATCCGGTCTGATGCTATGACCCTGCCTCTCCAATGCTGGGCGTGCCCTTCTTGAATTCAGTAGGAATGTAAAGACTTGATTTATGCCTCTTTGAACCTAACCCAGGGCTAGGAAGCCTGAGGTTTTTGGTGGCACTCCAGGACTGGAGAACAAAGGCTGTTACCAGAGAGAGAATAGCAGTGTGCAACGGGCTGTTGCAGTGTGTGAAGAGGCCAAGTGGCAATTTTTGCTTCACTAGTTGGTCCCTGTAATCCCAACAGCAGCCTGTTGTGACGGCAAGTAACTGTGTCCCAGGATGGTAGTGCACAGGGGAAGACAGTACACAGAACCAAATCTGTGGACAAAAACACTCTCCTTCACCACTCCTGAGTCAGGCTTCAACCCCTTCTGCCAGGAAGCAATTCCAAACTCAGGCAAGTAGGGAACTAACTGTAGTTTCTGAAGGGTCCAAACTGAAAGTCAAGGATAAGTTGGTTTTCTTCCTTTCTTTAGATGCAAACTAAGATCATTTTTCAGAGATTTGTCAGACTTTTAAAAACAACAGCTTTTTTAAAATTTAGAGCCAATAACCATGGTTTTCTTTTCTCAAGTATGATCATCTTAGACACAGGGTAGGTTTCTAGGTACAGTATGACAGCATGTTACAGCATAGAGATCAGTAGCACTGCAGTTGAATGGAAACTGTAGGCAAGCTACTCAGTTTTCTGGATTACATTTTCCTTATCTGTAAGATGAGAGAGTAGCAGTTTTGCTTGGTAGAGATATTGGAATAGCGTCTGGGAAAGAGTAAGTACACAAGACATTTCTGCTGCTCGTAGATTATATTTGAAAATTCTTTAAAAAATTTTAAACTACTTTTTGTTTCTAAAATGACTTCTCCAATTCTTTACATTAATTTTTTATTTATTCTTGCTTGTGATTTTGTTTCATTATAAAATAAGTTTCAAGAGGTTCTTGCAAGCAGAGAGGAGAAAGTATATTAATTGTATAAAGAAAAGCTTGATTTCATGCTTAATGGATTTTTCTAAAAGTTGAATCTTTTTGGCACCATTGGCCTTACTGATATGACTGAAATGCAATTATAATTTTCATCTCTACCCCTGGGTAAGTGATTCATTTAATCATCTGCAATTTGCATACTAGATTTTCAGGACCTCTCTCACTGTGGAACACATAGGGAATTTAGACTGAATTTACCTGCAGTCAAATCTCTGACAGCAATCTTATGTCTTATCTGCCAGACACTATGCTTTAATAAGGTGGCAGCTGTTGCTCTGTTTGTATTTTGTTTTGCAAATATATCTATGTTCGTGACTATTCTCCCATCAATGCAAATTTAAAAGAAGGAGTGAAGACAAGATTTCTAAATCAATGAGCTTCCCTGAATAAGAAGTGCAGGACAGCAGCAAACTGCAGCAGAATTATGTGGGTTCATTGGTGGGCAGCAAGGGGCTCAGAGAGAACAAGACAATGAAATCAAAGAGGCTCCATTGCTTTCTATGTCATAAAAAAAATTTAATGAAAAGATAAAATTTATTTTTTTAGTGAATAGTAGTGACACTTCTGGGCAATGCCGTTTCTGGGCAAATCATCTCTATCATTACCACTAGAATTTCTTTCCTGTTGCTTTCTTGACCCAACCCTACCCCACTTGGTGAATCTGAAAATAAAGAAGGGAGCAGAGCAGTGTCCAACTATGACCACTTCAGTTGGAGAGAGAACTTTCTTTCCTTGAGAGATGTGATCAAAGAAAAAAACACTGACAAGTCAGCTTTTTTCTAGAACTTTTTAAAAAAAGATTTATTTATTTTGATTACAAAGTCAGATATTCAGAGAGGAGAAAAAATAGAGAGAGGAAGATCTTTCATCCAATGATTCACTCCCCAAGTGACCGCAACGGCTGGTGTTGCACCGATCCAGAGCCAGGAGCCAGGAACTTCTTCCAGGTCTCCCACACGGGTGCAGGGTCCCAAATCATTGGGCTGTCCTTGACTGCTTTCCCAGGCCACAAGCAGGGAGCTGGATGGGAAGTGGAGCTGCTGGGACTAGAACCAGAGCCCATATGGGATCCCGGCGCTTTCAAGGCGAGGACTTCAGCTGCTAGGCCATTGCGCCAAGCCCCGCTTTTTTCTAGAACTTTTCATGTCCTTTATTTGTCTTACAATATTTGGATAGTGACTGGGAAATTGATGTAGATTTTCACATTAATTTTCTGAGCACCACATATACTTTGTCCTTCCTGCAGAAAACACTGAAAACATAGCCATCTTAATCATATATAGTTAAATTTCTTTATTTGAAAGAAGATAAAGATCTTCCATTCTTTACTGATCATATTTTAAATGTATCTGTCCCTGAGATTTTTGTGTTGCATCCAGCATTTTCTTTTCCACATTATATAGAATTGTAAGAATATCCCAAGTTTTATTATAAAAACAGACAGTAATCTCAGAGAACATACAAGTTTAGAATATATCTTTAAAAAAATATGTTTGCATTTAGCAAACTTGGCAAGCAACAATTTGAATGATTAGAAAAGACAACCTACCAGGACAGGTGTGTGAGGGAAATGACCAAAAGATAAAACAAGTGACAATGAATTTTTAGTGTTGTTGACGGGGATAAAATGAACCCTTCAAAACACTGCTGACAGAGAACAAATTGGTAAGCTGCAGAAAATTTTATATATGTGTGTGTGATATATATGTGTGTGTGTGTGTTGTGTGTGATATAAATGCACACACATATATGTGACTGTACTTCAAAAAGTTTGTGGAAAAATAAAATGAAAAATTTTTTATTTGGAGTGTAAAATTTTTTAATTTGTGTTTAGTTTCTCTTTTTATACATTTGCATTAAATTCTTGAAGAACCAGGATTTTGATATTTATCATAATTAAAATTATCACTTTCATCATGATTTCTCTTCTATGGAGTTATGTTAAGAAAGATCATAGAACGATTAGCACACTTAAATAATTGTCACAATATTGATTATAGATAATGGTAGAAACAATCTTTGTTTTTTTCAAATTGGAAAAGCAGAAATTTATTTGATCAAATAGTTCTGGAGTTCTGGTCCCACACATGGTTTGACACAATGGCTAAAATGTTATTAAATAAAACTGTCTCCATTTCTCAGCTTCTTTTCTTCTGTTGATGGCTTGATTCTTAGGTAGGCTCTTCATCTGACAAACTTGGACATCAACAGCACCAAACTCCCCAAACCCCCACCCAACTATTAATTAGAACTTCAAGAAAGAATACCCGTTTCCCACAAAGTCCACCAAATCCTAGGTTTGGCTTGGTCATGCCAGTGTCATTCTTTAATCAATCGCAATGATTCAGTTTGGCCAAGTGGCTTATGTCCAGTTCTGGAGTTAGTGGGTAAAATGAATTCCATCAAACCATATGACTTGCAGGCAGAAAAAAACCAGTAGAATAGAAACAATCTTAATTAATGTTCAAAAGAAGGCAGCTGGTAAGTCTACTTTACCTATTTGGTGGGATGTTATATAACAATTATAAACCATTAATAAAGACGTTCTTAACTGCATAAAGGCTCATAACTGTTAAATGAAAGAAAGTAGACCATATTTTTTCTATGCAGTATCCTTGCAACTGTGTGAAAATATGTGCAGATAAAAAGCCTGTTATATCTGGATGTGGGAATCCATGTTCCCACGTCCAGATTCCCACATTCAGATCAATAGAATTTCTTTTTTCATGCACTGGGCTCCATTTTATGAGAAAGAAATAAATCATAAGTAACGGAATTAATGTGAAGAATTTGTTTAAAAGTGCACATCCCAGAGTGGGTCTGTGGGGAGTCAGTTTATTCTTCTACAGCTCTTAAAAATGACATGTTTAATAGTGACCCTGAGGCACGTTCCATTCTGAGGCGCCTCCTGAGTTAAGAATGGTTTTTGTCAGTATGGTTTTCATACTAGGTAAGCATATTGTCTTCTCAGTTTTTTGAAAATTGGTGGTCTATGTATGGGGTATACATGACTCTTGTGTAAGTAGAAGATCCAATTAACCAGAACATTTATTCTCCCATCTGTGTGAACAATCTAGTTCTATTCACATAAGGAATTCCATTTTATTAATATTTATGTAATTAGTGGTTATTACTTAGACCCAAATGGACTCCCACAAGAGATGGATGGTCCACATCTAAATGATTCGAATAAAGCAGCCTTGATTTTCTTTAGACAACATAAAATATCAACTCATGCCAACTCGAGGGACAGTGTCCAGCTTAAATATGTAAGGCCATGAGAGCAGAGAGAGACCACCAGTGTGCTTCCCACAGACCATTGTCTTCCACACACAACTGGCAGGGTGTCCCAGTGCTACCAATAAAAGCGTGGCATCCCTCTAGGAAGTGAAAGGCATCTTTTCATACATGGAGCTGCCGTGTATTTTGAGTTGATGGTGACACTCTAACAGTTTTGTGAAGTAACTGCAAAGTTTTGCCTGCAGATGAGCCTTTGGACCTGCTTCTGAAGACTGTATCCCCATGGCCATTCTGGTGACCTTACCAGCTTTGTTGGTAATAAAGGCTGCATATTTCAATGTGGCCTAGGAACAAATATCAGCTCTGAGTTGAAGAAAAACTTTCAAATAGACTGCCAAAAGTATTTTTGTTTAAGTGGGTCCAACATAGCAGTGTGATTATGTGTAGCATTTTTTTTGGATTCCATATGTGTAGCTCCGAAGTTTTCTAGATCTAGTTTTGGAAAATCTTTTTTCCTTTTGGTGACCTGACAGCTCATGACTCTCAGTTGCTACTCTAACTTACTTGGGTTTTACCTCTTTGACACTTAGTGTAACTGTAGTCAAGTAGATAAGGAAATCATTTGGGACCTTTGTGAGGTCCCAAGACAACAGCTGTTCTTGTAACTACATTCCTCTGGGAGAGGGAGTAGTTTCCATTTAGTTTGTCAGGTGGCAAACATTCTGCTGAATGTATGACACAACTGGGTGTTAGCTCTAGTGGGGGAAAATGAATCTAGAAGTGATGATGGTGAGTTGTTTTTTTTAACCAGTTCTTTGAAAACTCTCTGTTGCATTTATCAACACACAGTGTTTTTTAATGCACATAATCAACTTCAACAGACTTGATTGTACTTTTATTTTTTGATTAAATGGTTAATTTATGTATCCTATCAGTATTTATTAAATACCTACTTTGTCTCAGATACTGTGCTTTGTGATAGAAATACAAGAAGTAGGCATTGGTGGTTAGGGAGGACAAATTAGAAGACAATTAAAATGCAATGCTCCCAAAGTATCTCTGTTGCACTCATTTATGTAGATGTCTGCTTCTATTTAGTTAGATGGCTTAATTTAGACTATGTGGGCAAAGAGACTGTAGCTCATATATATTTGATTCCCTAGCATCTGGGACAAATCCTGTATACTTAAATAAATTTATGGATCATGTAAAATCCAGCAAATGATGAATATAAGAAGTACTACTTGGTTCATATTTTCTGTCCCTTTTATTGTAGAAATTTTGTATTTTGGAAAAAAAAATAGTGTATCCTGAATACAGACTGATCCAGACCTGTGTCCTAAATGTCAGGTTTCTAAAAAAGAGAGCCGTGTTACATAATGGAAAAAGCTTGGGGTTCCTATCCAGAAGACTTGGGTTTCAGCTCTTGTGTTAGCTGTATTTCTTCTGAGCCCCAGTTTAATAATCCCTTAAAAAGGAGAACAAGCATAAACTAACTCACAAGTTTTTTTTAATTAAATGGTTTTATATGTGTGAAAATTATACTGTAAATGGTAAAGTGAAATGAATATTAGTTGTGAATCTCAGAATCAGTTAATCTAATAGTGCAAGCTGTAAGGCATTGCTTTTTGTAATTGTCACTTTTTTTTTCCTGCTTATAATCTCCTTGGGGAAATTTTCCCTTTCCCCGGCCTATGCAAATATGTGCCCTAGGGTCTCAGAACCAAACCAGGGGACCCATCCCTGAGACTTGGCCAGAAAGACTCTGTCTCCTGGGAACTGGGATTTGGAGAGGATTTCCAGGTATTGAAGGTCATTGGAGCAGCAGTGGTGTCTAAGGGAATCTGCTAGTTGCTCTGTGTAAGTCCTTGCTAAACTGGTTTCTATCTCTCTAAGCTTTGGTTATTGAGATTTTTTTTTTTTCAATTGCGAACCTAACAAACTGATTTGCTTAGGTAGGAATTGCTTTCTTTGTTCCCACAAATGTTAATTCACACAAACTCTCTCAGGTTGATTGTAATTCATCTTACGCAAGAGCTATTGAGTTTTGTGTATTTTTAATGTACATACTTCCAAAGATACAAGGTATCTTTCTGATTTTTGAGTAGCCTAGTTTTCTCTCCAAGATGTGTTCTGTGACTTCAACCTCCCCACAAAAATTTATGTTGGAATTTAGTCTTCATTCTGAGATTCAGGATGAAAAGTGTCTAACTATACTAATTGGAGGTGAGGCCATTGTGAGCTGCTGAATTTGACAAGTTCAAAAGTGTAGAGCTTTCATGAATGTATAAGTGGCTTATAACAGGAGGAAGAGAGGGCCAGCTCTGTGGCATAGTGAATTGAGCTATCATTTGCATAGGCAGCATCCCATATGGGAACAGATTCAGGTTTTAACTGTTCCACTTCTGATCCAGCTCCCTGCAAATCCACCTGGGAAAGCAGTGGAAGATTGCCTAAGTGCTTGGACCCCTGCACTCTTGTGGGAGACCCAAAAGAATCTCTGTGCCCTCGTATTGGCCTGGCCTTTTGCAGCCATCTGGGGAGTGAACCAGTGGAGGAAATATCTCTCCATCTGTCCCTCTGACTCTGTAACTCTGCCTTCCAAATAAATAAATATTTTTAAAAAATTTTAAATGAGAAAGAGATACCTGAGAAAGCAAGCTTCTCTGTCTCATTATGTAACACACTATGCCATATTATGACCCAAAAGGAGGCCAAGTAAATGCTTATCCAATCTCTGGTATTCGGTTACAGCAACAGAGAATGAAGAAGGACACCATGTTTCTCAAGCTGGCGAGAGTGTCACGATCACGTCTGAAACATGAGCAATATTCTGTGGAAGCTCATCTCTGCAGATGGTGTGCAAGTTTGCACAAGACTCTTCTTGACTATTCCTTTACATCTGCCATT
This sequence comes from Ochotona princeps, assembly GCF_030435755.1. NCBI lineage: Eukaryota > Metazoa > Chordata > Mammalia > Lagomorpha > Ochotonidae > Ochotona > Ochotona princeps. The sequence goes on from NC_080832.1 coordinate 37,939,623, forward strand.
CTTCTCTCTTGCCCACGCCACTGCAGCTGCGAATTCTTTCACTATCAATGTTCAAAGAGGCAGCTACCCTGGCAGGGCTTCCTGGAGTCATGACCCTACATCATGTAAATTCATGTGACATTCAGTGGTGAGTCAAGGTAGATGATTGTCCAATGTCAAGTGAGCACTCCAGAGAACAAGCACCAGGAATTCCACTGATTGAGTGAGCCTTCTTGGAACATTGGAGTTCCCACTTCTCATCAGAGGATGCATTGGGCTTGGATAGACATAAGGGAATGAAGTGAAGATTTAGAAAATGGAAAAGCAAAGATGTTCCAGTGATAGTAAGACTTTTTATTAGCAATAATAGTAGACAAAGCTGCAATGGAGGGAATTCCTGTGGCTACACAGAGCTTCACAGCCATAAGTACTCACCTAAGTGCACCACAAATGTGTGAACCAAATAGGATCAGATGTTTAAGATATCTCTATCCCCTTAGTTTTCAGAATGACCCTAAGAGGGCTGGGGCTATGGGAGCTCCTGGAAAGTCACATGCACCTGAGACCACCTCTGACCCTTCACCCTGCTGTGCCAGGCAATACCACCATTTTTCTACATGCCTGTGAAACCTAGCCTATGCTATTTGCTATGGCAGCCCTAGAAGGTTAATGTACTACTCAATCAAATTTAAAGAATTGTCAAGTTGCTTTAGTCAATGAGTTTGGAATCCTTCAACAGAAATCTTGCTATTCTTCTAAAACACACTTCAGTTTAATTCTCCTTAGGATTATATATATATATATGTATATATGTATATATATAATATTACATTATTAATAATATATATTATTCCTCCATCCCTCCTTCTCTCCCTCCCTCTTTCCCTTTCTTTGCTTCCTCTCCCTCTCTCCCTCTCTCTCCCTCCCTCCTTCTCTCTCCCTCTCTCTCCCTCTCTCTCCCTCTCTCTCTCTCTCCCTCCTTTCCTCCCTCCCTCTCTTCCTCCTTCCTTCTGTCCCTTCCTTCCCACATGTGTGTGTGTAGTATCATTAGAGAAGTCTTGTTGCACAGAAAATTGAATGCCAGGGTGAAGAATTTGTTATCTCCTGGCAATCAGGGAAGAACTACTGAAGCAATTTGATTAACCTATGATTAGCCTTGTCATAAGGCTATGCTATCTTGGACCTAAGAAAAATCCCAATAAAAACCACTTGTTCCACTTGTTTGCAGTGTAAGAGATGATTGGAAAGGCTGTCAATATAGCAGGTCCATTTGGAGACTTGAAAATGTGTCTTTTCCTTTTTCTTTGCAGACTCTGGAATATCTCATGAAAATGGTAGTGAGGTTCCATTTGTAAAATCAGAGTTTACACAGATGAACTAATCCAATTCCTTCTGGCTAGATCTAGCATTTTTCTAAATATGTAGATTAACCAACATCTCAGTAACTTGCAATATTTTTCACTCATAAGGGTGCTATAATCAGCAAGTCTCCAGTGCAAATTATGCCGGTCTTATCTACAGATAACCATTTCTATGGCATAATAATTATTCTTATCCCCTTCAGGTTTCCACACCAGGTCCATTATTTCTAAGAGATCAGAAGCCTAGTTCCACTTCCTCCATCTTTGACATAGATGCACATTCATGCATCTCTGCAGAGCTTTCTAAGGAAATGTACATTTCTCTTACAAAGGCATGTCTACTCTGGGAGAAGACTCAATGGGTATTTCTGAATGAGGATGTGGTGAAAAAGGAGTTGGAATGTTTTTGACAAGGAAATACTCCAATAGTACCAATCTCTATGCTTTTAGATTCCTTGTTTTTCCAAGGGGTAATTAAACCAATTTGCCTCATTTATGGATTTCATTAACTAGCTAAGGTACCTTCTGTGGTAGTTCTCAACCTTGGAGGCTGTTTGAAACATCTGGAAGAGTTCAAAAATTTCTGGTGCCCAGGCCACACTCCAGAAAAAAATCACACTCCTTGGGAGAGGAACATAGTATGAGTGTTTTTAAAAGGTGTTTCCCATGTTCTGCCAAAGTTGAGAGTCACTGTATTAAGCTTGGGAGAGTATGCTCGTATAAACACATTCTGCCTCACCCATCCCAACAGTTTGTGTTCCTTTGCTCAGTCAATTTCTTCTTATGTTTTCCAGGATCCTGCTTGTTATGGAGTGAATTATAACATGCTCTTGATCAAATTTGTGTACTAAAGTCCAAACTTCAGTACCTCAGACAGATTGTACTCAGAAACAGATTTTTTTTTAATTTTATTTTTCATGATACTTTTCCATAGACTCAGAGATTTCTCCTTCAGTCCTCTTCATCCTTCCTCTCCCTCACTGATTTCCCTTGTATTATTATAATAGTATACTCCTTCAACAGTAGCCACAAGTCTGTCATTCTTTGTGTAATGACATTCTTCCGTTCAAGTGTTTCTACCACTGTATATACTTACCCAGTGGTAAAAAGTCCAGTATGCTATTGTCAAGATATATTTAACAGTTGCATTGAGATTCCAATCTTTTATTCAGGAGTAGAGATTCATTCTGCAACGTGTCTTCACTTCCCAGTATGCTAGTCTATCTTATATACTTCATTTCTGATAATATGTGTATGTACATGTTTACCTATCTATTTTTTTGTATTTTACTGGAATGATGCTTATATCAGAGAGAACATATGGTATTTATGCTTTTGGGATTGGCTTACTAACTAAGCAGAATGGTCTCCGGTTGAGATCATTTTGTTGGAAATGGTAGAATTTCATTCTTTTTAATGGCTGAGTAGTATTCAATGGAGTAAATATAGCATTGTTACTGTATCCATTCCTCCTTTGATGGGCATCTGTGTTGTTTCCATGTCTTTGCTTTGTGGGTTGTGCTGCTATAGATAAAGGATTACAGATCCCTTTCTCATATGCAAATTTCATTTCCTTTGCATATATTCTCAGGAGTGGGATATCTGGGTCATATGGTAGATCAATTTTCAGTTGTCTTAGCACTCTCCATTCTGACTTCAACAATGACTGCACTAACCTACACTTTCACCAACAATCGATTAGGGTACTCCCCCTCCATCCACCTCAGGTGTTATTATAAACTTCCAAATGTAGGCCAATCCAATTGGATTTAGGTAGAATTGCCAATGTGGTTTTTATTTGTATTCCCTGACAGCTGGGGATCCTGAGCATTTTTTATATTTTTATTGTTTATTTCCTTTGCACATTTCTTCACAGGGTTGTTTTATTGTTGCATTTTGAAGCTATTGGCAAATCCTGGATATAAGTCCCCATCTGTTGTATAACATGCAAAGATTTTCTCCATTTCCATTGTTTGCTTCTTCACTTTTTGATCATTCCCTTTGCCGTACAGAATTTTTTTAGTTTGATGTAGTCCCATTTATTTATTTCCATTTAAACAACAGAAAGGGAGGCAATCCATCCAAACTCTTGAAGCCAACATCACCTTAATAACAAAGTGAGATAGAGACACAACAGATAAATAGAACTAAAGACAGTATCTATGATGAGCATAGATGCAAAAACCCTCAATAAAATATGAGCCAACAGAATCCAACAACACATCAGACAAATCATTTACCTGGACTAGGTTGGATTTATCCCTGGCATGCAGGGATGGTTTAACATACATAAATCAATAAATGTGATATCCCACATCAGCAAATTGAAAAACAAAAGCCACATGATCATCTCAATTTATGCAGAGAAGGCATTTGATAAAATCCAATACTACTTTATGCTAAAAACCATAAGTAAATTAGACATAGAAGGAATATTCTATGATACAAAGCAATTTATAAAAAAAATCCAATGATACCATCTTGCTAAATGGGGAAAGACTGGAAGCTTTTCCACTAAGATCTTAGTAGACAAGAATGACCATTTTTACCACAGCTATTCAACATAGTATTGAAGTCTTAGCTAGAGCTATTAGGCAAGAAAAAAAAAATCAAAGAAATTCAAACTGAAAACAAGGACTTTTTTTTACAGATGACATGATTCTCTACAAAGGAGAACCAATAGCCTCAATCAACAGACTATTGAAACTCATTAGAGATTTTGTCAGAGTATCAGGGTGCAAGATTAATGAACATGAATTGATGACCTTAGTATGCACAAATAACTCCATGACTGAGAAAGAACTTGTAGGTATGATCACCTTTAAAATAGTGGCTAAGAACCTTAAATACCTTGGAATTAACAAGCTGTTAATTCCAAAAGATGTTGAAGACCTCTTTGATAAAAATTATAAAACATTAAAAAAACAGAAATAGAACAAGATATTAAAAGATGGAGAAATTTGTCATGTAAATTTCATGATCACCAGGATCAACATAATCAGAATGTCCTTACTGTCAAAAGCAATATACAGATTCAACGCAATCCCAATCAAAATACCAACATTCTTCTCAGAAATAGAAAAGGTAAATGTTCATGTGGAAACACAAGAGACCATGAATAGCCAAAGCTATCCCGAACGATAAAAATGAAGCTGGAGGAATCACAGTTCCCGACCTCGAGGCATACTTCATGGGCAGTGGTCATCAAAAGAGCCTGGTACTGGTACAGAAACAGAAGATCAATGAAACAGAATAGAAACTCCAGGAATGAGCCCACACATGTACAGCCAACTAGTCTTCAACAAGAGAACTGAAAATAATCCAGGGGAAAATTTTGATCTCTTCAAAAGTTCTTTCCAGACAATTGGATAGGAACCTGCAGAAGTAAGATGCCAAACCCTCACCTTTCACCTTATACAAAAATCAGCTCTAAATGGATCAGTAACTTAAATCTGCACCCAGAAACTATGAAGCTATTAAAGGAAAGCATAGGAAGCACTCTGCACGGTATTGGTAAAGATTTTTAGAAAAGCCATCCAGAGAGAGCTTTAAAAGAGTTAATTATGATACTTACTTGGCAGGGGAGATACCATGATCACGAAGGTGGTTTTCCTAGGGCCAGGCTTATCAATTGCACTCCGGATGTGCTGACCCCTGAGATTTCCCCAAATGTGGGAAACTCAACTGCATAATTTGTGGTAGTGGGGAACTGCGTTCACACTCTCCCCTGATATTTCTTGTGCATTAGATCAGATTATTGAAGAGATAAGTTAGTGCCCCTACTTACATGTCTCAAGTGCTCATTAAAAGTTAACAGGTATTACCACTAAAAAAAAAAGTTAATTATGGTAAAATGGGGTCACAAGAATTGAATTCTAGCCCAGTATGGCCGGTGGTTTTGTAAGAAGAGATTAGCACACAGAGGTGTGCTGAGGAAGAACATAAACGCACAGGGAAAATCAGTTATCTACAAGACAAGAGGGAAAGGATTCAGAATGAAATCAGTCTTGCTGATACTTTCATTGTGAACCTCTAGCCTACCTAACACAGAGAAAATGAATCTCTGTTGTTTAATATATGCAACCTGTGGTGTCTACATGATGTCACCAGTAAATTAGTCATAAAACTGAAAAGTCTGAAAAGAAAGTTATTATATCTCACCCTTTAATTTCATGTTTAGTAACCTTTGGTGGAACCTGAGAATGTGGATTTTAAACATGCTTCCAGGTGATGTTGATGCTGAATATCTGAGAGCCACAATTGGAAAACCATCTCTCCCTAAGTATTAGCCTCCTGCCTGCACAGCAAATGACAGCTGGAATCTGATTGATGAATCTGCCCAATAGGAGTGAGGTGATGAGTGGAGAAATATCTCAATTTTTATCTCCTCTTTCTTCCCAACAATCTTTATGCATTTCATTGCCTGGGGGCGGAGACAGCAGTCTGGGGAATCTAATGTTATGATCCATAGAGTTTAGGCTCTTGGAACATGAAGCCTGACAGAGGATGGTTTGAGGTCCTGGGACTAAAGGAAAATAAGTAGCAGATTAGATCAATCTAATAAGTACCGTGAACTCTTGTTTCATTTGATTGATCTCTTACTATGGTTCAATTCAACCTTTTCCATTACTTAAGTCAAATATGTTGTTCTTGGTATAGTGAGTACCAAAAGCGTATCTTTTGACTCCACATATGACAGCAATGGGAGTTCAGATTGGTTTTAAGATGGAAGCACCATTGGGCATTGGATATCATGTCAATAAGTTAATCTGTGTATGGTGGGTTCTTGGATGGGAGGTTCTGTGCATTTGGAGAACGTAAACTCAGATGTTGACAGGTTCATTTTTTTTTAACTGAAGCACAGAGAAGACCAGGTTCTCCAAAGGCAGAGGCACATGTCAGCCCAGTGGCCTCCTTGCTGAAAGTTGTCTCCTCTGCCTCACTGGCCCTGGCAGGAGTGGCTTCTCTGCTTTGTCTGCTCTTTCTTGGCACCCCTTAGGATGGCAGCTCTCTCTGGAGTTATACCTGATCAGGACTGAATAATGGCTCCCAAAAGGCCAGTGTGTGTCACTGAACTCAATGCACAAGCATGCCATCATATCTGCCTGGGTTTGTGCCTCAGTTCTCTTCCTGGATCTGAGCAACCTTGGGCACACCAGAAACTTTCCAGAGCCTTTGAAATTTCAACTCTGAAATGGGTACTATAAATAGTATGAGCATTTTAACTGACATTTTCAAATTTCTAACTAAATTTACTTGTCACATCACAGATTTATAACAGTGATTCCAGGTGAAATATGAAAATAATTTGGATCCATAGCAGAAAGTTTTTTCACATCTATATGAAAAGCATAAATTGCTTTCAAAAGGAATCTGTGAAGGCAAATTTTGAAAGACTGGCTTGGTAGAGAGACAGCAAGCTGTAGCATAGGCGCAGGTAACAGCATTAGGCATATGCACTTTTCCTTTTTATGTGTTTCAAGAGTCTATCATTGTTTCTTTTTCCACAGTGTGCTCAAAGCAGTGCTTTTACGTTGAAACAAGACATTTTGTTAGAGTAAGAATTCAAGGAAATTTCAAATGATCTGAAATTGTAAGGAAACTGGGAAATTTTGATACTAGGAAGATTTTTTCACAGTGAGGCCTGTTGTTGTATAGTATCCTCAAGGGACAGGTAGGGAAGTCCCGTGATTCTGCTAGACTCTCCGTTATACTCAGTGTTTGAAAGTGTCAATTTTTAGGAATGGGGTGATGGCTCAGTGGCTAAATCTATGCTTTATTTGTGCCAGGATCCTATATGGGCACAAGTTCATGTCCCAGCTGCTCCACTTCCCTTCCAGATCCTTGCTTGTGGTCTGGGGTGATCCAAAGCTTTGTGACTCTGTACCCACAAGGGAGACTCAGAAAAAGCTTCTGGTTCCTGGCTTCAGATTGGCTCAGCTGCAGCTGCTGTGGCCACCTGGAGGGTGAACCAGTGGATGGAAAAACTTTCTCTCTGTCTCTCCTTCTCTCTGTAAAATCTGAATTTCCAATAAAAATAAATCTTTAAAAAAAAGGAAAAATGACAATTCTTGCTCATAGTGGGAAAAGCATATTAAGGCATTCATTGTTTTTCAATATTCGTTTTTCCTTTTGCTTTTTTTTTAAAAAAAGAGATTAATTTTTTACTGAAAAGGCAGATTTACAGAGAGAAAGATTTTCTACTTGCTGGTTCACTCCCAAAATTACTGCACTGACTGGAACTGGAGCTGAACCAATCTGAATCCAGGAGCTAGGAGCTTCTTTTGGGTCTCCCATGTGGGTGGCAGGCTTCAGAGGCAAAGGGCTGTCCTCCACTGCTTTCACAGGCCACAGCAGGGAACTGAATGAAAGGTGGAGCAGTTGGGACATGAACCAATATCTACATGGGATCTTGTTGCTTGCAAGGGGAGGATTAGCCAATTGATCCATCACACTGGACTCTACTTTTCCATTTACTTTTAAGATGTCCATGATAACGTCACTAAGTAATCCATAATAAGTGGAACATTAAATTTTAAATGATCTAGCCCCCTCACAGATAAATACATACATAATATATATGTATATATGTATTCTGACTTCCAAAATAGATAAGTTATTGTAAAACGTTATGCTTAAAAAACTGTTTATAGCTAACCTCCAAGGCAACTGCTACATTTCAGCTACTAGCGTGTTCTCATTCAGTCTGCTCTGTATCTTGGAAGGAGGCAAAAAAATGTCCATCTCACAGATGAAGACAATGAAGCTTCAAAGAAGTTGCTAATTTGCTGCAGTTGTTAGACAATCAAGTGGTAGACTTAGACCTGAAATTCTAATCTGTGTGATTCCAAAGCAACAGCAGTGTGTACATCTAAGAGCTTTTATTCCAACTAATTGCTAATGAAAAGGAATGACTTGGAAAAGTTAATAGACACCAGGCTCAGCGGTGTGGCCTGGTGGCTAAGGTCCTCGCCTTGATCCCATATGGCCGCTGGTTCTAGTCCCGGCAGCTCCACTTCCTCTCTGTCTCTCCTCCTCTCAGTGTATCTGACTTTGAAATAAAAATAAAATAAATATATAAAAAAAAAGTTAATAGACACCAATTAGGGCAAGAAGACACCTTTTACCCCTAAAATTTTTTCTTGAGCCAGTCATGTCTCTGAGTGCTTGAAAATTCTAAATTAAAAATATTTCTTTTGTTGAAATGACTGTTGATGTGTCTTCAGACCTGTTTACCTGTTAACATCTTTGTGTCTCTTGACATCAGACCTCTGGTCCCTATGGAGCACTTTGAGGTAGAACAAAAAAATGGCTTTGCAAGGAGCATAGATGTTGACTGCCCAGCTGGTGGGAAGAATGTTTCACAACAGAAACTACACAGATTAGCAGGACAAAGTGGAGGTGTACAGCAAGGGACTTATGCTATTCTAGGATTTCACAGCAGGACATGGGCAATTGAAGAGTGAAATCAAGGAGAGGGGGCACTGAAGAAGTATAGAGCTCCTGGCTTATAATTTTCAGGTTAAACCTGGGAATGAGTTACAACACATATTATGGGAACAGTGATTTTGGGCAGAAAGTATCAGTTAACCTTAGCAATGTTCCAGCTTGATTTGGAGATGCACTGAAATCCTTAGAGCTAATGCTGTCCCTAAATCAGAACCCAGGAGACGGTGAGCCTAGAAATTGATAACAGAAAATCTTCACAGACAGGAAGATTGGAAGATACCTGGAAGCTTGCATGAGGTGAATGGCAAGTCAGATTACTCTGAGAAGGAAAGGTGTATAGAGGGAAAGGAAAACTCAGAAACTGAGTTTCATGCCTACATTTAAAAAAAAATTAATCCAGGTGCTATGGGAAGGAACTATGTTTCTGTTCACATGGAAAACTGGGAAGATCAGAGACTGCAAGAGGCCTCCTGGTGTGTTTTGCTTGACCTCCCACTTGACTCTGGCACCTTGCCTGTGATGGAGACCATGAGCCACTCCCAGGCTTCTACTTGTAAGTGTTGAAGTGTTAGTCCCATAATCCAGCCTACAAGTGGCCAGCAAGATGGGTACATGGGGCACAGTGCAAATTCCAGGCTCTTCGATAAGTCATCTGCGGTCTGGAGTTTGCCTGATCAAAAGGTGCAGACTGGGATTAAGATTCCAGATAAGCAAAATGAGTGTCTGGGGAGAGGCCTATAAAAATCCTTTGCGGTCAACTGTCGTAACTTGTAGTCTTTATTTAACTTACACAGAGGCAGAATTCTTTTCTATTTCTGCTCAGTTTAGTGGACAGCCTGTCTCCCTAATGGCCTGAAATATAAATACTGTGCACACCAAAGGGAGGTGTTTCCCCATGTACTGCCAAAGACTGGGTGTTGTTACCACTCTGGGAGGGTAAACTCTAAATTCGAAGAATGTTTAGTTAAAAAAAAAAGCAGAGAGTAGAGGGATCATGTCATCTAGTCCTCATTTGAGTTGCCTGATGAAATGGCTATCTGCCTGTGGGCCAAGATGATCCTAACTTACTTTCATATTTAGTCTCTGCTGGTCTGGCAATGGGAATTCTAAGAATCTCATTTAAGAAGCACTGAATACAAGAAAATTGTATTAATAATGACTGCTTTCTTTGTATAAGTGTGAATAAGAGTGAATTATAGGAATAAGATGTGATAACTGAGTAGTTCCCTGTGATAGGAAATCTTGATTCATAAGACTTAGTCCACAGCAAGCACTGAAGTGTCCGATAGGTAATTCCAGAAAAATAGATATTTGCATGGATCATGAATAGTGATCTTTACAAGGAAAATGGCCTTTTTCTTCTGCATACTGGAAAGTTTGTTCTTAAAAGGGCCTCTACTAGAGCCCGGCCGCGTGGCCTAGCGGCTAAAGTCCTCGCCTTGAATGCTCCGGGATCCCATATGGGCGCCGATTCTAATCCCGGCAGCTCCACTTCCCATCCAGCTCCCTGCTTGTGGCCTGGGAAAGCAGTCGAGGACAGCCCAATGCATTGGGACCCTTCACCCGTGTGGGAGACCTGGAGAGGTTCCTGGTTCCCGGTTTCAGATCGGCGCGTACCGGCCAGTTGCGGCTCACTTGGGGAGTGAAACATCGGATGGAAGATCTTCCTCTCTGTCTCTCCTCCTCTCTGTATATCTGACTTTGTAATAAAAAAAAAATAAATCTTTAAAAAAAAAAAAAGGGCCTCTACTAACAGTAAACTACAGAATCCCCAGCTAAGTTCATTTGAAGCTTATTTTTGTAAAACCAGAATGGAAAAAAAATCAAACTTTTTTTTGAGATTTACTCTCAGGGTTTTTTTTTTTTTTTTTGTCTCTCATACCTAGAAATATGGTGGTGAAAATAACTAATTTCCCAAATATTGCCACCATAGACTTCTAAGGAATACCTTTTAAAGAAGAGGCAGCTGCTCCAAGCCTATGAAGCAACAAGTCCAAAGTCCAAATTGGAAATTTTAGACTAGACACTCAAGGGTTCAGCAGTGTCAGTTCATCTGCATGCAGTGATGTGATTTGCATTTGCTTCCTTGACTCTCTGAGAAGTGACATACTTGCTTAGACTTCCATGTTTCCAACAGTTTCAACCTCTGCAAGAAGACAGCAGCAGCAGAGCAAGGGAGTAGAATGTCACTTGATTGGAGAAGCTTAATGAGGAACCAGAAAGAGTATTAACTCTATGTAGGAGAATGCATTTATTTTTGTCTCATACCTGTTTCAGCCTGACCCAGCCCTGGCTTGTTGTAGACGTTTGGGGAATCTCTCGCTCATTCATTATCTCTCTCCATCCCTCCCTGCTCCCCCTTTTGAAAGGCAGTTACCTTTAAAATAAATAATTTTTAAAAAGTTACAACCTTAAAGTTTGCTCTGCTCCTAAGGAGTAGCTCCATTATTTTCTTAAATTATAAATGATGATTGATTGATATTTAGGTTTTGTCCCAAGAGAAATAGCTTTGCAATATAGGAGTAGCATAGGTCATATTTAAATCCCTTAATGAAAAACACTATTTTGAAACGAGGAAATTTGATATGTTTGTATTACATTCATGCTTTATAAACCTTTGCCTGCTCTTCCAGAAACCGGGAAGTTTACATGTTCCTGGAAACCACACTGCCCTTTAAAACTTGAAGTAAACAGAATCTGTTTGATGAGTGGCCCTTAGTGTCATAACTGGTGGAAAACGTGAAATGAAAGGAGCTGGCAAAAACCATGAAAGTTTTGTGGAACAAATGCTACCAAAATAGAACCACAAGCTTCTGCTAGGTTAACTGTTGAGAAATAAAAGCAAGCTGAGATCTGTTGGCTGTTAATTTTTCCTGAAGTCATTTTGTGTGTGTATGTGTGTGTATAAAATCTTGGACTAAGAAACTGAGCCCACGTGTTTTTCGTTTACTCCCTTTGGTGGGTTATGGACATGGAGCTCCTCCCGTTTGTATTTAGAAATCAACACACACGCCACGTGTTGGCATTTTGATAGTAAATAAAATGGTAGCACATTCCTCTTTCACCAGGCAAGCTTTTTCAGTGTGCTGTACCCTTTGCTCAGGAAGGGGACCCGTGACTGATTTAAGCAGTGCCAAGCAAACACCAAGGAGTTCATCTCACACTGCAAGGCAGGCTAGGAGAAGGTGGAGGGCAAATGGATTCAACCGTCAAATCGAACTACAAGAAATTCATCTGTCAGTAGGTAGCCATGTAGCTGCTCTATCAGTTAAGACTCCCTTTATTTTTCCAGTTATTTTTAGAAACAGCATGTCAGAAAACCAGACAGCCCATGGGGCAGTCACAACTTCCCTTTGGCAAAGATGGCTATCAGTGCTTTCAGGGCGCCCCTGTTTTCATCACTGGGAACGGGCCTTCATGGAAGTGCTAAGGACTGATGGGCAATAAGCTGTCTCCTGATACTGAGTTTCTTCCTTCCGAGCTGACAAGCATATCTCGCTTCTACCGCTTACTGTGACACTGTGATGCTGCTGGGTGTGCAGACTTGCCCTCCAGCGCGCACCTACTTGCCCTTCCCAAGAACTGGGCTTGTGGTTAAAATGAAAAACAATGGACCGCCGTGCCCGAGCATAGAATTGCAATGGGAGGAAATGACAGAGACACAGGAAACAGGGAGAGAGGGTTTCTTATACAAACAAGCTCAGAGAGGAATAGACTAGCAAAACAGAGGTAAAGCCGGCAGACGGCCACCCTGAGACCCACGAGACAATGTGGTCAGCGCGGAGCCTCTGCCGCAGAAGCCCAGCCAGGAAGTTTGGCGCCTGTGACACCTCAATGACCAAATCTGGGGGTTCCTGGAGTCAAGCAGCAGCAAGGCCAGGAGGAGACTTCCCAGTGTTAGTTGTGCTGAGGCCCTGGGCAAGGAGTCTCATTGTAGGTCTCCGTTTCTCACCCCTTTCTCTTGTGCTTGCTACCTCCCCATCCAGCACAGCTGAGAAGATGCCCAACCTGTGCATAGCTCCTGAACTAGAATCAGGACTTCACTGGGAGTTGCCTACTCAGTTATCTTCTTATTGAAAGTGGGTCATCCCAGCCCTAAACCTGATGCTCATCGTTGCTGATTCAGGAGTTAGTTTCTCTGGTTGACATCGTTAGCACACAGCCTGCATGCTGTTTGGTGTCTGTGTGCTCTCTTGCCTTAGCAGGGCTCACTGACATAGAGCAATTGACCTTTCTTCTTGCATTCTTGCTCCTAGGGAGAACCATTAGGTCTTTGTACATCAGATGCTGACACTAAAGCATCACTTGCAGTACCACAGCAATAGCTAGTGTAACTGTGTTAAACTGAATTATTAATGAAGACCCAACTCCAGACCATTGAAGGAGAAAATGAACTTGGGATTGAAAATAAACTAATTTCCAAAACTTTATGGAAGTTAATATAACTGATTGCCTCTGAATCTTGGAAAAGACATGCAGGATAGATATTTTGAAACTATGGGGAAACTTGAAAGTAACCTCTCAGTTTTTCTGATTTTATAAAATAGAATGGAAGACATAGTATAGCTTCTATTTTCAGACTTTCCATTCTGTATTTGATTATCTTTAGATAATTCCACCTGCCATCTTCTCACATTTACCAGTATCTACTGTATGTAAAATATAGGATTTTAAATCAATTATAGATATGTAATTATTCTGAAAATGTAATTGTTCTGAAAAGCAATGTGGATGAGGGTTTTTTCCTAATACCTGGGAAGCAGTTTCAGAGAGAATAAATAATGGTTATGTTTTTAAATGAGATAATAAGAGGCAGTTGTCACACAATTCATAAATACACATGGGTATGAATGAACAAGACATAATTTAAGAATTATTCTGCACCAAAAATCATCTTGTGATTTTATGTTCATGTATTTAGCTTTATGTACAGGGCCAGGCCCATGGTGCAATAAATATTCTGCATGATTACTTTTTTTTTCCTGCCCTGTGGCATCTAGTCATTTTTGAGCACCAAAAGGATCACTTTACTGAAACCTCAAGATGTGTGTAGGATGTCATTGCTTTGATTGATGCAGCAAGCTAAAGACCAGTCTTTTCAGGTTGAAGGAGAAATACTCCATACACCAATATCGGGATGAATCTCAGAGAACTACCTGCTTATTCTGCACCACCCAATATTTTCTGATCTTTCTGCATCTGTGTGAGCTATGTAATGCAGCTCTGGTTAGGACTTCATTTTCCAGGGTCACATCTAAAATGATACTCTAGGATCCTAGTGGTTTGGTTTGACAAGCATTCCAGCTAATCCTATTGCTGAAAGTCCAGGATGTGGTGGATACAAAGAAGACATGATTCTTTTCATCTCATAACATTCAAAAAGTTGGGACTCTAAGATGAGATTATGTCTTGCCAAATAGCTGGAGCTACAAATAACAAAATTTGATGAAAGAAAAAAATCTCACTTTAGCAAGGGGTCTACACCAGTTCTTTACTACCAGAAGCTGCCAGTTGGCAATCCATCTTCCTGCCCTCCCCAACTGCGGACACACAAAGGCCATGTGATTTTTTTTTCAGGTTTTTTTTTCAGTGATTCTAAGAGAAAAATCAAACAAATCTGTCAGAATACAATTTCACATGGCACAATCTTCTTCCTCCCTCTTCCTACTGTACACGATGACCTTTTATCTGGGATAACAATCACACCCAAATGTTTTGACTACAGTTGGATTTTCATCACATTAGATCAAAGTTGGAAAAGGATGAGTGGTTGCTGGCTGGTTGTAATCTGAGGATGCTGCAGAGAGTTTCATTTGGAAATCTGGGCTCTTCTCTGGCAATAAATAAATAAATAAATAAATAAATAAATAAAATCCTTTCCTTTCCACTTTCTGAGGTTTTATTCTTTAAATAAGGTGATGTGATGCTTTTATCGCTTGCCCTTATTATCTAACTCTTCTGTTTGTAGTACATTTGGCATTTTACCTAATTTTCTCTGTGTTGTCCTTCCTATTTATGTATTTCTTAACTGTAGAACTACTTGACAATGGAAGATGATTGTGGGAAGCTGTCCAACCAAGCCCTTGCTTAGACAGCTCAGGTGGAAGAGTCTCCCAAGGGGAAAAACGATCAAGTCCAGAGTAAACAGGAATAGAAGCTGTAAGGATTCAAGCCATGAAACTTGATGTTTGGAAGTACAAAAGGGGACAGGGATATCCTAAAGCTGATCTGGATCGTAATTTTTTTAGACATACATCTACTTAAGATTTGTAAAGACTGTTAAGTGTATTCTTAAGAAAAAAGTTGAGGCACATCCCAGTTTGTGACTGGTAGGTTGCATTTGTTCTGTGCAGCCCTGTTTAGGTTGAAAAATGCAGTCTTTGAAGGGTGACCCTAGGGCATTTGGTAGAACTAAGCTAAAAGCAACATAGGTACCCCATTCCCTCATGGATATGTAGATCACCTGCCTGGAAAAACTGTTGGAGCATAGATATTCACCCTTACTGAGAAAATAGTACATTGACAATTGTGTTTCTTGGATTATGTTCCATATTCCATTGCATAGCCTCAGGCTGTCCTGCCTGCCACTTCCTTGTAAGCATGTGGCAGCATTTACCCTAATTAGGAAGCAACCATCTCTATACAAGTACACTCCTCAGATTAGAGTCCTGGTTGCAGCCATTGACAGCCCTTGCCTGTCCTGTTTTCCCACTGCTTCCTTTCAGCATATTCAATCAGTCTATCTGTGTCTGCTCTGGATAAGTCTTCCATCACCTGCCATGTTAGTCTCAATCAATCTGTGGCTTCCCATGATAGAGTCTAAATTGTGCAGTCAGATTTATTTATCCTTTTTTGGTATTTTTTTAATTGTTATTATTACGTGCCATGATAGAATTTGGTAGGTATAAGGATTACCCCTCCCAACTGCCCTTCCTCTCTCCCTATGTTCTCCAGCCTCACAATTTTCTCCCATGTTATTCCTATAATATAGTCCTAGAGCAACAGTCACAAGCCCAACATTCTGCTGTCTAAGTATATCATGGCATTGTAGGTTTTGGTAGTAGTGAAAAATCCAGTATCATATTGTCATTTAGGTTTCATTGGGAGTCCTCCTTTTATTCTTGAATGGAGATGCACTCACTTCCCAGTATGCTAGTCTGCCTTATATATTTCATCTCTGATAATATATGTGTATACATGTTTGCCTATCTTTTACCTATCTTTTTTGTTTTGTATTTTGCATGAGTGGTGCAGAATGGTCTCCAGTTGAGATCATTTTGTTGGAAATGGTAGAATTTCATGCTTTTTAATGGCTGAGTGGTGTTCGATGGAGTAAACATAACATCGTTTCTTTATCCATTCCTCCTTTGATGGGCATCTGTGTTGTTTCCATGTCTTTGCTTTATGGGTTGTGCTGCTATAGATACAGGATTGCAGATCCCTTTCTCATATGCAAATTTCATTTCCTTTGGATATTTTCTCAGGAGTGGGATATCTGGGTCATATAGTAGATCAATTTTCAGTTGTCTTAGCACTCTCCATACTGACTTCAATAGAGACTGCACTAGCCTACACTCTTACCAACAATGGATTAGGGTACTTCCCCCCCCCACACACACATCTACAACAGGTGTTCTTATAAATTTCCAAATGTAGGCCAATCTAACTGGATTTAGGTGGAATTGCCAATGTGGTTTTTATTTGTATTTCCTTGATAATTAGGGAGCCTCAGCATTTTTTCATATGTCTATTGTACATTTGAATTTGTTCTTTTGAAAAATGCCTTCTCAATGGATATTGGCATGTAGAAGTAAGAAACAAGATCTATGGAAACATATCATAAAATGATGATAATAATAATGAAAGTAAAAAGAATTTAAAAAGAAGTAAGAAACATGACCCCATCTGTTGCCTTATACAAAGGTCATTTCTAAATGCATCAGGGACCTAAATCTGCTCCCAAAAAACCATAGAGCTATTAGAAAAACATAGGAAGTACTCTGTAAAATATGGATTTCCTAGAAAAGCCACCAAAGGCACTAAGCCAGCAAAACAAAAATATACAAATTGACTACATGAAACTAAGAAGCTTCTGCACAGTAAAGGAAACAATCAGCAAAGTGAAGAAACAACCAACAGAATGGGAGAAAAATCTGCGTAGATTTATTTCTACTTCTCTGCTATTATTTTACTTGAGTTTATGAAAAATTCAGGCTCATGAACATGGCCCTGTTGTATTTACCTAGAGCCCTTGCACCATATATGCTTTTGAAAAATTGGATCCAGATATTCAACCACCTGCTCTCACATTGAGAGAATGGGAGAGAAGCAAAGGGGCCATTTTCTGGCTTTCTTCCTCACCTATTCTGAAATGACACGGGGGCCTGCCAGGAGTCCGAGTCAATTCTTTAGGTCAATGAGAATGGGGCTGATAGAGACACTTTAACCAGATGATGTTTCATATCAAAAGTCCATTAATTTCCTGAAATTGAACTCAAGGAATACTCTTTATGAGAGAGAAAAAAAAAAGTAGGCCTGTGGGCCTCACAGATTGCAACAAGTTCCGTAGTGATGGTCACAGAAGACCAGTACTTGTCTTGGAGAAGTGTTCTCCCACTTTGAAATATTTTCAAAGTCCTATTTCTCTCTTACCTCATTTTTTTCAGGTCTAGAGAGAAGTGGTGATCCTTTATGGTTTTTCACCTCTGAAAAGATATTTTCTTGCAAAAATGACATGGAAAGTCCATATTGTATGGTTTCTTCAAAGAACCCCTGATCACAGAAACTTGGAATAAACTGAGAGCATATGAGTTAATGGAGCTTTCAGCATCATAAACACACATGCTTCTTGAGATGAAATTAGCCAAGGGAATGGTTTCCAAAGGCCAAGAGTACTTATCAGAATGGGTTAAACACACATGAAGGCATCTTGTCTTTCTCCCTTTCCCTTCATTTTGCCCAGTAAGCCATATTCTGGGTGAATGAATCACTTGAGGGGCTCACAGATAGGTGGCCCAGACAACTGCAAGAGTCATCACCTGTGGCCCTCTGACCTGAAGACAACATTTTCCCTGAAAGAAATGAACTGAGCCTCTAAGACTGGAAAAGAGGCATTGTTATTGGGAGGTGCTGAGCTATTACAACCCAGAGCAGCAACTCACAGCTTTTTGTTTTCCCTCCTACCCTCTATACCACATTTCTTTTTCAGAAAGCTGCAAATTCAAGTTGGTTATCACATATGCTCCACCCATTCTTCTAAGTCAGCTTTTGTGCAGGAAAAGAGAGAGCTGTTTTCATTGCCTTATCAGTGTCCCAGGAAAGGGGAAAGGAGCGTCTGGTCCCATATCTGCATATCTGCGTTTTGCCTGGGGACAATGAAAGGCAGAAATCAGGTTCTACTGGTAACCAGCTGCCCTCTCAGACCCAGAGTGTCTGTCTGCAAGGACCAGGGAAGGAGCAATGGAGGAGGGCTTCTGGAAAGCCTGCCCAAAACATAATCGTTCCAGGGTGGGCTACTGCAAACAGGAAGGGCGTGGGCAGGAACTGAGTGCAGCTGCTCCTGCCGCCCATTCCCACAGCCTTTGATCAGCACCCAAATGGCATTTTGTGCCCTGAGATAAATGCTTGGTCAGAGGGTGTGGGTGGCTGTGGAGGGGGATAAGGATTAAAGACTAAGGTGTTTTGGAGTCTGCTTTAAAGGATGTATTTCCAACCTTGGATCAGGGAGGTGCTAGATACAAGGGAACACCAAGATTTTTCATTCATTCATTCATCAAATACTTGTTCTGTGCCCTGCAAATGCAAGGAACTAAAAACAGCAGGGACTGCAGTGGTGGCTAGTCCATATGCTGTTCCTGGACTACTGTGGTGACTGTTAATCATGGAAAGGTTATTTGGGATATCAGTGTGGGACTGCAGGAGGCACAGCATATTTTTAGACTAGATGTATTCTTTCCGACCCTAAAATAGTATACTGGTTACCCACTCTTCCCCCAACCCCGATTTGTATCCTGCAATTGAGAATTACTGTGAGCAAGGAATACTATGGGCTTGTAACTTGGACAGAGACAGATGAGTAGAAACAATGGAAACTGCAGCTTAGACTAACTGCAAAGCTAAGGCTTGTAAAAACAGATAATCCAAGCTTTCAAAGTAGAGACCATTACTGCAACAGGAGAGGAGTCTGAACAGTGGGGAAGTGGGGCACCTTGCCAGCTAAGGTGATGTTGGTGATGTCATGTCAGGAAGAACTTCCCAGAAAGCTGGATTCCTACAAGAAGCCTTGAAAAGTGTGTGAGATGACTTTAGCTGTTTATTGACTATTGAGAAGCTCTGGGATGGCCAGAGAAAAACATCTGGAGACAAATACAATTTAGCTGGAAATTTTTGTTTGCCCCGGAGAGAGAGAAGGTTGGACGGTTCAGCAGAACGTTTCTCTGAAGCATTTGAAGGCAGGCCATGGACTCAACCATGGTCCGATCACAGTGACTCTGGTTTCTCTGGTCATGAAACAACCCTGGCTTTGCCAGTAGTCTAAGGAACCCCCCCAGACCTCAGACTTTCAGGTCCTGTATTAAAGGACAATAGTTCTTAAAATTCAGGCGATGATTGCATTCCTTTACAAAACTATAGGCAAAGGCCCTTGTTCTAAAGCAAGCAATGCATGGGGCCTCCCCAGGCATTGCAGGATTTGGTACAGAAGAAAAAAAGATGCCATGACTCCAAAGTTGCTGATGCACAAATTGGAGACTCAGGGAACATATAAATATAAAGCAAGTCATGGCTATGAGGAAGAGTTATGCAGAGGGAAGAATAGATGGGGGGCAGAGCAAAGCTAGCACAGTGTATTTGACCTAGAAACTCTGCAGGCTGTATGTAACACTTTGATTCTTGGTGGCCAGTTTGTTGCTTAGGATGAAGGCGAAGTTTACCAAAAATATCTTCTTAGGCTCTGCTTTTGTTGAGTGATCTTGGATTAAGAAAATATTGTGTTTTAGAATTCTTTTGTGACACTCACTCTGCATGTGTTTGGAAGAGGGATATAAAATTTTAAAAGGCAGTTGGACTTGTGTGGATGGGAAATAACTTTCTAGAAATCAGTTTCTTATTAATCCAAAGCTGATTTTTCCTGCCCACTGTTTTCCAATAACTCACTGGTGATAGTTTGCTGTTGTTCATATGTATTTGATTGGAAAAAGGAATGAGCACTATGCACATATTATGGTCTTGGGGAAGTGGTGGATAATCTTGTTAGAGTTTTGCTATTGTAATGACTTTTGTAATGCTATTTAATGTGGGCTCAGGTGGTACATATATTTAGCACCATAACAAAGAAACAGATCAGGGAGAATTTATGCACCCTACCCAATGTGTTACTTTCATGTCACACCAATGATTTTTCAATTATTTTCTAACTCTACCAAATTAAAAGTTTGGTGGAGTTGGGTTTTCACCTGGTATGTGCTGTTTTTGTTGACACTTGTTGAAGTGTTATTAACTTCTTAAATATGTGTTTTTGAAATTGAAGCATGTGTGTGTCTTTGCACAAAGCTTGTTGTAATTGCTCCTAATGTCAGTATTTGTTTTTAGCAAAATTCAAAACTCTTTACACAGAGGGAGACACTCAGTGCTGCAGGACACAGGCTCATTTATAGCATAGCCGCTGTTCCTAGAAGAGGGGGAATAGCCCATCTAATAGCTTGGATATTCAATGTAAGGTAAAGTCAATTTCTGGCTTCTCTTTAAGAGATTTTTTTTTCTGTTTGAAGTGGCCTGTGTGAGATGCAGATGGCTAAGTGATTCCGTCATGCATGGCATCTCACACATCTTAACCAATTAGAAAGGGCTGAAGAGAATTACATGGAATTAATCCCATCCAGAAGGTCTAGAAATAGCCTCAACTACTCTAATTCTGGTTACTTGGTTTACAGCATCACAAGAGCCGCTTGATGGGATTAAAGCTGTGTATCTCTAGGCAGTTTTTCTATTATTCCTTATGAACTGTGTATGTTTGTGTCTGTGTATGTGCATATGCGCGCCTAGAATTCAGGCAGTGTTTGGGGTTAAAGTTAAGCTCTTACATTCATTTTATTCAATCTGCCAGCCAATGTGAAGTGCTTTAAAAATGGTTGCTTCATTTATGTGTATAAAAACATGCCATTTAGTTGACTTCTGTTGACTTTTTACAAGTGTTTATTTTGAAGTTTCATCTTATACAGGAAATAGACATAATCGCCAATAAATGTAACTTTAATAACCAAGTCCCCGGGAGCCTTTCCTGGTTGGCAAAAAATCCCCCACATGCTGCAGAATCCTCTTTATGGGATATCCTATTTCTTATCTGGAGTTGAAAGTCAAGATTAATCCAGATAATTAAGAAAATCTTTTTAAAAGATACCCTGCATCCTCTTTAAAATTAAACTCTGCTTGGAAGTTTCCTTTCTTTTCTTACTAAAATGATAGTGTCAGTGGCAAGAATAAAAAGTAGACCACAGGATTTTTTACTTTCCACTGATATTTCTAAAATTCAGAGCCAATGGAATTCTTCCTGTTATTGTACTATGAAAGTAATATAAGAATATAATTTTAATTAAAATAATTGTTATTATCAATTAGGCAGAGTAGTCAATATACCAAAGAAGTTGCAGTAGCATATATTGAGTCAATTATTTTAATCACATCATCCATTCATAGGATTCTCACATTACATTGACTGCATGCATGTGTTCAAGCCAACTCCCACACAGTTAACCTGCCTTCTAGATGCTGGAAGCATGAAACCTTTCTTTAGTTAGTTTAGTGAAGGTTTCTGACTCTTCCCTTTGCTTTCTAAGGCGTGGAACAACGTAGTTTTTTCCCAGACAGTCTGACATGCTATAAAAAGTAACACCAGCCATGGGAATTATAAAGGCAGAAGGATATTCCATAAACAGGGATAAACATCTCCCTTTATGTAAAGCTGTCAGAATCATTTAGGCAGGGACCCGTTTCTTGTTCCCACTGCAGCCACTCTTTCCTGCCTGTGGCCCAACGATGTGGGGCCTTCCCTCCTTAGTGGTCCAACCTAAGAGGCTTAGATAAAGCACAAAGGTGTCCTCAATGGACTTAAAACTCCCATCTGTGGAACAAAGTGGGAAAGCTTTACTTTTGTTACCACTCTATCAAGGAGGAAAAAGAAACAAGGAATGACATTCATGATACAAAGCCTACATTGTGTGCTAAGAAAACCCTGGTCTTGCTCTATTGTCTGTAGTCACACTTACGCAACAGGGACTATTTTTTCAGAGGTTTAGCAAAATTATCAGCTGGGCCATTTTAATACTCTGTTTATTTGATTACTACACTCCCCATTTTCTAAAGGAAAGAGAGCTAAAACATTCTAGCAGCTTTCTTTCAACAGAATTTTCCTTAGCAAAAATGTTCATTTCTAAATAGGAAAGAGCTCTTACTGTGAAATGTTTTGATATGATAAGATATACTTCATTTCAAGCCTTCAGAAATTTATTCTAAACATATACTGTATAACTATATTACATCTTTATATTAGTTATTATGTAATATTTGTAATATGCCATCTCATTCCAATTTTTTAATATGTGAACAAGTGAGGCTTTCAGCCATGATGGCCTTTTGTCATTAACTTCCAAGTCCCATGAGGCTTTCAGTTACATGTGAGGCTTTACTGCAGGGGAGACGAAACTTGGAGGGAGATATGGAAAGAATCAAAGACAGAGAGTGAGAAGCAGGTGGGGGGAATGAAGCATGAGTCCTGGGGCCCAGGTTCTAAATCACAATTCTGTAACTTACTCATTGGTAGACCGTCATAATTAGTTTTCATCTTGATTTCTGAGCTATAATATCAAGGTAATACTATTTCCATACAGACTTTCAGAATTACACAAGAAGAAAAATCCCAATTAAAAAAAATGGTCATGAGAGTAAGTTTGAAAGGCAGCTATGTTTCAAGGGTGGATAGCAGTGCAGATTACCTTAGACTCCTATTCTACCTCCACATACGAAACCCAGAAAGTCATGAGATAATGCTAAACAGACCATGCCAATGAACTTTCAAACAAGACCCCATTATCCATTCCCCATATGGTTATTACCAGTTTTGTGCCAGACACCACACAGATACTGGAGGGATTCTGTAATGCTTCCAGGAGCCTCCAAATGTATCATCTGAGTATTATTGTCAACATACAATGGTGCTTCAAGAAGTTTCTGGAAAATGTATGTTATGACAAAATTATACATGCATTTCAAAATTTTTGTTGCATTTCCAAGCTTCCTCATCCCACACTAAATACGTGAACTACTGTCAGCATTCCATATAGGTACTGGTTTGTGTCCTGGCTGCTCCACTTCCAATCCAGATCCCTTCTAGTGGTCCAGGAAAAGCTTGGCAGATATCTCAAGTGCTTAGGCTCTGGCTACTCATATGGGAGACCTAGAGAAGCTCCTGAATCCTTGTGGCACCTGGGGGGTGAATGATGGAATGGAAGAGCACTCTCTATATGTTCAATGTGCTAGATGCTATAATTTGTGCTTTCAATGAACTCGTTTTGGTGTACCAAGAACATAGTTTCTCTTGGCTGTCTGTTTTTACTTTTCAGGGTGTCATTGATTGGGAAGGTAATTATGCTTGAATGTGTAGTCGAAAGTTCAGGATTTACAAATGTACTCAGGTGAAAATTTACAACTGTTCAAGGACTATTACCTCTATTGAATGCTTGAGCATAGGGATCTGTCCTGAGCATTTTCTGTCCCAAGTATAAGTAACAGTTGGTTCCAAATAAATAACAATCTGTGTTTTTTGATGCAGTCTGAGTCACAATCAGTATTAAATACTTATTTTCCAACTTGGGTGTCTGAGAAAAAAGGAGTGATAGTTACTTATCAGTGATCCAATTTTTGAAACAAAATATCCTTTCTTGCTTTTTCGAGGAAATTAGGTTTTGGAGACCCTGTTAAAATTACAAGGGAAGCTGCTCAAAATTTTCACCATTTGTAAAACATATATGGTTGAATTAGGGTAATTCTCAACACTGTGCAACGAAAAGAAATATTAATACAATGAACCAAGGAGACCAAGTTCAAATACTTTTCTAGTTGTGTTGAATGATTAATTTCATCTGTTAATGTTATAAAGTAATTATGTTCATGAAATATACTAGAAAAACAATATTTTCTTTATATTTTGGGGCATACAGACTCAAAAAGCTAATAAGTAAGTGTGGAAATCAAGACTCTTAAGAGGCAGCATCTCATAAGAAAGGTCATGGTGGAGAGATGTTCAAGAGCTACTAAGCTCTGAGACAGCAATGTTTTCCTTGTTTCTTGTATTATGGAAACCTAAACCCCCATGATGTAACACAAAAACATGCTGTGGCAAAACTGGATGTTGTAGAAAATTGCAAGAGGGCACATTCTCTGAAAGCGTTATCAAGTTGCCCTCTGCATGCTGCTCCCCCGGCTCAAAGTCTTGAGTAGGTGCAGACAAGGGTCATGTGAATCTGTCTAGTTCTTTTTAACCAAAATGTCAATGCATCCTTAAAATTTCAAAACAAATCACAAGGAGAAATCACTGAATTTGAAACTAAAAACACTACTTTATAAATATTCCTGTGGGAATGTTTCCTTGCTGTGGTCAACACTTAGAGTGGAGGGCAGACCAGTATCCATCACTGTTTCCTTCAGAGAAGACTAAGTGCCATTTCCTGTTCCCAGATCTCAAACTAGAAGGAAGGGCAGATGACCCAGAGAGCAATTTGTTGCCTGCTGAAGCTGATGTTGGGCTGTAAGTGAATGCTTCTCTCAGAACATCTAGGTGTACTGTGGAAGGGTGTTGAGAAGCTTTGTCAAGGCAGAGTTCCACAGGGTTACACTTGTTGCTTTCTTTTTAGTTCTGAGTTTAAGTGCTGACCTTTGTGCTAGTGAGTTACAATTTTGGTTTGTTATATATATACAAGATGATCAATAGAAACAAATTCCCATTTATAAATTAGGTACTTTTTTTCAGACATCGATGTGCTAAAATTGTTTTGATAGCTCTTCATCAACCTGGGTGTCTGTTGCCTTTAATTGTCATGATCCAACGAGGTTATGCTCCTCTCTGGAAATCTATTTGTATTTTTCACTCTGTAGTACCTACCTTCCTCAATCACCTGTCTTCCAGTGACTTGCCCTACACTCTTTGCTTCGTGGAAGGAGACTCTTTGCATTCTTCTGCTCATGTTCAAAGGTGTTCATGGGATTCTCTTGAATAGAACCCGAATGATCTGATCTCAATTCTATCATTTCTTGTTATAGAATCATTCCTTCAGTCTCCAGTGACCAACTTAGGATGACCAACAGGCGTATCTCTCCCGGCATCAAAATATTCCCTATGGATCAGAACCTAACTAGACTGAACATGCAGCATGACTAAGCAGTGCAAAGAGCCTTGACTATCCAATCTCTCTCATCCCCTACACGAGACACTTTAAACAAAAGACACTCAGAGCTAATCATCTGAAAATCCTGCCAGTGTAAAAACAAGCCAGACTTCAAAGACGTGTTGAAACAAGTGGGAAGGGATGTACCCTAATTCTAAGCTGAGCTGAGTGTACTTTTGAAATAATTGTTTTCTTTTCATAAAATAAATGTGTGGGGGCAAGCGTAGCCTAGAGGTTAGATTTGGTCTGTGTATTTGGGATGTAATCATGACTGGGACTTACTCTGCGTTTGTGAGCAAGTCACTCCTTGCATCTCTTTCCCTAACTGTGAAATGGAAATAACACCTCCATCCAAGGGGTCCTGGGGCTTACTGTCAGTGAAGTGCTTTGGAATCCACTGCCGAAAGATGCACTGAGAGTTCAAAGCACAAGTATTAAGGAAGGTTTATCATATTTATAAACCAGTAAATCCTCCCCATGGGTGTCAAGTGATTCTTTCTAGTTTTATCCTCTGCACATACTAAAAGAAAAAAAGAAAAGACTTTTCAGATTCTTCCATACTATCAACTTAACACTGTGCTGCAGCTATTTCTATGCATGAAACTCTTTCCATCCTCTTTTTATTTGCTGAATGCATTGGACCCAAAACAAAAGAGCATTCTATTCACAAGTGTGACTCAATGTGAAAATTGAAACTTCATGCTCATTTTTATTAAGGGGCATGCTTTCTTTCTGTGGGTTAGAATAATTGGGAATTAAGATAAACACTGTAGAATAAACATGAACACTGAGTTAGTCCAGTAATGTAAATTTGACTCAAATGTTAGCCAGTGTATCTATTGGACAAACAAGGAAGCTACAAGAGTCAAAGCATCGTGATGAACCAGATTCATTATTTCACTGGACACCTCATTTAAATATATTATTTTAATTAAATGAAACTCTGCTCAGTTAAAAACACATGGTGAATATAGAATTGAGTTTTTATTCAAGAAATTAGGAGACTGAGTTGAGAAGAGGGCATCAGGCCAACAGCATGGATGAAGGACCCTGGGCAAGGTGAGGGATACACAACTGGAAAGACAGTATCACAGGTTTGAGGGAAAAAAGGTGAAGTTCATTGAGGACCAAGTTTATGCTAGGTGCTATCCCTAAATCTTGCACACAATACCAAATTTAATTGTATTAATGACTTCATAAGTTAAGCATGATGATTACTTGCATTTTAAAGAAACCGAGAGCTTACATAATTTTCCCAACATAATGGAACTGGAAAGTATACAATAGGAATTCCTACCAGGTTTCATGTAAGTCTAATCTTTTATACCATACATTGGTATCATTTTGAGAAAAAACAAAAATGAACATTGCTGAATTTAAAAATAAGCATTAGGCTTCTTATAATAACTTCTTAACAGGCACATCAAAATAATGCTTTTGATTTTCATCTTACACTCATATGTCTCTTTCACTACAGTATGGCCATATTTTTAAAATCTAATTGAATTAAAGATTATTTTTTGCATAACTGCACTCAGTTTTAAATATGATATTGATAATACAAAATATATGTAAATCAGGTACAGTGTATGATGTGCCCTTATGCCCTAGTGATGTAGGTAAAGGATTATTGAGGTGGAATTTGAAAATATTAGGGACTAAGCCTCCAGCTATGGCACCGACATCCCATATGGGCACCAGTTTGTGTTCTGTTTGCTTCACTTTCAATCCAGCTCTCTGCGTATGGCCTGGGAAAACAGTGGGAGGTTTTCATGGCTGAAGTGCTTGGATTCCTGCATCCACATGTGATACTCAGGGGAGGCTCCCAGCTCCTGGCTTTGGACCAGTTCAGCTCTGGCCATTGTGCCAATTTGGGTAGTGAGCCAGTGGATGGAAAATCTCTTTCTCTCTCTTTGTAACTTTGCCTTTCCAAGAAAAATAAATAAATTTTTTAAAATATTTTTGAAAATATTAGATAAATTTTGTATAAGGTATAGGAAAAGAAGATAGCTTTTTGATTTTGTTTTTTGAAATACCAAGTTTTAAAAAATCTCTTTAAAATTATTTTATTTATATCAGGTGAACAAATTGCGTGCATTTCACAATGCAGATTTAAAAGGTTAAAGATACTGTACACCGTACTCTCCCACCTGCCTGTGTTCACCACTCACATCTTCCTTGTTTCATTAAAAAAAAAAAAAAAGGAACTTTTTTAGTATGATGTACTTTTGGTTCACTCACAATCACAGGCTTACCACTCCATTAGGTAAAGAATTCAATAAATAGCAAGCAGAAAAAAAAAAAAAAAACACTGTGGCTCAAGAATATAGACAAAGGCTGTAAATAATAATCAAATCTTAGAATATCAATTTCACTCATGTAAATTATAGTTTTTTGATACTCTGTGTATTGGTTACCACAGATCATGGAAAACATATATTTGTCTTTTGGGGACTGGCTTATTTCACTAAGCTTAATGTTTAAGTTTTAAAAATTATAATTGACACAGTAATTATATGTGTTTATATGTAAATATGATGCTTAAATACATGTATACAATATGTAAAGATCAGATCATGGTAGTTGGCGTATTTGTCAACCTTAGATAGTTATCATATCTTCATATTGAGGACACTCAAAATCCTCTCTACTAGACATGTTGAACTATTCAATTAATTGTTGTCAAGCATGGCTCTCCAATCGTGCCTAAAACATTGGAATTAATTTCTCCCGGTCAAGTATGGCCCTATACTGTTAACCATCCACTCTCCAACTCCCGTAACTAACACACCTGGGGAAACCTCTATTCTGTTCTCTACGGCTAGGAGATCAACATTTTAGTTATCTACATATGAAAGTGTTTTATTAGCCCATTAAAATGGAATAAAATATTAGTTTGTAAGTATATGTTGATGAAGAAAAAATTGAAATCCATTCATATGAGAAGTCTTCAAAAATAATGAAAAGTGCATACTATGAATTCATCTGCATGAATTTGAAAATTGTTTTTTGAACCAATTTAATCTTTTCTTTCTATTCTATTTTCCAGAAACTTTCCAGTGTTTCCTCATGTAAGTGAAAAGAAATGGTATTTTTCTGTGCCTGACTTGCTATGTCAGTTGACCTAATATCCTGTGGTTCCATTTATGTTGCTACAAAGGACAGAATTCCATTCTTTTTTGTGGCTGAACAATATTCTATTGGGTATACATGCTACATTTTGTTCATGTATTAATCTGTTAGTGGACTCCTGGGTTGATTTCTAATCCCCACTATTATGAATAGTGCTGCAATAATTATGCAAGTGAAGATGTCTTCTCAAAATGCTGATTTCCTTTTACTTACATGTATTCCCAGTACTGGAGCTGCTGATTACGTTACAAATCTATGTCTACCTTGTTGAGGAACCTCTATATTGGTTTCAGTAATATCTATACTAATTTGCATTTGTAACAATAATGTATGAGAGTTTCCCTCTCTGGATACACTTGACAACGTTTTTTATTTTTAGTCATTCATGTATTACTCAAGAAAATGAGAACACACAAATGCCTATCAATGGGTTCACTTTCCAAATGCCTGCAGTGGCTAGTGCTGGGCAGTAAATGAAGCTAGGAGCCAGGAACCCAATCCCATTTTCTCACATGATTGACCCATCACTGATGATTCCCAAGTACCCATAGAAAAGGAGTTGGAATAGGCAGAAGAGCCAGGACTGAGAAGAGGGCAGTTGTCCAGTGGCATGGATGAAGGATACCAGAAAAATTGGAGGAGGTCCAACAGTAGCAATGGCATCACAGGTGAAGGGGAAGAAAGGTGACTCTCATGGTATCTCCAGCAAGTTGAATTTTATTGAATATTCTTTTATTTGTTAAGATGATTGTGCAATTTTTATCCATTCTGTTGATGTAATGTAGTAATAAATTAATTTGTATTTGTGGAATCTGACAGAGATTCTAGTTTATTGTGGTATATATTTTTGATATGATATTGGACTTGACTTACTGATATTTTGAAAATGTGTATTTTGGTCAGGGAAATTGATGTGTATTTTACTTGTTTTCTCATCTGGTATTAGCATCAGGGTAATCATGGCCTCATGGAATGAATTTCAAAAGGTTTCCTCCTTTTAAATTCTTCACAGTAGTTTGGGGTTTATGTTGATTTCTTCTTTCAAGTCTTAGTAAAATTCAGCATTGCATTCACTTTCCCTAGGTTATCTTTATTGGAAAACTTTCTATTAGATAGTAATCGCATTACTTTTAATAGATATGTTCCACCAACTGATTTCCTCATGATACTGGTATTTCCCAATATGTTGTCATAGAGTTTTCACAATAGCCCATATTATTTCTTTGTTTTACTGTGGTATATATTATACTGTCTCTTTTATCTTTTAAAAACATAATGTTAGGCTCAGCGCGATAGTGCAGTGGTTAAGGTCCTTGCCTTGAATGTGCCGGGATCCCATATGGGTGCCAGTTCTAATCCCGGCAGCTCCACTTCCCATCCAGCTCCCTGCCTGTGGCCTGGGAAAGCAGTTGAGGACGGCCCAAAGCTTTGGGACCCTGCACCCGTGTGGGAGACCTGGAAGAGGTTCCTGGCTCCTGGCTTCGGATTGGCTCAGCTCCAGCCGTTGCGCTCACTTGGGGAGTGAATCAGTGGATCGAGCATCTTCCTCTCTGTCTCTCCTCCTCTGTGTATATCCAGCTTTATTTTTTAAAAGAACATAATATTTATTTATTTTGAAAGTCGGGTCGGGGAGGATCCTCCATCTGCTGTTGTGCTCCCCAGATGGCAGAGCTGGGTCAGACTAAAGCCAGGAGGCAGGAACTTGGCCCTGTCACCATGTTCATGTCAGGCGCCCAGATGTTTTTGTCATCTTCAGCTCATTTACCCAGGCCAATGGCAGGGAACTGGATCAGTAGTGGAGCAGATAGAACATTAACTGGTAGCCATATGGGATGCCAGTGTCACAGACTGTGTTTGTGTATTTTTTTCATTTTAGAAAATTAAAATGAAAATTTTAGAAAAATTGTGTATATTTAATTTTCAGTATAAATTGCACTTGAGTATGGTGAGTAATTTTTGTTGTTTTCTGTTTTAGGTATTTCAGCTTTGACTTTTATTACTTCTACTAATTTTTGGTTTGGTTTATTCTTTTCTAGATTCTTAAGTTGTACCATTAGGTTATTTAGTCTTTATCTTTATTAGTTCTAAGTCTCTGTGACTTTCTTTCATTCCTTTTTTTGACTCCTTTCTTCCTTCCTCTTTCTGTTCCTCCTTCCCTCCCTTCTTCCTTTCTTATCTCCTTCCTTCATTCCTCACCTCCTTTCTAGGGCTCAAAAGCTATAAACCTTCCTCTTCCTCTTCCTCCCTTTCCTCCCTCTTCATTTTCCCCTTCAACCATTTCTCCCCCATGTTTTCATAGTAGTATAGTTCTTTAGTAACCATTACAAGTTTAGCGTTCTGTATTTAAGTGTATCATGGTGTTGTAGGTATAAGCAAGGGTAGAAAATCTAAAGGCCATGGAAGGCCAAGTTGCTCAGAATGGGCTGCCAAAGTATTTGCAGAGTTGTGAGAGGGTGAGTGGGCTCTCCCAACTGATTCACAGAGCCTATGCATGCAAGCTGGGAATTCTTTCCTGGTTGCTTCACAGGACCTTGGCTGGGCAGGAATCTCAAGGCAACAGTCTGAGTAGAAGGTGATGCAACAAGTACCAGATTCTTTCTCTGGGAAATGCAATGGTGCTTTAGAAAATTCTCCAAACTGATCTCAGAAGCCAGAGGGCTGCAGATTTCTCCAGAAACAAACATTCAACTGTCTGGTGTGGGTGAGGACTGCAAAGGAGTCTCTGTTTACTCTTTCTCCACTAAATCATTTTATCTCGATTTAGGGTTCATTTTCACACATAGGACTGTAGATGCTGTGTGCTTTTTTCCTTTGTAATAAGCCACCATGTATCTCTGTGCTCTGCCACATTCCCACCTCACTATGACACTCTGCCTCAAATATGCCAATGGAATAGCTGTTGCATATTTCTTTGTATTGGTCATTTGTGTGGAGAGAAGTACAGCTGGCACTTGTATACAGCGCTCTTGATTAGGCCCCTATTGAATTAATTTTTTCAGCTTTGTGCTAGAAAGGAAAATCCTATTTCTGGAAAATTCTATAAGGATAAATTGTGTGGATTTCTTTGAGTGAAGCAGTTTTTTTTCAGCCCAATCATGTCTACCTGTCAGTGTCTGCCTCCAGAAATCTCTAGAAACAAACCCTTGTTAGATTAATCTCAGAGCATCTCCTCATCTACCAGAACCTCTATGTTTGATCATTAATCAAATTTCTCCATTGCTCTATGGGCCTCTGTTTCTCAGATCTTGAGTTTTTGTATTCCCTGCTTAAAGTTTTTCACCTTTCTTCTAGGAAAGTAGAAATTTAAGTTCCATTTGTCCTTTATTGGAGCCCCCATATTTTCATCTGCCTCCAAGACAGCATTTGGGTTCTCTTTTTCTGCTCATAAATTAAAGAATGAATTAAGCAGAGATCTATAAGGATTCTTCTTTGGTAACAAGAAGATCAGTGGATTGCTTTTGCATCATGGCTCAGGGAGGAGTAAGATCCAATATCTGGATGTCTTCATGTGAGCCTGGTTTTTGTTAACTTTCATTCTAAGGGTAGTAAGGAAGCTGCCTTGCCATATTCAAGTGGGAGATTTTTTGCGAGTCCACATTATTGAAGTAGCATTTTAATTATGCATTATCATAAGGTAGCCTTTGTTTTCTAAAATTTAGATCAAGTTCATTGCTTTTAATGCATTGAAGTAAGTAAGAGAATAACAATCTAAGAACCAAATAGGTTACTTTAGAGATATATCTCTGAGCATTCAGCCTGTTCTCTGGCACATAATATCTTAGTACTAGGAATGGCATGAAGATCCTGTGGATAGGACTTTTCTTGTATTAGTCAATAGTTACTTCATTTGATCCTTTTCAATTTTTCTTTAATAAGATTTCTTGACATCATGTTTTCTTTATCTTCAAGTTTTATATTTATATATATTTTAACATTTGTTTATTTTTATTGCAAAGTCAGATATACAGAGAGAAGGAGAGACAGAGAAGAAGATCTTCCATCCAATGGCTCACTTCCTAAGTGGCTGCAGCAGCTGGTGCTGCGCCAGTCCAAAGCCAGAAACCAGGAACTTCTTCCTGGTCTTCCATGTGGATGCAGGGTCCCAAGGCATTGAGCTGTCCTCAACTGCATTCCCAGACCATAAGCAGGGAGCTGGATGGAAAGTGGAGCTGCCAAAACTAGAACTGGCACCCATATGGGATCCTGGTGCATTCATGGTGAGGACTTTGTCTGCTAGGCCACAGCTCCGGACCCAGTTTTATCTTTCTTGCTCTCATAGTTTTTCTTTTCTTTTCTTTTCTTTTCTTTTCTTTTCTTTTTCTTGGCTACAATTTAGCATCTTGAGGAAAAAGAATGATTTAAATTCAGGAAGAGGGGGAACAGAATAGGGTAAGGACATGTTTAAACAAATGGAGAATTATTAGCCAGGGTGAAACACAGAGGCTGTGATCCCAGGAAATAGGAGAGGAGACACTGATGGTAGAGGGACTCCTGGAGACCTGCAGAAATGAGAAAGCAGTGGAAACAGCAGAGTGGTGTTGCAGTGACCACTTATACCAGCAGTGCTTGGCGATCAGCTGTCAGAGCTCCCCAGCAGCCAGGTGGGAAGGGGAGTTCACTGGGATCTCTGGAGGTTAACCCAGACATAGGACTGCCCATCCAGCTGATATTCTTAATTCAAATATGAGCAAAAGTCAAATGTTAGAGTCCAAGCAGGCAGGTGCAGGACAGGTGAATTTCATGACCCAGAACTCCACCAGTATCATATCTAACACCATTTTGTGTACTGAAGAAATTGCTCTGCGGCTGAAGGAGCAACAGCGAGCTGCACAGATGCTAAGTTAGAACAGGACTCACTTCCTGCCCAACACACTGCACTGGTCTCGCTGGGCAAGTAGGATCAACTTGGCATCCTACAAGTTCTACCCAAAGTAGGTCTAGGTGGCCTTCGGACACAATGACCAGCAGGTTCTGGCAAGACCAACACTGCTGATAATGTAGTAGTGATTTAGGATAGATGATATATCCCTAATCCTGGGCACTGCTCAAACCTGGAGTGGGAAAAAAGCTGTTCAGTTAAGGTACAGCCAAGCACAGGATCACAGTGGGTGGAAGGTAGTAAGCCAGGTGCTGGGGCTATAGAGACAGATGTAGAAGCCTAGCACAGGATTCCGGAACTGAAACTCACTGGAGGGAGTGGCACAAGTGACTGCACATGAACAACTGGCTACCCAACACAATCAGTAAAATCAACCTGTAGACCAGTGGGCAACACAGCTTAGAAACCATCCGTAAGGAGAGGAATCTGCTAATCAGAATAACAATATGTGGAAACTGAAAGTCAAAGGACGAAAAATGATATTCCAGGCTAGTGGAAAAGAAAAATGACCTGGTATAGCCATTCTTGTATCAGATAATATAGATTTTGATGTGGAAAACATTAAAAGAGACAATGAAGGACAACACATAATGATTAAAGGATCCATTCAGCAATAAGAGCTCACCATACTAGTTTCTAATGATGTTTTATTTCATCTCTAAATTTACTTGGTTTTTCTCTCTTGCTTCTCTTTGATAGTTGGTTAAAAGTGTTTTTTTTTTTTTTGCTCATCTTCTTAAAAAATGGCTCTTGTTGCAATTTATAATTTTTAGTTTCAATTCCATTGGTTTGCTGTAATTTTTATCATTTCTTACTTCCTATTCATTTTTTTTTCTTTTTTAGTATGCCCTAGAGATGCATTATTAGATCATTTAATTGAGATATGTCTATTTTTAAGTACCTGATGTTATAAATGCCCCTTTCAATATTGATTTTGCTATATTTCATGGTTTTGCTTTTTTAAAGATAGATTTATTTATTTATGTTTGTATGTATGTATATATTTTTTGTTGGAAGCGCGAATTTTACAGAGAGGGGTTCAAAGATCATCTGTCTGCTGGTTTACTCCACAAGTGGCTGCAACAACTGAAGCTGAGCTGATTCAAAGCAAGGAACCAGGGATTCTTCTGGGTCTCCCATGTTGGTTCAGGATCCCAAAATTTTGGGTCATTCTCCACTGCTTTCCTATGTCACAAGTGTGGAGGTGGATGGAAAGTGGAGCAGGGACATGCACTGGTGCCCACCTTTGGTCCTAATGTATGTATGGTGAGGATTTAGGCACTAGTCTAGCACTCTGGGCCCAATCTCATGGACTTTCATATTTTTGTTTTTATTTTCATTTATTTAGCAAAGTTTTTTTTCTTAGTAACTTCTTCAGTGACACATAGGTCATACAGTAGCATCATTTTGTTCAAGAAAGTTTTTTATTTTCTTTTTCATTTCTTTAGTGGCATATTGGTCATTCAGCAGCATATTACTTTTTTAAGATTTATTTTATTTTTATTGGAAAATCAAATATACAGGGGGGAGGACAGAGAGGAAGATGCTCGATCTACTGATTCACTCCCCAAGTGGCCACAATGGATGGAGGTGAGCCAATCTGAAGCCAGGAGCCAGGAGCTTCTTCCAGGTCTCCCATGCAGGTGCAGGGTCTCAAGGTTTTGGGCTGTTCTTGACTGCTTTCCCAAGCCATAATCAGGGTGCTGGATGGGGAGCAGGGCCTCTGGGTCACAACCTGGTGCCCATATGGAATCCTGGCATGTGTAAGGCGAGGACTTCAGCAACTGAGCCGGGCCCTAGTAGCCTGTTATTTAATTTTATGTTGTTGTAAATTTACTGTTTTTCTTTGTGTTGTTAAATTTGTGTGTGTGTGACTTTTCATTTAAGGGGAAGTATAATAACTGTGTAATAGATACTTTCATATTCAGCTGTGGAGATAAAACACAATGTGCATCCCTACTTCAAGTCAAAGATAGACTCTCAATGAAACTGTTAAATATATCTTGACACTAGGGTGCTGGCCTCTCTGCCATTGTCCGTACCTACAATGTCAGGATACACTCAAATAACAGAATGATGGATTTATGACTGCTTATGAAAGTCTATGCTATTGTAATGTGGGGGAAATCGGTTGGGGTGAGAGGGTTTGGGGAGAGGCAAGGAAAACTTCCAGAGCATATGTAACTGTATCATAAAATAATAAAAAGAAAAAGGGAAAAAAAAGCTGAAGACGAAAAAGATTTCAAACAATACCAACCTTATACAGTAAAATTTTCTGAAATGCAAGAAAGTTTTTATATTTTTACCATGTAACATAAAATTCACTAGTCACTGAGGAGTTAAATTTGGTTGGGATGCCATTAGCAATGGCAGTGAACTAGAGATTGGAAGAATTATGGAAAGAAAAGAAGAGACAAAAACACAATAAATATCACTGAACACTCCCCCTGCAAAGGAGCAAAACCTTATGCCAATCTCAGAGTCAACTGAGTCGAGAAATGGGGGACACAGAATTCAGAAAACTCATTTTAAAGCTTCTAATCAACAATGGGAAGCACATACAAGAATTCAAAGAATTATGGAGTATTTTACACAAGTAGTAGCAGCAATAAAGCAAATCAAGGCTGATATACCAGAAATTAAGAACACAGTAGAGCAAATTAAAAGTACAATGGAGAGTCTCCAAAATAGAATGAAGCAAGCAGAAGAAAGAATCTCAGAATTAGAAGATATTTCCTGTCATCAGGGGAAAGCAAACAAAAAGCTGGAAGTGGAACTGGATCAGGCCAAAAAAAGTATTCAAGAATTGAAAGACACTATTAAGAGGCCAAACATTATAGTATGGGAGTCCCAGAAGGTGCAGAAAGAGAAACTGGTTTTACAAATATATTTAATGAAATAATAAAGGAAAATTTCCCTAATCTAGAGAAAGAATTGGGAAACAAAATCCAAGAGGGGTACAGAACTCCCAACAGGCCTGATCAAAAGCGATCTTCACCAAGACACATGATCATCAAGCTCTCATCAATTAAATGTAAGGAAAAGATCCTTAAATGTGCACGTGAAAAAAATCAATTGACATATAAAGGAATGCCAATTAAGCTCACAGGAGATCTGTCACAGGAAACTCTAAAGGCAAGAAGAGAATGGAGTGACATATTCCAGATTCTAACATATCCAGCAAAGCTTTCTTGCTTTCTTTTGTCTTTAAAAATGAAATAAAATTCTTCCACAGTAAAGAAAAGTTACAAGAATTTGCCTCTTCCAAACCTGCCCTACAAATGATACTTCAAGATATTCTCTTGACAGAGAAGAGGAATAGCACCAAGCAAAACCAAAGCTAAATGTGAAGAACATCCCAGTAAAATGACAACAGAAGACTAAACCAATGAATAACCCCTTCCTAAAATGACAGGACCAAAGTACCACCCATACATATTAACCCTGAATGTAGACTGGATTAAAAAAAATCTATTTATTGTCTGGAAGAGACACATTTCACCAACAAAGATCAGCAGAAACTATATCGCATGGGTTTTGTTGTTTTCTGTTGGCTTCATCTCTTCAAAACACTTTCTTCTGATTGAATTCTTCAATGACTCATAGATCATGCAGTAGCATCATTTTCTTCAACAAGGTTCTTGATTTTCATTTCTTCAACGCTATAAAATGCTAAATACTGTAATGAAAATAGACACGAGACAGCTGAATAGTAATCTATTGCCATTTTCAGGTGTATAGAACCCGGCTGTATATAAACTTAAACTGAAATGTCAATGAAGAAGTCACAGGATGTGGTTAAGAACTTGCATTTTGTCCACCCGTACAGAAAATAAGCAGCAAACCTGAACATTAGAGTTTATAGCAACTTGATTTTATGAAGCAAAACCTGGAAATAAAGCAAATATTTTAAATTTATTAATATAAAGAAAATATATTTTGCATTTCATAGGAACAATTGCAAGTTGATAAACACACTTCCCTCACTTCCCTGCTACCTCTCAATACCACTTCCTCCCTCTCTTCTCATCATTTTTGTGAAGCCATGTTTTAATCTACTCTGTATTCGCAGGCATAATATACCACTAATCATAATATCCAATAAGTAAATGTAGGAAGGCCATAGTTCCAGTGTAATATAAACACTACAATCATATCCCAAAGTGACAGGTTCAGTCCTATACAATTCTTTTGCATTCTGTATTACCTACTACATATCAGAGAAAACCTATAATATTTGCTTTTTAAAGACTGGCTTATTTCACTATGTATTATGGTTTACAATTGTATCAATTTGATTCTGAATTTAATTCTTTTTTATGGCTGAGTTGTATAAATATAACATATTTTCTTTATCCAATCATCATTTGATCGATATCTGGGTTCATTCCATTACTTAACTATTGTGAATTGAACTGCAATAAAAAATGTGTTACGAATAACTCTCTCATATGCTGATCTCATTTTGTTTAGGTACATTCCCAGGAGCTGGGTGGCCATGTCATAAGATAATCTATTTTCAGAACTCTGAGCACTCTCCATGATTGTATTACTTTCCATTCTCACCAACTGTGAATTAGGATACTTTTCTCTTCACATTCTTGCCAGCATTTATTGTTTTTTTGATTTTTGAATGATGTGCATTTTAACTGGGGTGAGTTTAAACCTCATTGTATTTTTTTTTTTTTTGCATTTCCTGGATTGCTATTGATCCTGAGAATTTTTCTGTGTCTGTTGGTCATTTGTGATGTCCTTCTTCAGCTATTTTCATTTGTGTGTGTGTTATAGTATATTTGTCTGATATTAGAATGGCTACATCTGCTCCTTTTTCCTCTCTGTTAGCATGGAATATTTTTTCCATCCTTTCATATTCAACATGTGTGTAACTTCGTTGGTAAGATAATTTCATTTAGGGAAGAAATAGATGTGTCTTGTTTTTAATCTGTTCCACCAGTCTGCATCTTTTAATTAGAGAATTTAGGACATTTACATTCAAGATTATTATTTATAAGTAATGACTTGCTCCGACTATTTTTCTATAAATATTTGTATTGCTTGCTTTGGATTTCCTTTATACATTTTACTAGGAGATTTTCTGCCTTTGAAGTGTCTTATAATGGAGGATATCATTCCATTTCTCTGTGTAGCACATCCTCAAGAATAATTTGTAAGGTTGGATAATTGTTGACAAATTTTTTTAAAATTCCTGTTTTGGAAGGTCTTTATTTCAACTTCGTTTGTAAATAGAAGCTGCTGGTTACAGAATTCTGGGTTGAAATTTTTTTTCTTTTAAGACTGGGACTATGTCTTTGCAGTCTGTTCTAATCTATACAGTTTTTGATGAGAAACCAGTGGTTAATCTAATTGACGATCTTCTGAAGGTAATCTGGCATTTCTTTCACTTTTTGGAATTTTTTTCTTTATGTTTTACTGCTGAAAATTTGATTATAATGTGCTGTGGTGAAGATATTTTCAAATCATGTCTTTGAGGAGTTCTTTGTGCTTCCTATACATGGATGTCTTTTTTTCCTTTTTTAGCCAAATTTGGGAAGTTTTCTGATATTGTTTTGATAAATAGGCATTCTAATTCCTTCTCTATTTATGCACTTTAAGGAATTGCTATGATAGGTATGTTTGATTGTTTGGTAGTATTCCATAAATCTTGAAGTCTATTTTCAGATTTTTTCTTTTTCTCCCTTTCCCCTTCCTCTATCCTTCCCTCCCTCTCTCCCTCTCCCCTTATTTCCCTCCCTCTTTCCATCCCTCAACTCCTTTTCTCTTTCTCTCTCTCTTTCTCTGCCTGCCTGCCTTCCTTGCCTCTCTCCCTCTCTCTCTCTCTCTCACACACTTTTTCTCTCTCTCATTCTTTTCTCTAAGATTTGTCTCCTAGCTTTGAAATTCTTTCTTTTGTCTCAATAAGTTTGTTGTTTAGTTTTCCCACTGTATTTTTCTATTTGACATATTGAATTCTTCATTTCTAATATTTCATTTTGATTGCTCTTCAATATCTCTAAATTTTTACCTTATCATGTATTGATTTTTCTGATTAACTTCTGTGTGTTTTTGAGTAAATGTATAATCATTTCTAAAATTTGTTTTGACAGATTTGATCACTCTTTTTTTAAAAAATTCTGATATTGAAGTTTTGCATTCCTTTTTGGGAGTCATAGTGTCTTCCACATTTCTTATATGTCTGTATTTGTTCTTAGCCTTTTTTTAAAAAAAAAAAAACACATGTTGGTTTTATCCTCTGAAGGCTTTAGTCTTTGAATTATACCTCCATGATTTATTGAACAGTTTTGCTCCATCAGTGAATACCCAGAGATGTGCTCTGCATAGGCCAAGTGGCTCTAGTCAGTGCTCAAAAGCAGGGCAAGAATCCAGAATTACACCCAGGTTTGGTGTGGTAGATCTCCTCTATTACTGGAGGGTGGGGGAGGTCGTGTATGATCACACTAGGTGTTAAAACCAGTCTTACTTCCTCTTTTTCAAGGTGATCAGTGCCTTGGATTGGCCCACATATTAGATACAACCTCCACCAATGCATGCACAGGATCTGTGCATGTGAGCAAGGAACTCTCTGCAGTGAGGTACCCCAGCAATCAGGGAGCTCTGTGCATCTGAAGCCAGACATGATGATTGCCTAGAGACCCAGTTTAGAGTTGCAAATGGACTCCCCACCCCTTGCCATCTCTCCATTCCAGACCAATGTCAGTGGGGAACAGAGATTCATTCCCCTGATGAAATCTTTTAGTTGCATAAGCATATGAACAACTCAGCCTGGCACTTTTCTCCTAACTGGTTGACAGGTATCCTCATCAGGGGAGGGGAAGATAGAAATACACTTTTGCTTTGTAGGGTTAGATGAGTTTATCCTGCCCCTTACTAGGGTCTAAGACTGGACTCACAGCCAATGTTGTCCACAATGTTTTTCCTTTGGGTGATATTACCAGCAGCACAGGCTCTCAGAAGCTGGAGTTTCCTAGAGCCTAGCTGTGGAAGTCATAGGTGATGGGCTCACTTGCTTCTGAACGCTTGTACTGCCCACATGCTCCACATCACTTCTCTTCCTTCTGTAGAATTTCCTCTGCAAACTTTCTCCATCTCTCCTCTAGGAATGCACCTTCTCAGCCTTTCTTCTGTTTTCTTCCCCTGGTCAAAATCAGCGTATCTTTCCTTAATGAGCTATCTTGGAATCTACCACATCTGCTCTAAATGTTCTTTAGCAAGTTGATGAACATATTATGATCTATATTAAACCCATTAAAATGAAACCTGTTTAGTGACTGAAATAAATTCATCTGTGATGTGTGCAGCAACTTGATCCATTTCCAGAGCATGATGCCACATGCTTTTTTAAAAATCTCAAAAATTTTCATTTATATAACATTTTCAAAATGACAACAGAAGATTAATTTTTGCCAAAGAGTTTGGTTTGCTGGACAATGACATTATGGAAAGATCATGAAATAATTCTGAATCTTTATTACAATCGTTGTTACACAAATCCTTAATCCTGCATGTATTAACATTTCATGTACATATACCCCCCAAAAGTACACTTTAAAACTGGTAGAAGTGAATAGTATCATTATGTAAAATGTTATTACTGGGGAAATTGGTCTGTAGGACACATGAAAATTCTTTTCATTTTTGTAACTTCTATGTGAGTCTTAATCTATTTCAACATGAAAATCAACTGAATTTTTAATTGACCTAATTTTCATTAGTTTAAACAGTTACTTGTTAGGATAGTGTAGTTCTATAATGGTTTCTGTCACATAATTTCACTTATCTTTTTTTTTTTTTTTACTAGTTAGCTCCTGAAGAGCATTCTCACATTGGAAAATTTTATTCAACACCTAGCTTACAATCCAAATTCTTTAAATGTTTCTCAATCATGTTTGATGATACCAAATTATCATAAAATTAAAGGTTGCAAAAGTAATGCATTTGATCATTCTAACCCATTTTAACTTGACTAATTCAGGTAATAGAATGTTAATTCCTTGGGTGAGTTGTAAAGGTTTTAAAAGTCATAACCTTGTTTTGTAAGCTCACTGAGTAGGAAGAAGTCTATAGTTGTTTAGATCCTTAATTACTGACAAAATTTAAGGAAGTTACTACTTCCAAATCCCCAGGAATGAAGAGTTGGTCTTTGACTCTCTCTGCCAGAGTAAGTCATCTTAAATCCTTTGCCAACACAGGTTAAGAGATCAAGTCTTCTCTTAGACCCCACACGAGTCAAAGTCCTTTGATTTTCAGAAGGTGTTTTAATTTTGTCTTCCTTTCCCAATCATTCCCTTCTTTTATGAAAGCCTCTTCACTCTAGACAAGATAGTCACACTTCAGGGGTAACAGCCTGCAATGCCAGCATTCCATACTAGACTGCTGGTTGGTTTGAGTTATGGAAACTTCGCTTCTGATCCAGCTTCCTGATAATGCATCCTGGTTGGTGATGATGACAGCCAAGTAATCGAGTCCCTATTTCGATATGGGAAATCCAGGTGATGTGCTGAGCTTTTGGCTTTGGCCTGGCCTTAACTGTTGTAGGCATTTGGAAAGCGAACCAATAGATGGAAGATTTCTGTCTCTCACTCTGTCCCTGTCACTCTTTCTCTCCAGTAGATAAAAGCAAATAATAAACTTTTAAAAATATCCATACTTTCATGAGGTGATCTGTGTGCTGGCTAAGCCACAAGCTCACATACAAACAAGAGCCTGATCCTAACTGTCTAAACTTCCCAGGGATACTCAGGGTGTAAACTGTTAAAGTTGTTTGAGGATGTTACTCTACACTTCTCCTATCCATTGCAGCTGATGTAATGATGCTGTCATCCCTAACCCTGCGGAAGGCCTAACCATTGTTTTCCAGGGGAAGAAAGTCATATCTCTCTCAGCTCAGATGGCCTCAAAAGAATACGCTGATTTTCCTCTGCTGAAAAAGGGAGAGTCTGCAAGGTCCACTGCTCTGCAAGGGCAGGAGACAGTCCTCTTCCCTCTTGAGTTTCTCATAGGTAACAAATGCCTGGCTTCTGGTCAGCACTCAGAACACAGTTAAGTAAATATATCATGGAATTAGCTAATATTTCACAAATTGAAATAACTGGCTTCTTTTTTCATGACAAGGGGTGATTCTACAAAATTGAATTTTAGTACAGTCAACTGAAAAATAAATTCAAGATTTTTATGATGAGTACCTACTGGAACTTCATTGTGTTTGAGAAGCTTATTTCATGATAAAAGAATCCAAAGTACAAAAATATTAACACCAACACAGTAACTACTGTCCATGTCTGAGTTTTACTGTAGTTTTCAGTGCTTTCAGATTTAAGCCAGATACCATGGTGTGATTTGGCTTGTCTGTAAACTTCATGTGTTAGAAATTCAATCCCCAGAGTCATAGGCTAAGAGTAAGTGGAGGTAGGGTCTCTGGAATTGCTTTATAAGAGGGCAGAAGCATGCTTTCCCAGTCTCCCTATGTGATGCTGCTCACCATGTTATGATACAGCAAGAAGGCCTTCATCAGAGCTGGCACCATGCATTTGGACTTCCTGACTTCCAGAAACTAAATAAACCTCTGTGTTTAATAAATTGCCGAGCGTGTGGTATTCAGTTATGGCAACAGAAGATAGACTAAAACACACAGTGTCCTCTAAAGAGCACTCTCTTGGCAAGCAGCACGTGCTATGGCTGTATCCTGGGTCATGCTCTCATAGAAGGCTGGAGACAAGTGCTTGGCTGCTTATGAAGGACTGAAGGCGTCCTCTTGGGATAAAGGGAATGAGAGATGCATGACCAACCTGGTAGGTGGAGTTTAGAGACAGCCTTGGTGATAGTCACTCCTGTGATCTAATCACCCCAAGGGCCTTTTCTTCCTAATGTCATATCCTTTAACGATTGCATTTCAACAAACAAATTTCATAGGGTGACAAACATTCAATGCCAAACTCTTATATCTCCTAATTCTTTAGAAATTTAAGTTCTTTTTTCTAATTTTAAAACATGTTTTTATAATACAGTTCTATAAGCTCAGGGATTTCCCTTTCTACCTCACGCCCCTTTTTCTCCTCCCCCTACTGTTCTCCAGCATATTATTACAATTGTATAGTCCTTCAGCAACAGTCACAAGTCCAACATTCAACTATTTAAGTGTATTGTGTCATTGTAAGTATAGATAAATTTATAAAGTCCAGCATCTTATCAAGAAACCATTATGCTCAGTGAAATAAATCAATCACAGAAGAACAAATATCATATGGGTTCTCTGATACAAGGCAATTTTCATGCAAAAAACAAGATAAATAGATATAAAGGTAGATGTGGATATACATATATTCACCTAGAAGAACTGTATAATGAAGATTAGCATTCCAGGAAGTAAAGATTGCTGTATGCATCTCTACTCATGAATAAAAGGGGGACTCCCAATGAAAAGATTAAATAGATCTTAAAATCTAAGTTTTTTTATGTCCTGAAAGTAAAATTATAAACTCCCTAAATATTTTTATTGTATTGGTTAGGAAATAATGATAAAAAATTATATACATTTTTGATACAGACACAACCATTGTAGGTTGTCAACAATCACGTAAGAAGTTGTTCTAGGCTATGCATATGGGTCTTAAGGCACAGAGAGTTGACTTAGCTACAAATGTAATCAGTATGAAGGGAAAGTGTGAGACATTTTAATCTGTTTGGGCTTCTGCCACACTTTGGGAAGTTTAGACAACACAAATTTATTTTCTTGCAATTCTGAGGGCTGGACATTCAAAATCAGGATTGAATATGGGTGAGGGCTCTCTTCCTGTCTTGCAGATAGCCACTGTCCCTTACAGTGAACGCATTCTTTTTCTGGTAAGATCACCAATCCAATTAGATTCAAATCTCCATCTGAAGACATGATTCAACCTTAATTACTTCCTGAAAACCATGTCTCAAAACAGTCACATTGGAGTTAGGCTGTATCCTACAAATTATAGAAGGAAACACAATTCAGTCCACTGCTTTCCCTCCCCCAGAGCTCCAAAATGCATGTCCCTCTCCTTTGCAGATTGAGTCCATTCCATACTGGTAGCTTCAAAAGTCCTATTCTAGTGTCAACTGTGAGGGCTAAAGTACAGTTCTTCATATAAATTTAATATAAATCACACATGAATGAAACGCCAGCTTTGATTAATCCTGAACAAAATTCCTTACCAGCTGTTAAGTTGTTAAACTATAGAAGACATGTCT
The DNA here is from genome assembly GCF_030435755.1 of Ochotona princeps. NCBI lineage: Eukaryota > Metazoa > Chordata > Mammalia > Lagomorpha > Ochotonidae > Ochotona > Ochotona princeps. Next base: position 37,984,094 of record NC_080832.1, read on the forward strand.
TTCAGAATACAATAGGGAGACAAGCATAGATAGACTTTTCCATTACCAAGGGAAAAACATTTAGAAGAAATAAAGAAGTGAATGATCTCTGGCAGGCTTAAAACTTAGCAAAGCAATTTGTTTATGATCATATAGCTGAAGAAAAATTTTTCTTTGTGTTCATACTATGTCTCTTAGGCCCAGTTGGCAGCAGTTGAACCCTGTGATTATGCTAAGCCAGCATTCTTGTAACCTGCTGAGACAGAGGTGGTGATTCCAAGGCATCATAATCCACAATCAGGGTCATTTTTCCTCTTCTTTTTATTTATTTATTGTTAAGATTGACTTATTTGTAGTTAGGAATAACCTGAGACACACAGAGGAAGAAATTTTCCGTCTGCTGGTTCACTCCCCAGATGGCACAAGAACCAGGGCTGTGTCAGACTGGTATTAGGTGCCTGGAGCTTCATCTGAGCCAGCTACCTGGGTGGCAGAGTACAGACACTCAGGCTATCAGCAAGGAGCTGGGTTGGAAGTGGAGAAGTGAGGACATGAACTGGAGCCCATATGGGGTGGCTCTAATCACTACACCACAGTGATGGCCCAGTTTTTCCTCTTTAAGAAGAAGCAGCACATGTTTGCAGTTGAGCCACCCTACTATCTTTCCTCAGTTAAATATCCACATTCATTGCATGTAAGTTCTGCTTTCCACAAAATACCACAACACAGTTCAGCCAAGTTTTCTTTTTTCTTTTCTTTTTTTTTTTGCAATTTTATACCAAATAGTAAGTATCCTGACTCTAGTGTCTAACAACCTATTCCTCATTACTGTCTAAGATATCCCTAGAATCCCCCTTAATTCTCATATTGCTGATGATTACCTCAAAACCCTCTTGGCCTCTACACATTAGCTTTTCCAAAAGTATTTCCACATTTTTTAGGTAATTGTTACCCCAGCTGCCTACTTCTTGATAACAAAAGTCTGTCTTGATCTGTACAGGTTGTCATAACAAAATACCACAGACTGGAAGCTTAAACAGTTACATTTATTTTCACAGCTCTGGAGGCTGGAAAGTATGAAATGAGGGTTTTTGTATACTAAGTATGCTTTTGGCTTTGGATAAGGGCTCTTCTTTATTTTTTAAAGTTTTTTTTTTTTTTCGAAAGACACATTTACAGAGCTATGTGGTAGAGAACAAGGTCTTCCATCCACTGGTTCACTCCCCAAATGGCTGCAATGGCCAGAGCTGAGCTGAGCTGATCTGGAGCTAGCATCCAGGAGCTTCATCCAGATCCCCCAGGTGGGTACAGGGTCCTAAGGCTTTGTGTCATCCTTTACTGCTTTCCCAGGCCACAAGCAGAGAGCTGTTAGGGAAGTGGAGCAGCCAGGACATGAACTGGCACCCATGTGAGATGGTGCTGCTTGAAGGTAGATTAGCCAATTATGCAGGCCTAAGGGCTCTCTTAACATGAAGGCGCTGGCTACGCCCTGTGGCCTCCCCAGGTCTGCCATGTGCATTTTGTATGGAGAGGGAGAACAAAGTCCCTGCCTTCCAGCAACACTAACGGGATCACACCCTGGGCATCTCCCTCAGTCTTCCCTCCTGATAAGCCACAAGAGCCATGCTGGGGATTTGGATTTGAAGTTTGCAGGCCCCAATTCAGTTCACAGCCCCTTGGGAGCATTTAAGAAGAGAGATGATCTAGTTGAATATTTTTGTTACATGTATAATAAATGTAATATCAGATTAGTAATAAAAATGAAAAAAATTGGACCTGGCACAATGGCCTCGTGGCTGAAGTCCTCACTTTCTACATGCTGGAATCCCAAATGAGTATTGATTCTAATCGCAGCGGCCCTGAGTCCCATCCAGCTCCCTGCCTGTGGCCTGGGAAAGCAGTCGAGGACAGCCCAAAGCCTTGGGACCCTGCACCCACATGGGAGACCTGGAGGAGGTTCCTGGCTCTTGGCTTTGGATCGGCTCAGCTCTGGCTATCGTGGGAGTGAATCATCAGATGAAAGATCTTCCTCTCTGTCTCCTCTCAGTATATCTGACTTTCCAATAAAAATGAATAAATCTTCTAAGAAATGAAAAAAAAAAACATTAGATTTAAATTTCAGGTAAACTGCAAATAACTTAATGTAAGCGTGTTCATTACAGTATTGTCATCTTTTATTTTTTTCTGGCAGTCCTTTTCATTTTATCCGGGTAAGGAATCATATACATTAAAAAAATGTTATTTTGCAGGAAGTCTAATTTGGATGTTTGCTTGTTGAATTTATCTGGATTTACAGAGAAATCCAGATAAAATTGATTGCTGCATTTGTTTGCGTTCTGTGGGGAGTTAAAAGAAACGTTATTACTCCTGCTTTTTGCCAAATTTGTAGGCCTCTTATTACTTGGCTAGCAACATTTTTACTATATACCCTACCTCAATTTCTAAAGCATCACATAATTTTTCCCCTGAGATGGATTATTAAATGGAGGACAGCTTAGGAAAAAAGCATTCTTGATCCTTTAATAATTCTGCAGTAACTTTGCATCTAAAGTCTGATATGTTCAGCTTTCCTGGAACAGTTGGTACTCCTGGTAAACCACTTTTCTTATAAATTCAAAGAACAATGTGGCAATGATATAGCACTTTCAGAAGACATGCAAGTTACACCTTTACATATTAATGCTTTGTCCCAAGGTTGCTATTCTCTGTACGTTAGGCAAGGTAACTCTTATCTCAAGCATAGAATTTCAGCTTCTACAATACTTTGTGACTCTCAATCCCTTTCTCTGCCTTGAAGGCTTTATAACTGTTCCTTGGAAAACATGCAAGCCAAGAAAGTGACACAATTAGCATTGATTCAATACTCTCACAGAAGCCCTACCCAAGATAATTTTACATTCAATGGCAGACACATTGTACTATTTTTTCCAAGGGAGTACCAATTGGAAATGAGAGCTGAAATATATCCTATAGTATACAATTGTACATACAAAGTACTGATGTCTTTCAAGAAACAATGTCACCCTATCTGGAATCTAGCTGCCCAACCAAATATTCAGCAAATATTTATTACATGGGCGTATCTGATTTAAATGTCAGTGTTCTCCAAATTACTTTATTGGCCTCCAAACTCCTTTTCAGATCTCCCAGGATCGTTTTTCTTTCTCTTCTCACTGGAAGTCCATAAACACAGTGGATTGATTGTCTTGCTTATCATCTGTAAAGAAGTAAACTCATTGAATGAACCAAGCTCCTAACTTGTTAATGCCGAATTGTAAACTGAATTATAAATTGTTAGCAATGGAGAATGCAAAAACATGGGATTATGCTTTTTCTGATTTAGTTAGGATCTGATGTCAATTAGGGAATGGGAGCCTATCAATGAAAAATATTCTTGTGGAGGGTTGGCAAGAAGACTTTAGTTTCCTATGTCCAGAGGTGGCTGGGGCTCATTTTTAAGGCTAAACCAAAAATATTTCTGTATGGTTTCAAGTAACAGGTACTTTATCATATCTTCTTTACAGTACTGACTTCCATGCCTTATAATTCCCTTTAGGACCTACATTACAGGGTGGTAAGAGCTTTTTTTTAAAAAAAAAAAAACTATATTGTTCATCTCTGTTTCCAGTGGTACGGCTAGTACCTGGTGTGCGGTATATATTCTCTTTATTACCATGTGAAAAGAAGTGCTTGATTCACCTTCCCAGTACACAGTCATGAATAAACGTTTGGCTAAGTACAAGGGATATTCATAATTAGCACTAATTTCTTCCCTAACTGTCAAGGTGGGTGTTCATCAGGCATACCAAGTCTTTCTAATTGATGTTTTGAAAACTTCCCTTGCCAAACATTAGTGACTTTTGTCCTGCCATGTTTACATACCTGAGACCAAGAACAGGCACTTTTTGAAGTTAATTAAAGATTCACTTATGTTCAACATTTCCGGATGATAGCAGGAGAACGACTTGGCAGACAATAATCTCTAGTGCTTTCTTCTGTGATTTTTCTCAGACAGGTTGGGAAGGGCCCTGCTTTCATGGGATTGATAGAAGTGAAATGGGCAGAAACCACATTACTGCTCACAGCAAGAGAATGCAAGTAACACCAAGACAAAGATCACCAACAGTGTCTTCTGCACTTGGGAGTGCACCTCAGCTCAGACAAATAGGAAATCCTGTCAGGGGCTGCCTCCCACTACAGGGACGTTCTGTCATGCTTGCTTTCATCCACTATTGTGGGTTAAAATGCCAAGAGCTAATTTTAATACTAGCTTAAAAGATAAACCTATCAGATGGCTTCCCAACTTTTCTCACCTCAAGGTATCCCCTTATTTACTTTTTCCCACAATCTACCAGGTTTTGAAAGATTTTTGTGTACTTAAAAACTGTATCTATAAACTCATAATTAATTTTTCACTTCCATTTGTTTTTTGAAACATTGCTTGTCAGAGTTTCTAATCAGAAAATGATAAGCTGTTATCCCAAGAAGCTGTGTACTTTCAGCCAAGAGCAGAGAAACATAGCATTAACGATGTGGAAGGTGATCATGGGGAACATACGTGACTGTAATTAGGGTCTTTGAAATACAGAAAGTAGTTCATGCCAGCTTCTTGGGGGCTGGAAAAGGGTCTATGTCTGACAGTCACATCAGGCTGTGACTAACTGGGGAGCTGAACTGCTTTCCAGATCAAGTAAATTAAAATGTTGGGGTCCTAGGGTGATTTTTAAATGCACTGATAGGAGGAAAATCAGTATAGTGTGCTGCATAGCTGAAGTAAATGTGAAAAACTGAAGCACACACACATAACTCCCTTTCCAGGACAAGAGACTATCAGATCCCACCAGGAACAGCAAAATGAACTCTGACGTGGGTTTCAATTCATGCATTCCATTGCAGATGCACAGGTACCATTGCTTTCTCAAGAGGAACTGCTCAAGCCAAACAATGGCTTTCTCACCCTTCTCCACAGTTCTGTGACAGTTAAGGTTGCAACAGTAACAGTCCGGAGGTGTCTGCAAGCCCTCATTCCTGACTCCTTGTTTGTGATTGGATCCCCTTCCAAACATAAGAAGTGACACTTTATGAAAGATGAACACTGTGTCCCTGAAGGCTTCTCCAGTAAACAGCAGCATACTGGGGAAGTATGGTGCTTATTGCTGCTAGAAACATCACATTTGACCATAGGATCAATAAGAGAAAATGAACAATGAAATAGATGCTTGACATCTGCTGTAGTGTGAGCATTCTCTGATTCGATTTTATTTACTACTGCTATGAAAACAGACTTCCATGGGTTTCCTTTGATAAATGGTATATTGCTCTGAAGTTCCTTGTTGATTTCAGAAAACAAATGCCCATGATTTCAATTACATTGTTCTAAAAACCTTAAGAACATAGAAAATAATAAGATAAAAAGTAAAACATTCGACTTCATCCTTTAGTTGAGGAGTATGGAAGTCATTCCAACGGCTACCTCAATGATCACTTTACTGGTAGACGGAACCAGGTTGGCAGACGGCCAAGTTAGAGCTTAGCAACTGTGAAATTTTAGTCATTACTTAACCTTCATAAAGCTGAGATTCCACATCTGTAAAGTGAGACTGATGTCACTGAACAGTGTCCTGAGCAGCTCAAACATCTGTTTTGTGACTTAGGTCTTTTTCAAGACTCTAAAACCACCTGGTGTTTTCCAAAACTGTGTTTCAGGGTCTTAGCCACATTTCAGGGACAGATGCAGTCTTCCACCAGGCATCCTGGACTAGACAAGAAGCTACTACAAGAACAAGTCCTGTGTAGATGGGTCAGAAAGTCATCTTTGGCTTCATTTTAACGCTATGATCTCCATCGCAGGAGTAGCTTAAGTCTTACCATAACATGCAACCTCTGTTACAGCATCAATTTGCACTGCAGCTGCAAACACTTGTGCCCATCCCTACATCTGCTGACAGGAACTTCCGCTCTTATGCCTTTGTTTTCTCTAAAATAAAAGATATTCACTTCCCATACTGAAGGAGACATAGCTTTGGAACTTATGTATCTCGTTTATATATGGCAATACATTGCTTTGTGTGACAACTCCTTCTGGTGTGTGTATTAGGCCTTGCTGGGAAGCAAGCCCACAATTGTGGTTAAGTAATAATAGCACTTGTCTCATTAGAATTCATCGAGCAGTGTACACAAAAATCTTAGTCCTGAATCATCCTACTGATAGCAATCCACACATAGTTGCTAATATTATTCAAAAAAGTAGATGATTTATTCTTTTTGATCAGAGCACTTAATAGCTCCTTATAGGAAAGAGTAATAATGTGGAAAATAATACATGTTAGAATACAGTAAGATTTTCAACAAGGAAGCAAAAGAAAGGAAAGGGTTCTGGATTGATGTTGAGATGTGTTATCTAGTTCTGGGATTGCCATCTATGACTGCAAACTTGGGTAAGTTAGTTGCCCTCTCTGGTCATTTAATGGTCATATTTGAATTATTAGAGGTATCAGTGCTTCCAACTCTGAACAGTGAGCAGTGAGATCCCTCAAGTTATTTCAAAACTCTAACTTTAATTAAATTACATTTTTTGCATATATACAAATACTTTGAATTTTAAAATAAGGAGAGGTTTTCAAATATATATTTGTAGCAATAGGGCCTTTGGCTCAATAGTTAGAATGCTTCTCGGAATGCCTGCATCCCGTATCACAGTGCCTAAATTAAACTGGTAGCTCCACAAGTGATTCAGCTTCCTGCTAATGTACTAATGTGCACTCTGGGAGGCCTTGGGTGATGGCCCAAGTACTTAAGTTTTAGTCATCCTCATGAGAGAATTCAGTTCCAGGTTCTTGGCTTCATCATGTTCTAGTCCTGGCTTTTACAGCATTTGGGAGGGGTAAAGCAGCTGTTTTTCTCTACGTGTGTCTGCTTTTCAAATAGACAGCTACATAAATACATAAATGAATGTGTTTTATGTATATATATAATATGTATTTATAAAAGTTGATTGAGTTGCTCTGTATGTAAGTAAATATTTAAAAATAAAGTTTAGTCAAAATCCTAAGCTGAATTATAGAATGAATATGCAATGGATTTTAGGTTGGAGACTAATCTTATAACAATGCAAGCTGTATAACAGTGCTAAATGCTAACATATTAGATTTATATTATATGTGTGTATGTGTATATATACATATGCTTGTATATGTGTGTCTATATATACACACACACACATCATAGGAAATACACACACATCATAGGAAATCTTAGAAATAAATACAGTGACTTTTAGAATAAATTTTGTTTATCCAAGCACATGAAGTTTATATCTGTACTATCTTAAGGGTGTGTACGCTCATGTGCATAGAATAGATTAGATGTGTCATTGTGTTAAGCGTAAAGGGCTTGCTGCAGCCCTCTTGGGCTATTACGCCTCTTATTCACTGTGAAATTATTATCACAGTTTATCATTGTTGTAATGTTAATTAGAAGGAGCAATTTTTTCTGTCATTCTCCTGATCATAAATGGTCATATTTTTGTAGATTTTAAATTATCATCTTTAATATTCATTTGATTTCTTAAAAACTAGTACATTAATGCTAAAATTATTAAATGTAGACATGTTACAAGAAAGTAAAAATATTTCCAGTGTATTTCCCACTATTATCATTTACTCAAATTTATTTTGTAAACATAATCATTACAATTATAACTATAATGATAGGTTCTGTTTTTATTGAACATGAATCATGACTCCTAAAATAAATGCATCACACCAAGTTGGGAGTATTAAAGCATAAGATTTAAGGTTTTAAACTACTCCCTCTGGGGTTGAGGATTCACTTGCCAGTGTTGACTTGGTCAGGGACAAGACAAAACCCTCGGTTGTGTTTAGAAGAACCGATGCTGAGTGCTCAGCCCAAGTGGTTGGGAGCTGATTACATACAGGCACAGTGAATAAACAATTACACACATGGCAGACAATGGGAGCCAGGCTTCTTCCTACTGGAGAAGAAGACTGCAAATTCAGAAAGATGGAAGATTAAAGTATAGGCTGAATTGGACTCCAAAATACTGAGTCCTTTAATTGACATTAATAGGTACAAATATAGGTGAAGATAACACAGGAATTGTGTCAGTGGGCTTGGGCTGCCACAACAAAACATTGCAGGGTGGGAAGTTTAACAACAGATATTTATTTCCTCACAGTTGTGGAGGCTGTACCTCTAAGATCAAAGTGTTACCATGGTGAAGTTCTGTTGAGGTCTCTCTTTGTAGCTTGTAGATGATCACCTTCTCACTAAGTGATCATACCGCCTTCCTTCAGTGCTTGAATTCAGTGAAAGAGAACCTTCTGGTGTCTTTCACAAAGCTGCTATTTCTATCTGATCAGGAACTCATTCTTTTGACTTCATTTAATCCAAATTGCCTCCTTATAAAAATCAGAATCCTAGGAGAAATGGTTTATTCCATGCCTAAGCAAAGAAATTACAAAATGAGTTTCAAATATTTTAATGAAACAGTAAGAAAGAATCCAAATAATTACAGAATCAGCCTGAACAAACTCCTACTTTGTCGTATTTGGGACAGTGTGTATTGTTTTCACGCTGTTTCTGTGCCATGTTTCAGGGCAGCAGGGGACAGAGTGGTCAATGGTCTGTAGGAAAATGAACCCAAGTTTTATTGTGATGACTGTGATGCACACCTCACCCATGATTCTCCATCCATGAGAAAGGCACGTGGTTGTGGCAGGAAACACAGAATGTGGAAGATTGCTATTAGGAATTGGTGGAGGAGGAGGCTCAGAGCCTGGATGACTAAACAATAGCCCTGTTCCCACAAGGAAAGATACCTCTTACTTCAATCTCTGCTTCTTCTCTTTCTCTTAACCCTCATGTGCTGGGCATTTCTCATCATGGTATAATGCCAGCTCCTCAAATGGGAGGTCCTCTCCTGATGCCAATGATGGGCCCTCTTCTTCCTGGGATAATACCAGTGGGCCCTGCTCCTGGAATGAGGCCATTATTTCAGTGATGCCAGGGCCCTAGTGATGAGGCCTAGTGATGATCATCCCATGATCATCGGTCCAGGAATGACTTGGCCAGACAGGTAAGGACAGTAGCAAGGCTTCTTCATAGCAGTTCTTTATCACTTGTTATGCTTCACCAGGAGATCATTGTGGTGCTTTCTAAACAGCATGACAAAGACTTGCTTCTCCTGCCTACCAAAGAGTGATTTGGGGGGCAGATTTTAAAATGTGCAGTTTTTCATTTGTACTATGATATGTGAAAATAAAATTGCTAACTCTTTCATTAAAACTGCTTCCATTTCTTCCCCCCTGTACTGTGTCTATATAGTAAAGAAGCAAATCATTCCATTCAGTTGCTGTTCTCCAACTCACTCTGTTTTCAGCCTCGGTGTGAGATTCTTTGCCCTCCGTCAAAGTGACTCCTTTTTAACACCCTCTGTATTTAGTAAGGTTCTCTTGTGCAGGACTTTGGTAAACCTAGCAGAAGTAGAACCTTGATTGGTTAAAATGATAAACAACATAGTAGTTTTGCACACAGAAAAGTAAACAATGAAAGCAATGGACAAAAGAGAAGCATTTTCCTTTAATATTACTATGTAAATAGATGAAAAAATGTATGGAAACTGAATCTTATAGCAGAAAGAAAGATGGAATTCGGAAACTATCATTTGCAAACAAGGCTTTAATCATCATTTTAGTCAAAATATCACTGATGAATGCCAAAAATGGCTACTGGTAGTTCAATGAGCAACTGTATTTCTACAGTATCCAAATACATGTTATGAAAACTTGGCAATAATTTATTAGTAAGTAACGTAAAAAGCAGAAGACATGTTATTAACCAGAGAATAAAGCTCAAGCATCCACAGTGGGACAATTCAGCATCAAGTGCTTCAGAAGGTGCTCTGAGGAGACCACAGCATCACTGCTGCGGGTTGCTGTTAGGAACCATACCTGCATCCAGTCACATGGGAAAATCAAACATATCCAGGCTGAACATCTGACATGATCTAACAGTCCCATTTACCAAAAATATAGTGTTCATAAAAAAGAGTACAGAACTAATAACTGTCTCAAAATAAAAGAAACTAAAGAAATACAGCAATTAAGACAGGTAATCCCAGATTAGATTCTCACGCGTAGAATAAGTTATTGGAACGGTAGTACAACTGCAATGGAATATAATGTATTTGATTATTGTTAATTATCAGTTTAATTGTTTGAGGATGAGTCTTATTCTGTGCCAAAGTGGAAAATTTTCCTGGTTTGTAGGGAATAAACATTAGCATTTTGTATTGAAGTATTAGAGAAGTGTTGAAGTACTAGAATTTTACATCTGCTAATTTTTGTGTGGTTCAGAGAACTATGCATATTACATATACTGATTGATGTGGAGTGTGACATTAATGCTTGATGCGTAAATATGCATATTTATCTATAGAGAGAGAGGTTGAGAAAGAGGGAAAATGTGTGCAATTGGCTAATCTGTGTATTATACAGGAGTTATCTGCATTATTGTTGAAACATTGTATATTCAAATTATTTCATAAAATGTCAAAAAAAATTTAGCTAAATAACATAGGAAAGTAGCTTAAACCAATTATCTAAGACTGGGAATTAACAATTGTAAGACCAGTTATCCTACAAAAACATGTCAAAGTGTTCTAAATTGCAAATATATAAATGAAATAAAATATTTGGGGAGGAAAAATTGTAGTCTGTTACATAGGTTGTACTGAAATCAAGAGATCTCAGAACTTAGGCAGAGGTATTATTATGCCTACCTTTATTATAACTTTATTGCTGAAATCATATGTGATTATCCCTTTCTCATGCTAAAATAGAGAACACTGAGCTGTGGAGTTATAGGGGAATACTTGTTTGAGAATTAAATGTAATTATTTTCTAATTTTCTTTTTTTTTTTTTTTTTAATTATTTATTATTTAACTTCAGTAATTACATTGTATTATGTGACACAGTTACATAGATACTTGGGTTCTCCCCACCCCTCCCCAAACCCTCCCACCATGGTGGATTCCTCCACCTTATTGCATAACCACAGCTCAAGTTCAGTTGAGATTTCCCCATTGCAAGCGTATACCAAACATAGAGTCCAGCATCTTATTGTCCCGTCAAGTTCAACGGCTTCTTAGGTATACCCTCTCTGGTCTGATGACAGAGCCAGCAGAGTATAATCCCAGTCAATTGAAAGCTCCAACATACCATCAGCAAAAATTTACATCATTATGGAATTAATTGACATAGTAATGAGTAACCAATATGTTAAAAGTAAATGCGGGTTCCCAGCCACCTTCTGTGACCACCTCACCTATACTTCAATTTAGTTTATACACAACATGTAACATTCAAAACATAACATGTTATACATAACATCATATCATCTTAAATTAAGGCAAACATGTGGTATTTAACCTTTTGGGATTGGCTCATTTCCCTTAGCATTATGGTTTCCAGTTTGGCCCATTTGGCCACAAAGAACTGCATTTTGTTTTTTTTAATAGCTGAGTAGTATTCCATGGAGTAGATGAACCATAGCTTTCTTATCCAATCCTCTTTTGATGGGCATTTTGGTTGTTTCCATGTTTTTGCAATTACTGATTGTGCTGCTATGAACATAGGAGTACATGTTGGTTTCTCATAGAACAAGTGTTCTGGATATATTCCTAGGAGTGCTATTGCTGGATCATACGGTATGTTGAATTTGAGTTGTTTGAATATTCTCCATACTGATTTCCATAGAGGCTGTACCGGCCTGCAGCCCCACCAGCAGTGGAGTAGGGTTCCCTTTTCCCCGCAACCTCGCCAACAAGTGTCGTTGGTGCTTTTATTCATGTGGGCCAGTCTTACTGGCGTTAGGTGGTACCTCATTGATGTTTTAATTTGGATTTCCCTTATTGCCAGGGAACTTGAGCATTTTTTCATATGTTTATTTGCCATTTGGGTTTGTTCCTTTGTGAAGTGTCTGCCCATTTCCCGTGCCCATTTCTTGAGTGGCTTGTTTGTTTTGACATTTTGGTTGTTTTGTAGCTCTTTGTATATTCTGGATATTAGCCCTCTATCACCTATGTCGTGTGCGAAGATCTTCTCCCATTCTGTGGGTTGCCTTTTTACTTTGTTGATTGTTTCTCTAGCTGTACAGAAGCTTCTTAGTTTGATGAGGTCCCAATTGTTTATTTTGGTCTTGATTTCTACTGCATCTGGAGTCTTTTTTAGGAAGTGAGGGCCTACCCCTAAGTGTTCCAGTGTGTTTCCAACATTTTCTTCCAAAAGTTTGAAGGTTTCTGGATGTAGGTTTAGATCTGTTATCCATTTAGATCTGATCTTAGTGTATGGTGAGAGATGTGGATCTATTTTTTTGTTTCTGCAGGCTATCAACCAGTTGTCCCAACAGCATTTATTGAACAGACCTTCCCATTTGCCTGGGTTGTTGTTTGTCTTTTTGTCAAAGATTATTTGGCTGTATCTGTGTGGGTTTCCTTCTGGCGTTTCTATTCTGCTCCATTGATCTTCCTCTCTATCTTTGTGCCAGTACCACGCTGTTTTGATAACCACTGCCCTATAGTATGTCCAGAGGTCCGGAACTGTGATTCCCCCTGCTAACTTCCTGTTCTTCAGGATAGTTCTAGCTATCCGTGGTTTTTTGTGCTTCCAGATGAACCTTTGGATCATTGTTTCCAGTTCCATGAAGAATATTTTGGGCAATTTGATTGGGATTGCGTTGAATGTATATATTGCTTTTGGCAGTATAGACATTTTAATGATATTGATTTTACCTATCCAGGAGCATGGGATATTACTCCATCTTTTGAGGTCTTGTTCAATTTCTTTTTTAAGCAGTTTGTAGTTTTCTTCAAATAAGTCTTCTACATTTTTGGATAGATTTATTCCCAGATATTTCATACTTTTCTCTGTTATTTTGAATGGTATCTTGCTGGTTAAGTCTTTTTCCATCTTGGGGCTGTTCGCATACACTATGGCTGTTGATTTTTGTTCATTAATTTTGTACCCTGCCACTCTACCAAACTCTCGTACAAGTTCTAGCAGTCTCTGTATTGAGTCTCTTGGCTCTTCTACATAAAGAATCATATCATCTGCGTATAGTGAGAGCTTGACTTCTTCGTTTCCCATTTGGATTCCTCTGATTTCTTTTTCTTGTCTTATGGCCTCAGCGAGTACCTCTAGGACTATGTTGAATAGTAGTGGAGAAAGTGGACATCCCTGTCTTGTTCCAGATCTCAGTGGGAAGGGTTCCAGCTTTTCTCCATTCAGTATGATGCTGGCGTTGGGTTTTTCATATATTGCTTTAATTATGTTGTGGATTTTTCCATCTATGCCTACCTTGGTTAGGGTTTTTAGTAGGAAGTGATGTTGGATTTTGTCGAGAGCTTTTTCCGCATCTGTTGATACTATCATGTGATTCTTGTTTTTCAGTTTTTGGATGTGGTGTATCACATTTATGGATTTCCGAATGTTGAACCATCCCTGCATTCCAGGGATGAATCCTACTTGATCTGGATGAACGATCTGTCTGATGTGTTTTTGAATTCTGTTGGCTAGGATTTTGTTGAGAATCTTAGCATCAATGTTCATCAAAGAGATAGGTCTGTAGTTTTCCTTCTCTGTTAGTTCTCTGTCTGGTTTTGGGATTAAGGTAATGTTGGCTTCATAGAATGAGTTTGGAAGGGTTGCCTCTTTTTCTATTGTTTTGAAGAGTTTGTAGAGGATTGGGGTCAGCTCTGTTTGGAATGTTTTGTAGAATTCTGGAGTGAAGCCGTCTGGGCCTGGGCTTTTCCTTGTTTGGAGGTCTTTAATCACTGATTCAATCTCTACTTCAGTTATGGGTTTGTTCAGGTCGTGTGTTGCCTCTGGGCTAAGTTTTGGCAAGTTGTATAAGTCTAAGAACTTTTCCATTTCTTGGTGATCTTCTGATTTGTTGGAGTACAGTGCTTTGTAGTAATTTCTGATTATGGCCTTAATGGATGCGGTGTCTGTTGTTATGTTGCCTTTTTCATCTTTGATGCTGTTAATTCTTGCCTTCTCTTGTTTTTTCTTTGTCAGTCGGGCCAGTGGAGTGTCTATCTTGTTTATCTTCTCAAAAAAACAGCTTTTTGATTCATTGATTTTGTGTATGGTTTTTTTTATTTCTATCTGGTTGATTTCCTCCCTTGTTTTGATGATTTCTTGTTTCCTATTGTGTGTGGGGCTCTTCTGCTGTTGTTTTTCCAGTTCCTGGAGGTGTGTGTTTAGTTCCTGTATTTGGCGCCTCTCTTGGGCCTTGACATGAGCTCCAATTGCGATGAGTTTACCCCGTAGCACTGCTTTGGCAGTGTCCCACAAATTTTGGAATGTTGTGTCAGAGTTTTCATTGGTTTCCATAAATTTTTTGATCTCATCTTTAATTTCTTCTCTGATCCATTGTTCGTTTAGTAGCATATTGTTCAGCCTCCAAGAGTTTCTGTATTTCCTGGGGCATTTTGAATTGCTGATTTCCAGCTTCATTCCGTGGTGGTCTGAGAGGGTACATGGTATGATTCCTATCTTTTTGAAGTTATTTAGGTTTGCTTTGTGTCCTATCATGTGGTCGATCCTGGAGAAGGTGCCATGCACTGCTGAAAAAAATGTATAATCTGTGGCCTTAGGGTAAAAAATTCTATAAATGTCAACCAAGTCCAGTTGTTCTATTGTTTGTATGAGTTCTGTTGTTTCTTTGTTGAGTTTTTGTTTTGTTGATCTGTCTATAGTTGTTAGTGGGGTGTTAAGATCACCCACTATTATTGTGTGCATATCTATGTCTCCCCTTAAGTCCGTGAGTAATTGCTTCACGTAGCTAGGTGCGTTTGAATTTGGTGCATATATGTTCACAATGGTAATTACTTCCTGATGGATCAGTCCCTTCACCAATATATAATGTCCTTCCCTGTCTTTTTTGATGTGTGTCAGATTGAAGTCCACATCATCTGAAATTAAGACAGCTACCCCAGCCTTTTTTTCTCGTCCATTGGCATGAAATATCTGTTTCCAACCTTTCACTTTCAGCTTCTTTGAATCTCTTCTGGTTAGATGTGTCTCTTGTAGGCAACAGATAGTTGGGTGCTGTTTGATAATCCATTCTGTTAATCTATGTCTTTTGATTGGTGAGTTCAGGCCATTTGTGTTGAGAGTTAAAATTGAGAGGTTGTGATTTTGCCCTGCCATACTTGTTTTTGTGGGTGTTGATATCTGTGTTATTGCCCTTCCTTGTGTGGACTTTAGTGGGGAGACCTTCCTGTTTGCCATCTTTGCTTATGATTCACCTCCTTTTTTTCTGGAATTAGTGCATTTCTAAGGAGATTTTGTAGAGCTGGTTTTGTGCTGGCATATTCTTCTAATTTCTCTTTGCTGTGGAAGTATTTGATTTCGTTCTCAAATACGAATGAGATCTTTGCTGGGTACAATAGTCTTGGTTGACAGTTGTTCTGATTCAGGATTTGGAGGATCTTTGTCCATTCTCTTCTTGTTTGTAAGGTCTCTTCAGAAAAGTCAGCCGTGATCCTGATTGGTTTTCCCCGGTATGTGATCTTTTCTCTGCTTCGTACTTGTCTCAGGATTCTTTCTTTGTCTTCGTTGGAGTGGAACTTGAGCACCATATGTCTGGGTGAAGATCGCTTTGGGTCATATCTGCTGGGAGTCCTCTGACCGTCCTGGATTTGAGCTGGATTCATGTTCCAAGTGTTTTGAAAGTTTTCCTGTATAATTTCGTCGAGCACCATTTGCATTCCTGATTCTTTTTCCGCTCCTTCAGGAAGGCCAATAATCCTAATATTTGATTTTCTGAGGTTGTCTTTCATTTCTTGTATGGTCTTATTGGCTTTGTTCAGACTTGTCTCCAGCTGTTTCATGAACTGGGTGTGTTCGTTTTGTGTGTCTTCCGTTTCAGAGATCCTCTCTTCTGCTGTATTTGTTCTGTTGGTTAGGCTCTCAATTTTGTGCTCTAAGTCAAGGATTTTACTTTTCATTTGTTGTATTTCTGAGGCTATGTGGTTCTTGAATTCCTTGAAGTCCTCCCAATTCTTCTCATTGTCTCTGACATATTTTAACATTATTTTTTTGAATTCCTTGTCTGGTAGATCTTCTATGTCTTCATCTCGCATCTCCGAAATAGACATTGGCTTTCGATCCTTTATTGGTAGGGTGTTGGCACTCTCATCTGGATCATTACCTTTTCTGGTATTTCTTCCCATTGTGTTAGTGTTTCTTTTTTGAGAGACCTAGGCACCAGTGTGCTGAGGGGTCTCCAAGCACTATCCTGTAGAGATCGGAGTCTGCAGGCGTGGAGTAGCAGGGTGTGGGAATTTTCAAGGCACTTTTGGTGCGTCTCCAGAACACTGGACCTCAGGGCGCCTCTTCCAGGGCCCAGAGGATTCAAAGCGCACTCTCAGCTCGTCCCCTACAGGTATGCTACCACAGGGCGTGGGGGAGTGAAGGCACTCTCTGTGCGCGCACCCTGTTTACTGGATCACAGGGCTCGGAGCAAGGTACTATAGGGCGTGGGGTGTTCCAGGTGCTCTCTGGAAACGCCTCCTGTGCAGGTCCGCCCACCCCAGCACTTGCAGGGGACCGACCGCCCCGGCGCTAGCAGGGAACTGCCCAGCCCAGAGGCGTGCTTGGGTTCCTGTGGGATAGCACCGCCCAGCTGAGTGCCAGACCGCAAAGGCACAGGGGAGTATCCAGTGTGCCTTTTGCCTTTCTCCCAGACACAGTTTTGGCAGTCTCAAGGCACTCGCCCTGTGTCTCTAGAGGCTGGAGCCTGGGGGGGGGGGAGGGGCGGGGAGACCAATTGTGTTCAGGCTCTGTCCGTGCCCCTGGGGGGCCAACTCCCGAAGCCTCCAACCCACCACTGTCCCCACCCAACTCACTCAAACCTCAGGTTCTTGCAGTCTGCCTCTTCCTCTGGTGGGAATCCTGGCCGCCAGTGCGTCTCCCGACTGCTGCGTCCTTGGCTGGTCTCCGCGCGGGTCGCGATGGAGCCTGGAGGCTGCGGCTGGTGCAGGTCCCGGGGGTTGGCGACCAGGGTGGGCAGATGCCGGCGGGTCCCGGTGATTCAGGGTCCTGGTGTCCGCAGCGGGGCAGGTCCTGGCGAGTCCTGGTGACCAGGGTGAGCAGATGCCAGCGGGTCCCAATCACCGCCGGTCCTCACGGCCACAGCGTCTGCAGGTCGGTCTTTGGGTGGGTTCGGCGGCTTTCAGCGTCTGCACTCAGAGGTGACTCAGCAGGTCAGGAGCAGAAAGTCGTCTTCCCTGTCCTTTGCTTTGTTTTTCCCTGGTTGCTCTTCCGAGTTGTGTGGATTTTTTTGGCTCCACACTGTCCAGGGAACTTCACGTTCTTCTCCCTGTAGTTCTATGCTGCTCCACTCACGCTTTTGTCGCGTTCTAGCCCTCTCTGTCTGTGAGCTCTCTCACAGTCTTCCTCCTATGTCGGCCATCTTGCGAGTCTCTCTATTTTCTAATTTTCAAAAAAAATCTAGACATCTTTGCTGGCTTAAGATCATCATGTAATTAGTTGGTCCAACTCTGTATCCACATGAGGTCTTGCTTCATGGTGGTGATTGGAAATGAACACTCAATGTAGTTTTGCCTTAAGCAGCAAATAATCCACGTACAATATAAAGGGCATAATGTAAGCGTAGGAGTCCTCTCTCTCACTGTGATAGAAACACTGGAGGGACTGAGTGCTTCTTGGAGTACCCACATTCATGAAAACACTGTCCAACAATGAGAGATGGCTTGCTGCATGTACATTCAACAACCTTCTACAACACTGCTTCTCAAAATGTGGTACCTAAAATTTTAGCGGCACCTAAAATGACCAGAAATGCCATTTTTCAGACCCCACTGCAGCCCTGCAAAACCAGAAATATTAGGCACAGGCCAGCAGCCCAAATTTTGTTTGTTGATTTATTGAAAAAGCTGCAGAAACAGAGAGAGGTATTCCTTCTGCTGATTGATTCCCCAGATGGTTGCAATGGCCACTGCTGGGCTAAACCGAAGCCAGCAGCCAGCAGCCAAGAGCTTGTGTTGGATCTTCCTTGTGGGTAGCAGAAGCCCAAGACTTAGGCCCTTCTGCTCTGTTTTCCTAAGTCATTAGTAGGGAGCTAGGTTGAAAATGGAACAGGTTGGTCCCGGCAGCGTGGCCTAGTGGCTAAAGTCCTCACCTTGAAAGCCCCGGGATCCCATATGGGCGCCGGTTCTAATCCCAGCAGCTCCACTTCCCATCCAGCTCCCTGCTTGTGGCCTGGGAAAGCAGTTGAGGACGGCCCAATGCTTTGGGACACTGCACCTGCGTGGGAGACCCGGAAGAGGTTCCTGGTTCCCGGCTTTGGATCGGCGTGCATCGGCCCGTTGCGGCTCACTTGGGGAGTGAATCATCTGATGAAAGATCTTCCTCTCTGTCTCTCCTCCTCTGTATATCTGGCTGTAATAAAATGAATAAATCTTTAAAAAAAAAAAAGAAAATGGAACAGGTTGGACACAAAGCAGCACCCATTTGGATGCTGTGTCACAGGTGGCAGTTTTACAATGCTGACCCCACATCCTGAGTCTTACAAAGTCCTTCAGGAAATCCTGAGGCATGCTGAAATGTGCAAGCCGCGGGAAAACCACCCGCTCAGTAGGCTGGAATAGTACTACTTGTTAGGAAATACCCAAGCACCTGTGTCTCCCTGGAAAGGTGACCAATTTCCTTAAAAGCCTTCAGAAAGAATCACCATAATTTAAATGGCTGTAGTGCTTAGAGAACTGCCTAATATCACCATAAATAAAAATTTAAAAACAATTAGAGAGACATCAGAAGCTCCTGTTATCCTCTCATGAGCCTCTTAAGTGCACCAAGGACTTGCCACTTGGCCATTATCATTTTGTATCCACCACTGTATTAAGGTTCTCTGGAGTATTTGCCTTTGGGAGCCCAACACTTATCTTACAGCATCAGGGAGTGATTAATAAAGGCTTGTATATAATGCACTGGATTGTAATGTGGATACTTCCTGTTCATTTAGGGAACACAGCTCAATACAGTACCTTCAGGCCAGCAAACACAAAATTCTTCAATGGGGGCAAATAAAGGTGAAATTCTGTTTTGAAACTGAAATGAAAACGAATTTGGAAACCCAGAAAATCCTATAAGCGATATGGGAAAGAATAGAGCTAGAAACAGGCAGAGGGGCAGAGTGGAGATTCTCCATGTGCTGAGACAGAGTTCTCAAGAGAGCAGGCAGGGCAACCTGGCCATGCATTGTTTTGTTGTTTCTAAAACAGTTTTGGTAGAACTGATGTGGTTTCTGTTTAGAAGCGGCTTATTTCTCTGTGTTAGAAGCAAAGCCAGTTCTTGTTAAAGCACTGACATATTCGTCATTTTTATTGATTCTGTTTACTAACTCCTTCATCAACATGTGGGCCTGTAAGGCCCTGCTAGACCAAGACTGAACAAAACAAGTGGCCCAAAGGCCTGAGAGATGGGCTGTGTCTCAGCTATGGACAGTATATCAAGTAGACCATTCCCAAGCGACAGTATACAAAAATAATTTTCTGAAACTTTCAGATCCTTTCAATCATGCCCATCATGGAAGTGCTTGTGGACCAAGGACTCTGACAGTTTTTGAGTACGTATCTACAGCAGGGTCACTCTTGCTTGCTTCAGTCAGCTCCATCCAGAAGCTGTTCTTGGCTTGTTTCCCAAAGGCCACCCTTTGGGGTCCACTTACCATTTCCTTAACTTTAGTATTTTCCCATCTCTAAGACTGGCTGCCCTAAATCCACACATACCTTTGAAGGAGGCTGCTATAAACCTACTATCAACCAATTGGAGAAGTGGTGTGTCAGGTGGCTTGGAGGCGAGGGATGGAAACAATCGTCACGGTTGGAAGGATGCACAATCCCTTACTGCAGTGTGAGGAGTGAGTTCAGTTCAGTTTCTCCTCTTTGCTGCCATCATTCTGAACTATTTACTTCTCTGGAGCACTCAGGAATGTACTATGCTCCTTTTACATTTTATTCTTTGAACACATAACTCCATAATCAGTATCCAAGCTGAAATTTATGGAGTAGATAAATTCCTATGGGTCTGGTGTTTTCCTAACAGTACCACATATATGTGTCCAGTTAAATCTCCCAAAGCACTCTGAGTAGTTTCTGCTGATAGTGCCATTTCTTAGATATGGACACAAATGTTTATAAATTGTATAACTTGCTCAAGGCCTCATAGCTAGTGAGGCGTGTAATGAAAGTCTAGTCTGACTATTGCGGTCATAGTACTTCTCCTCTTGACTAGGCCTATCTCTGGCCAACTTTTACTCATCCTTTAGATTAGAGTTATCTACACAAGGCAGTTTATCATGACCCTACAGCGGGATCCCTCTTATGTTCTCCCATAACACCCTCCACCGCACTGCACTCCAGGTCTGTCTTACATGCATTATTGCCTCTTGCTTCTAGCTTGGGCTTGTGCTGAGAGTGGCATGGTGTTGAGACAAAGGTAACAAACCATTCATAGTTTTTTGCTTTTAGGATATCTCTTTCTAGACTGTAACTGAGAAGTCATGGTTTGGTTATAGTGATGAAATATGCTGGAAGTCCTTGAGTTCTGTCTGCTTATTTTAGAATGTAAGGCATGCAGAAAAAAAGCAGGGGGTATTTTAAAGAAGGGCTAGGGACGATTAAATGGAACTGGGAGGTCTGAGAGCCAGAACATATGGGGATGCCATAATTCTTTTTTTCTTTCTTGAAATTGAGATATTTAGCGTGGTTTGAATATGATTTTTAGATGTGGGAAAATACAATTCTAATCAATTCTACTTCTCATGGGCTGTAAGACTTTAAACAGGTCATTTAAAATTCTCT
This sequence comes from Ochotona princeps, assembly GCF_030435755.1. NCBI lineage: Eukaryota > Metazoa > Chordata > Mammalia > Lagomorpha > Ochotonidae > Ochotona > Ochotona princeps. The sequence continues at coordinate 38,004,985 of NC_080832.1, forward strand.
GAACGTTAGTTTCCTTTAAGAACAAATCACCAAGCCATGATATTGTTTTGAAAATATAGTTAATGTGAAAATGATTCAGATGAAAGGGAAGAGAAAGGTGTTGTGACACAGGGGATTAAACTGTGCCTCAGATGCCTGCATCCCATTTCAGAGTCCTACCTCCCACTCTGAGCCAATTTTTTTTGAAGCAAGATAAAATTTATTCAAATAAAAAGACAAAAGATTTAAACTCAGTAGGAAAAGATTCTTACATTGAATTCACATATTATTGAGAATGAAATCATTTATTGTAGGTAAAGCTTTTATAACGTAGTAAAAGGTATGATTTTAGCTAATATTTATATTCAGAATTTTCTTTTTTCTTTTTTCCTTTTTTTAATATATATATATATATATATATATATATATATATATATATATATTAATTACATTGCATTATGTGACAGTTTTTTAGGCTCTGGGAATCCCCCAAACCCTCCCCATGCCCTCCCCCATGGTGGATTCCTCCACCTTGTTGCTGTATTACATTTCAAATTCAGTCAAGATTCTTTCATTGCAAGCATATACCAAGCATAGAGTCCAGAATCTTATTGTCCAGATAAATTCAACAGTTTCTTGGGGAGACCATTTCTGGTCTGAAGGCAGAGCTGGCAGAATATCATCCCGATCAATTTAAAGCCACAACATAACATCAACGACAATTTACAACATTATGGAATTAATTGACATGGTATTGAGTAACCAATATGTTAAAAAAAAATGCAAGTTCTTGACCACATCCTGTGACTACTTCATTGACATTTCAATTTTAGTTTATACAGAGAACCGGCTGCTATACACCTTAAAATGGCTATAGGGTACTATTCAGCTGTCTCATGTCTATTTTCATTTTAGTATTTAGCAGTTCATAGTGTTGAGCATAATTTTCTTCTGCTAATCTGATTGGGAAGCAGCAGATCATGCTCCAAGTATGTGGGTTCTTCCCATCCATGTGGGACATCTGAATGGGATTCCTGGATCCAGGCTGTAACTAGCTTCATCTCCCACTATGAAGATTTTGGTAAAAGAGTCAGCAGATGGAAGCTAGCGTTCTCAGTCTCTCTCTCTCTCTCTCTCTCTCTCTCTCTCTCTCTCTCTCTCTCTCTCTCTCTCTCCTTTTGCAGATTTAAACAGGTTTGGTATTTACAGAGGTGTGGCCAGTATTCCAGTTCCCATTCTCCCATAGATTAACTTACCTCGTCAGTTTTGCATTTGATGTGCAGTTTCTCTGTTAACACTGAGTCAATACCTGGGAATGTCTGTGAAGCAAAGAAGTCAGGAAGCGACCAGGGCAGACAGTGATTATCCTTCTCAGAATAGATTTTATGAACTCCTCCATGGATGATAATATTTCATTTTGCTTTAATGGTGAAAAACTATCTTTGTAATGAATTTCACAAAAACATAATAGATTTCTAAGCTAGCCAGAGAGATGAATTCATTATATGCTAAGGAGTGAGGTTCACATGGTGTATGAAACTTTAGAAAGTTCATAGAAAAAAAGAGAATTAAAAATATGTTTGTTTAGGTGTAAAAAAATGAAACTCATGATGTTTTTTCATTGTATGTTTTTATTTGTATTATGGAAAAATTCTAACAAAACTACTCATATTTGTAATCCCCTTTTCACAAATTTTTTCTGTTGTCTTCTATATTCACAGCAGGACATTGCCATTGGAAGTCGGGTTTAGTGAGATGAAAAAGTTTATGTTTGTTAATAGGTTATAAAGTCCAATGGAAGACTACCAAAAACTAGACCATTGACACAGTGAAGTTTAACATGAAAGAAAAATTGTCATTAGGACAAGTGTAACTCATATCAAATAGCAGCACACCTCTGCAAGCTTTGACAGAGCTTCAATCCCTATTATCTTAACAATCCAAGGTAGTTTCTAAACCACCTCTTTCAGAAGCTAACCACCATCACTTATTCAAGAAGATCAACTGACTGTTGATTATGGACAGAATTTTTCACTTACCGCCTGGATTTTGTTGGAATGCAGACCCATATTATTGGTGATATACACCATTTCATGTTTTACTGGGACATCTGTGTGTAGCGAAATTGGAATGTTTAAGTAGCTTAAAATCTGGAAAGAAACCATACTTTTTTAAGCACATACACTTTAAAATTCTCCGAGTATTTACTGCTTGCCAGTGCTATGTTAAAGGCTTTATAGACATTATTTTATTTAATCCCTAAAGCACCCACATAGGGAGATATTATCATTACCCCTTTATTGGAGGAAATTGAGGCTTAAGAGACATTAAGCACTTTCCCAAACATCCCACAGCTAGTGTGCAGTGGGGATGGAAATTGAACCAAGCCTATCTTGGCCCCAGTTCCTTAACTCTTAACCATCATTTACCAATGATATAGACTATTGCAAAAGACCATAATGAGCAAACTAAAGTGCAGAGGAAAATGTATTTTTATGTATTTTCTAACACTAAATACTATCCACTTTCTGGAGCATCCTTTATTTTTTCTAACCACATCACTGTCTTTCCGCTTGATATTCTGCCCCTCACCTAATGTTTGGGGTTATGGTCTAAGAAAGGAACGTAACAGAAAAAAGTCTTAGCATAAATGTGAATTCTTTCCTTTTCATTTGAAGAAGCTATGTGGCTGAAGAGATCTGTTTCTCTGAGTAACTTCTTACTGGCCCATTTTCCTCTATCTCAGACCCTGGGGACTCAGGTCTTCCACCAGCAGCACTAGGTTATCTCCGCTTTTGAAGTCCGTTGCAGTTTTGGGGCCCATCTCCTCTATCTAGGCCACACTGCTGGGGAGTGAGGCCCCGGCTCTTTGTCTGGCTCCCAGGGTCTGTAATGAATCCTTGCACTCCCTTCAGACTCCCTGCATTTTGCCCAAAATTATCTCTTCTGCATTTGCCTCATCTTGTTCTCCTGATCGTACCCACTGTTGCTTCTGTCCTCAGCTTTATCCAGCAGTCTGCCTACTGGGGAAAAGTTCTCTCCTTGTTTTCCTCTCAGATCCTCCCTGATCTCAGTGGATAAGTGCTCTTTTGTTTTGTTTTGATTTTGTTTACAAAATTCACCTGACACTGAACCCTCAGACTTAATGCTGCTCTGCCTGCTTGCTGGATCTTTGTGGTTCAATGTGCCTTTCTCTGGGAGACAGGGCGTGAGACTAGGCTTTTTTTTTTTTTTGGTGGTGTTGTTTGTTTTTCTTATTTTTTTTTGTTTTTGCGGGTGGGTATGGTTGTGTGCTAATATTGAATTTTTCATTTTAAACTTTGGAAGAACAGGGGTTCTGTCTACTTTACCTTCTGTTAAGTTTTGACTTGTGCTGTATGCATTTGGGCAAGTGAATCATTTCTGTTAGAACCAAAGAAACATAAGCTGAAGAAAAACAAGATAACACTAATTTTTGGAAAGCTTTTATGGAGTTTATTTTTCTTTCTTTGTTTTGGCTCATATGTATGGATTTTATGGTAGAGTCCCACAAATTCTAAATAATTAAATAGAATAGTCTGGAGTGGTAAAAATTCCAGAATACATTCATTTAAGATTGAAAACAGTTGTATCACTTTCAAGAATGTACAGTAATATGACTCATTTACAAAGTACTGACAATATTTGTTCAAGGAGACCAGAAATATTAGCCTAGCAGTAAGGAGGCCATATACTGAGCACAGAAAAGATGTTCATATAACTCCCAGGTTCACCATGTCAAACTTCCTAGGTAAGTCCTTCATTTTGCTGTGTGTAGGTCTTGTTCCAAAACAGCAGCAGATTCCATGAGAAATTGTAGACCAAGCAATTAATGTCTGTGTTGAGCAGAAGATAAATGTTTAAAATTTTAGCAGAGATTAGTATTTTAACTTCTTATTTGAAAAGATATTTCATATGTACTTTGTCTCATGATCTAAGTAACATTTGTATTTGACTTGGTAAACTCCTTCCTTGATTTTTTATAGGTGGTCTCTACATTCATTTTAGGTGATTTAAATTAATGTGTGTGACTTACCACAAGGATAAGGACACTTGTGTCCTGCTGCTTTCTCATCCAGGCATCCTCTACAGTCTGCTGTCCAGGCTGAGCAAAGAACTGCTGAGACAGGAAGGGACCGGTTCACAGACTCCAGATTGTCTAGCCTGAAAGTGAGGCAAGGAGGGGTCCCAGGCAGGGCTTTTTCTGAGCTCCTCTTTGCATTTCCATTCCAACTTCAAATCCACACACTCCACTCACTTGGTCCCAGAATTCTCATAAAAAAAGAAATGATGGAGGCTGGCGCTATAATGTAACTGATTAAACCACTGCCTACAACACCAGCATGCCTTGTGGGCACTGGTTAAAGTCCCAGCAGCTCCACTACTGATTCAGCTCCCTACCTGGAAAAGTAGCAGAAAATGGATCAACTACATGGGTCCCTGCACATGTGTAGGAGACCTGGATAAAGCTTCAGGTTCCTGGCTTTAGCCTGGCCCAGTCCTGGCGATTATGCTATTGTGGCCATCTGAGAATGAACTGGTAAATGAACAATCTCTCTCTCTCTCTCTCTCTCTCTCTCTCTCTCTCTCTCTCTCTCTCTCTCTCTCCCTCCGTCCCTCCATCTCTCTCTGCCTTCTAAATAAATAAAATAAATCTTTGAACAATAACATTAATAAATGAAGGAGAGATGATGCTATTGAAGCATAGATGTGACCTGGAATTTGTTCTCAGGCCAGAAATGTACCAATGCCAATGGGAAGAGAAACAAAGCTATAGGCCTTCTTTTGCCTTCAGTGAATGGATATATTGCTGTATTTTCTCATGGAAAACCATGACATGATTCAGTGTGATCCTTAAGGACCTCACAGCCATTTGCACCTTACTAGGGAAGAGTTTGGAATCTGGTTTCAGAACATTGAAGAAGCCATAGTTTGGAGAACAAGTTGGGCTCAGGGCAGATCAGTGGAAGAGAAAGGATGCCTGATGATTGGCTCCATTTCTCACTTGTCTGGAGTGGCACCTTTGAGGATGATCTAATCCAAGTGCGGTTGCAGGGTGGGACCCAGTGATGACACCCCAGCACTGACGTTCATACCTTTGAGGACTGGTGCTGCGTTTGTGAGGCAAATCATTAATTCAGTGACTCTGGAAGATCCCATACATCTAAATAGGTTTGCTTGGTTCTTTTTCAGTACTTATTTACATATACTCTAGAATAATCATTGAAGGTTTATTGCTATTTGTAACAATGTCTCTGATATGTATAATATGTTTCAGTGATCCTTGAGATTGGTGACTCTTTTTTCCCTGTTGTTTTTTTTAAATATTTATTTATTTTTATTACAAAGTCAGATATACAGAGAGGAGGAGAGACAGAGAGGAAGAGCTTCCATCTGATGATTCACTCCCTAAGCAGCTGCAACGGCTGGAGCTGAGCCAATCCAAAGCCAGATGCCAGGAGCCTCTTCCAGGACTCTCACAAAGGTGCAGGGTCCCAAGGCTTTGGGCTGTCTTTGACTGCTTTCTCAGGCCACAAGCAGGGAGCTGGATGGGATTCAGGGCTGCTGGGATTAGAACTGGTGCCCATATGGGATTTAAGGCAAAGACTTCAGCTGCTAGGCCACTGCGCCAGACCCTTTCCAGTTGTTTTGAAATACACCAAATACTCAACCAATATTTTCCAAATCAGTCATTTTTTTAACACAAAATTCTCTTAATCAGATTTGTATATCTGAAAACTGCATATAGTTTTAAGAGTTTGAATTTCCCGTTTATTTTTATTAATAATATAGAACTTTTCTATTCATTAATAATACAGGCTTTTTCTAAATATATATTGCTTGAAGTGAATGTAAACAATGAAGAACATATATTATATTAAACAGCTTCTAGAATTGAAGACATTTTGGTACAATGTACTTTCTTTTTTTTTTAATTATTTATTATTTAACTTCATTAATTACATTGTATTATGTGACACAGTTACATAGATACTTGGGTTCTCCCCACCCCTCCCCAAACCCTCCCACCATGGTGGATTCCTCCACCTTGTTGCATAACCACAGCTCAAGTTCAGTTGAGATTCCCCCATTGCAAGCGTATACCAAACATAGAGTCCAGCATCTTATTGTCCAGTCAAGTTCAACGGCTTCTTAGGTATACCCTCTCTGGTCTGAAGACAGAGCCAGCAGAGTATCATCCCAGTCAATTGAAAGCTCCAACATACCATCAGCAAAAATTTACATCATTATGGAATTAATTGACATAGTAATGAGTAACCAATATGTTAAAGATAAATGAGAGTTCCCAGCCACCTTCTGTGACCACCTCACCTATACTTCAATTTTAGTTTATACACAGCATATAACATTCAAAACATAACATGTTATACATAACATCATATCATCTTAAATTAAGGCAAACATGTGGTATTTAACCTTTTGGGATTGGCTCATTTCCCTTAGCATTATGGTTTCCAGTTGGGCCCATTTGGCCACAAAGAACTGCATTTTGTTTTTTTTAATAGCTGAGTAGTATTCCATGGAGTAGATGAACCATAGCTTTCTTATCCATTCCTCTGTTGATGGGCATTTTGGTTGCTTCCAGGTTTTTGCAATTACTGATTGTGCTGCTATGAGCATAGGAGTGCATGTTGGTTTCTCATAAAACAATTGTTCTGGATATATTCCTAGGAGTGCTATTGCTGGATCATACGGTATGTTGAATTTGAATTGTTTGAATATTCTCCATACTGATTTCCATAGAGGCTGTACCAGCCTGCAGCCCCACCAGCAGTGGAGTAGGGATCCCTTTTCCCCGCAACCTCGCCAACAAGTGTTGTTGGTGCTTTTCTTCATGTGGGCCAGTCTTACTGGCGTTAGGTGGTACCTCACTGATGTTTTAATTTGGATTTCCCTTATTGCCAGGGAACTTGAGCATTTTTTCATATGTTTATTTGCCATTTGGGTTTGTTCCTTTGTGAAGTGTTTGCCCATTTCCCGTGCCCATTTCTTGAGTGGCTTGTTTGTTTTGACATTTTGGTTGTTTTGTAGCTCTTTGTATATTCTGGAGATCAGCCCTCTATCACCTATGTCGTGTGCGAAGATCTTCTCCCATTCTGTGGGTTGCCTTTTTACTTTGTTGATTGTTTCTCTAGCTGTGCAGAAGCTTCTTAGTTTGATGAGGTCCCAATTGTTTATTTTGGTCTCGATTTCTACTGCTTTTGGAGTCTTTTTTAGGAAGTGAGGGCCTACCCCTAAGTGTTGCAGTGTTTTTCCAACATTTTCTTCCAAAAGTTTGAAGGTTTCTGGATGTAGGTTTAGATCTGTTATCCATTTAGATCTGATCTTAGTGTATGGTGAGAGATGTGGATCTATTTTTTTGTTTCTGCAGGCTATTAACCAGTTGTCCCAAGAGCATTTATTGAACAGACCTTCCCATTTGCCTGGATTGTCGTTTGTCTTTTTGTCAAAGATTATTTGGCTGTATCTGTGTGGGTTTCCTTCTGGTGTTTCTATTCTGTTCCATTGATCTTCCTCTCTATCTTTGTGCCAGTACCACGCTGTTTTGATAACCACTGCCCTATAGTATGTCCAGAGGTCCGGAACTGTGATTCCCCCTGCTAACTTCCTGTTCTTCAGGATGGTTCTAGCTATCCGTGGTTTTTTGTGTTTCCAGATGAACCTTTGGATCATTGTTTCCAGTTCCATGAAGAATGTTTTGGGCAATTTGATTGGGATTGCGTTGAATGTATATATTGCTTTTGGCAGTATAGACATTTTAATGATATTGATTTTACCTATCCAGGAGCATGGGATGTTACTCCATCTTTTGAGGTCTTGTTCAATTTCTTTTTTAAGTAGTTTGTAGTTTTCTTCAAATAGGTCTCTTACATTTTTGGTTAGATTTATTCCCAGATATTTCATACTTTTCTCTGTTATTTTGAATGGTATCTTGCTCGTTAAGTCTTTTTCCATCTTGGGGCTGTTCGCATACACTATGGCTGTTGATTTTTGTTCATTAATTTTGTACCCTGCCACTCTACCAAACTCTCGTACAAGTTCTAGCAGTCTCTGTATTGAGTCTCTTGGCTCTTCTACATAAAGAATCATATCATCTGCGTATAGTGAGAGTTTAACTTCTTCGTTTCCCATTTGGATTCCTCTGATTTCTTTTTCTTGTCTTATGGCCTCAGCGAGTACCTCTAGGACTATGTTGAACAGCGGCGGAGAAAGCGGACATCCCTGTCTTGTTCCAGATCTCAGTGGGAAGGTTCCAGCTTTTCTCCATTCAGTATGATGCTGGCGTTGGGTTTTTCATATATGGCTTTAATTATGTTGTGGATTTTTCCATCTATGCCTACCTTGGTTAGGGTTTTTTAGTAGGAAGTGGTGTTGGATTTTGTCGAAAGCTTTTTCTGCATCTATTGATACTATCATGTGATTCTTGTTTTTCAGTTTTTGGATGTGGTGTATCACATTTATGGATTTCCGGATGTTGAACCATCCCTGCATTGCAGAGATGAATCCTACTTGATCTGGATGAACGATCTGTCTGATGTGTTTTTGAATTCTGTTGGCTAGGATTTTGTTGAGAATCTTAGCATCAATGTTCATCAAAGAGATAGGTCTGTAGTTTTCCTTCTCTGTTAGTTCTCTGTCTGGTTTTGGGATTAAGGTAATGTTGGCTTCATAGAATGAGTTTGGAAGGGTTGCCTCTTTTTCTATTGTTTTGAAGAGTTTGTAGAGGATTGGGGTCAGTTCTGTTCGGAATGTTTTGTAGAATTCTGGAGTGAAGCCGTCTGGGCCTGGGCTTTTCTTTGTTTGGGGGTCTTTAATCACTGATTCAATCTCTACTTCAGTTATGGGTTTGTTCAGGTCGTGTGTTGCCTCTGGGCTAAGTTTTGGCAGGTGGTAGAAGTCTAAGAACTTTTCCATTTCTTGGTGATCTTCTGATTTGTTGGAGTACAGTGCTTTGTAGTAATTTCTAATTATGGCCTTAATGGATGCGGTGTCTGTTGTTATGTTGCCTTTTTCATCTTTGATGCTGTTAATTCTTGCCTTCTCTTGTTTTTTCTTTGTCAGTCGGGCCAGTGGGGTGTCTATCTTGTTTATCTTCTCAAAAAACCAGCTTTTTGATTCATTGATTTTGTGTATGGTTTTTTTTATTTCTATCTGGTTGATTTCCTCCCTTGTTTTGATGATTTCTTGCTTCCTATTGTGTGTGGGGCCCTTCTGCTGTTGTTTTTCCAATTCCTGCAGGTGTGTGTTTAGTTCCTGTATTTGGCGCCTCTCTTGGGCCTTGACATGAGCTCCAATTGAGATGAGTTTACCCCGTAGCACTGCTTTGGCAGTGTCCCACAAATTTTGGAATGTTGTGTCAGAGTTTTCATTGGTTTCCATAAATTTTTTGATCTCATCTTTAATTTCTTCTCTGATCCATTGTTCGTTTAATAGCATATTGTTCAGCCTCCAAGAGTTTCTGTATTTCCTGGGGCATTTTGAATTGCTGATTTCTAGCTTCATTCCGTGGTGGTCTGAGAGGGTACATGGTATGATTCCTATCTTTTTGAAGTTATTTAGGTTTGCTTTGTGTCCTATCATGTGGTCGATCCTGGAGAAGGTGCCATGCACTGCTGAAAAAAATGTATAATCTGTGGCCTTAGGGTAAAAAATTCTATAAATGTCAACCAAGTCCAGTTGTTCTATTGTTTGTATGAGCTCTGTTGTTTCTTTGTTGAGTTTTTGTTTTGTTGATCTGTCTATTGTTGTTAGTGGGGTGTTAAGATCACCCACTATTATTGTGTGCATATCTATGTCTCCCCTTAAGTCCGTGAGTAATTGCTTCACGTAGCTAGGTGCGTTTGAATTTGGTGCATATATGTTCACAATGGTAATTACTTCCTGATGGATCAGTCCCTTCACCAATATATAATGTCCTTCCCTGTCCTTTTTGATGTGTGTCAGATTGAAGTCCACATCATCTGAAATTAAGACAGCTACCCCAGCCTTTTTTTCTCGTCCATTGGCATGAAATATCTGTTTCCAACCTTTCATTTTCAGCTTCTTCGAATCTCTTCTGGTTAGATGTGTCTCTTGTAGGCAACAGATAGTTGGGTGCTGTTTGATAATCCATTCTGTTAATCTATGTCTTTTGATTGGTGAGTTCAGGCCATTTGTGTTAAGAGTTAAAATTGAGAGGTTGTGATTTTGCCCTGCCATACTTGTTTTTGTGGGTGTTGATATCTGTGTAATTGCCCTTCCTTATGTGGACTTTAGTGGGGAGATCTTCCTGTTTGCCATCTTTGCTTATGATTCACCTCCTTTTTTTCTGGATTTAGTGCATTTCTAAGGAGATTTTGTAGAGCTGGTTTTGTGCTGGCATATTCTTCTAATTTCTCTTTGCTGTGAAAGTATTTGATTTTGTTCTCAAATACGAATGAGATCTTTGCTGGGTACAATATTCTTGGTTGACAGTTGTTCTGATTCAGGATTTGGAAGATCTTTGTCCATTCTCTTCTTGCTTGTAAAGTCTCTTCAGAGAAGTCAGCAGTGATCCTGATTGGTTTTCCCCGGTATGTGATCTTTTCTCTGCTTCGTACTTGTCTTAGGATTCTTTCTTTGTCTTCGTTGGAGTGGAACTTGAGCACCATATGTCTGGGTGAAGATCACTTTGGGTCATATCTGCTGGGAGTCCTCTGACCGTCCTGGATTTGGGCTGGGTTCATGTTCTAAGTGTTTTGAAAGTTTTCCTGTATAATTTCGTCGAGCACCATTTGCATTCCTGACTCTTTTTCCGCTCCTTCAGGAAGGCCAATAATCCTAATATTTGATTTTCTGAGGTTGTCTTTCATTTCTTGTGTATGGTCTTATTGGCTTTGTTCAGACTTGTCTCCAGCTGTTTAATGAACTGGGTATGTTCGTTTTGTGTGTCTTCCGTTTCAGAGATCCTCTCTTCTGCTGTATTTGTTCTGTTGGTTAGGCTCTCAATTTTGTGCTCTAAGTCAAGGATTTTACTTTTCATTTGTTGTATTTCTGAGGCTATGTGGTTCTTGAATTCCTTGAAGTCCTCCCAATTCTTCTCATTGTCTCTGACATATTTTAACATTATTTTTTTGAATTCCTTGTCTGGTAGATCTTCTATGTCTTCATCTCGCATCTCCGAAATAGACATTGGCTTTTGATCCCTTACTGGTAGGGTGTTGGCACTCTCATCTGGATCATTACCTTTTCTGGTATTTCTTCCCATTGTGTTAGTGTTTCTTTTTTGAGAGACCTAGGCACCAGTGTGCTGAGGGGTCTCCAAGCACTATCCTGTAGAGATCGGAGTCTGCAGGCGTGGAGTAGCAGGGTGTGGGAATTTTCAAGGCACTTTTGGTGCGTCTCCAGAACACTGGACCTCAGGGCGCCACTTCCAGGGCCCAGCGGATTCAAAGCGCACTCTCAGCTCGTCCCCTACAGGTATGCTACCACAGGGCGTGGGGGAGTGAAGGCACTCTCTATGCACACCCCCTGTGCGCGGGATCACAGGGCTCGGAGGATTCTAGGTGCTTTCTCGGTGTGTCCCCAGTGCCAGGGACTGCAGGGCGTGGAGGTTCCAGGTGCTCTCTGGGAACGCCTCCTGCACGCGGGTCCGCAGTGCTCTCCTGGTTCGTCTCCCAAGCACGGGACTATAGAGTGTGGGGTGTTCCAGGTGCTCTCTGGAAGCGCCTCCTGCGCAGGCCCGCCCACCCCAGCGCTTGCAGGGGACCGACCACCCCAGTGCTAGCACGGGAACTGCCCAGCCCAGAGGCGTGCTTGGCTTCCTGTGGGATAGCACCGCCCAGCTGAGTGCCAGACCGCAAAGGCACGGGGGAGTATTCAGTGTGCCTTTCGCCTTTCTCCCAGACACAGTTTTGGCAGTTTCAAGGCACTCGCCCTGTGTCTCTAGACGCTGGAGTCTGGGGGGGAGGGGCGGGGAGACGAGCACCAATTCTGTTCAGGCTCTGTGCATGCCCTTGGGGGGCCAACTCCCGAAGCCTCCAACCCACCACTGTCCCCACCCAACTCACTCAAACCTCAGGTTCTTGCAGTCTGCCTCTTCCTCTGGTGGGAACCCTAGCCGCGGGTGCGTCTCCCGGCCACTGCGTCCGTTGCTGGTCTCGGCGGGTGCAGGCGGCTGGAACCTGGAGGCTGAGGCTGGAACCTGGAGGCTGCGGCTGGAACCTGGAGGCTGCGGCTGGTGCAGCTCCCAGCGGGGCTTGGCGACCAGGGTGGGCGGATGCCGGCGCTTCCCGATGACTCAGGGTCCTGGTGTCCACAGCGGGAGCGGGTACTGGCGGGTCCTGGTGACCAGGGTGAGCAGATGCCAGCGGGTCCCAATCACCGCCGGTCCTCACGGCCACAGCGTGTGCTGGTCGGTCTGCGGGTCGGTCGGCGGCTTTCAGTGGCTGCACTCAAATGTGACTCAGCAGGTCAGGAGCGGAAAGTCGTCTTCCCTGACCTTTGTTTTGTTTTTCCCTGGTTGCTCTTCCGAGTTGTGTGGATTTTTTTGGTTCCACACTGTCGCTGTAGTTCTATGCTGCTCCGCTTACGCTTTTGTCGCGTTCTAGCCCTCTCTGTCTGTGAGCTCTCTCACAGTCTTCCTCCTGTGTCGGCCATCTTGCGATTCTCTCTGATAACCAAAATTTCTAAACATATAACTGTATCTATACATGCACATAGATAGGTGCAGGTACACGAAGAATATACGAAACCGCACGTTGGTTAGGCGGTGTAGGTGTGGGTCGAGCAGAAGGCAGTATTGCTGAATGATACAATGTACTTTCAACATAAAGTTTTGGCTTTTGTATTCTTTTTATTAAAATACAAGCAAACATTTATAGGTGTTTCATTCAAGTTTGATGGAATCACAGCAAAAACAGAAAAAAAATCAAATAATTTTAAGCAAAGGCAATTTTACAAGGACCAATGTTCACATGAACTAGTTTACAAAGAACATTCTTAATTAGCATACAGTTAAGATCTGTGGTATCTTTTCAAAAATCCAGGTCTTACATTTATGAGTCCCATGTATGTCTCATATCATCATTTCTTCACATCTTCTCTGATCTTGTGTCATATTGTCAGGTTGCATCCTGTATCTCCTACTGAGTTGAGCTTCTTGAAAGAAAGGTATATCCATGATATTCATTTAATGTGCCAATGTCAGCTCCTTAATAAGTTCTCTAAAAGTGAGTGTTGAATGAGTAACCGAATAGAGGTCACTAAAGAAAGAGTTGCACTGTAAATGATCTGTTATAATTATAGTTGATTCCCTGTCAATAGTTTTTTAAAGAGATTTATTTATTTTTATTAAAAAGAAAAATCAGAATTATGGCGAGAGAGAAACATCTTCCACCGACTGGTTCACTCCTCAAATGGCAACAACGACTGGAGCTGAGCTGATCTGAAGCCAGGAACCAAGAGCTTTTCCGTGTCTACCATCTAGGTACAAGGCACCAAGGCTTTGGGCCAGCCACCACTGCTTTCCCAGGTAGGGAACTGTATGGGAAGTGTAGCAACCAGGACATTGAGTCATTGCGCCAGGCTTACCTGTCAAAAGTTTTTATCAATACATGTTTTGTAGACAGTCTCCTTTCCATCAGCTTGTGAAACAGCTGGCAGTTTCAGAAAATGGATAGTCAAGAATTGATATAATTCTCTTTAGGGCCTGTACGGCTCACTGATATTTGAAGTCCTAGTTGTTTGTTCCCTATTAATGTAATAATAAGCAACTCGGAAATATCCAGCTGAATTTTAAAGACATTCTAGCCCACTCTTCCCCTGCTCTTCAGACTTAGAATTCTTCATGTCCGAAAACAATAGGGTCACTACAACTAGACCTCTTGTAAGTGATGATTTAACATAGGGAATGGTTCTTTCAGAAATCAGAGGTCTTCTCTTGCTTAAGAAAACAGTGTCTTATGTGTGGAAGAAAGGAAAAAAAGAAGATGGCCAGGTAGGTCAGAGAGTGCTATGATTTGAGCATGATTTCCCTCCCAAATGCAAGCAGGACTTCAAACTCCAAAGTGTTCAGTTAATAGTGCTGGATAGACATTCAGTGCAATAGATGTGGTGCTACTTGGGATGCTTGCATACCATGTCAGAGTGCCTGGGGTTGAATTGCTGTTTCTTTGACAACTCTAGCTTTCTGTTACTATGATCTCAGGGAGGCAGCACTACTTAGATCCCTACCATTCACATAAGAAATGAATTGAGTGCCAGGCTCTTGATTTCAGCCTGACCCAACCTGTCATTTGGGGTGGTATCTAGCAGATGAAAGACATTTCTGTCTCTAACTTCCCAATGAAAAATAAAAATAAATAAAAATTTAAAACCTTTTTAAAATTAATAATACTAATGTGTTAAATAAACTGAATATTTTTCTTACATTTTCTATTTGAATGACAGGGTGACAAAGAGAGGAATGGACAGAAAGAGATAGTCCATCTGCTGGTTCATTCCCTAGATGATGACAACAGTCACAGCTTTGCCAAGCCAAAACCAGGAGCTCACAGCTCCACCTGAGTCTCCCTTGTGGGCAACAATGACAAAATCACCTGAACCATCATCCACAGCTTTCCTAGGTACATTAGCACAGCACTGGAATAGAAGCACAGAAGTTGGAACTTGAACCCAAAACTCTGAGGGGGATGCCAGCATTGCAAGCAGTAGCCCATTGTGTCACAATGTTGCTCCAAAGATGGAAATTTCACCCAATTATGATATTTAGGAAGTAACCCTGGTGAGAATGCCTTATGTCATTGCAAGGTATAACCTTGGGTAGCAGTTCTCATAAGAAGTTTAATGATAAAAGCTGGAGTTGGCCAAATATTTCTATCTGCTTTCTGGCTCACCATGTGATCTTGCCTCTGCTGCCGTATACATCCTCAGTAGACACCAAACCAATATGGCTATGAGAGCCTGAACCCAGGGCCGTAAGCCAAAGTAAACCTGTCTCCACCATAAGTAACTTGTCTCTAGTATTTTGTTGTAGTAATAGAAAGTTGATTAATGCACAAAACAGGGAAAAACATAGATTTAATAGATTTTTGACCATTTATATTCCAAACTGAACTCTTGGAATAGTTTTGTTGTCATACCTCTGCAACTTTTTCTGTCTTAGTTCACAGCAATGCTGTTGTTTCAGTGGCTTGGAACTAAATGATTAGGGTCATCTTTAAAATTTTCTCCTTCATAATCCACATCTAATGTGTCAGGAAATCAGCTGACTCTTGCATCATAACCTCTCTAGTATTTAACTTTTTCGCAGTTCTGTCACAGCTGTCCCCTCTGTCCAAGTCTTGGTATCTCGTCTAGATCTTTCCGTTGCCTTTCACTTTAGATCTTCCATAAGTCGACGACTTCAGTGCATTTTTCACTCAATGGTTAGAATGATCTTGTTAACCAGACTTCAGTTTCTGTTTTGGTCTAATTACAACTCTCTAATGGCTTATACTTCCTTCAGAGTAAAATCTGGAATGCTTCCTGTGACTCCTGTACTACCTCATCTGGTGCCCTAAGATGGATCTTCTTATTTCTTGCCTTGCTCTACTGCTCCCACACCAGGCGCTTCTTGTCCACCCTTCAGGCACATTGTTGGTCAAACCTTTGAACATGCTCTCCCTGCTGCTTCAAATTTCCTTTTCTGTTTGGACATATTCCTCACTTCCTCATTGAGGTTTCCTCATTGAGGCCTTGCCTGGCTGGCCTAATTAAACATTAGTCTACCCTAGGTTATAATTCTTTGCACTAGATGCTCATAATCCAATATGCAGAATTTTATGTGTTCTGCTCATTGCTATATCCTCCAGATTTAGAACAATATCTAGGACATAAGTGATGATCAATATGTACTTGTTCAGTTAATGATGGATATGTCAGGAATAGAAATATGGTCTTGTGTGTGATTCTGAGCATTCTGTTTAGCATAAAACAGGACGTTTCCTTGGTCTGTGGGTAGGGAGAGAAGGGAGAGGGAAAGGTTTATATCTCTCAGTTTAACTTTGTAATCTGGGGTAGTAAGTGTTTGTTTCTTCTCTCCCAGTAAGCTCTTTATGTAGATCCTCTGAATGGTTAAAAAGCAACGATGATTAGAGAATTCAACACAATAATATCAGCCTCAAGACATTAATTACATTTATTCTAAGACATTAATTACAGTGAAAAAATTGTTTTAATTTCCTTGAAGCGAAATGCTAACTCTAGTTTTATTTATTTATTTTAAATTTTAATTTTTTTTAATGATACAGTTCCATAGGTTCAGGGATTTTGTTTATTTACTTGAAAGGTAGATTGACAGAGAGAGAGATAGGCTTATTTTATTTATTTGAAATGCAGAGTTATAAAGATGGATGTAGAGAGAGAGAAGGCTCTTGAATCAATATTTTGTTTATGATTTTAGATCAGACTGTTTTCTGCGATTCAAGATACAGAGAAATTCTAACTAGTAATGTAGTAAATATCACCAAATTCTATATGTGTGAACTTTAAAAAGTTCATGGACATACAGACTTTCAGACATGACTGGAGAATCTGGTGTCTCATAAGGAAGTATCCAAGTTTGCGTTTCAGTTCTTCCATTACTGATCCAGCACCCCCTTAGCATGCACCCTTGGAATGGATTTTAAAAGTGTTTTGCACTTACTTCTTACTTCAGTGTCACCAACTTTTTGAGGCATCTCCGAATTATATCTGCCTTGGAAAAAAACTGAAAGAAAATAAAATACTGAAATGAACATTTGTGTGTTTTAGTTATGCTTTTCTTTGAGACTCTGTCCTCATCGCATCCCTAGCGGATAAAGGGCTGATGAATAGATCATCAGGAGTCAAAAGTATGCTCTTCCTCTCCACAGACAGGGATGCTTATAAAGAACGCTTTATCTCTCTCTCCAAGCAACATTTATTCTGGTTTCAAAAGAAAAAAATGAAGACAGTGTTTACCTTGCCATTCACAGGGATCTGCTACTATTCACTCTACAGTATTCTTTAAAAATTGAGAGCAAGGTGAAGCAACTCTAAGATTATACTTATTTCTTTCTAAAAATGATGAAGAAATCTGATTCTATTACTTCTCCTCCTCTAGTCTCAAGCACAAGTCTTGGTTTTAAATGTATAGTACATTAAATATTTTAAAATACTGCAATGACTGTTTTAAGAGCGGTCACTTTCCTGTCTTGGCCACCCCTGATCAGTAGAACAATTTGCCTGTGACATTGGTTTTGTTGGAGAAGTTGCTTGTCAGTGTCCTGCATTCTCAGTCTGTACACTCTTTGGCCGCAGGGCCTGGTCATTGCTTCCCAAAGAACACTGACTCACATTTCCATTAGGCAAGTCCAAGTTGACTTAGCTGGGTTGTGTTTCAACTGCCTAATTGCTGCTTTTGGTGGATGAGGTCCCAGGTTTGGCCCACAATTCCTGAGCTCTCGGGAAAATTTGGCTCAGCTGAAACTGTCTGATAAAATGTCTTCTCGCTCTCTGGCCAGCTCTCTCAGATGCAGCCTAAATCTCAGCAACCACCATGACTTGAATTCACACTACAAAACCCGAACATTGTTTCAGCCTGATTCTGGGGTAGACCCATCTATGGTTTGATTCTAATCAGAGTCTTGGATAGAAGAGCAACTATCAACTAAACCCAAGTCATGGTATTTAGCAGCTCAAGGATCTGAAGATAGGAAGCCCATGTGGGTATTATGCAACATATGTATTCCATTTAGAATCCTTCTCTTGAGAAAATGGCTCTGACTCCTGTGTTGAAGGAACATGAAACTAACATACTCCTCTCAGCTGTATAAATATCATTTGGCAAAAGCTGTGAACTGGCACGCCAACAATCAGAATACAGTCTTTCATCTTCCTCCTAGCCTCAGCGAGGCTGCCTGCCTATATTTGACCTCTCTGGACTCATTTGCTTTATTTTATCCAATACAAGTTGAGTGCTGTAATACAGAGGCATTGAAGATAAAGAAAGAACTGACAAGGGGCCTCCCGGAGGCTACCGTAGGTACATCAGCAATGTAAAAGCTATAGGCTTTGGGGGTATTATCCATGTTTCTCAACTGAAATTAAAGATATATATTTGAGAGTCTACCTAATTTAAGCCCAAATGAAGACCTATTTTTCAATCCTCCCTTATGCGACTGACTGCCAGATGAGCCGAATTTCCCCTCACTGCTGAATGAAAAGTATTGTACTTTCAGAATTTCATCCAAGCCCTAATGAGGCACACATTTATTTCTATTCAGCACCTAGAACACAGGTGCTGCACAAAACTTCCTTTGTTTGTGATGTTCTCAGTGGTCAATAATTTTTATCTTTTTTGCTTTTTTTTCAAACTATGTGAATAAATAGTGACCTTTATTAAGTTGTTAGGTCCAAAAAACTAGTGGTAGTGTGTGTGGTGCTCAGTAGCTGTCATTGTTTTAAAATAACTTACAGTTCCTCTGTGAGTCTGCTACAGAATCCTGGCACCTCTGGGCAGCACAATTAGGTGATGTGTCTGTTATATCCAAGAGGGAGCTTGATATGACTACCTTCTGTCTTAAAGGAGCTAACGAACCCAGTAGAGAAAATACTAGAAGTATAATGAAGCAGATTATGCAGAAAGTAGAATCCTGCTCCATGATGAAAAAGAAAACTATTTTGCTGGTTAGGAAATTTAATTGCAGAAAACAGAATCCACTCTGTAAACTCTAAGCAGAAAAAGGTTTAGGAAAGAATAGTTTCTAGGAAGGTTGTTAAATCTGCACAAGCAGAAGACATGCTGAAGCATACCTCACTGTTGTGGCCTCTGCTGTTTTCTGTTCACCACATGAGATCCTAGGGACTCCGCAGTGGACTTCAGGAGAACAAAGTAGCCCTGTCATAAAACCTAAATCTCTGAGTGTAGCTGTTGCATCACCACGGCTGTTTTGGTCCTCCAGGTGTGAAGTAAGCCCCAGTGTTCACTTGAGGAACATAGATCAAAAGTGAATTAGCAGGGAAGTGGATCAAAGATGGAGCAGTTGGGACTCCAACCAGCACTCAAATATAGTATGTTCACATTGAAGCAGTAGCTTAACCTGTGGCACCACAACGCCAGCATAGTTTTCAGAAAAAAAAAAAATTGTATCAAATAATATTCTGTTTTCATTTCAAATTTAGAATGACTTTTGAGGTACCCTTGTATATGTATTTAAATTGTTGGTGTATCTCATGAGATGAAATTGTGCCATGGGCCCAGAACTATGAAGTAGTGGGTAAAGCCACCATCTGCAACACCAGAATCCCATATGGGGGCTGGTTTGAGTCCCAGATGCTACACTTCTAATCAGCTCCCTGCTATTGTGCCTAGGAAGCTGTAAAGATGGCCCAAACCTTTGAGCCCTTGCACTCACAGGAGTCTCAGAAAAAGCTCCTGACTACTGGCTTTGGTCTAGCCAGCTCCACTCATTGTGGTGATTTGAGAGTGAGCCAGTGGGTACAAGCTCTCTGTAAACTTTTGAATAAATAAATAAAGTACGTGTATATAGAAACTATTCAATAAATATATGTTTAATAACATTCAATCAATGGCAGATTATAAAAGGATATACTTGAAAATGAAGACTTATGCAAAAAAAAAAAGAAAAATTTTTAGGAGTAGCAGATGGTGATTTTTTTTCTTGTCTCCAGGCCTTTGCCCTCCCATTTGATCCATGATTTGTACTTGAAAATTCAATTAGAGAAATGTTGAAATATATATATATATATATATATATATATCCTATGGAACAATGTGCTCTCAAGCACTGGACAAATAAAGAGCAGGATCAATAGACCACACTGGTGGTCAGTTACAGCCCCAAACACTTTGATGGTACCCAATGGATTTGAAGTTACTTTAACTTTCTTTTTTCCTATGAAATAATTAGAGAGGCTATAGGGTAGATCATTTCTGTTTTATATACAAGGAATGTGACAGAGTTTCTTCCCTTGGTCATACACATGGCAAAGCTGTAACAAGAAATAACTCCAAATTCATCTGAGAAACTCCCAAGCCCTTGACCAGTTCTCATCACACCAGGTTCATGAACCCTCATTAATTTCTTTGCAAGGAACAGATCATGTTCCCAACAGCATCTATCTCTTAGTTGAGCAATGCCCCCAAATAATAAGTTTCCTTTTAAGTTGGTACAGTTGTTGAAATTGTAAGAAACTGACCTGAGATTTATAATACGTCCTTAGGGTGGAAGCGTCTTTCACATCTGTAATTAGTGTATGAAATTGCTTAATGTTTGGGTCAACAGTGACTCAGAATACAACTTTGCTCCAGCTGACAGAAAGCTACATTTTGCCTGTGGGAAAAATCTGGGGGCCGAATACGTATGAATGCAGGAACATTAGGAGGTTTGTTTATGAGCAGCTGTAACAGGGCCTGGCATGATGGCCTAGTGGCTAAATCCTTGTCTTGAATGCACTGGGAATCCATATGGGTGCTGGTTCATATCCTGGAAGCTCCATTTCCTATCCCATTCCCCGCTTGTGTCCTGGGAAAACAGTAATGGATGGTCTAAAGCCTGGGGACCCTATGCCTGCATAGGAGACCTGGAAGAAGCTCCTGGCTCCTGGGTTCAGATCAGCTCAGCTCCAGTCATTGAAGCCACTTGGGGAGTGAACCAGTGGGTGATGGAAGGTCTCTCCGTCTCTCTATATATCTGCCTTTTCAAAAAAAAAAAAAAAAAAAGAGCCGGTGTAACACTCTCACATGTTAAATGATTTGTTTGGTAGAACCACAGGAGATGGACTTCACTTAATGCAATTGTCTTCCAGTCCAAATAAAAGGAAGATCTTCCTGACAGCTGTAAAGGAGGACTTCTAGACAGATTTTCCAGAGTGTAAGTGGCTCACCACTCTCCTGAGAAGGGGAAAAGAAAGGAAGCAGTCTCCTCCAACTGAGAACCACAGACACCAGCCTAGATGAGGTTTAAGACACACTACACCAAGATGGCACCTGTGCATTTGGGAAAACAACAGAGGCAGAAGAGTTTCTCTCATCTTCCATTGTTCTTTCCTTAGAGGGGTCACAGAACTTAGGTAGGTCACACCCCAATCTTCTGTATGTCTCCGTAGAGCAGATCCTAAGACTCTCCTTCAAGAGGTGCTATCCCCATACTGAGAGGAAAAAAGACATGAAGATCTGCACAAACAGGCCTTGCCAGTTTCCTCCAGTTTAATTATCATTTGTGTCTATGACTAATTACTTCCTCATCAAAGTTTGCATAAAAATCCACAGGTTTCTCTTTCTCTTTGGGTCTTCACTTCTTTGTGAAGGCTTCTATGTCATATAAAATTTAAATAACGTTTTTTGTATTTGTTGTAATTTATCTTTCTTTATTGGGTTCTGAACCCTGAGTGTAGCAGTGGGCAAGGAATAGAATGTCTTCTCCTTTCCTCTGTTCTCATTGAACGGAGCGGGGATTGAAGTTAAAAGGCACACTTCTGTTTCCAATTGCCTGACACATGCAGGAAACCTAGAAGGACAGATTGCTTTCATTTGGATAATGGGAGATGCAGACATGTCAGCCCCATGGAAAGTGTAATTACAAAGAGTTTAATTATTTCCTTCAACAGTTCAAATATTAACATACATCCTATAGCATGTAGAAAACTTTTAAGGAACATAAAATATTAGTGGAATAGAAATACTTTTTAAAATTTAATAATAAGCAAAAATTCAGATATGGCCTCTTTCCTCTTAATTTCATGTAGGCAAAACCAAGGGAAAGATACAGGCAATTACAACTGAAACTTAATTCTTGGCGTTCTCATGTACAAGATCCTTGAACCTTCATCGTCCTAATAATCTGCATGTCTCTCTTGTTCAGCATGGGTAAATACAACCAGTATTCAAATGTGTCTGTCCTTCACACTTGAAAACTTTCAACTTATCCCCTAAAAGGTTTTCGTCCAAGACACGGTTGTTTGCTCCTCACACTTGTGATAGATTGGGATGAGACAGTAAAGGGTACTTCTGATTTTCAGCTGACTCTGGGAAGCACAAAATCACACTGTGCTTTTCCTAGGATGTGGCTTGCAATGTGCTATTCTTCCGGTAGAGTCGAACACTGAACAATTTCAGTTATTTGTAAAGTCCAGTAGACTGGATTTCTTTGTGGTCACGTGCTCCTGTGATTCCCATCGCGTGTTTCTGCACTCAGAGTGAGAGAATTTAGCAGAAAACAGACCTGACAGACTCCAGGTGTGAACACTACACCTCTTTACTGTACCCCTGCTTATGAAGCTATATATGCCAACCATATTTGTTTTCCTCAATCAATAGAACATTTTACCTACATTTGCACATTTTTTCCTGCTCACATTAATAAGTAGAATGGCAAAGTTTTCCATGGAAAATAAATAAATAAATAAACAAGTGAAGGAAGAAAACATTTATGTGCCTCCTGGGGAAGTGGCCATCCTGAATAAATGGGAACTTTGAGTGGGATTTCAGTCTGACTCAAAAAACAACAACTCTCTTTACTCAGCAAAGAGCACAATGTTCAACCTTTTCATGGAAGGATTTAGTATTCTTTTCAAAGCTACATATCAAAAACCCACACACAATGGAAACATTCCCTCTCACTGGGACATCAAAGACAAGGGAACTTGCAAACCAGGCTTTCTCAAATGAAGTCTTTTCATTGTAGCCTCAGATTTGCTCTCTGGGGATCACTGACTTAAAACCATGAAGAAGAGGGTGAGGGGCCATCATACCATTTCCATTAAAAGCAGTTGTTGATGGCCATTTTCCCATTTTCTTTCTCTTCTTCCCTATTTCACAGTAATGCTTGCATTCCAATAAAAGGAGGCTTCCTGCAATCGGCCAGATGACACTATTCTTTCCCCTAATGCCAGTTGCTTTTCAAGTGGGTGGTGGGATAACTAGGAACATTTGTTACTGGGCATACTCTTTTCAAAACCCATTAGAGCAAAGTATTCTTCCTTTTCTTTATGTGGGGATAATTTTTTTCTGTATATAATTTAATTTTCTTTGGGAGAAGACCAGTGGTCAGTAAAAAGATCACCGTCACTCCATCTACTCAACCCAAGTAAAAGAGGAATGGAGACTTTTCTTACCCAAGTGTTCTGTTTACCTTTGGGCTGGGCACTGGGAAATGCATAGGAAGGGTAGCTGCTGATGAATATTTGTGTTTTTTTCCCTCCAACTGGTACCATATGGTGGTAGGTAGATATCTAAAATGGCTCCCAAAGATTCCAGCCTTCTTGCATTTTTGCCCTTTGTAGTCCTCTCCGGTGTGTGAGCTGGACTTAATGATCCTTGCTCATAATGAAAATGGTGAAATGTCACTAGTACAGTTATGTTACAGAAGACCATGAACTTCATTTCAATAATTCTGTCTTTTGTGGCCCATTCTGTTGCCACATTGCTCTATGGGACAAATAGTGGAGGGAAGTAACATCTCTAGAGGAGCCTCAGTAGAGTAACCTGCAAGGAATAGAACCCTGCCAACAACACGAGTTAGGAAAATGATTCTTAGTGAAGTCTTCAGGTGACTGTTGCATGTTCACGCAGTTTTACCATAGTACACATTTCTGTGGACTCTTTGAAGCAGGTTCATATGCATGGATTCTAAAAAATTTTTTGGACCAAAATAAGCTTGTCTTTTAATTTTATTCTTCCCTAAACTGTTGAAGTACCTTTATGCAGAAGCAAAATATCAGAACCTGGCTTAGAACAGCAGTAATTTGTTCTCTTTGGTTTTGGAAGCTAGAAATCTTAAATCAAGTTGTCAGCAGGGCATGCTCCATCAGAAGCTAATTATATCTGTAACAAACCTGTCAAAAGTGTGAGACACCCAAGAGTGAGGATTTCAATATCTTTTGAGGGAGGAACACTATTTAATCCATAACAAAATTTTTTGGCATCAGTCAGCTGAAAGCATATGTGTAATCCTGGTTTTAGATCTTGTATTCTGCCATATTCCTTTAAAAAAATCTTTTCTACTGGGTTATTTGTCTGCTCTTAGGGTATAACTATATTATCTAAATGTCTAAGATTAAAAGTATATCTTCCAATAATGTAAGTTCTCCAACTTTACTATTATTATTTACTCTTCACCAGAAAAGTAAATACACACTTAGATGAAGGGGAAAAGTTTCTTTGGAAGGGCAGAGTAAAAGTGTGAACTTGATAAAGGTCTTGGAAGAAAAGAATAGGAAATATGGAGGTCAAGTTACATCACCTACTTTATGAGTCAGTACATGCTACATCCAGCTGGGAAAGAATGCTCTTTGGAATGTGGTTCATATATGCCAGTGTATGGCACACAACTTTCAGCAGCTCAGTGAGAAGGACCCAGATTGTTTGATTCTGAGTCCAGGCACGTCTTGAAGGTGGGAAAGTTTGGAACACTATAGAGGCGGTAAAGACTTGATTTAAAATCACTAGTTTTATGAGATACGGATCAAGAGGACAGAGATGTAGTCAGACGCTCCACAGGGGTGATTGCCCTGAACAGTGGAAATCTGAAAACTGAATGTGTGAGGGTCAGCTATAATTATCAAACCACTTCCCGGACATTCCCCAAACATGTACACCCTCATACTTAAGTTAAGACTGCCATTTCTCTCCTTGTGCTACTGAATGAGACTATGTTTTTGCTTTTATGTAACCCAGTTGAGATTCCCATAAATTTTGGGGATAAACAGCCTGAATTTTTTTTTGGTTTTTTTTTTTTTTTTTGGTTTTGGTTTTTGTTTTCTTCAGACAAACCACATGAAGAATCCTGGCACCAGACTGGCATTGAGACGCCTCCTTCATCTTGTAAATGCAGACCTGGGAATGATTTGTAGTAGGTTTAATAAAGGGACTCTTCTCTACCAATTATTTCTCCTCAAAACGACAGAGCCAAATGTCCTGTCTTTGGTAAAGCACTCCATCATTTAGCATCCTTCCTAGTGAGAAATGCCCAAATCTAACTCTTTCTGTTAAAGTCTTGTTCCCTCTTGGTCTCTGGGGAAATAATGAACATAAACCAGATTGAAAGATCAAATTAGCTTCTCCCTTTAATTTTACACTTACTTTCTTCCTTCATATCCGCAACACAATTTGCTCCCATGCCCTTATCTGTATATTTTTACTCCACGCCCCCAACCCCACAGCCCAAGTACGGGAAGCATGTCTTTTGTTCACTGTTTCATACCGAGAGCATAGTCCTGTGTCTAACACATAGTAGGCTATCAAGAAACATCTGTTTTATACATGAGTGGGACCAAAGGGAAGAGCTACAGTTTTGAACCCTAGTTCTTCTTTAGTGCTGGCCATTACTTCAAGAAGGCCTGCCATGATATGTTAGGTATAGTCAGGAAATAATTTAGTTGCATCAGCTTTGTCCTTTCCATGTATGAGGAATGCTCAGATTAGTTCTTTAAAATCTCTCACCTGGGCACAAGAGGCATTTGGCCACACTCATCAATTTCACAAAACCATACCATATTAAGCTTATAAAATAGTACACTCAAGGCTA
Source organism: Ochotona princeps (assembly GCF_030435755.1). Lineage (NCBI taxonomy): Eukaryota > Metazoa > Chordata > Mammalia > Lagomorpha > Ochotonidae > Ochotona > Ochotona princeps. The sequence goes on from NC_080832.1 coordinate 38,030,511, forward strand.
GAATGAACCATGTAGCATTGGATTTGATTTGTAAACATGATTATGAGCTCATATTTAGCTTAACATAAATCCTGCTGGATCAATATAGAAAGAGTTGTAGATATGTGCACATACACTAGCTAGTAAGCATACGTGTATTTCCCCAATGTGTCTTGAAGCAGTTGTAAAACTCTTGGTTTCCTAACATTGCTTCCAATAAGTAAAACTAGGGATTTTTTGCAGAAGTGAGTGGTAATGCTTGACAAGGTAATATGCAAGATTGTTTGGATGATCTTGTAGTGTCAAAAACAAGAAGATGCTCAAGTAAAATAATTTTGGTATGTCAAAGGGCATGGGAGTATAATAAAGTGACAAAGACCAAAGTTTAAATAATTTATAAAGCAAAATAAGTTGAGTATCATTGAATTACAACCTCCAAATATAAAACAAATATTCAAAGCTCCACAGTTTACAACAATGATGGAGAGACTAAATAAATGAGAGGGAAGAAATAAATCTGAACAGTGGCATCCCAAATGATTTGTGTAGCTGCTCTGTCTGCAATGAGATGGAGGACATGACCCTACTTTTTAAGTGTGACTTTGCTTAGTGGCTAGTCAAATAGTCACAGTTAATAGAAAAACCTGGAAAACATTCCCTTAGCCAGGTGGTCAAGGTTAACATCATCAATGATAAGTCACATGAGAGTATTTGCCCTTAATATGGTAATGTTGGTAATGGTGCTTCATTTCGGTGATCTTCCTTCCAACATGCCATGATCCCAGTCTGATCACAAGTCCTAAATGAAGGACATTCCCCAGCAGTTGTCACGGCTTTTCTGGAAAACATGCACAAGCGAAGCTGGTGAACTTTCAAATTCTGGAGAAGGAGAAACATCATATCAATGTAATGAAGTTTCCTGGGTGGGGCCCTAGAACAGAAATCACTAATAGAATCCTGATGATGCATAGAATTTATTTAACAATCTTGTATCAACATTGTTCCACTGATGGTAGTAACAAATGCACCACAGTATAGGGAGATTTTACTAATATAGGAAACTTGGTGAGGAATATGCAATTCAAACTTTCAGATTTCTTAAATTGTTCTAAAATTTAAAAAGAAACAACAAAATCAAACACACATACACACATACAACTAAAACACATTTACTGCCTCTTACTTCAGCCCATCCAAAATCATGGAGGTCAGAGGAAATTCAAGTCTGTTAGAGTTCATGTCCATAAGTATGACACAGATGAAATGAGCCAACCAAAACAAATCCCATCATCAAACAGATGCCAATATCTATTTCCAGTCAGAGATGTCTGATGGAGATCACACTGTCCTGAATCCTTATATTTATTAATAAACAATGTTAAACAACATAGCAACTTCGTGAGTGAACTATTTCTAAACTAATTGTATAGATGTGATTTATCTCACGCACACACACACACACACACCGAGGAACATGCAAATAAGCTAGGATGAGCAAAACACAAAGTGAAATTGTTGTCTTCATTCAAAAAGTACTTCCTAAGCACCTGCCTCGTAGGCCTCGTAGGCAGTGGAGAGGAGTTCAGGTAATGATATGAGCTCAGGATACAGACAAGTGAATAAAACAAAACACTTAGGGTTTCCTCTACAATGAAGGAGATTTTGAAAACACACACACACACACACACACACACACACCCCTTTACCTCTCTTGGCCTCTTGCTTTATCCTAGCCTGACACTGGCCATTGCAACAATATTGGGAAGTGAGCCAGCAGATAGAAGGTCTCTTGCTGTCTCTCCTCTCTCTTTAAACTACCAGTCATTTATAAGTAATCATACCTGGCACAATAATCAATCTGGAGGACTTTCAGGGTCCAGTCAGCATGAAGGGAGTTTGCAAGCTGCCAGCTATAACCTAATGGTGATCAAAATGCTGAACAAACTAAAAGCAACTTTTGCTAGATCCTTCAGTGGGAGGAGTCTACAGGGTAAACCTCTGTCCCCAAAACTGGACAGGCTGAAGAGAAAGCCAGGGTACCAAAGTAGTAACCCATAAGAATACACCTGTCTTCTTTGAGCACTGGTACTGGGATAGGAGAATCTGAGCACTAACTGATAACACAGAGGTGTAGGATGGACATGTCTGTGGTAAAAACCTCAGCACCCTTCTCTCCCAGCAAGTTTGTATGAGTTCACTACTCTGCTCTACCAGGTTCACATATTGCATCAAAAAACTTTCTTTTGTACCTCTAGCAGGAGAGAGTAATAGGAACCAATGTGAGAAGTGCTGCAACTTCCTGTTCTCAACCGGTGTCTGCTCCAGAGAAACAATTTTATTTGTATTTTTATCAGAGCCTAGTCCTCCTGGAAAAGTGAAATGTACACCTCTAAATTTCCCCTTCCAACCTTCCAGTTCTGCCAAAGGCTGGGAGGAGTGGCTAAACTGAGAGGTGCTTGTGTAGCTCATAGCCAATCATGGAAATACAGAATGAGCAGCAGACATTGTGGCATAGCAGCTAAAGCTGTCGCTTGTGGGTCTGGCACAATGACTGAATAGCTAAATCCTCACCTTGCAAGAGCCAGGTGTCTGGGCTGCTCCACTTTCCACCCAGATTCCTGTTTATGGTCTAGGAAAGCAGAAAATGACCCAAAGCTTTGGGATCCTGCACCTGCATGGGAGACCCTGAGGAGGCTGCTGGCTCCCGGCCTCAGATTGGCTCAGTTCTGGCCATTGCAGCAATTTGAAGAGTGAAGCAACAGGTGGAAGATCATTGTCTCTCTTCTCCATAAATCTGATCTGCCATTCCAATTATTAAAAATAAAATTAAATTTAAAAAAATAAACCAGTCATCTGCAAGCCTTATAAATCATGTCTGCACTGGTTTATCAACTGCTTCAATTCCAATCCAGTTCTCTGTTCATGGCTTGGGAAAAGCAGCAGCTGCTGGCCCACCTGCTAAGGCCCCTGGCATCTACATGAGAGACCTGGGTGAAGTTCCTGACTCCAGCCTGACACTTCAGCCTGACACCACCCTAACCATTGCAGTCATATGAGGAGTGAAATAGCAGCTAGAAGGCCTCTTGCTCTCTCTCTTTTCTCTGTAACTCTGACTTTCAACAAAATTTTAAAATATATTTTAAACAAGGAGTATAGATTTATTTGCCTTCCACACATCTAAGGCTTATTTATGGGAATTGTCCTCAAAAAGTAGATCATGTTCGGCCTTCCATAAAAAAAAAAAAAAAAAAAAAAATGTAGCAAAGCATCCCAGAAGACTAAAAGGTGTTTGAAGACCCCTAAGAATAAGAAGTATCAAAATTAGACATGGCAGGGATATTGAAATGATGAGAATGACTTCAAAACAACTCTGGTTTTTATGCTAAGGACTCTAAAGGAAAAAGTCAACATAGGAGAACAAATATGTAACTTAGGCAAATAGCTGAAAATGTTAAGAAAGAATGAAAAAATAAATTATGGAGAACAAAAACACTATATCTGAAGTGAAAAATGACCCAGAGAGGCTGATAAATAGATGCAGTTGCAGCTGAGTAAGAGACCTCTAAGCGTGACTGTGTGAATAGGAGCTGCTGAAACTGGAAGGCTGTGAGAAAAGCGGCAGAGAAACATACTGAGAAATGAAGATACATTGCAGTATGCAGATCTACTCCCCAATAAAAAAGAAGACTCCCAATGAATTGCTAAATGTACCTTGACAATAAGATACTAGATTTTCTACCATTACCTATATCTGCAATGCCAGGATATACTTAAATAGCATAATGTTGGGCTTGTGACTATTGCTGAAGGACTGTATTATTCTAATACTACGGGGATATGTTGGGGAGGAGAATGGGGAGTGAGGAAGCGGAGGTGGAGGGGGGAATCCCTATGCCTACCACACCAGATCATGGAAAATAACAATATTAATAAGAAATACAACAAAGAACTAAGGAAAACCTCAGAATATCCCAGGACTGTGGGAAGAGCCTCAAAAATTGTCACATGTGTGTATTAGGATGATCAGAGGAGATAATATAAAGGGATAGAGTCATGCATGAACCAGCAACGCCTGGAAATTGCCCCAAAATTGATATCAGATACCCAACAATAGATTTAAGAAGCTTGGAGGACACTAGGCAAGAAAAAGGCCAAACAGGCTGCACTTGGGACTATTATAGTTAAGCCACAGAAGATAGGAATAGGGAAAATATTGAAAGTAGATAGAGAAAAAGATCTCATCTATAGAGAAGCCAAAGTTGGAATTAATCACACCTTTTCTTCAGAAACTCTACAAGCATGAAGAATGTAGAATGAAATAGTCAAGATGTTTAGAGGAAAATAAATAACAAAACCCTAGGAGTTAGAATTTTATAAAAATTTGCATTCAAGAGTAAGGAGAAATAAAGACTTTCTCAAACACACACTGAGGTAGTTCGTCACCAGTAGATCTGCCTTATAAGAAATGTTCATAAAAGTTTTTCAAAGGGAAAGAAATTGAAATAGGTCAGAAACTTAGATCTAAGTAAAGAAAGGAAGAAAGGGAAGTAAAAGTTCATATTATTATTATTAATGGTCATAATTCATATTATTATTATTAATGGTCATAATTCATATAAGGGTACTTTACAAAATTCATGGAAGATATTCATTATCTTTTAATTCCATGTTTCCATAAGCTTTTTAAATTTCCCATCATGTATGTCCATATGTTACAAACATGCATATGTATGTATGAATATTACATATGTATTATATGTATTACAGAAATTAGTACTAGCAATGATACAAGGGGTGACAAGGAGGTTTTAAGAATATGCTGTTACAACCATGAAGACTCCCAGACCTTCACCACAAACTACTAATACGAGCAACAAGGACTATATCCCAACTGCCAAGGAGGCCACAGGGAATTGGATGCCCTCGGAGGCCGAGTACTCTGAGGTCACCCACCCCTAACCGGAGCTCCCGCAGGGGATGGAAGAAGTCCAAACACTACCGCGCAGAAACCAACGTCATCGGAATGACAACCAGAAGCCCTGAGCGGTCCGCAGAAACAGAAGAACAACAAACGTCCCTCGGGACCAGGGAGGAGAGCTTTCTCTGGACCGAGCCTGGCTCCACCTCTGGACCCCCACCCTCCCTTGCAATGACCATCAGGATCGCTCCGAAAACCCCTCACAGCAAACAAACAATCATACAAACTAAAAAAAACCTAAAATAAATAGACAAACAACAAAAAGTAGAGCTTGAAATCTGACAGGAAAGAGCTGGCATGGATTGGCTAATGCCTCGCTGGGTAGGACACAAAGATTAGTCACTCCTTACCATGGTGTTGGGGACTTTCCTGCACACCCCCCCCCCAAAAAAAAAAATGTTCTGCACCTTAACTGCTGACAAATGTCTTGTTAGAGTTACAAGCCAGTCTAGATTATCCTAAAATCTGCCAAGATCAGTAAAATTAGACTTCAACACAACAAATGGCTAAATACTAAAATGAAATAGACACGAGACAGCTGAATGGTACCTTATAGCCATTTTAAGGTATATAGCAGCTGGTCCTGTATATGAACTAAAATTGAAATGTCAATGAGCTAATCATAGGTTGTGGTTAAGAACTTGCTTCTTTTTTGTTTTGTTTTGTTTTGTTTTGTTTTGTTTTGTTTTTTTTAACATACTGGTTACGCAAAACCTTGTCAATTCCATAATGTTACAAATTGCTGTTAATGTTATATTGAGACTCTTAATTGACTGGGATGATATTCTACCAGCTCTGACTTTGGACCAGAAATGGTCTCCCCAAGAAACTGTTCAACCCATCTGGACAATGAGTAGCTGGACTCTATGCTGGGTATATGTTTGCAAGGAAAGAATCTTGATGGAATTTGAACTGTAATACTGCATCAAGGTGGAGGAATCCACCAGGGGGGAGGGGTGTGGGGAGGGGTGGGGGGATTCCCAGAGCATATGAAACTGTCACATAATGCATAATAATTACTAAAAAAATTAAAAAAAAAAAAAAAAAAAGAATATGCTGTTAGTCCAGCTCCCTGCTTGTGGCCTGGGAAAGCAGTTGAGGACGGCCCAATGCATTGGGACACTGCACCCACGTGGGAGACCTGGAAGAGGTTCCTAGTTCCCGACTTCAGATCGGCGCGCACCGGCCCGTTGCGGCTCACTTGGGGAGTGAAACCTCGGATGGAAGATCTTCCTCTCTGTCTCTCCTCCTCTCTGTATATCCGGCTTTCCAATAATAATAAAATCTCTATTAAAAAAAAAAAGAATATGCTGTTAGAATGATTGTCTCTCCATGTCTTTGGAAGGTTAGCTCTAGGACCACCTTATCAATCAAAAACTTAGAAATAGATACTCAGGACTTTACATAAAATGACATAACATTCACATGCAAGTTATGTAACTTGGTACACTTTATTCTGCTGTTGATTATATACCTAAGATAACGTGAATGTAATAAAAATAGCTGTTGTATGGTATTGTTTAAGGAATAACACCAAGAAGTCCTACGCATGATCAGTATAGACACCATTATTTTGATCTTTTTGGTCTGCTATTGTTTGGATCTGTGATACAGTCCACAGTATGGTGGACAGATTTTCGAAAAGTATTTTTGTTCAGTTCTGCGTCATCTGATCTTCTGACCTAGGTTTGAATTTTTTGTTAATATGTATAGCAATCTCTAGGTCAATCACTAAAAATATTTTTTAAGCAAAAGGATTCATTTGAAAGACCCAGAAGAGTCAACACAATGTTAAAGGAGAATAGTCAAAGAAATTACACAACTGAAAGACCCAACCTAAAGCTAGATGGATCAAATAGATTAGCAGAGCAGAGTAGAATGCTCAGATATAAATGCGTATAGATACACTCAACTGATCTCTGACAAAGAAGCAAAATAAACACAATGGAGCAATGACAGTCTTTTCAACAAGTGAGGATGGTGGAACAGCTGGAGTCATGCAATTACCCAACAGTGGATCTAGACACAGGTGCTATACGCACGTTCCAAAAAATGAGCTAAGAGTATAGTAAGGTGTAAGTTAAAATGCAAAACTACAAATTTTCTTGGGGGAGATTCTAGATAACTTATTCTATTGCTCATTTTTTGCCTTTTTAATAATTTTTTTATAATCTTACATAGTTGATTAGGGTACGAAGGGTCAAGGACTACAGGAAAGTATGTAATACCATTATTTTCACACTAATATCATCACTCCCCCCCCCCCCCCCGTATCTGGAGTCAGGAGAGAAATAAAGGGAAAAGCCCCACCCAGATTCCCTCCCATCCCAGGTCCCTGATGTGAGGCACACCCCAAGGGTCCTGCTTAAGCAGTTTTCATAGTTCTGAGTTGCTGCCAATCTCGCTGTTCCAATTGCGATGAAATCTACTCAGAATCTACTGGCTGACATAATCCCTTCATGGTTGTCTCTGAGTTACCCCTGATTTTTGAGGCATTTGCAAGGCAAGCAAGTGGATGGATGATGTCTCCCTTTCTCTTTTTTTTTCCCTCTCTATTTCTACCTTTCAAACAAAAGAGTATTTTTAAAGAGGGATACTGATAAAACAATATTCAATAGGGTTATGAATGTAGTGCTCACTGAGTATAATACCAACCATGTTATCTACATTCTCTTATTTAATATTTTCACAAGACAGGCATTTTAAATCCCCGTCTTCCCCCAGTTTAAACATGAGGAGATTCAGCATCTAGAAAGTCAAGCACCTTTCACAAAGGCACAGAACTAACAAGAGATGGGGTCCAGTGATCTTAGGACTAAGTCCCTTCTTATCCCTTTCCCTCTGCAGATCAGCTGAAGGAAAAGGGACAAGCTAATGTGAGGGTGATGAGCAATGCCTCAAACATTAAAAGACTTCTCAGATGAAAAATATTTCCTCTTGGTCCCAAAGAAGAACATGCTAAAACCACAAGGAAGAAAATTCCACATAAATAAAAAGGATGACACTCGAACAAAGAATCCTTCTCAAGTTAATAAAGGCTACCTTGGTTTACAGCCATCGCAATTATTTAATGCTTTCAAAAGGGAGAATACAGAGGAGATGTTTCAGAACTGTTTTCTGAGCTATAGATATTGCCCAATTGTTTCTAAAGTCAATTTAGTGGAACATTTACAGGATTTTTTTTATTAATTATTTTGCATTATGTGACAGTTTCATAGGCTCTGGGAATTCCCCCACCCCTCCTCACACCCCTCCTCCCGGTGGATTCTTCCACCTTGATGCAGTATTACAGTTCAAATTCAATCAAGATTCTTTCCTTGCAAACATATACCAAGCATAGAGTCCAGCTACTTATTGTCCAGATGGGTTGAACAGTTTCTTGGGGAGACCATTTCTGGTCTGAAGCTAGAGCTGGTAGAATATCATCCCAGTCAATTAAGAGTCCCAATATAACATCAACAGCAATTGGCAACGTTATGGAATTGACATGGTTTTGAGTAACCAGTATGTTAAAAAAAAAAAAAAAAAGCAAGTTCTTAACCACATCCTCTGATTAGCTCATTGACATTTCAATTTTAGTTTATATACAGGACCGGCTGCTATATACCTTAAAATGGCTATAAGGTACCATTCAGCTGTCTCGTGTCTATTTCATTTTCGTATTTAGCCATTTGTTGTGTTGAAGTATAATTTTGCTGATCTTGGCAGATTTTAGGATAATCTAGACTGGCTTGTAACTCTAACAAGACATCTGTCGACAATTAAGGTGCAGAACATTTTTTTTGGGGGGGGGGACGGGGTGTGCAGGGAAATCCTCAGCACCATGGTGAGTAGTGACTAATCTTTGTGTCCCACCCAGCGAGGCATGAGCCAATCCACGCCAGCTCTTTCCTGTCAGATTCCAAGCTCTACTTTTTGTTGTTTGTCTATTTATTTTAGGTTTTTTTTAGTTTGTGTGATTGTTTATTTGCTATGAAGGGTTTTCGGAGCGATCCCGATGGTCATTGCGAGGGAGGGGGGGTCCAGAGGTGGAGCTAGGCTCGGACCAGAGAAAGCTCTCCTCCCTGGTCCCGAAGGACGTTTATTGTTCTTCTGTTTCTGTGGACCGCTCAGGGCTTCTGGTTGTCTTTCCGATGACGTTGGTTTCTGCATGGTAGTGTTTGGACTTCTTCCATTCCCTGCGGAAGCTCCGGTTGGGGGTGGGTGACCTCAGAGTACTCAGCCTCCGAGGGCATCCAATTCCCTGTGGCCTCCTTGGCAGTTGGGATATAGTCCTTGTTGCTCATATTAATAGTTTGTGGTGAAGGTCTGGAAGTCTTTATGGTTGGGATCCAAGCTTCCTCCTTACCACCTGCTCCACTATGGAGCGCCCCCCTGCTCCACGCACATGACCTCCTGTTAAGAGGTTGTCAGGATCGCACCCGATTCCCCCCTCATGCATTGGTATAGTAGTTTTACTATTGTTTAGTGCCGCTTTGAGTCTGTTGTCTATGAATTACCAGATTTGATCTTGATAGACTATATTGTACTTCTTCCTCACTCTTTTTATGGTCCTGAAAGACTTCCCTGCACTCTCTCCCCATTACGGATTAACATAGCGTATTGAGGGTATAGTAGGTTTTACAGTTTTTCGATGTAGATCTTAAGTGTTATGACATTAATTGTTGGTTTATAGATTATACAGCATTATCTTATTGCATTGGATACAGGTTGTTAGAGATTGCACTAATATTACAATATACAGGTACTATCTTCCAAGTTGTCATCTTTTCATCTCAGATTAAGGCAAACGTGGTATTTAACCTTTCGGGATTGGTTCATTTCTCTTAGCATGATGGATTCCAGTCAGGCCCATTTGACCACAAAGAACTGCATTTTGTTTTTTTTAATAGCTGAGTAGTATTCCATAGAGTAGATGAACCATAGCTTTCTTATCCAGTCTTCTATTGAAGGGCATTTTGGTTGCTTCCAGGTTTTTGTGATTGTAGATTGTGTTGCTATGAACATAGGCGTGCATGTTGGTTTCTTGTGTAGGAGATGTTTTGGATATATCCCTAGGAGTGCTATTGCTGGATCATATGGTATGTTGATTTTCAGTTGTTTGAGTATTCGCCAAACTGATTCCCATAGAGGCTGTACAAGTCTGCAGTCCCACCAGCAGTGGAGAAGGGTTCCCTTTTCCCGACATCCTCGCCAGCAAGTGTTGGTGGTATTATGTATGTGTGCCATCCTTAGTGGAGTTAGGTGGTACCTCATTGTTGTCTTCATTTGGATTTCCCTTATTGCCAGGGAACTTGAGCATTTTTTCATATGCTTGTTTGCCATTTGGGTTTGTTCTTTTGTGAAATGTCTGCCCATTTCCCGTGCCCATTTCTTGAGCAGTTTGTTTGTTCTGGTGTTTTGGTTTCTCTGGAGATCTTTGTATATTCTGGAGATCAGCCCTCTATCTCCTATGTAGTGTGCAAAGATCTTCTCCCATTCTGTAGGTTGTTTTTTTTACTTTGTTGATTGTTTCTCTAGCTGTACAGAAGCTTCTTAGTTTGATGAGGTCCCAATTGTTTATTTTGGTCTCGATTTCTACTACTTTTGGAGTCCTTTTTAGGAAGTCAGGGCCTACTCCTAAGTGTTGCAGTGTGTTTCCAACATTTTCTTCCAAAAGTTTGAAGGTTTCTGGATGTAGGTTTGGGTCTTTTATGCATTTAGATTTGATCTTAGTGTATGGTGAGAGATGTGGGTCTATCTTTTTGTTTCTGCAGGCTATCAACCAGTTGTCCCAACAGCATTTATTGAACAGACCTTCCCATTTGCTTGGATTGTTGTCTGTCTTTTTGTCGAAGATTAATTGACTGTATCTGTGTGGGTTTCCATCCGTTGTTTCTATTCTGCTCCACTGATCTTCCCCTCTTTCTTTGTGCCAGCACCAGGCTGTTTTGATAACCACTGCCCTATAGTATGTCCATAGATCCGGTACTGTGATTCCCCCTGCTAACTTCCTGTTCTTCAGAGTGGTTCTGGCTATTCGTGGTTTTTTGTGTTTCCAGATGAATCTGTGTATCATTTTTTCCAGTTCAATGAAGAATGCTGTGGGTAATTTGATTGGGATTGCGTTGAATGTATATATTGCTTTTGGTAGTATAGACATTTTGATGATATTAATTTTGCCTATATAGGAGCATGGGATGTTGTTCCATGTTTTGAGGTCTTGTTCTATTTGTTTTTTTGAGTGTTTTGTAATTTTCTTCATAAAGGTCTTCTATGCTTTTGGTTAAATTTATTCCCAGATATTTCATGCTTTTCTCTGTTATTTTGAATGGTATCTTGTTGGTTAGGTCTTCTTCCATCTTGCGGCCATTTGCATACACTGTGGCTGTTGATTTTTGTTCATTTATCTTATTTTTATTTTTTTTAAAGATTTATTCATTTTATTACAGCCAGATATACACAGAGGAGGAGAGACAGAGAGGAAGATCTTCTGTCCAATGATTCACTCCCCAAGTAAGCCGCAACGGGCTGATGCGCGCCGATCCAAAGCCAGGAACCTGGAACCTCTTCCGGGTCTCCCTCGCGGGTGCAGTGTCCCAATGCATTGGGCCATCCTCAACTGCTTTCCCAGGCCACAAGCAGGGAGCTGAATGGGAAGTGGAGCTGCCGGGATTAGAACCAGAGTCCATATGGGATCCCGGGGCTTTCAAGGCGAGGACTTTAGCCACTAGGCCAAGCCACCGGGCCCGATTTTTGTTCATTTATCTTGTATCCTGCCACTCTGCCAAATTCTCGTATGAGCTCTAGGAGTCTTTGTATTGAGTTTTTGGTTCTTCTATGTAAAGAATCATGTCGTCTGCGAATAGTGAAAGCTTGACTTCTTCATTTCCAATTTGGATTCCTTTGATTTCTTTGTCTTATGGCTTCTGCAAGTACCTCTAGGACTATATTGAATAGCAGTGGTCATAGTGGGCAGCCTTGTCTTGTTCCAGATCTCAGTGGGAAGGGATCCAGTTTTTCTCCGTTTAGTATGATGCTGGCATTGGGTTTTTCATATATTGCTTTGATTATATTGTGGATTGTTCCTTCTATCCCCACCCTGGTTAGGGTTTTTAACATGAAGTGGTGTTGAATTTTGTCAAAGGCTTTTTCTGCATCTATTGATACTATTATATGGTTTTTGTTTTTCAGTTTTTGGATGTGATGTATCACATTTATGGATTTCCGAATGTTGAACCATCCCTGCATTCCCTGGATGAAACCTACTTGGTCTGTATGGATGATCTGTCTGATGTTTTTTTTTTGTATTCTGTTGGCTAGGATTTTGTTGAGAATCTTAGCGTCAACGTTCATCAGGGAGATCGGTGTGTAGTTTTCCTTCTCTGTTAATTCTCTATTCGGTTTGGGGATTAAGGTGATATTGGCTTCATAGAATGAGTTTGGAAGAGTTGCTTCCTTTTCTATTGTTTTGAAGAGCTTGTAAAGGATTGGGGTTAGCTCTGGTTGGAATGTTTTGTAGAATTCTGCGGTAAAACCATCTGGGCCTGGGCTTTTCTTTCTTGGGAGCTCTTTAATCACTGATTCTATTTCTGATTCAGTAATGGGTTTATTCAGGTCTTCTGTTGCTTCTGGGGTGAGTTTTGGTAAGTGGTGAGAGTCTAGGAATCTTTCCATTTCCCAGTGGTTATCGGATTTGTTGGCGTATAGTTCTTTGTAATAATTTCTAATTATTTCCTTAATGGTAGTAGTGTCTGTTGTTATGTTGCCTTTTTCATCTTTGATGCTGCTAATTCTTGCTTTGTCTTGTTTTTTCTTTGTCAATCGGGCCAGTGGGGTATCTATTTTGTTTATCCTCTCAAAGAACCAACTTTTTGATTCATTTATTTTCTGAATGGTTTTTTTAAATTTCTTTCTGATTTAGTTCTTGTCTTGTTTTGATAATTTCTTGTTTCCTCTTGTTTGTTGGGTCCTTCTGCTGTTGCTTTTCCAGTTCCTGGAGGTGTGTGCTTAATTCCTGCATTTGTTGCCTTTCTTGGGCTTTGACGTGCATGCTAATTGCAATAAACTTATCATGTAACACTGCTTTGGCAGTATCCCATAAGTTTTGGACTTTTGTATCTGGGTTTTTGTTGGTTTCCATAAATTTTTTGATCTCGTCTTTAATTTCTTCTCTGACCCATTGTTCGTTTAATAGCATATTGTTCAGCCTCCAGGAGTTTATGTGTTTCCTGGGACATTTTGAGTTGTTGATTTCCAGTTTCACTCCGTGATGGTCTGAGAAGGTACATGGTATGATTCTGATATTTTTGTAGTTAGTTAAACTTGCTTTGTGACCTATTATGTGGTCTATCAGGATTATTTTTAAATGAATAGGAAAAATTACGAAGTATGTGAAGTATAACAATTGTGAAATTGGATTTTTTTTTAAGATTTTATTATTAGTGGAAAACCGGATATACAGAGAGGAGGAGAGACAGAGAGGAAGATCTTCCATCCAATGTTTCACTCCCCAAGTGAGCCGCAACGGGCCGGTGCTGTGCCAATCCAAAGCCAGGAACCAGGAACCTCCTCCGGGTGTCCCATGCCAGTGCAGGGTCCTAAAGCATTGGGCCGTCCTCAACTGCTTTCCCAGGCCACAAGCAGGGAGCTGGATGGGAAGTGGAGCTGCCAGGATTGGAACCAGTGCCCATATGGGATCCCGGGGCGTTCAAGGCGAGGACTTTAGCCACTAGGCCACGCCGCTGGGCCCTGAAATTGGATTTTGTTTTATGGGTGCATATGTGTTCACTGGATTGTAAACATATATTCACTGTGAGTGATTAAATAAATGTGAAAGTTATTGACTTAAAGAATTAGCCACAAACTTTGGCAGTTGCCTCTGATATTTAATGAACAGAAAAAAGAAATAACATAATGAGCTTTTCAGTAAGTTAAATCTGTTCAATTTAAACAATCATTTTTTTAGTCTGAAATTATGAGCTTTAAAATGTATGTGCTGCTACATCCCTTATTTCTCTAAATGATGAATAATAGCTGGTGTTTTTAAACATAATCACAAAAATGCTATCCATCCTACAAAATCTTTTACCATTTACTTGTCACTCCCACCATCATAAGTCAGAATCTATGTCTCCTCCCTTTACCTCTGGGCTGGGTATGTATATGTATTCAGTAGTACAATGTAGTACAAATGATGCTATGTAACTTCCAAGGGACTTAGGAAGTCAGCAGTTTCCACTCTCACCTGATAGAATGATTCTTCTTAAAAACCCAGTTTCCACCTAGTGAGGAGGCCCAAGTCCCCATATGAAAAGTTTATGTATAGAAGAAGCAATGTCCTTTTGCTGATAATCGCTTAGCAGATATATGTGGCTTTCTATTGAACTTCCAGCCAAGGACTGAAGCAAATGCTAATGACCAAGAATTCAATTCTTTCAATTCAAATCTTCCTGCTGACACAGAAGAATTAACAGAAGGATGTCACCATCTTGGTGCTGATATTCCTGAGGCTGAATGTGTTGTTTCCTTTATTGGTGGCATTTATGTAAGATAAAGTCTAGAAGAGAACAATTTTGTTTATTATTAGACTTTAAGTGTAGTTACATCAATGCTAATCAAGCAATCCACTAATACATTGTTTTAGGATCTAATCAAAACATGTCTTTTTGAGTTAATAACTTAAGAGGTAATTGAGCAAAATATTTTTAAAGACTTATTATGGAAGTCGGAGCTTCAGAGAAACAAAGAGAGACGGAAAGAGAGACAGACCTTCCTCCTGTGATCTGCTCTCCAGATGACTACGATGACCAGGGATGGGCCAGGTTGAGTTCAGGAGCATTTTCCAAGTCTCACATGTGGGCCCAGGTCTCCCATGTACGCGCAGGGGCCCAAACACTCAGACCATTTTCTGCTGCTTTACACAGATCATTAGTTGAGAGCTAGATTGTAAATGGAGCAGCCGAAACTCATACTGCTGCCCATATAGGATACCGATGTAGCAGCAATACCTTTACCCATCGTGCCACAGTGCCAGCCCCCACTTGACCAAAACATTTGCTGTAATTCTTCACTTTTATGAGTTTCTTATTATGGATATAGGCTTCTAATATCTATTTGGGAGATTGCTAGAAGTTGTCTATGTAGATCCTGGAAAATGATCTTTGAAAGTCATAAAATTCATTTTATATCCATAGATATTCCTTTTAGAAATTGTTTATGTTATAACAATTATCCCATCTTTACCACTGAGTACCTTAGAAACATCACATTTTCAATGGCATGAATATATATGATATTTAAACAACTGAGTTGTCCTAATTGCCAAATATGTATAAAACTATGTTAAATCTACTTACCACCTAATTTAAAATTACTAATGTTTTCAATTATCTTAAAATATAGACCTACATAAAAATTAAATTGTGTTAGCAACTTGGAAACTGTTAAGACTTATTTATTTAATGATTGCAAAAGATTCACTAGCTTGATCAAAGGTTTTGTAACACCAAGAGAAAAATGTTTATAGCCTGGAAAATATTTAATCCTGTGATGTGATTCCATATGATCAAGAGATTGCACAGTATCACTGCAGTGTGCCTCCTCATTCATAGAGAAATGGGGTAGTCTTTGGGCAGTAATAAACCCTGTATTAACTTTGACTTTTTGGATTTGATGGTTCTACATCATAAAAAACATCTTTATCAAATTAGCAATATTGTGGTAGATGGCCATAGGAATTCCCTATCCATATGATTGAATTAAACCAAGCACATATTTTAAAGGAAATAAACATTTTCATTTTTTATATTTAGTTTCTGGCTTTTCAGCCACATTTTATTTGATGTTGGACCTGCTAATGTGCTAAAACCAAAAATCATTTCAACAGTCTGATCCCATGAGTATGGAGGTAGGAGTCTAGTATTTTTAAACAGATGACTGACTTGTATATAAATTCTGATCTAGCACATGGTAATCATTTTCCATTATTGGGTAAAAAATTATTTTTATTGGTGTTCTTTTGGTTAGATGATACAATGTATCTTGTACATTAAATTCGGTATCATTTTGAATCAAGAGGAATGGAAAACATTCCAGAAGATGAATGAAGAAAATAGTACTTATTGTGGTGACTTAGGAATCTCCATTTAAAATAATAGATACAAGCAACATGGAAAACAGAACCCAAAAGAGCCGTGTGAGATTCTCCTGTAACTTAAAAATGGTAGAAAGAAGGTGGACACTTAGTTCAATATCTAAAAGGTTGCTCGTAATACCTATATCCAATGCCAGAGTGAAAGAGACGGGGGTGCGAGGCGTTAGATGGACTAATGGGTGTTAGGTCAACTGGAAAACAAGTTGGTCAATTAGTTGTATTTAGTTTTATCAAAACTTGTTGATCTCAGACCCTGGCCTTTCTCACCACCATATTCCCTTAACATAAATTATTTACACATACCTTAAAATTACCTCAAATCACAATACAGAACATTGGAATCTGGGTGTTTGAAAAGTGTCATTGGCCTTTAAAGTTTATCTGGACTCTGCCTACTGTAATGGTGTGGGTTTTCCCTTGTTCGACTGGTTCCCTACTCCTCAGCACTTCCTTTCCTAGTTGTGTTGTGATGGTTCAAAATCACAGAATTCAGTCCAGGCTCCATTTCCCGATGAAGCTTCCAACATTCCAGACAAACTTCCTTACATCCCTGGGAAAACATTGCAGAGTCTAACCTCAGACCCCAAAGACTTGCAAGAAGAAGTTCAACCCCTTAGTGCCTTGTTTTCAAGAACAGAATGCTCTGCAGAAAGGAAGTTGGAATTCCAGGCTCCCCAAAATCTTTCAGTGATTCTGACTCTCATCCTTGTTGACCAGATTTTTCCCATCCCAACATTCATTCTTTTTTTAAAAAAAAAAGATTTTATTATTATTATTGGAAAGCCAGACACACAGAGAGGAGGAGAGACAGAGAGGAAGATCCTCCATCCGATGTTTCACTCCCCAAGTGAGCCGCAACTGGCGGGTACGTGCCAATCCGACGCCGGGACCAGGAACCTCTTCCAGGTCTCCCACGCGGGTGCAGGGTCCCAAAGCCCTGGGCCGTCCTCGACTGCCCTCTCAGGCCACAAGCAGGGAGCTGGATGGGAAGTGGAGCTGCCAGGACTAGAACCGGCGCCCATATGGGATCCTGGGGCACTCAAGGCAAGGACTTTAGCCGCTAGACCACGCCGCCGGGCCCCCCAACGTTCATTCTTACACCTCTACTCCTTTTTTAAAAATATTATGTTGGGCTCAGCATGATAGCGAGCGGTTAAAGTCCTTGCTTTGAGCGCGCCAGGATTTCATATAGGCACTGGTTCTAATCCTGACAGCGCTGCCTCCCATTAAGCTCCCTGCTTGTGGCCTGGGAGAGCAGTTGAGAATGGTCCAAAGCTTTGGGACCCTGCACCCGTGTGGGAGACCCTGCACCCATGTGGGAGACCCAGAAGAGTTCCTGACTCCTGGCTTCGGTTTGGCTCAGCTCCAGCTATTGTGGTCACTTGGGGAGTAAATCATCAGATGGAAGATCTTCCTCTCTATCTCTCCTCCTCTATATATCTGCCTTTCCAATAAAAATAAATAAATCTTTTAAAAAATATATTATGTTTATTTTTATTGGAAAAGTAAAGTTACAGAAAGAAGGAGGGGCACTGAAAGAGATCTTCCATCTGCTGGTTCACCCCCCAAATGGCCACAATAGCCAGAAGCTGAGCCAATCCAATGCCAGCGACTCTGAGCTGCTTCTTGGCCCCCCACATACATGCAAAGGCCTGAAGATTTGAGCCATTTTCTGCTGCTTTCCCAGGTAATAAGCATGGAGCTGTATAGAAAGTGAAGCAGCCAAGAACAAATTAACATTTATATGGGATACTGGCAAAACAAGTGGAAGCTTAGCTTACTATGCCACAGGTGAAGAAAAGACATCTATACCGAGAGGAAGCAGTGACTAATATTGTGGATAAGAATGCAGAGCAGGAATATGGAAGAATGGCAGACTAAATGGATAAAGGCATATACAGCTGACTTATTTTAAATTCTACAAGAACAGTGAAGAATGGAAGACTGTTGCCTTTTTTAGAGTGGGACAAGACAGAGGACAATTCAGGTGATATTTGGTCTCCAGACAAGAGACATGTAGCACACAGGATATAATTATGACCAGATTGTAAATGCAAGGTCAACTTAGGATAATTTTCCACAAGGCCCACAAGCCAAAAGGGGAAAATCAGCAAACAAGGTAAATATGGTAATAAAACATCTATGGTTAAGGGTGATTTGACTTTGTTTTCAATGTCTAGAAATCAACAGAGTCTGAATGGTAACAGGCTGACTCTAAAGCTGGAGCTCTGGCACTAGCCTTCCATGAATTTCAGGCTGGTTGCATGAGCCGACCTGGGTAAGGAAGGCTATTTGTTCTCCTTTTCCATGAGTTGTTAGTGGAGCCCGAACTGAGAACCAGGAACCTGATTTAAGTATGCAGCTATAGTTATAACAAACTGAGCTCAGTGACTATTGTACCCTGCTGCAGTCTATCTCCAAAAAGTTTATAGGATGAAACAAGATGAAGCAAAATAATAATGAAAATAAAGGTATGTGTGTGTGAGTATCCCCATGGTGGGGTCAAGGACAGAGGATACTGTGAAGTAGGAAGAAGCACCAGTGGGTAGACCTCCGATAAGCTGAAGAACTTCAGGGAGAATGTGAACCAGAATCAAAAATGAAAGCAAGAGCCTCTGAAGCACTTTCAGGCATTAGTGGAAGAGAGGATAGCAATGCAGCTGTTGCTATTGAACCACTAACCCCTCTGATCTCTTACGCTGCTGGCCCCTTAACCTACAGCTCATAGTAACATATTCCCCACCTAACCATTCCTCTTGCCGCTAACATTTCCTGAAATTATACTTCTTATTTTCTGGGGCCCGGCGCCATGGCCTAGCAGCTAAAGTCTTCACCTTGAACGCCCCGGGATCCCATATGGGTTCTAATCCCATCCCGGCAGCTCCACTTCCCATCCAGCTCCCTGCTTGTGGCCTGGGAAAGCAGTCAAGGACGGCCCAGGGCTTTGGGACCCTGCACCTGCGTGGGAGACCTGGAAGAAGTTCCTGGATCCTGGCTTTGGATTGGCATAGCACCGGCCGTGGCACTCACTTGGGGAGTGAATCATCAGATGGAAGATCTTTCTCTCTGTCTCTCCTCCTCTCTGTATATCTGACTTTCAAATAAAAATAAAATAAATCTTAAAAAAAATTATGCTTCTTATTTTCAAAATCCATTGAACATTTCATTCTCCTTCTCAGTAGGAGATAAGAGTACACCAAAGGACAGTCTGTTTTGACCAAATCTGCCCTGGGTTCTGTTCCTGCCTCAGTCCCTTCCCAGTTACTCACCCTGGCATTGCTGCTGGAGGCTGCTGTCCACCATTCCTGTGAGCGGTGTAAAATATGCTGTGTGGATCGAGTCAGCAAAGTCATCCCTTTTCCTCTCAAGTGCCTTTATGTGGCACTTGACATTTCACATCTTTGTTGACACAGTTTATTTCAGTGTTTTTAGTACTATGTTACATATTTTCTTGGTAAAAAAAATTTTAGTTATTTAATTTTTTTGCTTATTTGAAAGGCAGAGTTACAGAGAGAGAAAAGGAAGGAAGGTGGAAGGAAGAGAGAAAGAGAGAGAAGAATGAATCCATTGATTCATTCTCCCAAATGGCCATAACAGCTGGGACTGGGCCAAACCAAAGCCAAGACCCAAAAGCTTCTTCTGGGTCCTCTGCATGGGTACAGGAGCTCAAGTGCTTGAGTTGTCTTCTGCTGCCCTTCCACGTGTATTTCCAGGGAATTTTTTTGGAAGTGGTGCAGCTGGAACTCTAACTGGCACCCTTCATGGGATGCTGGCACTGAAGGTAGCAGCTCAACCACTATTTTTTACTTCTTCCTCTAAAGTCCTCTTTCACAGTGTCTTCTATTTTTTTAATTGTTTATTTTTTTAACATTTTATTTTAAAAAGCAAAGAGAGAGTGGAGAGACAAGGAAAGATCTTGCACAAGCTGGGTCATTCCCTAAATGCCTGCAGTATCAGGACTGGGATAGACCAAAGCAAAAAGTCTAGAACTCATCTCGGCCTGCCATAAGGGCAGCAGGGACTGGGTGACTGGGATCTCTTCCATGAAGAAGAGCTCATCCAGATAACCCTGTGTCTTTTGTATATTAACTATGGTACAGTGTTATTATCTATCTATTGTCATGTGGCAAGCTTGTTGTAAGAGGAGGCTGCTCACCTGGTAACACCATTGGTTCTCAATGAGTATCTTTTGGTAGGAGATATGAAATATTGAATAACAGTGAATAAATGAAGTCCTGGGTTTTGAAAGCATGTGGAAGATACATTAGTCAGCCAACTCGGGGTTGGTGGGATGTATCCGCAATCCCCTGGCCAAGTGATCAGTTTGGAGACAGGCAAATTTGAGCCACCCTGGTCAATGAGACATAAAATGAGGTTAACTTGATCTTCCTGGAGTTAACCAAGTCTTTCTTCCTGTCCAGTAAAATAATGGGTGTTTGAGTAAACCTTTCTTGAATAAATTGAAGTCATGAATGAAGGAATCTCAGAGACACAACAGACATGTATTGTTACACAGAACAAGACCTCAGGAACGGAGGATGGAGTCTAGAAAGGCCAGAGATCACAGGTCTTAAAATCTCATCCTTAAATTGGCTTCTTACCATGTAATGATCCTTAATTTTTTTTCAGGTTTTGCTATGTCCCAAAGTCATCATGAACTTTTGGGATATTGCTTTGAGGAAGACCACCCCAGAGCTTTATAACACTAGGCTTTGTTTTGGGAAGTACATTTTCTTTCCAAGCCTTTGAGAGGAGTCCAACATCAATTTGACTCTTCTTCATAGCCCACTTCTTGTAGGCTGCCAGTGGGGCACTATAGATCTAAAGGATGCATCTTTGTACTTTGTTATCAAATATATGATATGAACTTTTCCAAAATAATTTCTCACGATTATCAGCTATTGACATTCTTGTATTCATAAAAAGGCTTTCCTGAGTTTTTAATTTATCAATCTGGAAAAATGTTGCTTTCTGTTGCAACATTCAGCACCTCTTGTGTGCTTAAATAGACTTTGAAGCTTCCTGATATGCCTTCAATTTTATGTCAGATTCAGAACTGAGAAGGGCTCGAGGCTGTGGCTCAAGCTCAGCAGAGTCTTGCAGTTTATTTGCCAGTCTACAATGTCCTGAGCATCTGCAATATGTTTTTGTAAAATACCTGGCATTGTCGCAAAATAAAACGTCCAGATATGCTTGGATCCTTCTGTCTCTATATCTCCATCCAAACTGCAAGCAACTGATGAGGGAATTTGTAAAAGAAGAAAAAGAACCAACATTCCTGAAATCACATTTGACAAAGTGAGTAAGAGGAGCATTAGAGAGGGCGGGCTGTGACCCATCCCCTTGACAGCCTCCCAGAGGCACAGCGTATGAGCTCCGAAGAGCTGCACGGGTCCTTCTTGTGCAGGAGATATTCTTGCTGTGGAGCAATTGGAACTCAAAGGGACAAAAAGTGGGTGGGTAACTCAGACTTGGAAGAATGAAGGAAAAAAAACAGCAACCACTTGAGGTAGGGGCTGCAGCTCCTGTGAGTATTGCCCACACATCACCTGGGGAGTTGGTGGAACACACTCTGTAGGGGAAATGAAACGCATCTTTCAGTGCTTGTGGCTGCAATTGATAAAATAATATGATTTTTCCCTTAACTGTAGGACAAAGAGTGCTGTGGTTCCATGATGTCTGTCCTGGCTCTCTGTTTGGCATTGTGGTAAACTTCTGAGATCTTTGTCTCTCTGTGAGGGACACCACATACCACCCTGGTTCTCACCAGACTCAGTGGTCTGTTTCCTCTTTGTCTTCCCTCTGAACTACTGCTGCACGCCTTCCACCTCGCCAGATGTGCTGTGTTGCATGAGGCTGGAAAGATGCTTTCCTAGCACCAACATCCTCAGATGTGGTTCATTCACATAGCATCCCACCAGTAAGCACTCAGTGACTGGCATCCATCAGGCTCTGATGAGCAGCCGAGCTGGGGGAGACAAGACGGCTCCGGGCTGACACAAACAACAATAGGAACATGTGCAGATTCCAAGGGAACACACCGAATTGAATAAAGACTTGGTGCCACACAAGGCTGTTGTAGCTGGTGACGCTGGCACTCTATTGTTTGCTTCCTGCATTCTCTTGTAGAGGCTTGTCTCTGAATGCCATGGTCTAAGGCTCTGTTCCCAAATAAGAATGAGTCAATTCCTCTTTGCCCAAGCTGCCTCTCAGTAGCTGAGAGCTAAGGGAGGACAAGTAAGGAGCTTGTTAGAGTACTGCCCACATGGAACCAAAATTAGGAGCTCCAGCCTGAGGAAGCATGGAGTTCAGTGCCCTCCAGCCACCCACCAAACATCTGGGCCACACAAGGCAATGGGAGAAGGGCATCAGTGACATTTCCATGTTGCAGTGCCTGCTGAGGCGTCTGAACAGCAGTTCTGCTGAGAGCTAACGCGGTTCATTACAACACAGTACTAATTGCAGATAGAGAGCCCAGAAAGGAGAGGTTCTCTGAAAGCAACTGGAGGAATCACAGAGAAGCCGCCGTCTGAATTGGTTTTGGCAATAAGCAATGTAGCATTGCTGCCCTTTGGGGACAGAGGCAGGGCTGAGCCAAGCGGTAGATTCAGAATTCTGTGGTACTCTGAGTTTTGGCATAGTGGGCAAGGAGGGAAGAGAGGAGAGGCATGCAGATGAAGGTGAGACTCCAGGTGTGCTTGCTGGCCAGGGCAGGTGCCCTGAAGGGTTCTCTCTGGAGCAAGGCCAGAGAACAGATGGCCCCTGACCCTGACGTTTCAACACCGAGCAAAAGGCCAGCACACTGGACTGCTCATGTGATTGTGCCCACGGCCTCTCCAGAGGCAAGGAAAGGAAACCAAAGGACAGGGGGAAAAAAGTTCCTTGGAACCTCGCATGGGGCCGAATGTCAACATGGGACTGAAGTTTCACTCAGCAATGTGTTGGGTCAGAGGGTGGCTGTGTGGGAAGAACGGGAGGTTTCTTTACCTTTTCAGTACAAAGCAAGCAAAAAAAAGATGAGTGAAGTCTGTGCAGGGTCATGGGCATAGGCCAGTTTTTCATCTTGCCTGTCTGTGTAAGGCTGGTTTGCTGTCCTTGACCCTAAATTACTTAGTGCTGTCGGGAGGCAGCTGCTGCACTCCAGCCCAGCGCTGCTCAGCAGACGCCCCCGGGGGGATGGTGTGGGAGATGGCCGTCCTGACTCCAATTTAGGCGGCCTGCGGGTTAGCAGTGGCAGCCCGGGGTCCTGTGAAAAACGTCTGGGCCGCCTCTGTTGGCCGCCCTCCAGTCAGAGCTGTTCACAGGCCTGTTCTCAGGCGGCCTCGTTCCAGAGCCTCGAACTGGGAACTCAAAATACAGTGCTATTTTTTTCATCAACCTCAAAGAGATCCTTTTATGGACAGACCCGTGCCTGCCATTTTTTTTTTTCTCATTCCTTGTTGAGAAGCTGACCTCCCCTGGCCTGGGCAAGGCAACAGGTTACCGCTCAGGGAGTGGGAATCCATCAAAGCAGCTCTGTGTCCGCTGGCTCGGTAGCGCTAGACACAATGAACCTTTCAGTCCGAAAGGACGCAGCCTCTGCCTTGGGGTTGGTGGTGTGGTGGTGCCTGGACCTTGGGGCCGCCCAGAGGAGCTGTGGCAGACCCTGGAGCTTTGGAAACTCACTGAGTAGTCCGTATCGTGTTAGCAAACAGCAGAGCAGGAGTCTGAATATCCTGAAGGAAAAATATCCTTGTTTTTTTTTTTACCCAAGTAAACCCTGACGCATTCATCTTAAACTCCTACCTTCAATACTGCCTCCTCTATGGGACAGATTGAGAATGCTAAGTCAGGGCAGGTATTTCCACAATGCAGATTGGATGAGAAATACTATACTAGTTAAAGGGGATTCCTTTTTCAAATATTTTATTATTTTTGATATGTATTCATTAATTTTTATGTGAAAGACACTGTTGCAGAGACAGAGGGATCGCCAGGGAGAGTGATCTTCCATTTGCTGGATCATACCCCAAATAGAGACAACGGCTGGGCCAGGTGCAAACTAGAAAGCCTGGAACACCGACCAGCTCTCCCACATGAATGGCAGGGACCTACACACTTGACCTACTCTTGTCACTTTCCCAAGTGCAATAGCAGGGAACTGACACTTGGACCAGCCAGGTGTCAAACTGGTTCCCATATGGGATGCTGACATTGCAAGCAGTGGCTTAACCCAATGTACCACAATGACAATCCCAAAGAGTTCTCTTAAACTCTGTGGTGTCTGGGATTTTTCAAACCTCAAGGGATGTATATTTGATATCATTAATTTATTAAACCATAATGAAGCATAACTTGAAGGGAATGGAATTGAGAATGGACTTCACCTACCACTGAAATGTCAGCGATTTGATGTACAAACCTTAAGGAAAGACTAACCAGACGTGCATCTATAGCTCTGAAAGTCAGAAATTTTTGCTATTTTTGGTGCAAATGAGTTCGAGTCTTTATGTTGGCCTTCTTTAGCCGTGTGTTTAGAGCTCTATACTTATTTTGTGCTTGGTGTAATAAAAAAGGAAGGAAGCTACAAAAATCCTGGGTTCTTTTGCACTAGTTGGCCACTTAGAATAGCTAAATCACTTATCCCTTGTGGTGAATTTGTTCTCAGTGTTAGCCTCATTCTTTCATGTGTTTTTTAGAATTAATGTAACACATATTTAGAGCAGTCTCTTGCACTAAATTAGCCATTCAAATTCAAGTGTTATGAAGTCAGGAAGACAGAGTACTGGCCACAGGTAATCTACGAAGCTGATGGGGAAAATGGAAATGGTATCACGTGCAGAATTGTCAGACTAGAGGAAATAGGTATGACTTGATCCCTGAAGCAACATAGCAGGATCATAACTTTAGGGTAAAGAACTAACTCAAAGCCAGTTTGCTTGACTTTTCCTGTGCCATGGGTAGGGAACCTAGAGAAAAACCCTCACCATTTTTTTTTTAAATCACTTAGCACTCATCTAAAGCAAAGAACTGTGTACCCTTGTGTTCAGTGGCTGGTTGGACCTGAATTGATTGCTAATACTGTTTCCCTCGCTGGCCGCATCTATGAAGTGAGGATAGTGAAAATACAGACTCAGGGATATCATGATAATGACATTTACCTAGAGATCACTGGTCACTACTTATAGAATACATTCGGACGCACGCAAGAGCTTTGAAAGGGACAAGACTATCTCATTGGTTCTCTTCTTGGACTTTCACTTCTCCCATAGCAGAAGTTATGGGTCACATCTAGCTCACATATTTCATAGAGGTCAGAAAGTCACTCAGTATCACTTGGACAAGCTTCTGAACTAAAGAGATATTCATTCAGCAAATTGTAATTGAGAACCTATTGTTTGCTAAATATTATAGAGTTGCCACAAGGGTGAGCAAACTAGAGGACTATTTAGAGAGACAGGCTAAAAATTACATGGCTCTGTTTAAACCATGCAAGAAAAGCAGGTAAGACAGAGCCATGAGTTCAAAACAGAGAAAGGAAGCTGCTCCAGGTAAACAATAAGGAGAGACAATGGAGAAAGAGATGAAGAAAGAATGCTGAAGATACACAATGCATTTCTGCAATAGGTAAAATACTCACTGGATTCTCAGCATTTGAAGGCATGGACTATCTGGGAGTTGTTTCTATGTCTCCAGTATGAAGCATATATGTAGGATATAGAAGATGCTCAGTAATCATAGAAATTATTCATTCCACAATGAAGGAGATAATCTTGCTTATATTAGATCTTTTAGAAGAATCATTCTTTTTCTAAGGATTAAATTCTAAGACTTAATATTTGTTGTGGGAATGAGAGAAAGAGTGAAAGTAAGATCGAGAGTGAGAGCAAGATAGAAAGAGCCTGCGAGAGTGGGAGTGAGAGCACCATGTAGCTGACATTCACTAAGCTTCTGGAAACTTAAGAGGCCTGACAGTAGTCCACACTGCTATGAAGAGCGCGAAGGCTTCAGCATGTGGCTTGCCTACAGTAGTCCCAAATGTGTCATTGTAGAGTGAATAATTCAAGTTGGAGAATCAGAGAAAGGACTTGGTTCTGAAACAAGGAAAGGTGGTCTTATCAAAGCAAATGTTGGACTGGAGAAAAAAATACTGTGTGAAGACAATGGGCTTAAGGTTGCAGACATCAAACCCAGGCGCACGAGGGAGACATGCATCTTTACCATTAGGCTTAATAAGAGCTCCCACTGTTCTTTTTCACAACTGCACTGAAAATAAAAGAGATGCCAAGAAACCCTTCCATTTCTCCCACACCATAGTCCTATTGTGTGTTCTTCTCATTAAAGAAGAAGAGGTGTCCCTCCATCCGTCAAAGACACATACCCTCAACAGGTGCCAGGATCCTCCTCCATTATGCTATGGCAGCCCTAGACTTGGGACCATGTAAATGTGACATTTTTTTTTCACACAAATTAGAAGCTAGAGGGGTGTAGGCATTGGCAATAGCAAGTAGGATGAGCTTGTTCATGCAGGGATTCTCTCTGCTCCTTCTGCATGGAAATGACTCTGGATTCTTTCCTATTCTTCATTTTCTCCAGACCCCTTCTTTTCATAACATCCCCACAGTTAGCATTTATACTTACTATTTGCTGTAAAAGTAAACTAACATTTCATTTACTCCTCACTTCCCTTCAAACACAGTTGTACCTTGTCTTCTGTTCCACAGCAAAACTTCCAGAAAGAGTTGCTTTTTCCTACCTCCCCTTGCAACTTGATTTCTAAAAATACTTCCTCAGAGTGGCAGCATCAGTTCCTGGAAGCTGCTCTCATGAGAAACACCGACTTTCACTCTGAACCCAAAGCACAGCTTTTACTTTCTGTTTGTCCTCAAGGCGACATTCATCTACCATTAGTTGCTCTTCTTCCAATCTCATTTGCCTTTAGTTTCTCCAGAGTCTCTTTAATTCCTCTTACCATTTTCTTCTCTCTCTTTCCTTCTCATATTCATCTCTCACTTTTGACACTTTAGAATACAGTTCTCCCCACTTGATATATTCTACCTTTGGGACCCTGCACCAATGTGAATGACCCAGCTCAGCTCCGGCCACTGCAGCCACTTGGGGAATGAACCAGCAGATGCAAAGATCTTTCTCTCTGACTCTCCTTCTCTCTGTAAATCTGACTTTCTAATAAAAGTAAACAAATCTTTTTTTAAAGCCTCTACATGCTTAGTTTGATCAACACTGTCTCTAGAATTTTCAAATACTACCATGTTCATTGCTTTTAGAAAGCTCTTGCACTGTTTCTACTGAGTATATGAGAACTGTAACTGCTCACAGCATTGCCAAATGCTTTCTTTAAAAAAAAAAATGTTTAGGATCAAATCTCCATGGGTACAAGTTGGACGTGATGCAATTTACCATTTTCTCACACAGGTTTTTCGCTACAGGGAGTTTTAAGGTCTTTCAACAACTGTGGTGTATTTCTTTGTCAAACATTCGAAGAACTGAAAAAAGTTCACTGCTACTCTGGACTCTCAGTTTATCTCAGGCAGAAGGTGATGAACAGAAAGCTCAGGTTTAAATTTCTTATTGGAGTCACCAGATTTAACAAATAAAAATGAGGATATCCAGTTAAAATTTGAATTGCTCATAAGCAATTTAAAAAACTGACTATAAACATGAGACATATTCTTTTGGGGGGGACATACTTATACTAAAATCTACTCTCCATTTATCTGAAAGCCATATTCAACTCAGTACCCTATATTACCTGACAATGTATTACCTGACAATGCCATCTCTGTAAATTACTTTGTGCAGTCGGGACCTTTCTCCTGTTACCACTCTTGGCTGTGTGTTTGTTTGTGTGTGTGTCTTTTGTTTTGAAATTTTTGGGACCTTTTTCCTGTTACCACTGTTGGCTCTGTGTGTGTGTGTGTGTGTGTGTGTGTTTTGTTTAGTTTTGTATTTTATGGGGGGGGACCCTTTTCTTCTTCCCTATTATAATAAACTTTCTAAAAGGCTCTCTGTCTCCAGCTCATTTTCCATGACATCATTAGCATCATCATAGCTTTAAACTATGTTAAAACAAGATTAGAAGTGTTGACAAATTGTAAAGACAAGAGGCTCCCAAGGAAGTTAGGATCAAATTGTGATCAAGAAAGGAAAGGAAGGAAATGCCAACCTCAGTTTGGAGATAATGCTCAGCATAGTGACCGCTCTGTAATGAAGTCAGACACAGAATCCCCTTGGGAGACCAATGGGCACTCAGCCTCACATTTCACAGATGGAGGGACTTCAACACAAAGGGAATTACTGACTTTTTGAGGGGGGGCAGGAAGCAGCTGTGTAAAGGAAGAGGGAAGAAGAGAAAAGAAAAGCCTCCGAAACCCAGTCCTACCTACCACAGCATAGAGAAGGCAGACAGCCCTGACATGCAAATATTTTATTAAAATATTTCTCTTCTAGACAGTGAGGCAGCTCTGAGTCTACAATCCTGCCCTTTATAAGCAGAGATCATAAAATAAACACCTTCTGAAATTCAAAAGGGATGTTAAAGAACATATATTCCAACCTATTCATTGTATTGATGGATAATCCAAGGCCTACAGACCAACTTTACTAAGTTGTGTTACTCGTAGGAGTCCACTTGAGTCTAGAAATTAGGAATTCTGTGCCTCACTGTTTTGTTCAACTGCTTTTTCAATAGTAACTGAGACAAAGGACATACAGGAAGATCAAGGAGAGTCTTCTTAGAAATCAAAGTAAGTCATTCCAGTGGATTGGGGAATAATGAGATCTTAAAAGGCTCCTCTTGCTTGCGTAGCTTGGAAACTTCCCTCCAGGCTCAGAGTTTGATCTCATCAAACATAAATTACTAGAGATATAGAATTGTGATATTCACAAATCTAAAACAAAATGTGTTTAAAGTTTTATTTAGCTCTGTAAGGAACTAATAAGATCTTATGAATATTTTAAATGAAGGTTAATATACAGAGATAAAATAGTATATTACCACCTTGTGTTCTATTGTTCTCCCTAATCCCAAAGTTCATATTTGGAAGCCTTGCCACTATGATTCTGAAATGAAGGGGCAGTGATTTCAGGAGGTGATTAAATGAGGTCAGAAGTATGGTTCATTCATCTGATAGAACTGCTGTCCTTACAAAAGAGAGACTCTAGATATCTCTCTCCCTCTCCCCACCATGTGTAGAGACAGTGAGAAGGTACTTGTTTAGGAGACAGAAAGAGAGGTTTCATCAAAACCAAAGCAGATTGGCATCCTGTTCACCGAATTTCAGGCTGTAAAACTGTGAGAAGACAAAAGTCCATATTACTAAAGTCACCCAGTCTATAGTATTTTTTTTTTGTCACGATAGGTTGAACTGATTAATACACTAAAAAAAATACATCTGCATTTCCTTGAACACAAATCATTTGCATAGCCATGGGCTGGAAACACAGTTTTGCGTAAGTTAATTTCTTTCTCTATAAAGTTGTAAAAGTCTAATCAAACATAGACAAAAGCACATGACCTTATATTAATTAGGTCATACCTTCAGGCCATAAAAATTCATAAAAATAAAATCCAATAATCCCTTTTTACCCTTTTGAGAATCTTCTGTAGTTTTCCCCACAGCTTTTATGAAGTTACATCTGTAGGAAAATATTTAACTGTTGCTACTTTGAAACTTCCTTTGCTAGAGGCTACTCCATCCTTCCAGATGATTCCACTGTCTCTCATGGTACATACCCATCAGCAGGATGCTAGAATCAGAAGCAGAGCCAGGACAAGAACCCAGGCACGCTGTCAGGGACACAAATGTCCCAAGCAACACTGTGACCACCACAGTACAGCATGCCCATCCCAACTGTATCATTTGGCTGGTGTATCTCTGATAGACTACACACTCTGCTAGGAACAACGTTGCACTAAAGAGGGGAATTGGGTAGCTGGGAAATGAAAATAGGATAGACTGTCTTAATTTGCACTGTGTACCTGTGGGAGACCAAAAATATCTATTCAAAACAGGAAGAATTGCTGAGCTGAAGACATTATAAAGAAGCAAGCACACGAAATCTTCCGCTTTCCCTATATTTGCCAGAAAAGCAGGACATGGATTTACAGACAAAAAGTGTCTTGCTCCCCCAACCCTTTCCCCATGCCTTGGCAGCTGAAACAAAGGCTAACCAATGAATACAGCTGGGAACGCTTCCCAGCACAGAGATGGTACCAGAAGACTTTGTATTTACAACCTTTACTGTGTACCCGTTATCTGCCTTCCCCTTAGTTATTGCCCAAAAGAGATTCAGGAGTCTTAGCCTTTTTCTTGTTACTTCTCTAAAAAAGTTCAAAGGATCACCCCTGAAAAAGTTCCATACCTGGGCCTGGCACAGTAACCTAGCGGCTAAAGTCTGCCTTGAACATGCTGGGATCCCATATGGGTGTCAGTTCTAATCCCAGCAGCCCTGCTTCCCATCCAGCTCCCTGCTGGTGGCCTGGGAAAGCAATCGAGGATAGCTCAGGACCTTGGGACTCTGCACCCGAGTGTGAGACCCAGAAGAGCTCCTGACTCCTGGCTTTGGATTGGTGCAGCTCCAGCCATTGGAGTCACTTGGAGAATGAAATATTGGACAGAAGTTCTTCCTCTCTGTCTCTCCTCCTCTCTCTGTATATATCTGACTTTGCAATAAAAAATAAATAAATCATTTTTAAAAAATTCCACACCTTTAAAAAGTCAAAGATGTTGATTTAGGACACTTAGTTATATTCACACTAAATTTCTACACCATCAATTAAAAATTATCATTGCAGGTGCCTAGTTTTAAATATTAACATATCCAGAAATATAGTGGGGAAAAAGATGTTATAATAAACTAATAAACTGGACTGTGATGCTGTCTTTTTTGTATATATATACTAAGGGAAGATCTCCCATTTTTTTTTTTTTAAGATTTATTTTTATTACAAAGTTAGATATACAGAGAGGAGGAGAGACAGAGAAGAAGATCTTCCGTCCGATGATTCACTCCCCAGGTGAGCCGCAACAGGCCGGTGCGTGCCGATCCAAAGCCAGGAACCAGGAACCTCTTCCAGGTCTCCCACGCAGGTGCAGGGTCCCAAAGCCTTGGGCCATCCTCGACTGCTTTCCCAGGCCACAAGCAGGGAGCTGGATGGGAAGCAGAGCTGCCGGAATGGGATTAGAACCCATATGGGATCCCAGGGCTTTCAAGGCGAGGACTTTAGCCACTAGGCCACACCGCCGGGCCCAGATCTCCCATTTGTTGATTCACTCCCCAAGTGGCTGTAACTGCCAGAATTGAGCTGATCTGAAGCCACAAGTCTGGCATTTTTCTGAGTCTCCCAACTCTGCTGCAAGGTCCCAACCCTATGGACCTTCCTCTACTGCTTTCCCAGGCCATAAGCAGGGAGCTGGATGGGAAGTGGAGCAGCCAGGATTAGAACTGGTGCCCATATGGGATCCGAGTGGATGCAAGGTGAGGATTTAGCAACTAGACCATCACGCTGGGCCCATGAAACCATTTTTTTAAGAGTTATTAAATTGTGGGTGTCTTCCAAGTACATATGATATTTGCATGTTCATAAATTTCTGTAGAGTGAGCATGTGGTCTAGGGGGTTAGGAAGACTGTCCCATGGTGTTTGGCCGCAGGGTGCAAGTGAAAGCAGCCTTCAGAAGCGTAGCAGACCCAATGCTTGGGACTAAGGCCATAGCCACTGCCACCATGTGGTGAGTGAGTCCTGAGCTTTTGGGCAGCCAGTGCACCAAGTGGCACCAGGCTCTAACTACTGGCCGCCCGGTGGTGAGCTTTAGAGTTTTGGGGGCATGTAATTACTGCCTAGAGACATCCATGGATAAGGCCATGTGAGTGTAGGTGAGGGATGAATACTGGGTGACTCCCAACAATGCGATCACTGAACTTGTTTGTAAGCATGGAGACTGATACCTGGTGGCTTGGGGGGAGAGTCCAAATGATCTGTTTCGGTCAAACTGATTCACCAGCCTACATAGGAGTCCTGAGATGGACTATTAGTGTAGAACATCACCAACTGCTACATGCCAACCCACATGAAAGCTATGGCTGAGGGCCTGTCCGGCAGGACTAGAGCCCAGTACCTGACTGAGTGTCTTAACAGGGGGTGGGTCACATTAGGAAGGGTCATGAAACCAACCAGCATTCAACAGAATCAGGTTCCAGGGGTAGATTCTGCAGGGGAAAAATGGGCCCAACCCTGTGGAAATACAAGTCCCGCTGGTTAGCTTAAGAGTTGGGGTGGTGGTGGGCTGAGCAAAGAATGACTATAGAACCCACTGACACTCATGGGTGCTGGGGCTGGAAACAGGCTGAGCAAGTCCAGGCTGCAGCACCCACATGCGCATGCTACCACATGGTGTGAAGCGGGCCGGGCCACAACATACTCCAGCTCATTCAAAGGCCAAGATCAAGTGGCAGGCTATGCTGGGCAAGGACTTAGCACCTGCTGGAGCATGTGAGCTCTGGGTCAGGGAGTGAACCGAGTGGGGAATCTGGGAACTTGGGGAACCTATTGGGGGTCACAACTCCCTTTGGTGAGCATGTGTTTAAGGCCTGGATGTTGCCTGAGCAGGACAACTCTGTTGGCTAATGTGTGGTTTGGCTTTGAAGGGGGGCGACCGGGCAGGGCCAAGCCAACCATACCTCACTGGCAAGAGCAGAAACCAGGCTGGAGCACAGGTCAAACTCAGGTAGGCTGTCATACCTACCAGGTTGCATGAAACTGGGAGGGGAGCAAATGGAGCCAGGGCCAGGTTCCAGCACCCGCCAGCAAGTGGTGGGACTTAGTTTAGGCTGGGTCAAGCCAGGCTACAGCATCCAAAGGCAAAGGTCATGACAGGTGAGAGACTAGGCCAAGCTGGGTCGGAGCAATCACTGCCAAGTGCAAGATCTATAGCTGGGAACACACCTAGTTGGGGATCTAAGAGGACCAGTGGTTACCACTGGTAAGCACGGGGCTGGAATGGGAGCCGTATTGTGGTCTGGATATGGTTGCAGCATACCTTGGCACAAGTGTGAACTGAGGCTAGGTGCACCGGACTGGGCTAGACCCCAGCACTCGCTGTTGCTCATGAGGACCAGGTTAGGTATAGGATGGGCTAGGCTAGGTTTTTACCCCTGATGAGCTGGGTGTGAGTTGTGTCTATGTGTGAACCAGGCGAGACTGGGCTGTAACACTCAACAATAAAAACTGGAATGGGTTGAAGGCCAGTCAGGAAAGGCCATTGTTCCTGCTAGATCAGAAGGTGGACTGAGTAGGGCTGGCTCATGGAGCCACCCAAGTGTGCAAGATCTGGCTTTGAGAATGATTGATGGAGAAGCCTGGGAAACTCCTCTAATGGGACACAGTCCATGCAGGTGAGCGCAATAACCACAATAGAGAGCAGCCCAGACCAGGCCAGGGAACGGTACTCAGTGGAATATTTGGTGCAGGTCAGGGGCAAACCAGGCAGGGCCAGTTTACATCACCCGCTGACGAATCCGAGCACCAGACTGCAGTATGCGTCGTGCCAGGTCCAGTTGCAACACATACCAGTACACATGAGCTGAATGGGATGTGGGACAGACTGGATTAGTCTGCTGTACATACTGGCAAGCACGGAAACCACGACAGGGGGCGGGCCTGGTAGGGGTTATTGGGAGGCCCCCCCGACTAGGCTGCAGCCCCCACTGGTTTGTGTGATGTGGGCAGAATCAGGCTTGACTGCAACACCCATTGCTTTCTGTGGAAGACCTGGCTGGAGATAGAACTGACCTAGCAATTGCAAACACCAGCATATGCATAAGCTAATTGGGGCGACTGGCTGTGCCAAACCCTGTATTTGCATGCACACAAAAGAATCAGGTCTGGGATCACCTCAGATGAAGTTTCTTTTGGGATCCCTCCAACTGAACTGCTGATCTCAGAACCCCAACCATGAAGACAATTGCAGGTTCCATGGTTTGATCATGGAGTGCAAGTGTCAAAGCTGAGCCTCCTCAGAGGCTCAGATGGAAAAGTAGACAGCAAATTCAAGTGTACATGGAGGATATAGCAGTCCATTGGAACCTGCAAAGGACACCTGGTACCACAACAGAGGATGGAGGACAAAACAAATGGATCAACTACCACAGCCATGTGTTGGCAGTGAAAATCTGGGCTAATGGAGACTCTAAGGTGGACTATGTCAGCCAGTGGATTCTGGAGAGATTTGATCATGCTTGGAATGGCAAGATTGGCCACAAATCAGAACTGTTGAATGATATATCAAAACCACTTGAGCAGTGCCCTTGGAGCATGCCCCTCGTTGAAGACTCTGGGATGGGTGGGAGGCTGGGTGGGGCTTCTCACTTTATCTCTCCCCTTACGCCAGATACAGAAAAAAAAATAATGTGGAAACAATGGTCTTACCCACTTTCCTGTAGCCCCTAGCCCTTTGTGCCCTAATCAACTATGTAAAGATTATCAAAATAAAATAATAAATAATAAAATGGAGCCTGTCCCACATATTAAAAGCCTAATCCTAGCTTATGATTCCAGCTTCCTGCCGACAGAGTATTGGAGAC
This sequence comes from Ochotona princeps, assembly GCF_030435755.1. Taxonomy (NCBI): domain Eukaryota; kingdom Metazoa; phylum Chordata; class Mammalia; order Lagomorpha; family Ochotonidae; genus Ochotona; species Ochotona princeps. The sequence goes on from NC_080832.1 coordinate 38,065,182, forward strand.
AGCATGTAATGACCTAAGAAATGAGGCCTTTGCCCCACTGCTGGGAGACTGGATTGCATTCCCAGCCACTGCAGGCATATGAGGAGCGAACCAACATGAAGAAACCCTTTCTTTTTGTGTTTCTTTCTGTCTCTCTCCATGTCTCTCTGCCTCTCAGATAAATTTCTGCTTGCTTATATCTTATAAATGTGCCTTTTCTTAGAAGAATTCAGGGGTCAGCACTGTGGAGTAGTAGGTTAAGTTTCTATGTGAGATACCAGCAAACCATTTGGGTGCTGGTTCCTGTTTCTGCTACTCCACTTCCAATCCTGCTCCCTGTTTATATCCTGGGAAAGCATGGAAGGATGGCTGAATCTTTGGGCCCTGCACCTATGTAGGAGACCCAGAGGAAACTCTGGGCTCTGGCTTTGGATTGGCTTAGCTCCAGCCATTGAAGCCATATGGCAAATGAACTAGCAGATGGAAGACGTCTTTTTTCTTTTTGCCTCTCCTTCTCTCTGTAACTCTGCCTTTCAAATAAAAATTTTTAAAAAGCTTAAAAAAAAAGAAAAAGAATCCTTTCAATTAACCAAATGAGTTATTCTTTCCCAAAACACTTTTATAAAAGTTCTGTGCTTTGTACATTAATTGCCTATATATATGTACATATATATACAAAGATGTATTTTATATATATATATGCACACACACAATAGTGAACTAATATGTTGCATTGAATTGGGCCTTTATTATCAGTTTTATGTTTTAGTGAAACAAAACTAATCTGTAAAACTTTGCCAAAATTCTTGGAATAATAATATAGCATTGTTGAGTATGATATATAGAGACTTTAAATATTGTAAGCTTAACCAAATTCATGGAATTGAAAAAATGGGAGGGTAAGAAGTAATAACTGTTTCATGTGTTCATCTATAGGAGTCAAATGAAAGATTGGAACTTGGAAATCCTCACATTTCAAACATTTTGGATGGAAAGAATTTAGAAATTAGGTTTCAACAGAACTCTCCTCGCTGGCTTACCCTTTAAATAGTGGACAGTTTGGTCTTGGGAGTCATCTAACTTTGCCTGAAAGTTGTGGTAACACTAACACCAGAACCACAAAGCCATGCAGTGACCTGGCAATCGCACTGTCTCAGTTTAGTTGAGAAGCTTGGGAATTAAGTGATTTACTCAAGATGTACATCAAGTTCATGGCAAGTTGACCTACAGGACAGGCCTTCCAATTGCTGAAGTAATTCACTAAAATTATTCACTGGTAAAATGATTAAAAGAGCTGTAATTTGCCATGCCCATTCTAAGAAATCTCCAGGTCTCCTTGTTTTAAACCTTCTGTTTCTTTTTTGATCAAATAATGACAGCTATTTTAAAAGATTCGTTATCAGTTTTGAAGAGTAAGACTGCTCTGCCTGAAATCCCCTGTAAAGTCTCCAAAGTTGCACCATTCCACATAGAATTAATCAGTAACATTCTACTCACTGATGTGTAACAGTGCCAGCAACAGTAATAAGAGAAGTTATTGGCCTTGACCTAATTAAATTTTAAGGACAAGATGGTTACTAAACTTTAGCACGAAATCAAAGAGTTGAATGAAGAGGCCTAATGTGAAAACATCTGATAATCATCAATCTAGCACTACCGGTGCTCCTTGCTATACAACTTGTGGTGGTCACAGGAGATATTTCCTACCCCTGTTGCCAGCTGCTTCTATAGTTTTTTGGTACAACAGGACTATAGAGCAATAAGAAGAATGGGCCCAGCACGGTGATCTAGTGGCTAAATCCTTGTATCACACACCTGGGATCCCATATGGGCACTGGTTCTAATCCCGGCTGCCCCACTTCCCATTCAGCTGCCTGCTTGTGGTCTGGGAAAGCAGTCGAGGTGGCCCAGAGCCTTGGGACCCTGCACCCATGTGGGAGACCTGGCTTCAGATTGGTTCATCTCCAGCTGTTGCGGCTGCTTAGGGAGTGAATCAGCAGACAAAAGATCTTTCTCTCTTTCCCTCCTTCTCTCTGTATATCTGCCTTTACAATAAAAATAAATTAATCTGTTTAAAAAGATGACTCAATACTGAAAAATAGGTATATTGAAGAGTTCTTAGGTCTTCTTTAAACTGAAGAGAAATGTTTTTCTAAAAAGATGTGGCCACTGATGACGAGGCTCTCAGACATTTGGACAACATACATGGCAATCTCTCTTTCAACAAAATTTGTTGGAGAGAAGGACTTGGGGGCGGGCAGAGACATCACATTCTCGCGTTCATTCCTAAAATGCCCTCAAAGGCTAGGTCACGGCTGGGAGTGGAAACTCAAATCAAGGTTCCCCTAAGGGTGGCAGAAACCCAGCACTTTCTCCCAGGATGTGCAGAAGCAGGAAGTGGCAGCCTAGAGCAGGCTGAGCTCCAATCCAGGGACTCTGGTACGAGATAGCGGCATCTTAGCTGGGGTCTTATCCACTAGGCTGAGAGACTGCCTTGACTCTGCTCACTTCAGGGTGCCATGGTCATTTCTCACTTTCCTGGATCCACATTCTGATTCCTTCCTTCCCCTTCTCCATCTAAAGGCAACTCACCGTTCCAGATCTACATATTAACTCATCTCCCAGTCATTCTTTCGCTGCATCACGATCTCTTTCTTCTAGCCAACAGCACCTCTGTACTAATTTGTGCTTTTTATTTAGCAAACTTGGTTGTTATCTTGTAACATCTTTTTATTTTTCTGCAAGATATTATTTGTAAGTGCATAGCATGCTTAGCTTTGCACAAGTTTATGATCCATGTTTTTTTCCTTGAATAATAAAATTCTTAATTCCAAAAAAAAAAAGATGTGGCCACATTTTTTCATGTCTTGTCTGCTTACATCATTCAGAGTGTTGAAGTAGTAAGAAATTTAAATCCCAATGAAGATTGCTTAAAAATAAAGAACCAAGTTCATTGTTTCTGGACTCACGTGAGTAAATTCATCACCCCAAATACCTTTGGGATACTTTTAGTTCAAGGAAAGCTAGTGTGAACCTACACAGATTCAAGAGAAGGGGCAGAGCTGAAATGACATCAGAGAAAAGGAACTTTTTTGTTTTGAGTTTTCTGTATTTCAATCTGAAATGGCCTGATGATTGTGTCATTGAAAGAGTGGTCTTTTATCAACTAGGCAAAAATGACAGGAATAAAATCAGGGCTGCCACGTGGCAAAGATATAAAAATATCTTTCCCCAAATTTTGAAGCCCAGAAAGATAGTAAACCTAAATAGTTGACAATACAGCACACTTTAGGCCACTGAATTTTTAAGATTTCTTTAAAAGGTGAGCATAATTCCTAAAAGAAATCCAAGTATATTGAGATTAGTTATCAAGATTTTTTAAGATTTATTTATTTTTTTTTATTATTGGAAAGTCAGATTTACAGAGAGAAGGAGATACAAAGAGAAAGACTTTTCTATCCACTGGTTCACTCCCAAGTGACCACAATGGCCAGAGTCAAGTCAATCTGAAGCCAGGAACCTGGAGCATCTTCTGAGTCTCCTACAGGGGTACTGGGTCCCAAGGCTTTGAACCGTCCTCAACCTCTTTTCCCAGGCACCAAGCAGGGAGCTGCATGGGAGATGGATCAGTCAGAATTAGAATCAGCAGTCAAAAAGGATTCCTGTGGATGCAAGGCAAGAACTTCAGTCACTAGGCTACTGTGCCAGGCGCAGTTACCAAGTTTTCTTCTGATTTTCTAGCCTGAATATTCCTCCTTGCCAAAATGTTCAGGGTACCTTCTAAAACATCTAGACATTAAGAACTATCAGCTTTTCTGGTGGAACTCAAAATAAGCACAAAATTTCCTTATCTGATTTTTGTTCAAAACACAAACCTGGGTGTGTTTTCATGACTTATAAATCACAGAGGGAAAGTTTGGTTCACGTTTCAGGTGAAACTCCTTTCTCCTCCTGGTTTTGAGTCAGGCAAAAATCAATGTTTCAAGTACATTAAAAGTTAAAATGATTAATGTCATTTGGCAGGAATTGAAATCTAAGGTTTTCTAGCCCTGTGGTCTAGGCATCAAGTGTCATGGACAGAGTCCCATTATTCAAATCATTCCATTTGATGACCATGACTCTTTCAGACAAATGAATTCTGGTTACTTCTGCTCATAAATTAAATTTGAAGATAACAAATAAGAGCCATTCAAGTAAATAACTCATTCAAAGCTATGAAAATTTATGGCACAAGGATCTCAAGATCATGTTCTCAAAACCAGCTTGTAGGGTGCTCATTTTAGGTAGTTTAAACTTTGTCAAAATTTAAAGATTTCTTGTTTTTTTAAAAAAAACATGTATTTTATTTTTATTTAAAAGGCAGATTTACAGAGAGAAGGAGAGACACAGAGAAAGATCTTCCATCCACTGGTTTACTTCCCAAGTGGCCACAACAACTGAAACTGGGCCAATCCAAAACCAGGAGTCAGGAGCTTCTTCCAGGTCTCTCACACAGGTGTATAGTCCCAAGGTTTTAGACCACCCTTTATGACTTTCCCTCCTAAGAGGGAGCTGCATGGGAACTGGAGCATCCAGGACATGAACCAGTGCCGATATGGAATTTTGGCACTTGCAAGGTGAGGACTTAGCCACTGGGCCATTCAGAGTTTGTAGACTTATTTGGACTGTTATGAAGTGAAAATGGTTCAACTCTCGTTTTTGAATTATTACAAGTAATTTTCTATATTTTTTCAAGTGCAACAAAGAAATCTGAAGCAACATTTTCCAAAAGTTCACATGCACTTTTAACAGCTTTGATGTAAAATTATTCTTCCATTAAGATTTGTAGTCCTAAAAGGACAAGATTCCATGCAGATCTGTGGAACAGAGGGGTAAATGAATTTTCATAGATAAAAGCTGAGAATTATGATTATAAATGAGGAGACTATGTCACAGAAGAAGCTTCCGATGTGCTGTACGGGGGAGAGAGTTGTCTCTCTTTGATTCAAAAGAATGAGTTGGCATGAGAAATTGATATCTACCTATACAAGAAAACTGACCAACATATACATGTGATGTATGTCTTTGCACATATCAGGCATAAGGCAAGTTCTTATATGGTTCTCAAAATTACAGTCATGATAAGCCTCTGACAACCTTATTTAAAATGCCAGTCCCTGTGCTAGCAACACTAGAGTTTGATTCAGTTGACCAAGGGCAGACTCCCACAATGCACACATTGAATGGCTTCTTGAGTGATTTTGCTAATAATGAGATGTGGTTCTCTTTGACAAACACTGCTTTAGACTTGGAAAGCTCTAGCTTAAGCTTTATCATGCAATAGGAAAAGCCATGCCACCTGTCATTATCCTGCCTTGAATTACATCACTCTAATAGCCCCTTTTTATAAGGTTAGTCTGCTAAGAAGGCAGAAAAACCCAGATTTGAAGATTTGGCTCAACAGGCTCAAGCTATATGATCCAGCAAAAGTAACTTCAGGGGACTGGTTCAATGGCTCAACAAGCTAATTCTCTAACTCCAAGAACCAGATTCCCATACAAGCACTAACCAGTGTGTCCCAGTTGCCTCAGTTCCCATCCAGCTCCCTCCTTGGGAAAGCAGTGGAGGGTGGCCTTGTGACCTGGCACTCATGTGGGAGGCCCATGGGAAGCTCCTGGCTCCTGAATTCAGATCAGCTCAGCTCTGGCCATTGTGGCCAATTGGGGGAGTGAACTATTGGAGGGAAGATATATTTTTAAAGATTATATTTATTTTTATTGGAAAGGTAGATGTACAGAGAGAAGAGATGGAGAGAAAGATCCAAAGTCAAGAGCCCAGATCCAGGAGCTTCTCCTGGGTCTCCCACATGGGTACTGGATCCTAAGGATTTGGGCCATCCACAACTGATTTCCCAAGCCACAAGCAGGGAACTGGGAAGTGAGGCAGCCAAGACACGAACTGGACTCCATGGAATCCCAGGAGATGCAAAGCGAGGACTTTAACCACTAAGCAATTGCGCCAGGCTCAATGCAAGATCTTTCACTCTATCTCTCCTTTTCCCTGTGGATCAGCCTTTCCAGTGAAAATAAATATGTTTTTAGGAAGTTGCTTCAGAGATGGAAAAGAGATCTGAAAGGACATTGACCTGCAAATATAGGTGGAAATTTCATTATCATTTGCCATTGGGGAAATGCAAGTGAAAACTGCAATAACATATTTCATCTCACTCAAATAATGATAGCATCATCTTACACCAGTTTTATTAGATATTATCAGAAAGACAGTCACAAGTGCTGGTGAGAATGCACAGAAGAGAAAACCCTACTGCTAGTAGAAGTGTAAATTAGTTCAATCATTATGGATAACACTGTGGAAGCTCTTTAAAAAAAACTGAAAGTAAATCTATCATATGACCCAACTCTTCTACTTCTGAGTATATATCTGAATGAAATGAAATCAGTACATCATAAAAATACCTGAACTCCCACGTTCATTTCAATAGTATTCAAAACAGCCAGGATATAGAATCAACCTAGTTGCCATCTAATGGATGACTGAATTTAAATAAACCTGGTCTGTGTACATGCTAGAATATTAGTCTCCCATAAAAAGGATGATATCCTAACACTTGTTGCAAAATGGATGCACCTGGAGGCCATTATGTTAAGAAAAATAAGGCAGACACAGAAAGAAAAATACCCTATGTTCTCACTCACATGTGGGCCTTTTTAAAAGTCACAGTAAACATAGTGATTGTTAGAAGCTAGGGAGATTGGGGGTAGGAAGATAGATAAACAGAATTTGAACAGTGTGTACCAAAACACAGGTGTGTTGAAATCTAGTATTCCATAGAGTGACACAGAACCAGTTCACAATAAGGAATTGTCTACTGTATTAAAGACTGGAGGGTAGGCTCCAGATAGTTAGAAGGAAAGATACATATACATATATCTACATATACACATATCTACATATGATAAAGTACTTACGATAAGAAATGACAATACTAATCACTTGACTTTTTTGGCTTATAGCGTACACATGTAGTGAAATGTTACACTGCGGAGCCAGTGTTTGTCAAGGTTAAGCAGGTTTAGACACTGCAATGCTGGCGTCCCAAAGCACCTGCTTGAACTCTGGTTGCTCTGCTTCTGATCCAGCTTCCTTGTAAAGTACCTGAGTAAGGGTAGAAGATGGCCCAGATTCTTGCACTCCTGCCATCAATGTCGGGGACCAGAAAGTGAGCAGATGTAGGCAATCAGCCTTGGACTTAGTCTCCAGAAATATGAGCCCAGAAGCCCCACTTCTCTATCAATTACCCAATCTCAAATATTCTGTTACAGCAAAAACAAAAAAAAAATTGAAATAACACATTAAGCTTTCTAAAAGGTAGAAGCAAGATTTTTTCAATCTTTTTTTAAAGATGTATCTATTTATTTTAAAGACAGAGCTACAGAGAGAGAGGGAAGGGGAAACACACAGAGATAAATCTTCCATTCGTTGACCCACTCACCAAATAGCTGCAACAGCCAGGGATTGGACCAAGTTGGAGCCAGGAACCTGGAGCCAGGCAGCTTCTTCAGTTCTGCCACATGGGAACGAGGTCCCAAGAACCTGGGTCATCCTCTTCTGCTTTCCCAGGAGAAACAGTAAGAAGTTGAATCAGAGATAGGCAGCCAGGACCTGATCTAAATCAATGCTCATATAGGATCTGACATCACAGGCATCAGCTTCACCCACTCTGCCACAGTGCCAGCCCCTTACACACAATCTTTCAAGACAGTCCCACATTAAAAGACACCGACATGAAGCACCTTTTATAAAAACAGGTACCTTGGGCTTCAGATCGGCCATTACTTCTCAAACAAACCCTGTGGGAATCCTCAAATGAACCTGAGCACACTTGATATTCAGTACCCTTGGTGAAAAGGCATTTGGGGATAAGCATGCACATGTGAACTTCTCATTCCTTTTCCTATAAAAGATATTTTGGGGCTTACAGGTGATATGTCCAATCCTTCCTATTTTAAGGCTTAATGTGCCATTATATTCAAAGTTTCTGTAAGACATCCTGTTCAAATAATTATTGTGACCGTCAATCTTCAAGAAGCCCTAAATCCTTTGTTAGAAGATAAACTTAGGAAAGTTAAAAATTTTAGGCTCTGCTTAAAGAGACACAATTCATGAACCCAAATGGTTTGGGCTCCACTGAGCTTACACAAAGCGAAAACTTTTATAAGGTGTTCACAGAGGAAGACAAAGAAAACATTTTGTCATCCATGACAGCCTGCTTGCTTTAGTTCCTTTCTGCCAATGGAGTAATGAATTGTAGTTCACAGAGAGAAAAATAGGGCCAGTAAGACAAAAGTTTATTGAAATAAATTCCAAGGGAGGAATAGGCCAGTAGAGAGAGTGTGTGGCCCCCTTGCTTTCTGGTTTGAGGATTTTAGTCCTAAAGCGTGCAAAGCATTGAATCCAAGTGATGTGGCCATGAGGCTCATGATTGGCATTGGTGAATGACAGCTGGAAGTTGCAGAATGTTGGGCTCTCTGATTATGAGGCTATAGATTAGACTTGTTCCATTTAGCTGAGCTAAATAGCAGGATGCTTTAACCACAAGCTACAAAGAGGACAGTGTAGTCTGGTTCCCATCACAGTCATTCCTGGAGGAGAGTGGTGGGGCTTCCTCCCCAGCCACTTTTATCTCATTACATGCCTGAAAATTTGATTGGTTAAAGTGGAAAGTCCCTAGTTAGAGGTGAGTTGGTTGTTTCTGATGGGTAAAAAAAAAAAAATTATTATAATGCTTCATTTTACCCTTTACAATGAGTTAGGTGTTGATTTGTTCACAGGAACCCAAGGCGGTGGGGTTCTTTCAGTTTAATGGTTTCTCAATTCCTTTTTAATTATACTTTTTCCTTCATTTTCCATACTGCACCTCCAATCACATGGCCTATAGGACATAAAAGAGTGAAAGTCCCACTTGTTAACAAGGTATGAGACTCCTCAAATGCGCGTGAAAGACTGTCAACCTGCTCCTGATCTATCCCAAGTGCAGCTGATGTGATAAAGGAAGGAATTTGAGGAAATGGAAAGTGCTGCATTAAAAAAAAAGTTCTTATTGTCTGATCTACCAGTCATATGGCCTGAATCAGATATCACAATTCATACAAGTTAGTAATTTTTTATTCCACAAAAGAGCTGTAACAAATAATACCTTGTAAATCCCAAATGAGGAACAGTGGTGCTCAGTCAGAGCTATTTTCTCCTCTTTGTTCTTTGGTATACAATTGTAGAACACAGTATTTCCCAGGTGGAGCGTAAACGGATGGGGCAGAGATGAAGAAAGACTGTGCCGCTGTTTGCAAACCATGTACATCTACTTTTTCCCCATGAATCCAGGCAGCTGCTGTTATTGAAAGAGAATATTAATTTATTTGCAGATTTGCCAGATTTGAAAGTAGTCCTTTTGAAAAAAAATTATATGTATCATAAAATTCACCTCCTTTCATGCAAACGGCCTCCAATGATGGATCCTAAGAGTTCCTTCGACTTACAAGGTGGGAACAGCTTTGGGATTCTTAAGGCTGGAAACAAAAGTGCCACCACAATGAACTGCCCATCACTATAAATCATGATGTCTCCAGAATCCCAGGCAGCAGCTGCCTTTCCCATCCCTCACGGTTGGTTATCAGTGGGCAGACAAGGACAATATCTTTGCTTTTCTTCACTTTGCCTTGTGGTGTTCTCTGGCTTCCTGCCCCCACTTCCCTTCTCTATCCTGATCCTTCAAGATCTTAAGCATCTGAGTAGTGAGATATCGGACTGGTGCACTGACTTGGGCTGGGCAGGTGGGCCACCAGTCAGAGGCTCTGCGGTGCTGCTGGCCCCTGGAAGCCAGGGAGACAGCCCCATGGCTGCATCTGATTACTAATGAGCTTTCTGGTGGCCGAGCCTTCTCATCAGGCCCATTTGTTTTTACAGGCTGCCCTTTGTTGACTTGAGGCTTGTTTTCCTTGCCTTAGAGGCCCTCCCAAGTTTTTCCTCGCGGGTCTGGCTGTCTCCTTTTCTTTTGAGACTTCGTGGGAGCTAAATTTAAACTTGATTAACAACATTTAGTCCAAGGAGGGTCAGGATACTATTTTCATGTTAAATGCAGCTCTTTCTGGTTCCCTTTTGTTTTGTTTTAAGACACAATAGGTATGCACAATGAGAGCCCTTTTGATTTTGTTGCTATGGTGTGAGCCACACAAAGTAGCAAAATGTGTTGGATTGCTTGATTCTGGTCAGTACTAGAGAAGGGAGCTAATGCATTCTGGGTGAAACATAACATGCTATATTTATGAAGACATCGAAAATACTTTCAATAATGATGTTTTTACTCCTTACTACTAAATAATTTCATATTAACATTAGGGATACAAATCCCCAGATAATAACAAGCCCCCTTCTGTATTTAGTCCTTTGTTCCCTCAAGCATTTTTCAGGATATGGTTAAGCCATTGTTTATTCAGCAGTGCATTCTCTGCTAAACTATCCGCTCCATGGGAAGAGGCACAGTTTCTCTTGTTCCTGGACAGACCACATATGAGAATAGAACTCTGATCCTTTTTTTTGTGAGCAACGAGGGATCTAAAATCTTACTTGCCATTTACCTATGAACGCATTCTAAGTGTAGGCACAAATACAGTGCACAAAGTGGTCAAGTTTATTCAAAAAGGTAAGGAAAATGCATGTGCATGCATACACACAAAGAGAGGCATTGTTCGGGAATAGAATAGGCCAGGAAGGGAAATTGATGGGAAGCGAGATAGAGATGGTGCCTCAGCACCCTATCTTGTCCTCATCTGCTTGGGGAGGGAAGGGAGCCACTTTTACTTCTTATGAGAAAGGGGAATGGTTACATGGTACCACCCCCATTAACCAGGTTATGGGAGATCCTGGAAAAGGGATTATTTGACCAACAAGGGATAGGATTACATAGGTGGAGAAGGTGTGACTTCCAGCTCCTGGCCCTAATCTAGCTACCTACTTTATACCATATCGATGTGTCCTCTGTAACCACCTTCAGAGCTATTGGTCTAGAGTGCCTAGCAGAGTGGTCTGAACTTTGTCAATGGCAGCAGCCTTCCTTAATTTCTCTCTACTTCCAACTCTGGACCAGCTAGGGAAGGCAAAATATGGTCTCTAAGCCAATTGCAATGTGCTTCACTACCATCTAGTTGACATCATGCCCCACAAAGATTCCTCCTGCCAACTGGCTCTTACCAGAACACATTAAAGACTTTCCTCTGTCTCATTAGAATGCTGTGCTGTTTTCTGCCTTTGAGTATTTACCAAATGCAAGTGATGGTAGTTGACTCTCTTACTATAGCTGAATAAGAAGCTTGTTTGTTCTCAGTTGTCATGTCTTTGTTTATTTCCACAGGACATTATCCCTGGTACTTGGGAAAGTGTCTAGCATTTTACACTCAACATTCAGGGAAGAACAATTGAATGAATGAATTAGAACACATCGATCCATTTCTGGATTAGAGTTATCTTTTCCTGAGCAGGAAATGAAGGAAATAAGGTGATATTTTACTTTATATTCTTAAGTATCTGATTTGTGGCCATGGAAAAATCACTTGGTTATCTGGTTACTATTTCTCTCAAGTTGTAAATCAAATCAAGTTTAGATTAGATGATCCTCATGTTTCAACTACTTCTGTGTCTCTATATTTCGAACTATCACTCATGAAACTCTCTATGCAACCATGACCTCAGGGTGTTCACCTTACTCTCCCTCACTATGCTTAATGAGGAAATGTATTGAGTGTTTTTTTTCTGATAACTTCCCTTGCAAGGAAAGGATAACTTTTGAGGGAATCATGATTTGGTGAGCTATGATGTGAGTCAATGAAAATAATTTTTATGCTTTACTTGCTGTTTGCTAAAGATACTAGGGAAGCATCAGGTTTCCCTCCCAGAAGCACTTGGTGGTAAACTTTCTGCCCTTCTGTCTTCCCTCCACCTATTTGCTTGACTATGATGCAAACTTTCCATTTGCAAAGTGATGTTGGCATGGGTGAACTAGTTTTTACTCCAGGCTCTTGCCTTGCACATAGACAAGCATTTCAAGTACAGACACATGTAAGTTTCAAAAAGGTGGAGCAAATTTTATTTAACATGTAAGAAAGTGAAGACACATACCTGCCACCTTCTGAGTGGGCAGTGGCTCAGAAGACTGCTCCAAATGAGAAGGGGTGGGGGAGGGGAAACAGCGAGGGTACCTGTGCAACACCTCTCACCGTAATCTACTGCAGAAAGGAGAGAGAGATTCCCACACAGGTGCCACCTCCTGTATGAGGCTGGGGTGGTGCCACTCCAGGCACGAAGCCACCTAGGAATCACATGGCACCTCTACAAGCTTCACATCTGGATTTCATGGTGACTGCTCATTAGGTCTTAGAAGAAGCAGGCACATCCTGGATAAGAGGGCATTTTAATTAATAACTAGGATGATAGAATTACATGAAGGCTTGAGACTTTCAACTCAGCACACCTATATAGCTAATTGACTATCTCACATCAAAATCTACCTCATCTTCAGTATTCGACATTCACACTTACATTTTTGTTCTTGTTTCTAAATATTTCCTAAGTCTTATAAGAAAGCACTTGAGGTTTGCAGTTTTTTCCGATTGTATTATATGTTTCTCGAAGGATGAGGTTGTATACTTTGATCTTGCTATATTTTACAATGATGCTTGAAAGTATGAAAGAGTAAGTATTATGGAATAACCAAGAACAATTTATCAAATGTTTTCATTTTTTAAAAGGATTTACTTATTTTTATTGGAAAGTCAGATTTATAGGGAGAAATAGAAACAAAAAGAAAGATCTTCTATCCACTGGTTCACTCCCCAAGTGGCCACAGTAGCAGAGCTGAACTGATCTGAAGCCAGGAACCAGGAGTGTCTTCCAAGTCTCCCATGTGGAGTATGGTCACAAGGCTTTAGGCCATTCTATGCTGCTTTCCCAGGCCATAAGCAGGGAGCTGGATAGGAAATGAAGCAGGTAGGACATGAACTGTTACCCAGATGGGATCCTGGTGCTTGAAAGGTGAGGATTTAGCCATTGAGCCATTATACCAGGCCCCAACTGTTTTCATTTCTAAATGCTACTGAGTTTCTGTCATAAGTTGTGGCTAATGGCTATGAACTCCGTTTTACAGAGTCTAACTAAGTTTCAGAAAGTCAACAAAGTCCTACAAGATTATATGGGCTTCAATGATAGTCCTCATTCCTGGTCTACTTCTATTTATCACCCCACTCAGCACATTGAAATTACCGAGTCAATTTTGTGTTCATTGATAAATCCAACTCAAATACCCAAAGCAATAGCAAATACATACTGGAGAACCAAATGCCAAACTAAAAAGTTACAAATTCAAATTCAATTGAAATTTTCAGTTAGTCCTAATATTTCAGCAAGTTTTCCTAGAGCTTTAGACTCCTAGATAAATGCTCATTTTCTTTTTAACAATATTCTTTGTCTTTAGGTACTGTAATTTAAACATTTAAAATCATTTTAATATCTGCTAGACCAAAAACTAAAACCAGAAATAGGGAAATTAAAGCTGTCTGTTTGGATACTAGATGACATTTCTGTCTCTTAGAATTCAGCACAGCAATTGTCATTAAAAGCATATTTCTAAAACTCAAGTGTGGAATTATAATAACACATTGCATCTTACCATTCAGATCTTTATCAAACTAGCCCTGTAATAAACAGTTTAGGGATCTAAAAAATTTATTGTCAAATCAGGATAATGCACGATATTAAAAACTGTGAAAACGGAACCCCCAATTAAGAATGAAGTCATTGGGATTATGTAGCCAAAAGAATAAACTGCACAAACTGAATGGAAAATGACCTGCAGATGTATCAGGCAGAGTAAACTAAACAAATGAGAGTAAATAAGATAAATGGAAATCTTCTGTTTCCATTATTTTATTTCTACTGAAGATTACAAAACACAAAAGGAATAGCCATAAATAACCATGGCTTTCCCTGGTTGTAGTCTCCGATACTTTATACTTCTTTTTCCCACGGTATTCATCATTTTATCTGTGTCTCACTTCTTATCTTTCCCTCTGTGTTCTATTCATCTTATTCCTTGCACTTGGAAGGGATTAAGAGTACTCCGGTTTTGTTCTTTTTTTTTTTTTTTTTTTTTTTTTGCCTATCCAAGCTCCTTTTTCCTATCTTGTATAGTCTTCCAGGAGCCACTTTTTTCCTATCTTGGTCCATGTGGTGTGGCTAAACTGACCTCATGAAGCACAGCTCTGAGGGGAGCTCACTGATCGGAACATTCCATGCACCATTCCATGATAATGGGTTTAGAACCAATAGACAATCCAAGGGGATCAATCTTCATATTTCAGTTGGAATGTAAGGGAATTGAGAAGTCTTTGGGGTTTGTGTGGGGTTTGATACAGGTTTGAAATTGATAGGGAAATCTGTAGGGAGACACTTGCTTGGGAGGAAACTACAGGGGAGTCCAGAAGAAGTGAAGGATGATGCAAAGTATTGCAGTGCTTGAATGTAGCCAAGCACCAAGGGAGTCTAACCTGGACATTTCAAATAACAAATCTGTACATTCAAAATGTTGTTTCATCAGATCTAAAGAGGACGAGTCTTAAACTAAGAGTGATGATAGACTTGGGTAGGTCATTTGACAATTGGAACTACAAGAATGCTGAGCTGAGTTTTGAATTAGCATCCTTCCAGTTTTAACTCTATATGGATGTGGTGGTTGGTTTGTCTACTCTAGCCTTTCAGTAGTTCCCATGACAATGACCTCAATAGCCATTTCTGTCCATCTGAATTTCTCTGCCCACATGTTTAGCTGCCCACTGGTTTCTTCATGAGTGCCACACTCATCCTTGAAATCACCTTTATGTTCTCCTTCTAATGTGTGCCTTTTCTTACTTTTCACATCAGCAAATTCAAATCTTTTCTAACTAAGCCATCTCCTTGTGCATGAACACTATGTTTCCTTCGTCATAGAATATTTGCCAATTAGGGTTGCAAACCTTTTTTCTGTCAAATAAAATTATTAATTAAATATAATGAATATGTAATTATGGAATAGCATCTCTATTATTTAGAGATATTGAGAGCAGATCCTGATGGAAAAGAAGACTGAATTGATAACTTCCTAGGATTTCTTGCAGCCGTATGCCATTAAAAAATAGAATAATAAAGAAGTTCTTTTTGCCTGCTTACTAAGATAATGATAGATTAACTTATATTTTTCAAGGTGTTTTACAGCTGAAAGTATCTTGGTTCTGTTTATATATTATTCTTGATCCATTTAATGAAGTTAGCTATGAGTCTAATTGGTGTTGACTCAAAACAATTGGACAATCATATTCGTTTAATCTATGAGGCAATTTCTTAGTCAAAAGGGTCACAATTATCCCACCTCAATAACGCAATTCCAAACACGTGATGTTCTGCAGGATCATTTCTTTCATATGCAAATTAGAACATTTCTTGCAGAAGTAAATTAGAAGGAAATTGAAATAAGTATAATCATGAAGACTATATAAGGACCATAGTGGCAAATGAAAAACAACTTAACATTGAAAAAATGGAAAAGAATACAATCTAATATAAAGGAAGTTTTGAGAGAATAAAGATATTATATTCTTGGAAAAAGTATAATTCAATGAATACTCCCGAAAGGTTTTTTAGGTTATGGTGTCAAATTTTTGCACTTAAATTTCTAAGGGATTTTTCTAATTGTAACAATATAGGTGCCAATATGAACTTAACGAAGTGGGGTTTTTTTATTATGAATATGTGTAAAATGAGATAAGGGGTCCATAAATTGGTAAAAGTGTTGATACAATTATAAAAGATGATGAGTTCATAAGTCTCCTTGCTTCCCAGGTATTAGCTCACAAATCCTGGATCTAAATTATAAACATTACACTGTCAATTACTCCTGATGAATTTACTCCCCATGCAGGTCTTAGCTCCTTTCCTAAGAGCCTTTCTAGCTAGTACATGGTTCCTACAACTGTTTTAACTAAGGGCTATGAGATCCCGGTGATGGCTGTGTAAGCGCTTGGAGCCAGAAAGGCTTAGAGTGCTGGGTATATGTACATGACAGAATTCACACAAATTTCTTCCAAAGGAGCCACTTTCCAAAAAGACATCAATCAAGCCTTTTAGTAAACAGTATTAAGAGCCAGCCTAAAACTAACTGTCATAATCTTCAGGTCATTGCTTTATCTGTAAGGAAAAAGTTGAAATACAGTGCTTGTAATCAACAACAGTCTTTCTGCCCAGAAGGCCCACCATTCTGGAGAAAGATCGTGGTTCATTAATAAGACATGACAGAGGTTGATTTGTTTATCAGCCAAGAATATAAACTCAGGTCTGATCTCCATTACTCAGAACCAGAACAATCAGTCCATGGGTGCTGTGCAATACAGTCTGTGGGTGTTTGAATGGATAGGAATCCCATCTTCATGCATGTTATCTACGGAGAAATTCTCTCTATGTTTGCTACATGGAACAACTTGTATTGTTCCAGTCCAGATAGCTATGACTAAAAGATTGTGGATAGACATAATTGCAATGGGGGTGAGCAGGTTGCAAGGTAAGGGAAATATCAATGAATGTGGGAATACCACAGGTCAGTGCAATGAAAACCCCAGTTTTGATTTGAAAATACAGCCATGTTGGCCTCTAATCCACTCAGCTACCTGCCCAGCTTTCCTCAACACTCATGCCCACTACTTCATGAACTTTGACTCTACTGGTGCATTTGTACATGTCCTTATATTTCTATCTATATAAACATTTCAGAGTAGTTCTAAATACACGCTACTGGCCAAGTATCTTTAGGTAAACATTTGAATCTAAATCATTTTCTCCCCTCTGGCTTGATTTTCTCTACACTTTGTGGCTTTGAGTACATGTTTTTTATTAAGCTATCCACATTTTAAACTTTTGACAATACTGTGTAAAATAGAGAAACTGAGGAGGATCTATAATGACTGATCTGTGAAGAAGACGTAACACAAGAGGTTAAGCTACAACCTGCAATGCCAGCAGCCTCTGTGGACACCTCTATGGTCCCTGTTTCCCCACTTCCGAGTTAGCTCCCTGCTAATGTACCTTGTAAAACAGTGAAATAAGGCCCAAATGCTTGGGTCCCGGCACCCACAGGGGGACTCAGATGAGTTTGCTAGCTCCTGACTTAGCTCTGTCCCAGCCCTGCCCAGTACAGTCATTTGGGCATGGAAACAAAGAATGGAAAACTTCTCTTTCTCTGTGTATCCTGCCTTTCAAATAAATAAATAAATAAGTATTTTAAAAAGAAAGGAAAAATCTAACATAGATATACTATTATTTACATTCATGAGATGTAGTTTTTAAATCAAATGACCAACTTTTGTTTCATGTATTTTTTATTTCATGTGCTGATTTGTTTCAAAAAACACTCATCAGTGCCATGAAATTAAATGACATGCTGCTAGATATGATAGTCTCTATTACACAGTTGCTAGACATCCCTTTAAATGAAAAGCCAAAAAACAAAATCAACAGCAGGAAGAAAAAAAGAAATTAACAACACCCAGAAGTTAAATAACATGCTACTGAAGGACTAATGTGTCGCTGAAGAAATGAGAAAGAAAATCAAGAACCTTCTTAAAGAAAATAATGCTTCTGTATGATCTATGAGTCATTGAAGAACTTAATCAGAAGAAAGTGTTTTGAAGAGATGTAACTAACAAAAAACATCAAAATCCATGAGATACAGTGTCCACTGATCATTGTTGGTGAAATTTGTCTCCTGCAGTTAACAAATAGATGAGTTTTGCTTTTTAATTCAGTCTACTAATCTATGACGTTTGATTGATGAGTTTAAGCCATTTACATTCAGGGTTAATTTAGTATGTCATTTAACTTCATGGCATTGTAGATTTCTATTTTTCTTCCTGTTGTTGATTCTATATTGTGTCTTTTCATTTAAGGGGGATGTATAGGAACTGTGTAATGGAGACTATCATATCCAGGTGTGAGGATATAATGCAGTCTGTATCTCTACTTCCAGACAAATGTGGACTCCCAATGAAACTGTTAACTCTATCTTGAAAATACAATGCTGGACTCTCTGCCATTGTCCATGCCCGCATGCTTGCAGTGATGGACATAGGACTATGTATGACGAACTATACTATAGTAAGGATATGGGGGAATTCACTGGGGGGGCGGGGAAGAGAACTTGGAAGGAGATAAGGGAAATCCCAGGGTCTATGGAATTGTATCATATAATGAAAATAAAAATAAAAAGTAAAATTAAAAAGAAAAACAACACTTACCAAGGGCCACAGTATTCAGTTTAGTACAATTCAAAAAAGAAAGTAGAGATTCAAAATATTAAGATAGCCATTGACTTCTTTGTGTTTTAGCTATTTTATTAACTAGTGCATCAATTACTAATTACTACCTAACATTTGGGAATGTTAAGTAGAAACCACTTTTAAGCTCAGCAGCCTGTGGGTTGGCAACTTGGGCTGGACTGTGCCATTTGGTTCTTTAGGTTTAGATTGGATTCACTGGAGCATGCTGCCCTATTACTGGAGCTGAGCACACACGGGATAATGACTGTGCAGCATGACTTCCCTGCTGGAGGGAGGAGGCCCAGTCCAGTTGCAAAGGTGATTGTAGGTAGGGATGAGGGTAATTGCAGTCAGCTGACAAATGGTTGGAACATTTTTAAATAATAGATGATTATAAGAAAAGTTTTGGTGTTTTTAACACTTTTTTTTACAAAGATAAATTTTTTCTTACTGTAAAGGTAGATTTACAGAGAAAGAGACAAAGTGAAATATCTTCCCTATGTTGGTTCACTCCCCAGATGGTCACAATGCCAGAGCTGAGCTGATCCAAAGCCAGGGGTTGGGAACTTCCTCCATGTTTTCCGTATAGGTGCAGGGTCTCAAGGTTTTGGGCTTTCCCAGAAAACAGGCAGAGAGCTAGATGCAAGTGGAGCATTTTGGACACAAAGTGATACTCATATGGGATGCCAGTACTTGTAGGCAGAGGAGTAGCCATATGAGCCATCATGCTGGTCCCATTTTTATGTATTTGAAATGCAGAGAAGACAAGACAGAGAATCTTCTATCTGATGGCTCATTCTCCAAATGCCCATAACAGCTTGGGCTCGGTCAGGTCAAGGTCAGAAGCCAGATCTCCATCCAGTCTGCCATGTGGGAAGCAAGAACCCAAAATCTGAGGTTATAATTAACTACTTTTCCAGGCACATTAGCAGGATCCTGGGTCAGAAATGGAATAGCTGGGATTCCAACTGATCCTCCAATATGTATTTTATAATTCAGAAGAACGTCTTCTGTTATTCAGCTTAACATTGTTCTTTTTTTACAAATCTTATATATATAAAACTTTCCCCTTTCACAAATGGGATATCATATACACTTGCTTTCTCAGTGGTGAATTTTGGTTGTATTTTCCTAATATTACATATAGGTCTGACTTATGTGTTCCTAAATATTGATGTGTAATTACCCTGAAGGATACCATGTGATTTATTTTACCATCTCTATTAATGGTGGATTTGCAAGTTGTCACTTTGTCTTCTTTTCCCTTCACTATTGCAAATGTTATGGACATTTTGTCCTCCATGCCTTTCTACCACCTCATATACAAATCGGCATTTTGAAGTCTAACCTCCAAGACCTCACAATGTGACTGCATTTGGAAACAAGACCTTTGAAAAGGCAACAAACTTAAATGAGAGTGCTCAGGTATGTTTTAATCCATGTGACTGGGTTCTATGGAAAGAGGGGTCAAGAATATCAGGTGCGGTGCAGAACATGGTAAGGGCATGGAAAACAAACAAACAAAAAACTCATCTACAAGCCAAGGCGAGGGGTCCCAGGGAAAATGTCTAATGTTCATTTTAGACATGTAGTCCCCCAAAATTATGAAGAAATGTCTTCTGTTGCTAAAGCCACACTGCGGTATTTTCTTACAACCAATCTAGTAAATATACAAACAATATTACATCGACATTTTCTATCTATAGTTGTCTTCTGTGCATAATTATTTATGGAATTTAATTTCCCAGATGTATAAATGCTGCATTAAAGGTGCTGTACTTTAACTTTCATGAATACTGTCAAATTATCTTCAATAAAATTTCTCTGATTTATATTTTCATCAGTAGTGAAACTGCTCTATACCTGACCAATAACAGTTTTCATCTCTTCCACTGTGATCAGTAGAAATGGCTTGTGTCCTGTTGTCATTTTTTCTATTTCCCTTTATTAACAAGAGAAATCCCACTGTTTTAATATACTTCTTGTCCATTTGAGGTTGTTTCCTATGAGCCCCCGATGATGCATATTTTATAAGCATATTGTCAATGCTGTTATGAGAGAGTGCATTCTTCGGTTCACTCTTCAGATGTCCACAAAAGCTGGGTCTTAACTGGGAACCTGGAACTCAGTCTCGGTCTTCAATGCGGGAGGCAAGGATTCAAGCACTTGGACCATCACTTGCTGCCATCCAGAGTCACATTAGCAGTAAGATGGATTCACAAGTGGAGCCGGTGTCCTCAAATACAGGTAATTCTGTATGTGAGCAGGCATCCCAAACAGCATCTTAATTGCCATGCCAAGTGCCAACTGCTGTTCATGTCTTTTACTCATTCTTGAATATGTAGCTTTGTTTGGTTTTGTTTTAGCTCACAATTTATAAAAGCTCTTTGTACGCTGTGAAAGTTAGTCCCCCACACCAGCACTGAGGCACTTCCAGTTCAGCCTCAGCTTGTAAGGCTGACCTTTCATATTTGACTGCTGATTTGAATCCTGGTGTTGTGCCTCTGGTCCAGCTTCTTGTTACTGTACCTGAGAAGGCAGCACGGGACAGGGCAGGTAATTGGGCTTCTGTTGCCACGTGTAAGACCTGGATGGAGTTCCTGGCTCCCAGCTTCGGACTGTCATGGCCATTTGAAAGTAAACCACCATCTGGAACATTCTCTCCTTTCCATTACCCTTCCCTTTTTCTTTTGATGTCTTTCCCTCTCTGTTTCTAAGACTGTCTTTCAAATAAATTAATCTTTGAAAAAAACTTTATAGCAATAGGATCTTAAAAATTAATCCCAATCTGGAAAATGTGTCTTAAATTCTTTTTCAGTTTCTGCTCTACTTTTCAAACTTGCATTTATTTATGTATTATATAGAACTTCAATGTTTCTGAGCAGACATGTCTTTTTCATTTCGGTTTTTTTGGTTTTATATCATATTGAGGAAATTTTTGCTCCACTTCATGATTATGAATATTTTGAAAACTCTAGTGCTTTTGTGGGTTTCAGTTTTTTATAGTTAAATTTTGCAATATCTTAAAAGCCACAAAGTCTTCACAAACATGCGTAAGATTATTGTTTCTCATCACAAACGAAATGTGCCAAAAGCAAGGAATAAGGAGTTGAAACTTGGAAGCAAGCCCTGGCTCTGAGATTTCCTCACATCTTTAAGCTTTGGCCTTCAAGCCGCTGTTTTCAGTACAAAATGTAAATTAAAGTAATATAGTTTGGAATTTTTGAGGGACTTCGTGGGATTTAAATTACATTGACAAATGAATGAAATTTATAAATAATCACATAACAGCTAAGTATAAATAATATTTAATAATTAGAATTATTCAGTTATACCTAGGCTATGGGCCAAATGCCTATGTCTCCCCTAAAATGTGTATGCAGAACCATATCCCTCAATATGAGGATGATATTAGGAGGTTGAGCCTTTGGGCAATGACTAGATTTGCACAAGGTCAATACCAACAAAGTGGAGCCCCGTGGTGTGATTAGTGCCCTTTTGAAAAGAGGAAGACACATCACAGTTCTCTCTGCCAGAGAGGCTACAGTAAGAAGACATCCTGAAACAGGTTGCCACCAGGGTTCGATGCTGTCAGCACCTTGGTCTTGAAATCTTCAGTCTCCTGAACTGTGCAAACCAAATGTCTTTGTGGTTAAATCACGCAGTTTATGCAGGAGTGTACACAAATGCTTGAATTTAATAGCTAAATTATTTTTGACTCCTATTAAATACCTTTCCTGTTACTCCTGTTGCTGACTGCATAACTATCATGCATAGAACCTGCTGAGATTCAAGATGATGAGTTGAAGCTACTTAGACTTTATTCTATCACATGACACTGGATTATGACATTTCATGTCAACAGGGACAAATGACTCAAGCTGCTACACCTTCAAAGTGAAAAAAAAATACTGATCAAAAGCTAAATCATTTGCTTCCAGTGGAACGTTTTTTAAAAAGACACTTTTATTTGAAAGTCTGAGAAAGAGGGAGTAATGACATCCATTCGCTGTTTCATTGTCCTATATGGCAACAGTGGCTGAGGACGGGCATGGCAAAAGCCAGCCAGGAACAAGGAATTTCTCCCGGTTCTACCACATAAGTGGAAGGGGCTCAGACACTTGGGCCATTTACCACTGTCTTCCCAGGAAATTATCAGGGAGCTGAATGGGAAATGGAATATCCAGGATTCAACTGGCGCCCATTTGGGGTGCAAGCGCTTCAAGTAACTGCTTTACTTACTATGTTGCAACATTGGCCTTCAAGTTGAACATTTCAAAGACTCTTACATTATAGAAACGTAAGTTCAGAAAACTTGTCAGAATAGATGGAAGAGAATTTCCTACGAATTTGAAAAATTTAAATATAGTCAGTTGGTAAATAAATTTTCCTAATGCTTTTCTATTTTGTTTAATTAAACTAATCCATGTGCAGGTGCTTGGGAAAAATTTATAGCTCATTGTCATTAATGATTCTTTTTCTGAACATGGTTTAAAATACAGACTTCAGTGTTTTTTGTGGAAGAACTGGAAGTATAATCGAAAACATTTTTTTCTGTCTGCAGAGCGCTTAGGCAGATGATAAATGCTAAAATTACAAAGAGGAAAAGTTCCTGGCAAAGATAATACGGTCAGACTGAGGTGTCTGAATATACTTCCATGCTTTATATACCATTTACAAAATTCTTGACAAAATACAGTCTCTGTGTTCTTGTACGTACAAATTGCAAGTAACACTGTACATTAAAATCTGGGTTAGTAAATGGAAATAAAGAAAGAACACAGGGATATGGGCAAAGGATCAGTGCCATGCTCCCTCTCTCCACTTTTTAAAAATAAATGAACTAATGAAAGCAGTCCAATGATTTAAAAAGATTAATTGTTGAAAGGGGATTCAGTAGAGCTGTGAGTCTTGATGAGCGCCAGGTGAATGCATAAGCGCCTTGAGATTTATCAGGCCCAGCTAGTAAATCCATGGTGAGAAGCATTTTGCAAAGGAAGCACTTTTTTTTTTTTTTTTTTTGAGAGGCAACGAGAGAAAGAATTCCAAAGAGATATCTCATCCACTGGCTCACTGCTAGATGTCTGCCATAGCTGGGGCAGAGAGACTTCCTAAGCTTTCAAGAGTCTGAAACTGAAAAATGAATTTAGGTTTCCCACCACTCCCAGCTACCACTTGCTAACTCTGAGGGTTCACATTAGCTGTCAACTAAAATTGAGTATTCTGCTGATATGGGATGCAGGCCTCCCAAGTGGGATCCTGATGTCTGTTCCAAACATCCTCCCCATGTTTCCAAGTATCATACTAGAGCCCTTAGGGCATCACAGTCACCCATGAAGCATGCCCTCTGATAAGGCTGCTACAAATGTTCCCAAACTAGGTCTACAGAAAATTTTATTGGCTCTTTGGGCAATGTTTACTTTTAGTTTGTGATTCTTGTCATTAGCACAAGAACTCTATGTCATTAGTTCTAAAGTGCAAATTGGCAAATTGGCATCTGGGAGAAACTCCTGGTGACCCTCTGGGCTGAATTTGTTTATGTCTGTGTCTATGCAATTGCCAAAAAGTGGTCTTAGAAGGAATTATCCAGACTCAGATCAAAATGCAGAGTTTTAAATATATAAACTGGTTCTACCAAAGACAAAACTACTATAGGCAGTGACATGCCTTAGAAGCATTTCATGAGATTCTAGATATTGGATAATCAAGAAGGGTGGTCCTAGAAATGGTAAATGAGGGAAGATGTCTTGCAAGCAAGTGTACTGAGACTTGAGTGACTCCAAGTCGTTCAGTGTTTCCTGGTCTTCAAGTCCAAGGGCATGTTCAGCTTTAAAACCTCTGGTTTATATTTGTACAAGAGAGAAAATTTTCATTCAAAAGTTACTACTGAGGAAGTTTGATGAGCCACTTGTGTCCTGGAGTGTGAGGGTTAGAAAAACTCAACAGTTAGATATAACCCTTGCCTTCCACAATTATGCATTAAAAAAAAGAAAGAAAAAAATGACTTGTGGGTCCACATGAAAATAAAGAACTACAGAGAGTAAATGTGACTGGAAAAATATTTTTTAAAAAAACATAGGTTTCAGAATAAGAAATAATTGTTGAATTTAGAGGTGGTTAATTATAAATGGACTAAAAGGGGGCTGTTTGCTCTGCCAGTGCCTTTAAATCTATTGATGTAATTTGGTTGGTCTGATCCATTCTTTGAATGCCTTCTACGATTTATTTTTGCAATGAAAATTCTTTTGTCATTCCTTTGAGCAAGTTAGAGAAAACATGAAAATGCAAACCACCCTTATTAAAAATTACCTCATCAGGTTTGCACAGAAAACAGCCTTCACAGGTAGATACAGTGTTCCTTCCAGAGCAAGGCGTAGGTTTATTTATAATTCAATATAGTAATGATAGCATCTTACTTCACAGCAAAAGATAGGCAAAGTTACAGCCCATTACAAAATATCCAGGTTCCCTAAGCTCTGGATTTTTCTTCTCTAGAGTATCCATTGCTTGTATAGGTATCACTTACTGACTATTGCTTTGTGAAGAATTAGGGCTTAAGGAACCAGAACAAAATGCTGATACTGTTGCTCCTAATATTTCTGAGTAATAAACTACCCATTGTTTATGTCTTCTTCAATACGAAGAAACTGTGACTAGCTAACTTGTTAGTATGAAAGTAGAGTAAAAGGAGATTCCATGACTTTAAAAAGAAGAAGACAATGTTGGTGTAAACAAGACACTTTAAGCATAAGAACACCAGTGCTAGAGAGATGACTAAGAGCGGGGTGGACTTCTTCAGATGGAAATCTGCAAGACATCATGGATGATGTCAGAATTAGGGCTGTTGCCGGGCAAAGCGTGTGATTTTAAACCTTCACTAAACAGAGACATTCTGCTTTGAAAATATGAGGTCACTTGTACTGTGATTTAACCCTTTCAATTGGTTAAGTCAGACAAAATTCCTCTTATTTTATATTTTATTACCCCAGAGATAAAGGCCTATCTTCACGTATCTATTTGTTTTCTTTTTTTTTTATTGTGCAATTTTTTTATTATTATTAATTTCATTGCATAATGTGACAATTTGTTTTTATGCACTGGAATTCCCCCCACCCCTCCCCAAACCCTCCCCCCACCCGCACGGTGGATTACTCCACCTTGTTGCATTTCCATAGTTCAAATTCAGTTGACATTCTTTCATTGGAGGTTTTGACCAATCATAAAGTCCAGCATCTTATTGTCTTGGTAAGTTTTCTTGGTGAGACCATCTCTGGTCTGAAGGTAGAACCAACAGAGTATCATCCCAATCAAGTAAAAAACCCAACATAATATTTACAACCATTTACAACATTATGGCATTAATTGACATGGTATTGATTAACCAATATGTTACTAGAGAAACGCATGTTCTCGGCCACAACCTGTGACTTCCTCATGGACATTTCAATTTTGGTTTATATTTAACCATGTTCTATATACCTTAGAATGGCTATATATTGCTATTCAGCTGTCTCTTGTCTATTTCTATGTTAGTATTTAGCATTTTATAGCATTGAAGCATGATTTTGCTGAACCTGGTTGTTTTTCTAAACAATTTATATTTATTTTATTCATTTTCTCTAGCAGTTGCCTATTCGTATGGTTAAAATGGTGAAATAAGGGTTTAAAATTTTTTTTAATAACAGTTGGGTTTTGGAAATAGCAACAGTGATTTATTTCCTTAAAATTCCAACAGCTTTGAGAAGAGTGACATTTAATTATTTGTGCAGGTTTTTACAATTGTTTATGTAAGTATTTTCAGGTTAAAGAATGTGAACCATCATGTGCACCTGAGAATTTATGTATGTGTTGACTTACATGTATCATGTGTGTGTATTGAAGAAGGATTTATTAGTTGAACTCTGTGCAGAATGTCATGTTCTGGTTGGAAAACAATAATGAATGTCAAATCCATCTACTCATTCCACATCTCACGTGAGTAGCTTTAGAACTGATTCTTCTTTCAAGCTTCCTCTCCAATAAGGGGAGATGGCTGGTGTAACTCCCACGCCAGAGTGGCTCTGATGGGTGCCTGAATTTCCAAGCAGGCAAGGTAACGGCTGAAAAACATGTATGTTAAAGTATGCCTACCATGGAATTCATCTGGTCTATGATATGATGGATCATAAATGGTGAGAAATGAAAGGAAAAATATTTGTTGACATTAAGGTGACTTTTTTTCTTTCATTGTTTATAAAAATAATGCCATCTAAGAAAATTATATAGGAAATATCTTTTCTCTCCTTACTTCCTATTAGATGTTTATCTCATATTTCAGGTTATACAATGAAACAAAAACAGAGATTGGTAGCTTCTATTAAATTGGATGGTGTGATTAAAGATCATTAGAGAAAAAGAGCTGCTTAATTTCATGGAAGAAAAACATAGTCATTGGAAACAGTCTATTTATGGAACCTATTGGAAGCAGGAAGTCATTTATTTCTACATCATGGACTGATCAACAAAATGCATCACACCATATTGGAAAAGCAGAGTTAGAGAGAGAGAGAGAGAGAGAGAGAGAGAGATCGTCCATCCACTGGTTCATAGCCCAAATTACTGCACCTGCAGGAGTTGGGCTGGTCCAAAGCTGGGAACCAGGAGCCTCTTTTGGGTCTACAGCACGGGTGCAGGGCCCAAGCACCTGACCTTCCTCTGCTGCTTTCCCAAGCACACTAGCAGGGAGTTGGACCAGAAGTAGAGCTGCTGAGACTGGAACTTGCTCCTTATGGTACGCCAGCTCCACAGACAGAGAAAGAACTGGCTATACGACAGCACTGTCCTCCACTAAAAGTTTTATAGTATCAACTCTTATTCCATACACTCTACCCTCATCCACACCTGTGGCCTTGCTTCAATTGTAAAATCTTTAATCTGAAGATCAATGCCACAGTTCACCTGCCTGTTCAGGATATGTGAGCTTGCGAGCTTAGCTATGCTTTATTTTGCATATCTTGTTAGTATGATCCACTATCGTCACTGACAAAATTGACAATCTGCATGTGACCCTTCAAATTCTGACCTTTATCTGTGTCTGCTACAGGAATTGGGGAAAATATTATTTTGAAGTAGGAATTGGATTATAGGCAGAAGAAAGTCATTGCCATACAAAGTTGGGTTTTAGATAAAAGGTAAAAATTAACATTTGGTGGAAATTAGCTTTTATATCTTTCTCTGATCTTTACTAAAAATTACAGATAAAGAATCATGTTAAGCAAGTTGGCAACTTAAATCAATTTCTTGGAAATGAAAGCTCATGTCTTAGGAGAAAAATAAAAGCATGCAATTAAGAATGTGGCAAGGAAATTTAAATGTGAGCAATCATAAGGTTTTTTTCTTATTAATTAAAAAAAAATTAAAGGTTACTCTCTATCATTCATTACCTTGGTCCACTAAAGAAATGCTAAGCTAGTAGCTGACACATAATTGTAGATTATTCCAACCAGTACCAAAGGAAAACAAAAAAGAATGGCAAACAAGCCAAGCATCATTTCTAATACGCATGAGACACAGGATCATACGACCACCATTAACATGGCTCTCACATATAAGAGCATTTCAGAAACTTCATAGGATATGGAATGAAAAGATCAGTTTATTTTGTTACCAAAAATGTTTGAAATCTATGCATATTATTTTTTTAGATTTTATTTATTTTTATTGGAAAGTCAGATATACAGAGCAGAGGAGAGACAGAGAAGAAGATCTTCTGTTCGATGATTCACTCCCCAAGTGGCCACAATGGTCAGAGCTGAACTGACCCGAACCCAGGAGCCTGGAGACTCTTCCAGGTCTCCCATGCGGGTGCAGGGTCCCAAGGCTTTGGACCATCCTTGGCTGCTTTCCCAGGCCACAAGCAGGGAGTTGGATGGGAACACTGGGATTAGAACCAGAGCCTATATGGGATCCCGGTGCATGCAAGGTGAGAACTTTAGCCACTAAGCTACTGCGCCAGGCCCCATGCATAGTTTTTTATAACATTAATTTCCCAGCACTTGGGAATTAAATCTTACCCATTCTTTTCCATTTCAGATAATTTCTACAATTGTTTACTCATATCATTTTCCACTACTTGTTGAAATTATTATAATGAATTTAGGTATATGTTATTTCCCCAGTAAAAACTGTCTTGCTCAGAAGCCAGCATTGTGGCATAGTGGATAAAGCAGCTGCCTGTGATATCCCATAAATATATCAACCCATGCCCCAGTCACTCCACATGCAGCTCCCTAGAAGGATCTGGGGAAACAGTGGAAGATAGCTAAAGTCCTTGGGGCTCTGCCACGCATGTGGAGGACTCAGATGAAGCTCCTAAATCCTGAATCCAGTTTGACACAGTGCTAGCTGTCAAGACCATCTGGGGAATGAACCAGTGAATAGAAGATCCATCTCTCCCCTTCTCTCTGTAACTGTGACTTTCAAACAAATAAATAAACCTTTAAAAACTATCTTGATCAGGAAATTCAATACTCTAAATATCTTATTTCTTCCCCCAATTGATCCAAATGTACTAATCTGTATCAACCATCAATTTATCAATGTTCATCAAAATTCTCCACATACTGTTCAAAAAATAAATACTGTGTGAATGTATGCTTTGTGTGTGTAAAGTGACAAACACCCTCTATGTTATGAAATTGTACAGGACCGAGGATAGCCTCAATCAAGTAAAACAGACTGGGAGGAATTATACTGTTCTATAAATGAGGCTGGGTCAACAGGATATTCATACATATATATTTTTAATGATTCCTACTTCACATCATATGTGAATTCTCTTCCAGAGGGATGAGACTTGCTCATTTCAGTGAATGGACAATTTATCCCCCTGGTACTCACACCTAAAATCCCGAAGTCATCCCCATTGCTGCTTTTTTTTTTAATGTTTTACACTAAGTAAATCAGCAATTTCTCCAACTTCCCTCTAATGTACATCTACAATCATATCCATTATCCCTTTAAGGAGACTCATGGGTAATCTTGTCTTGCCTGGATCACACAGTCGTCTCCAGCCTTAGCTGGGTTTCAGCAAACTCTCACTTTAAGGGAGTCATTCCAGGCAGCATGACATAGTGCAACTGGGCAAGGTAATAAACTGAGTTCAAAAGAGTGAGTTACAGCTGTGGGCTACCAGAGCTCAGTTTTGTGATGAGAACATGCTACAGAATTTGCTCATTAGAGCAAACTGGTTTGTACTCTGCTGTTCCTTTCACTTTTTGTCAAGAGTAATTCTAGCTATAAGGCCTAGGAAGATTGGCTTCAACTCTTTTCCAAGCAAAGAAACAGGAGACAGTCAATATATATGGAAATTGTCTAGAGGTGCCAACCATAGTGACCCAAGGCTGTATGGGTAGGAGAACCACAACTTCTCCTCTATATCCCGATTGGTCCTCTGGCTTCTTTCCTCTAGACAAGTGATGCTAATTCACAAAATAACTTTCAGAATCAAGAATCTAGAGTATTTCAACTTTTTTCTTTTATATTTGCTCCAAATTATCCAGTGTGTTCCAAAATCATTTCAACTAAAAGCTCGTTCTACAAGATGGTCCTTCACTGCATTTCTCAAAATTTTGATTAGTCACTGGCACTGTGGAGTAATAGGTAGAGCCATTGCCTATAGTACCAATGTCCCATATAGACACCAGTTTGAGTCCCAGCTGCTCCATTTCTGATCCAGTTCCCTGATTATATGTCGGGAAAAGCAGAAGATGGTCCAAGTGCTTGAGTCTGCATAAGAAATCCAGAATCTCTGGGCACCTAGCTTTGGCCTGGCCCAATCTCTCTCTGTCTCTCTCTCTTTCTGGCTCTACCTTTTCAATTATATATGTGTGTGTGTGTGTGTGTGTGTGTGTGTGTGTGTGTGTGTGTGTATAAAACATTTACTACTACTATATATATATAATCACATTTACTACTACTTTCTTTTTGATTTGATGTAATTTGTTTCTTCAGAATTCACATTTTCTATGAGGATTTCTCTATAATTTGAACACTCTATTTTATAAGCCTATTCTTTGATCAATTACTTCTCCTGGTACTATCCATTTTAATCAACACATTATTTTTGTAAAACTGGGTGTATTTTCTTCCCTCCTGTTGGAAACACAACTCCATAATATGCTTCAATATTGTTTAGATTTGCTTTGTTTTTACTTTTCCAAGTACATAAAGTGTGTTAGGAAGTATTAGGAAGTATTAGATACCTATTGGTTATTGAATGAATGACAAAAATTATAAATAATATGATTTGCTTTTTAAGGAAGCTTATAATCAACTAAGTAATTAATAAAGCTAGCTATATGTTCATACTAAGATACTATAAAACACAAAAAGTGAATTAATCTTAGTAAAGATTGAATACTCATTGTAAAAATCTCAAGTAATATTTATAAAGAAATTTGTGAATTCTATGCTAAGAAATTTTTTACTGATATATAAAAGAACGTTTAACTACATAGAAATGTACCACATTTCAAAAAATATAGAATATGGTACGTAACTTAATTCTTCACAAATACATTTATTTTATCTAAAGCCAATATAAATGCAAGCAGTGAAATTTAGAAGGTTAAAAAATAATTAAGAAGGAAGAATGGGGGGATAGCCCTATACCTAGAACACAGTATAACAGAAAACAAAGCAAAATAAATAAAGTTAAGGGAAAAAAATTAAGAGTGAACATTTACTTCAGCAGTTAAGATGCTGTTTAAGATGCTCATGTCCGTTTTCAGAGTTCCTGGGTTCAATACCAGATCTGGCTCCTGACTCCAGGTACCTGCTATTGCAGATCCTGGGAGGCAGCAGTGATGGCTGTGGTAGACCCAGACTGCAGAGTCCGCTCTCACAGCAGCCGCGTTCAGTGGGGATCTGGGAGGTGAATGACAGCAAACACTCTCTCTCTCCCCCTCTCTCCAACTTTCTCTCTCCCTTTCCCCTTATGTGCCTGTGCTTATCCAACTCTTTCTATGTTTCTTTAATAAATAAGAACTTCTTGTAATTTTTAAAAAGAAGAATTTTGAACTTTATTTAGAATAACAGAGTCAAAGCTAGCCAGAAATACTAAGGGGCAAAAAGTTTTAAATAAGTTTGTAAGGAGTAGCTAAGGAGGAACTTACTTTATTAGATATCAAAACTATATAAAACTGTATATTATAATTAAATTTTAGATAAAGTTAATGAAACAGAGTGTAGAGGCCAGATGTTGATCATAATTACAAGAATCTAACAGATGATAGTAGAAGTGTTTGAAGTCAAGAGGGAGGATATTTTCTTTTTAAATTTTACTTATTTTTGTTTTTTGTTTTGTTTTGTTTTGTTTTCTTTGTGGGAGCATATTTTCAACAAGTGTTTTCATTGACTGAATTTCATTCAGTCACTAACTGAATACTGTTAACAACAAAAAAACTCAAATATTCCTAAACAAATACATTAATCACAATGTTATTTAAAATAGCAAATAGAAATAATAATTTTTCATATCACATAGAAAAACAGTTAAACAAATTATAACATGAGTCATATGATGAACTATTATGTAATCATTTTTAAATCATTTTTTGCTGAGATAAGTAAATAGTTAGATTTTAACAAATTTACATATTCTATATCCAGCACCATGGTATAGTGCATTAAGCCTCTACTTCTGGTGTTAGCATCTTATATGGACTCCAGTTGGAATCCTGGCTGCTCCACGTCCAATTCAGCTCACTATTTATGGCCTGGGAAAGCAATGAAGGATGTCCCATATTTTTGGAACCCTACAGTCACGTGGGAGACTGGGAAGAGAATCTAAGCTTTTGGCTTTGGACTGGCCCAGCTCTGACCGTTGCAGCCATTTGGAACATGAACCAGTGGATGGAAGATTCTCTCTCTTTCTCTTCTGCTGTCTGTACTAATCTGCATTTGAAATAAAAATAATCTTAAAAAAGAAACTTACATATTCATTGTGATCAAAGTACAGATAACACATCTGTAGATATGTTGATATTGCATGTGCAAAATGACTTCAAAGATACACCCTGAAATGATATAAACACATTTTCATAAGGAGCAAAAGTATCAGATTTTTAAATCTATTAAGAAGGGCTAAATGGAACCTGTAAAATTGTTAAGGATATTTATGCACAAAGTGAACACCAACTTTTCTTAAATCTTGGAATTTAGGAAGGATCTCTGAACTCTGAACATTCTATGTCTAGAAAAAAGAATCCAGGACAACTTTAGATTATGTGTATTTCAAGTGCTATTAGAGATAGAATCTACCTTGAGAAAAGTCTTCTTTAATAATCTCTTTGAAAATGTCTGGTATCTATAAAAAAGAGGCAAAAACAGATAATATTGACAACTCTATATTTTTATCTTTTAGAAAAATATATGTAAATATAATCATGTCCATGGTTAGCAGACATGGTATGGCATTCCAGGAGCCTAAATAGTGCCAGTTTCACTAAATCTTGTTAAAACCAAATGCTTATGTAAATAATAAACATTTGCAGTATCATGATAGGAAAGATAAACTTGTGAGTTACCTAGAAATATTACTTATATCTAAAATTTTAATACTGTCTTTTAAAATTTTATCCTCATTAAATTTATGATGACCAGCAAAATTAACTGGTCTGATTAATTTTTTCAGATTTTTATCAGTCCTCAACTGTAGGACTTAAAGGAAATGTTTTTAAAAGCAAAACAATACAGTGAAAATCAAATGTGAGCTGTACCTCTACACTTAGTAATCTTTTGACAGAGTCTTCCACCTGTTAAGCAGCAATCACCTAGATATAAAAGCATGCTCACCTGCTGAGCCAGCAAAGCTTCTGTTCTAAGAAACAGACCCATTTCTTCATGGTGATGGTTTTTGTCCTTTGCAGCCAACCTTCAGTGGAAGAGAACTTCCGATTCCTCCCTAGAGCACGGAATGCTCCACTTCTCCCTCATCATTGTGGTTCCCAGTTTATTTATCACTGTGGCAAATGGTAACCCCTTACACCATAGTTAACTAAATATTGTTTGTTTTAGGAACAAAGCACAGAGGAGAAATATTTCAATGCGGTTTTGTATTTGGGGAGGGAATGAGACTAATTCAACCTCCAGCTGAATCCCAGCAGCTGGCCCCCTGTGATGGGGGCAGCTGGACCTTCAAAGAGCCCTCTGGGCTGCCCAAGGAGACTCACTGACACAGGGGAGGCAGGAATTAGAATGGGTACAATTAACCTGGAGAAAACTCCAAAGCCCCAGGCAAGGAGAAAGCTGGAAAGACAACCACCCTGAGTTAATTACTATGTAAACAGTTGTGAGAAAACAGGGTCTCTTCTTGTAAGGAACCTCAGCAAGAGACTTCTTGGTCAGGATTTATTCTGATTCCAGTAAACTAAATATGGAATGAATGTTAGGAAAACTTGAAATGAAACTACCTCTACCCAAGGCCACCCAATATGAATCAGGCTAATCTCCTTTAAGCCTAAAATATTAGTGAGAGTTGAATGGCATCATAAAGAATGCACTCTATTTTATTTAATTAAAAAAAAGACATTAGTCATGACCCACTGAATTAATTTCGTGGTGCACTATCGGGTCACGATCCTCAGAAAAACACTAGTCTTTTGGGAGAGCATTTATGAGTGGGAAGAGATTTCAATCTGGTGCATTGTGTCCATGTTTAGCCCAGATGTGTAATTCTTCCGGACAGTGTGGACTGAGATAAAGAGGAAGTGTGGGATTGCAAAGCCACCAAGGAGGAAAACCTCTGTTTTCCTCAGGAGCATTATATTTCCTGGGATCAGAATCTGAAGTTCAACAGTGTGGTCAGATAGAAATGTCTTGCACCTTTGTTTTTTACTGACCTATCAACGATCTTCTGACAGGTCTGTTCAGGCTTCCACTGTTACCAAGGAAACAATGGGCAAGAAGCACAGAAGAAATGGGGCAAAACAAAATCAACTGTAACTTTAGGATACAAAAGAAGCAGATAGAGTCAGATTTTGAATCAAATCCTGGCTCTGTCATTCACTGGTTGGCTGCCCTGGCCATTACTTGTGTGGCATTTTTCTCAATCACTTAACATCTGTAAATAGCGAGTCTCTGCCACTGTCTCATTTGCAGAAAGAATCTGCCTTGCTGAGATGCATAATGAACTTTCCAGATTTCTATACTACTCATTGAAACGCCTGACCTGAGGCACTTAGGAATGCTGCAACCAGGTAATGGACATGCACCTGCCAATCAAAGTTACAAACAAACAAAAAACCTCTTCCAGCTTTCCTATGTCATCCAGACACAGGCTTCTTTTAGGAATTGTCCTGTCTATAAAAATCCTACAGAACACATTGCAGAAGCCAAAGCAGATTATAACCCAAACTTCTAACTACATCTTTTAACAGAGAAGTAAGCAGGCTCTCATGGCATCATGCTACGCAGCTTTCACGCCGCGAAAGACACTAAGAGGCTGCGTTGTTCTCCCTGGGGGTGTGCTGACCCAAACTGAGGCTTTCCTGATTCAGTTGTTCTGAGAGCTTCTGTGTTTTTGGATCTCATTGGAATTATGCAAAAGTACCTCTGCTGCTTTTTAAAAAAAATCTCAATAATCAATTGCTTCTCTGTTAAAGAACATCTGGTCTTAAGTATAAGAAAAGTAATTCTGTTTTGCTTTTATCCCTAGAAAACTTTCTACTTCATATTCTGCCACAGATCCAATGTTGATTTTATTAAGTCACTCACAATGAGAGCACTCAGTTGGCTGCAAGCTTTTGAGCTTCTCACGTTTACTTACTTTGTAATCTACATACATGTCTCCCTTTCTATGTATATGCATACTTTTGAACAGAATCCATGCCCTTCCGCCACTTTGTGACTGTCTCCTCTCTGCCTCATCTCATTACTCCTCCTTCTCTATACCTCAGCTGTATTGTAGGCGCTTATTTCTCATTTACATGATTTAAACAGGTCTTTTTGTTTGTTTACATATTTTTTTATTTGTTTGAAAGGTAGAGTTGGAGAGAGAAGGAGCGACCCACTGGTTTACTCTCCAGCCAGCCAGAACTGGGTAAGTCTGAAGCCAGGAGCCAGAAGCTTCCTCTAGGACTCACACCAGGATGCAGGAGTTATACCTTTCCAAGATTCATATATAGAGCTCAGTTTAATATTATGGAGAGTAGATTTTGGTATAGTAAATATGCATATTATTAATTTTGAATCAACTGCTGATAATAAAATGATATATTAGAAAATCTTAAAACATTTGGAAATTAAACAACATTTGTAGCTCAAAGAAGAAATCCCCAAAAGAAAGTAGTAAATATTTGGAAGTATATAATAATAATAATACAATATAGCAAAATATGGGAGATGTAAGCATAGCAGTGCATAGAGGGAAATTTCAAACTCTAATTTCTCATGTTAAAAAATACAGTAATAACATTGAAAATGGAAAGAAAAGATAAAAATAAAAACTTTATATCCCCACATAAGTGTCATCAAGTTCAACAACTTTGTTAAGTGATAGCCTGGGAAATTAACCATATCACAAATTCTTTTTTCCATTATTACTGAAGAAAAAGTATGTCCTTCCTCTTCTCCCCTCCCCTTCTCTCCTCTCCTCTCCCCTTTCCTTTTCATTTTCTCTTTCACTCTTTATCATTTGTTTCTTCATTTTTCTTTTTTAAGATTTGCTTGAAAGGCAGAGCTATAGAGGAGCAAGAGAGATACACAGAAACAGAGAGAGAGGGAGAGAGAGAGAGAAGTATTCCATCCCCTAGTTCACTCCCCAGATGGCTGCAATGACTGGGGCTGGACCAAGCCAAGGCCAGGAGTCTGGAATTCCCCAGATCTCCCATGGAGGTTCAGGGATCAAAGTCAATGGACATGCAACTGCTTTTACAAATGCATAAGAAAGGTTCAGAAGTAGACAAATTAGGACTCAAACTGGCACTCAAACGGGATATTGGCAACATGCTGTAGCAGTAGGTTAACTTACTGCCCCACAATGCTGTCCTTTAAAGGTACTTTAAGGTTAGAAAAACCAAAATAAGTCAAAAGCAGACAAAACAGGCCTTGCAGGTAAGTGCCTCATATTTGGTGTCTGTCCTGCTTGTTGAGAAAAAGGAGCAGGGGCATTGTTTTGCTGAAGAAGGAAGCCAGGTGAAGAAAGAAGCCTGGAACTTTCCAGGGTGCTTTTCTAGTAATGTCAAAGCTTTCATTAACTTTCTTAAAACATTCTCTTAATAGGAAAATGTCATCCTTCTTGGTCAAACGCACACACACACACACACTCCTGTTCATCCCCCAAAAAACTCCTGTCCTCTATTTGTCCATGATCAGTCTCTGCTTTACCTGGAACACTTCCATCCGTGGGTAGTCATTGCTTTGATTGTGCTTTTTCATCGACTCATGCAGGTACAGTCATGTTTCATGTCCTGTGACAGTTGTTACAACAAATGCTTCAGGATATTGATAGCATTTGTTTAAAATCTGCGTTGAAAGTTCTGCACATCTCTGCAATCAATCTGGGAACAACATTTCTGGGATGCATCAAACAAAGTTATTTTTAATTTTTTAATCACACTTATGTTAGAGGAACTAGTTGAGATGTTGATTGTGCTGTTATTCCTGTTGTTGGCCATCAATCATCCTCAATTAGGTCATAAACAAGATTATTTTTTTCTGCAAAAATTAGCATGGATGGTCTGCTACTGCAAACTTCACCTACAGTGTAATCCTGGCCCTACTTAAAATGAATTATCTATTTGTACCTGTTTATTGAGGTATTATGTCAACTCACTTTTCAGAAAGCATTGGTGATTTCATCGTTGTTTAACCCAAGCATCACATAAATTTAATGCTTGTTCTTGTTTCCATAATAACAACATTTATGATAGTAGCAGGATATCTTTATAAAATGATATTTTATCCTTCTCAGTATTTCAAATGAGATTCTGTTAAAAACTAACAAGTTAATATCACGCAGAAGATTTTAGAAATCCATTCAGTTTTTTTCATAATATACTTTTTTCAGTGACTGTTTAAAAATTTTTATGTTTTGAGATAAAGTTAGACAAACAGAAGACAGAGTTTGCATTCATAGATTACAGTGCAAGCAGTGACCAGGGATGGGCCAGGATCAGAGTCAGGAACTGAGAACGCAATGCAAATCTCGCATGTCAATGTCAGGAATCGGTCACTTGAGCCATGACCATTGCCTCCCTCCCGTGGTCTGTGTTAGCAGAAAGCTGAAATCAACAGCCAAGAGAAGAATCACACCCAGGCACTTCCATGTGGCTATAGCATCCTGACCACTAGGCTAGATTACCTGCCTGTCCATGAACATCTTGAAAGCTCTTGTGCAATCTTCTGCTTCAAGAAACTATAAAATAAGATACTGGCCCTCATACACCAATTCAACTATCATAGTGTGTTTGATAGAGCTGATCAGTAGAAGGGACCCATTATACTACAGAAAAAAATATTCGTAGAAGTGATAAGTACTTTGAGAAAACATCATTTCTACTTTCAGGCAGGTGAATACCTATCCTTTACGTGATTTGTAGTTTTTTCTTCTGTTCTAAACTGTGTAAGAAGAGCCACCATCTGGTGCACTGGTGAAGATGCTGCTTGGGATAACTGTTCTGTTAAATCTCCAGAGTTCAAGTTCTGGTTGAACTTCAGCTTCCAGCTTCCTAGCTACATGCACTTGGGAGGCAGAAAGTGAAGGCTCCTCCAGCTGGGTCCCTATCACCCACGTGCTGGTAGGAAGACTGGAACTGAGTTCTTACTGCCTGATTCAGCCACACTGTTGGGTTTTTGATAATGAATCAAAGGATGGAAGGGCTCACTCTGTCTCTCTTTCTCTTGTCCCCCTTATCCCCACCCTATATTCCCTTTAAAATAAATAAAAATTTCACAAATCTGTGTGTAATATATATAGTGGTATAAATATCTTTGTGTAGTGCTTGGTAAAGCAAACTCCCAAATGATTCACAATGAATTCCATTGTCTATTTTTCCTGCCTGCCTGTAATTTCTGCACTGAACATTGCAACTCGCTCTCACACATAGACAAGGGTACAAGTGACAGATGGCCACTTCCCTCCTGCTCCTTTTCTCACTCTGACTCTCTTGTCCACTTGCACCAAAGGAAACCTGGCTGTCATTATGAGTTGTCTTGCTGTTAGGCCTGTGTGGCAAGAAATAGATCTTCATCCCACAGCCAGATACGTGATCTCAAAGGTAGGTCTTCTCTGACTCTACTCTTTGAGATGTGACTGCTCCTCCAGCTGACAGATGGTGACTTGAGAGAAATCCTGAGCCAGAGAGAAGTTATGGTACACCTGAATTCCTGGCCCACCAAAACTGTAGGATGAATGCTTGCTGTTTCAAGCTACTAAGTTTTAGATTACTTTGTCATGGAGCAGTGAAGAACTAATGATAAACAATGACTGATCCTTAAATCCAATGGCATTTCTTTGGGAAAATGTATACTTATTCCAGAAAGTAAAATATATTACTTGTAGTGGACAAATGTTAGGCAGTATATGGCATGGTGTCATAGTATGCTAATTCTCTGCTGGCAGTGCCAACATCCCACATGGGTGTTGTTTTGAGGTCCAGCTGCTGCACTTCTGATCCAGTTCCTTGCTAATGGCCTGGGAAAGCATCAAAGAATGGTCCAGAGCCTTGGGCCCCTGTGTACACATGGGAGACCTAGAAGAAGCTCCTGGTATCCGGCTTCAGACAGCTCATCTCTGGCCATTGCAGCCATTTGGGGAATTAATTGGTAGATAGAAAATTTCTCTCTGTCTCTCTATGCACCCCCTCCCCTTTCTCTACCTCTGACTTTCAAGTAAAAATAAATAAATAAATCTGAAAAAGAAAAAAGACGCTACTTAGAAGCACAAGATAAGGTTCTTAATGGCACGCTGCTAGACCCAAGTAGAGTCATCTGAAAAAAAGAATGAGTAAATCTTTTTTGTTGTTGTTGTTAAAGATTCTGATTTTTTTTTAAGGTTTATTTATTTTTATTGGAAAGTTGGATATATAGAAAGGAGGAGAGACAGAGAGGAAGATCTTCCATCTGATGATCCACTCCCCAAGTGACCACAAGGGCCGGTGCTGTGCCGATCCGAAGCCGGGAACCAGGAACTTCCTCCAGGTCTCCCACACAGATGCAGGGTCCCAAGGCTTTGGGCTGTCCTTGACTGCTTTCCCAGGCCACAAACAGGGAGCTGGATGGGAAGTGGAGCTGTCGGGATTAGAACCGGCGACCATATGGGATACTGGCACGTTCAAGGCGAGGACTTTAGCCGCTAGGCCACGCCGCCAGGCCTGAGTAAATCTTTTAGAAAGAAAAGTTATCTCAATCACTAGCCCTCTCTTATTTCTATCTTCGATTTGCAGGTTAGTCTCA
Source organism: Ochotona princeps (assembly GCF_030435755.1). Lineage (NCBI taxonomy): Eukaryota > Metazoa > Chordata > Mammalia > Lagomorpha > Ochotonidae > Ochotona > Ochotona princeps. The sequence goes on from NC_080832.1 coordinate 38,104,982, forward strand.
CTGACTACAGATGTCCCACTCTGTTTCCCAGCCTTGTTTCTGGCACTGCTGTCACTTGGCTCCTTGAAATCAATCTTAACTGATCCCTAACACTCCAACCTCTTGGACCACAAAGTAGATCCAATATTTGGATCACAGTTTCTTGCTAAGCTTTCTACTCTGGCCAGACTCCCATTATGCCTGCTGTCACATTATCTGTCTGTCCTGAACCTACTGATAAAGCAAGCCATTTAGTCCTCAACCTATGCAAAGAAAGATGAACATTTGAAGCAGTTTCATAGGGTAAAGCTTCTGGAAATAATGAAAGCAATTTTATTAAAGCTATCTTTCTTAAATGGATTAAAAAGTAAGACAATGTCGTCATTGCCAATAAATTTTGAACAACCAGTAGGGCCCATTTCCAAAAGCAAAGCTTGAGTTTTTCAAGAACAAAAGGCTTGAATTAATTATAAACCACATAATAAGGTGGGTTTTTTTAGTTTCAAACGCATGAAGTATTTTTTTCTAAAATAAAAAGGTGTCTCTAAATCAAGAATTCTCTATATATTCTCTTGCAAAGTGACACATGTTCACTGAAAAGCTATGAAATATATAATGTTGGGTATGTTTTTTTTGATAACACAGCAAAAGTGAAATTTGACAACAAGAGACATGTTTTAAAGAACTTTTCCCGCCAGCACCTCTCGTTCTGTGAAGTAGGCTGAAAAATATTTTTTCTACTTGATTGGTCCTATTTCACTCAGGTCTTTAGTTTATAAATTTGAGAAATTTTTAAAATTATAAAAATGTGTTCTTCAAACTAGCAAAATAACTCTAGGTTTGTTTTAAAATGACTATTATGTTTTCTATATACTCCAATTTTCTCAATTTTTCTAGGATTTTAAAAACATTTCTTGCCTAGCTCTAGAATTTCAAAATATCTGTTACTCTTAGAATTACCATGAGAGTACTCTACAATTAAAAAAAAAAAACACCACCACAGCAACAAAAACATCCCCAGAATGCTAACTCCTTCAGAATAATGGTTTTTTTCTGCTTTGTTCCTTGCTGTATACACAGGGCCCCATGGGCAATACACACCACGAAGTAGGTATTCAGTGAAAATAGATGTTGGTGGGAGGAATGACCATGTGACCATGCACGTTGGAGGAACAGAGTTTGGAGTGCGTTGACATTCTTATTCACACACCCTGCCATCCCATGTTGATGAATGCAGAAGGGATATTATTTCTTGCTGATGTTAAAATTTGGGTTTTCAACTCCAGCAAAGGAACTATATTTTCCTAAAATAGAAATAAAGGTGAGAATATTCTCACAGGCCTGAAGACAAATGGAAGAAAAAAATTCTTCCCCAACGTTATTATTTGCCTTAATCTTCTGTAGAGTAAGACTTTGTAGTCCTCAGTCCCTTAAGCACCTTCCAAAGATAAACTAGATCAGATTCAGAAAGATGAAAGGCAAGGAGGTCCACGCCTCAGGTGAACAGATGCCGACCCAACTTTCGCAGAGGGGCAAGGCGCTGCCTAGGGCGCAGCCAGAAAACTGGCAGGCTGCGCTTCAGGAGCTAAGACCCCTTCTTTTCCTACTTTCCCTCTCCTCTTCTCTCTTTTCATGTCCCCTCTTCTCCCCCATTTATTTGCTTCTCTCCTCTCCCATTTCGCTCTTTCATCCTGACCTCAGGATTTTCTGAGAAAATTAGAACCTGTTGAGCAGGCCTTTCTTCCCACATGTTGTTCACACTGGAAAACACACACAAATACAGGAGTGCTAGTAACTTTTCTCTGGAGTTTTCTTTTAGGAAAAAAGAATAAATTCCATAAACAAAATAATAGCAAAAGTGATAGCAAAATTTCTTTCTCTCTAAAAACAACTTCAAATTTTTGTACAAAGGTTGGTACTTATTTAGGCCAAAAAAAATGTATCTTTTCTTCTCTTCCTATAACTGTAGCCATACTTCTTGAATAGAATACATTTCATAACTTGGGATTATGCATTTATTTAATTCTTTTACAGTTTACAAAAATTATCTCATTTTAATTTTTCCAATAGCCCTATATAATTACAACTCAGTGCAAGTAAAGATAATATTGCTCCCACTGCATAGAAGAATCCTTGTATGCTGCTCATATTTTATTTGAGCAAAATACATGTTGAAAATCACATCTGATTTTCATTGAGATTTCTTAGGCAGTTAGATGTGGGTATGAACTAGGGAATGTGTTTTCTTTGAATTCTGTAGCTCTTCTACTCATTTCTTTATGTTCCTTTTCTTTTCTTTGCCATATGTTTTTGCATTGTATTAATGAAAAATGTGGGATCCCTTGCTGGGGGGATTAGACTTGAGGCAACTTGTTAGATGTTGAGGGGAGGGATGCTTTCTGCCCCATCCTCCCCTTATGCTATCAGGTTTCTCAGTGGCAATTTTAGGAAGGGGAGACATTGCTCATAAATTGTTTCTGTTACAGCAAGACTCTGTGCTCTTCCTTGCTATACTTTTGTGTAAATGTGACAGGGTCTATGTTGTTGGATCATGTGAAAATCAATTAAAATCATTTGGTCTTAAAACCAAATTGCAGTGAATATTTTTCAATCATGCAAATCTAAAATATTCATGAAAATCTACCCCGAGAGGCTGCATGAGGTAAGTATTTAAGTGAGCTTTGGAGAGTTGTGATTTTATTTGAATTTATTTAAAGTCTTATACTTGCTCCAGTAGCTCTTTCTAGCCTTTTTCTGTTTTCCTTGCTCCTTCCTTGCTCCTTCTCAAGGTAATCAGAGCAGGAGAGTCAAGAAAAAGAAACATTATTCAAACTCCTCACTTAAATTCCATCCACATCGAGCTCTGACTGTCACTCTGCTCATTTCCCAAAGAGTGTGGAGGGAAGGCCATCTCTGTGAGATACTATCTGATTCTGGGGTTTCCAGATGTCCTGGGAAATGAAACCATATGTGACTTTCTAAGGAATGAGAGTCAGCCTAGCTTGCATGGAGAAGTTACTTTGAGCAGCAAGGGCTCATGTATCCCTCAAAAGAAATAAAATATGGGATAAAATTCAGTCACCCTTGGCTTTGTCCAAAAAGGAGAGGGAAAATAGAGCAACGATATGTGGGGTCACAAACATTTCTCTTCCAGAGGACCCATTACACATCCCCATGCCCTGGGCCTGCAGCCCCGTGGGTTTGTTGTGTTGGTGGTGGGGAAGGTGTTTAATTGTCAGTAGCCACGCTCTCCAGAGAGCAGGAGCTTCCAGGCTGCTGTGGTATTTTCAGTAGGATGACACTTTGCCCATGAGATCCTCTGGGTGTCGGGCTGTACATTAGGACCAATATCATTTTCTTTTTTGTTTAAAACAGATCTTCAGACAAAGGCACTAACTTCACTGCTTGATATTTAAAAACTTTTTCAAGACTTCCTTCTCAGACTGATCTAAAAAACTCCTTTTAAAAGTTTTTCATCATCTCATTAATCTCACCACGTGGTCAAATGACAAGTAGTTCCTTCCATTCTTCCTCCGTGATAAAGTGTTTTAGATGAATCACTCCTTCTTTGTGCTTTCCCATTATTTTCATTTCCATTGTTTTTCAGAATTACTTTTGACTCTCTCATTTGTCAATTTCCATGGTTCCCTTGACCATATCCATTATTCACCTTCTCTCCTACTCTACACAGCTCAACACTGATTAGAAACGAGATTTCCTTTATTATTATCCCACCCATCCTTGAGTACCTTTTCCTTAGCTCTTCTATCAGCCAGAGGACTTGAAACCTTGGCTGAGCTGCATTCTCATTTTCCAAGTCAAAGCTGCTGTGAGAGTTGACTAAGAAAATGTTGGCTAAGCCATGTGCCTTCATGTCTTGTCATCTTTTATTTAAAACAGTGTGGTTCTCCTAGGTATTTGGTGGTTATTAGCTGTCTCCCTGAAGGAGGCCTTTCTTTGGTGGTCAGAAAACAAAGCAATGTGTTGAGAGTCAGATGGTGAGAAGGCTTATTCTTTTTCAGTGAGTCATGGAGCACACTGCCGTGGTACAAGTAGAAGGATGCTGTGAGTAAGCTTCACAGACTGGTCTCCCTTGGTGAAGAAGCTCTCTCTTGCCAGTCTAACCAAAGACAGAACAACAACCCATACATTTAGTCCGTAAACATTCTTGTTGCCCCAATTCCCTGAAGACAGTTCATGAAAACACTGGGCAGCATTTTCAACACACAACACAACAACACAGCATCTTACCACACCACACCAAACAAAACCATCTTAACCAGGGGAGTCTCTTGCCTAAATAAATAGCCCTAGAAAGTCAACAAGAAGTTTCCCATGACCTCTGCATGCTAGGTAGAATACAGAAGACAGATCTAAGACAGAACTAGATAGAATACTGAAGACAGAACTAAGCAACACTCTTTCCCTTTTCCTTCCTCCTTAAGGTAATAAGTGTTACCTCTTTGTACCTCTTGGCCATGTTAAATTGTCTTCTGGGATAAACAGAGCCTTTCACAGGATTTTTAAACCCAGAATGCTTAATGATAAACTGAGATATAGAGCATATTGGAAAGGAAGTGTTCATAGAAATTGGAAGGATTTCAGCTGTTAAGGGGTGAAATACTTCTTGTTTCATCTTTGGTTTACTCCTAAATGTAGGGCAAAGGTCACATAATTCAACATGCCATGCAGGCAGTCTCCAAGGCACCCAGGGGACAGAGCATATTCTCTGTGAAGCGATGTCCAGGCAGAGTGCCCTTTAGAAGTCTGTGGTTTCCACAGCAAGAGGCTGAATTGTGTTACTGTCTCTAATTCCAGTTTATAAAAACATGCAATAAGATTACCCAAATCCTACAGAGTTTAGTAACTGTATTAAAGACAGACTTGCTTTGAATTTTACTGGCCAAAATGATGGAGAAGAGAGAAGATAGAGGTGGAATAGAATTCATACATCTTTCTACAGACTTGAAGTCTGTGTTTAAGCCATTGTGAGACGTCTCCATAGTCCCTAGGTTTCATTCTATTTTATGTGCTCAACAGATACTCATTAGCATCTCTGCAAAGGCAAGATAGAAAAACATAAAACAAGGACAGCAGCAAATTAACTAAAAGCCATATGCTTCTGTTACTGTGGAAATCTTTCTAGTTGTTTTTTTTTAACTGCACTCTCAAAGTGCACTCTTTATAGTGATCAAACCCAATATTAAATCTTTGGATGGTTGTTGATATCTACTACACTCCCAACTTCAGGTAAAGATTTCATTCTTTAAGAATCTGTCCCAAGTACATGTAGTTATACGTTATGAAATAAAATATTACAAGCTCACTTATAAGTGAGGACTGCTCAGTGCATTTTGATACCTCTATTTGAAGGACCAGCATGCAAGCATTTTAAAAAATGGCAAAGCTTCTTGTGTTATGGTGTGGCAAGATCTTCAAGATGAGTTCCTAAATGAAAATAAAAAGTCAAAGAAAAGAACAATGAAATAGTAGAACTGTATAAATTTAAAATAAGAAAGGAAGGGAGCAAGGAGAGGAGGGAAGGAAAAGGAAAGAAATTTGAGAAAAGCAGTGAGAGGAGAAAGAAAAAAAAGAAGAAAAGACATTTTCTTGCATATGCATAATATAGCTCTCTGAAAACTGTGCCTCATGTAACAGCAACTGGCAGCTGTTGTGTGTGCTTTGTGCATCTTTTTTAATATTATGGAGGGTCTTACATCTTTTGATTCTTTTTTTAGTCCAAATGAATATACTGCTTATTCTAATACAGTGTGATAAAATTGCCGTATTTTCCTGGTTCACACTGGAAGGCCAGGATTAGGTTGTGACGTTTAGTCTAACGCAGAAGAACGAGGCTGTCCCTTTTCTCTTTCATCTTGGTGAGTACACTGCCAGTATTTACTGAGGTATGAATATACTGGATTTTCACAGAAGCAGCTGCAAATGGCTATCCTTCCAGCTCAGCCTGGGCAGGCAAGTAGCGAAGGCAGTGAGTCAGCGAAGATCCTGGTAAACTGAGGCAGTGACAGTATTGCTGTGAAGAAGGCAGCACATCAGAGGTTGTAGAGGTCTCAGAAGAGGTAGCAACCGGAAGCAATGGGAAGAGAGGCTGAACAGCAGCACAGTGTCTGCATCTATTTGCAAGCGAGTGTAAGTGGGATCCACTTAACCTAGAGCGTTTTGGTCACACATGGGATTGTCATGCAGTGCCGTGTTTCCTCAAAGCGCTTGGAAGCTCCATGATCCCCAGAGGGTAGGATCTCTGTTCTCATCACTTGTGGACACCAGCTGAAACACTGCTGCATGGCAGAAGATTAAAAGCCCATCACCGCCAGCACAATTGAGAGCACCACAGCAACATTATGACAAGCTTTAAGAAGAGAATGCTTTCTAACACAAGGATGCTGGAGTGTCAACATACTGTCCCACTACATTCCTCTTGTTAAGCCATCCATACCTTTCTTATAGTAAAAATGTTTTCTGAAACTGTAGCAAGGCTTATTTGTGCATTTTGCAGCCAATGTATCACAAAACATAAGTATTTCCATTTAAATCATTTTAGCATGATCACTAAAAAATCTAATCAACTTGATGAGTTCTTCGCTTTAAATTTTAAGAATGTTGAACATGAATGAATATGTTGTCAATTACTTGTTAGTGATATAATATTATACATCATCTGACAAACTGAATGAAGGCATTTAGCAAAAATGGAACAGCAAAGCAAGCTCATGAAGATAATGTGGATAGTCACACTCTTCCACAACATAGTGGCTGTGTTCTCAATGCTTTTATTCTAAATTTAACTCAAAACCACAGAAAATTCTTTCTGATCAACTTAAATTTATGGTTAAGGGAAAGATAAATGAAAACAATCCATATTCTGCTTCTTTTTGGTCATTGGGTACAATATCAAACACGAATTAGCATTTGGGGCTTGATTATATAAATGAATGTCTTTTTTCCCTGATTAGCAAACCTTATTATCTAGTCTAAATGTCTTACTTTTTTGTGTGATTGAATTGGAATAAAACAGCATAAAGTCGAAAGTGACAGTTTGCCTGTTTTTCTTTCTTTCTTTTCAATGTTAGTTATTTTAAACAAAAAAAAATTTAATCAGTCCTTTCTGATCGTAGAGTTTTAACTTTGTTGGTTTTCATATAAATACAAGATGAGTTTAAATGCAGACTTATGAACTTCTTCATTCTTGGGAGAGGGTTGATGATTTTGTTAGGTATACCTCTAGGAATGGCTCATGGCGAGTGTTTGGGGCCAAGGCATTGGAAAGTAACCACGGCTTCCAGCAGCGCTCCACTGCAGTTGGCCTGGGTCTTTCTGATTATATGACCCTAGACAGGAACCTCAACTGTGCTCACTTGAATTTGAAACTCAAAAAAAAAAAAAAGTGATATGTACTTCCATTCTGTCATCAATTATAAGATGCACCATTACTTTACATACAACTATGAAAACACACTTTGATGCCTTGTCATTGTAGAGAAGATAGCTGTTAATTTTAGAGGCTTGAAATATTATGGTAAGAGTCCAGTAAATAGTAACTATTGTGATATCGAGACTATCCTCAATGTCAGTAATGGTTTTTCTTTGGAATGGAGTCCAGTTGCAGTGAAAGCAATCCCGCTGCACTGGCAAAGGGCGGAAGGACAGGAGGCTCATTGCCTGCCATTGATGTGTCCGGTTTAGATGGCTTGGGGAAGAGTCAGAAGTTAAATTATGAAGTAATTCTTACGTGGCAGTTTACCTAGTGTTGATGATATTCATTGTAGCAAACCTGCTTTTTCTCTTCTTACTCGTTGTTTTCTAATGCCTGTGATTTAAATGTACTCAATTGTGACAGATAATCAAATCTGAAATGTGCTTTTGATTTTTTAAATAAGCCCGAAATTATCTAGGAATGAAATTAATAAACAAAAATAGGTAAAATTATTTTTTTAAAAAAAGGTAAAATTATATAATCACAAAGATTCATACAAAATCCTTCCTTCTAGAGTTTTTTAAAATGGATTTCTTATGTATTTTAAAATTATACTTGCGAGCTGGAGTTACAGTGTGAGAAAGAGTGAAAGACAGAAGAGATCTTCCAAATGGTTTCAATAGCCAGAGCTGGGCCAACCCAAGCCGAAGAGCCAGAAACTTCTTCCAAGTCTTCTATGTGGTACAGGGACCCAAGGATTTGGGCTGTCCTCCACTACTTTCTCAGGCCATCAACAGGGAGCTGGCTCAGAGATGGCGCCACTGGGACTCAAACCCGGCACCCAAATGAGATGCTGGCTCTGAGGGTAGAAAATTAGCCTGCTACACCACCACCATACAAGTCCCACCCTGCCCCACAAATGTTGTGTTTGATTAAAATAAGCTATATCTCCTAATTAAAGAAGCTAGTTTTCTTAAATAGCTTACTCATACATTTTTTAAAGAAAATTTCCACAGCTAAATACAAACAATATGAACTTTTAAAAAGGTTTATTTATTTTTATTGCAAAGTCAGATATACAGATAGGAGGAGAGACAGAAAGGAAGATCTTCTGTCCGATGATTGACTCCCTAAGCAGCCTCAATGGCCTGAGCTGAGCCAACGCGAAGACAGGAACCCCAAACCTCTTTCAGGTCTCCCACATGGGTACAGGGTCCCAAGGTTCTGGGACATCCTCAACTGCTTTTCCAGGCCACAAGCAGGGAGCTGGATGGGAAGCAGGGCTGCTGGGATTAGAACTGGTGCTCATATGAGATCCTGGTACATTCAAGGCAAAGATTTTGGCTGCTAGGCTACCACGCCAGGCCCAAGATGAACTTTTTAGCATAATTTCAATCAAACATAAAGTGCTATATATTGCTATTTTCTATTTATTAAATGTACACATTAAGTTAAGAACACCTATGAAATCTCAAGTTTCCTGGGAATTTGAGTAGTTTATCTATTTGAAATTAATAAATGCAGTTGTCTTTTCTAAAATAAAATAGAATTCAGAGGTTTAAAGTGGAAGAAATTTGTTTATCTGGTTAAATGTTCCAGTGCCAGGTTTATATAGAAGTTACTTAATATTTTCGTCTACATAAAATTATCGGCTCTAGTAGTTCATTTTGTGAAAATGAATGCAATTTATTCCAGCTGAGAGAATTCTTCCCCATATCTTCAGTATTGATGAGAGAGTCACATGTGTGATGTCTAAAGAATTCCAATTTAAAAGAGAAGTGAATACTCCACACCAAATTCACTTATTCATTTTATTCCAAGTGACAACAGTTCCCCTGTGAATGCAAAGCTCTTTCACTGGTGTTTTCGAAACGGTTTACTTTTTGCCCAGTAACTGTTGTTCTTAAACCTCCAGGAGGATGTGTGGTTAAAGAGCATTCTCCCAGACCACCTGCTCCATCTCAGTCACACAGGACCCTGTGCCTGCCTCCAAAAGGGCTGTGTGAGCTGCTGAACGTGTCAGTTCTACTAACCCACTCTCAGATAGCACTGGCACCTGCTGGCTCTGACAGAGACCTTTCTGCAAGTACACATGTGAGTCTACCCTGTATAGTCTTTATCACTTGCAGATTATTGCATAGAGTGCTTGTGAGCTGTGGCGTGATCCTGTCACATGGAGAGATTGGCCATGTTCTCAGAGCAGGCAGAAAACAGGTACACCTGTTCCCTGTAGACTCACTGGATTTTCCAAAAAAGTCCATGGTGCTTCAGAAAAACAGGGTTCAATTAGACTTAGTTACTGATCTATGAAGCACCTAATCTGACAAAACCGTATCAATTGACATCTTGGTGTGAGTGTTGAGGCACAAATGAAAACCAGGTTCACGAAAATTTTTAATTTACCATTACTTCCCTTGATAGTTCATGAAGTTCTGATGATAGCTTCCTAAAACTAACGTCTGAGGTTCCAGCAACATTTTCTCCACAATATAAACATCAATATTTGGTAACTGAAATATCAATACTGACAGAAATGTGATTATTTAAATAAAAAACATGGAGAGTAAAACAACTGTCTTAGTTGATGCTCTTCTATTTTAATATTTTAAGACTCCTGGGAGCAGAGATGCACTTAACATGTGGTAAGTATTAGAAATTAAAACCATCACTCACAAGTTACTTTGGCTTCCTCCTTTTATATCCTGCCACTTTTAAAAACTTATAATTTGTGGTCATCTGATTCTCTTTATAGATTTAAACGAAGAAAGTGCCTGTGCTTCAAACAGAGCAGCCTTCGCCCTCTTTTTACATAGAAACAGATGAAGTTACAGGAGAGTACCTTCTTAAATCTTTAGAAATTTCTTGGATATTGTTTAGATTCATTTAAAAAAATGTTTTGTTAACTCTTTGTGTTTGGTTTTGCCATTGTCTCTACCATGATGGTGATCAACTATTTGCTTTCTTTATTTTAATGTATGAAATACAAACCTACTGCCAAACACAACCAATCCAACCAACAATCCATGATGGGTAATTTTCCCCTTAATTTCTTCCATTATTTCTCCATTCTCTGACTTATATGACTTCCTTTACTTACCTGTCTACTCTTTTTCCTTGTTAATATTTTTCTGATTCCATTATTTTTTCCTAAGAATACTGATAGTATCCGTCTTCTTAAACCCTTACCTTTTGAGAGTCAGTCTAGTAGTAACAGCTCTTCATCACATTCTCCGATGACCTGTTCTCTCACCAATGCCTTTCTAACATTTCTGTATTCCCCAATGATGGCCTCTTCCCGAACTCTTAGCATAGTCTTTGATAATCAGAAAGCTGTACTTTGTGTGTTTTTAACATTTCTTTTTAACTTTGATGTATATGTTTGTTCAAAGGGCAGAGTTACAGAGAGAAAAAGAAAGAGGAGAGAGAGAAAGAAAACAGAGAGAGAGAGAGAGAGAGAGAGAGAGAGAGAGAATCTTCTATTCACTGGTTCACTCCACAAATGGCTGAACACGCTGCCCCCCGCCTGCCCCAAGAGCTGGACTGGATCAAAGCCAGGAGCTTCAGGCAGGTTTTCCACATGTGTGGTAGGGGTCCAGTACTTGGGTCATCTGCTGCCAGTCACACTATTAGGGAGCTGATCTGACATGGAACAGTGAAGACTTCCATGGGCATTTGAGAGATGCCGGCACTGTAAGGTGGCAGCTCAACCCACTGTGGCACAATATTGGCCCCATGGGCTGTGTTTTATTCTGCTATTTGTAATCCATAAGTAATCTTATGATCACATTTTCTAGAGATTTGTATTTTGTCAGGTTTTCTCATTTTTTTTTCAAATTGTTCTTTTTCAAATTCAAGGTTATTTTTATAAGATTACTTCAGAGTAGCTGCCTGGTCATTTGCCACGTTCATATTTGTGATGTTGTCTCTTCCCTAACTAATCTTATTTGAATATTGCCCTTTTCCCACATTCTTTGTTTTTGAAGCAGAATCAATTCTCCTATTATCATTTCAAGTAAGAAAGCTGAGAGAAATACTTTTAGTCCCTGTGTTCTTTCTCTCTCCTAGCTCAAATGATAGCAGTGGCAGTAGTAACTGAAAGTCCTGGAGAAGGGCTGCTCCGGTTGCCCAAACTCATGACTGTATTTCTCACTCTCCTGGGAAGGAAAATGACCAGGATCCTTGCAAATCCTTCGAAGGCAACAAGATTGCTCAAGATGTCACCCTTCTAATTCTTGCAACTGAAGGTAATCATAGCCCTAGATTAATATGAGATCACCTATATAGAACAAAAGAGAAAAAGTTAAATTCCATCCATGCAGACATTTTCCTCTACAGAGGTTTTGTTGTTGTTGTTGGTTTGTTTGTTGTTTTTAATGAGTGTATATAGACAACACATCTTTTGTCAATTACTTAGAATTTACCAATGTACACCTTTAAAAGTCTCTGTGTTATGACAGGTTTTGTAGGAAAATAAAAGATGTATCATAAAAGTGAGACTTTTTAAACCAAGTGCTAGAAGACAGTGATACCTTTGTCGGTTTTTCATTGTAATAATCTTTTGACATGTGAGCTCACAGGTTTTCTTTATAAGCTCAGGGCAGAGTGGAAGTAGTTGCAACTATCTTCCAAATATTGTAGACAATGCAATAAGCTTGGCCCCCCCCACGGGGCCTTCTTTGTGCCACAGAGCAGTTGACAGAGCTGAATCCTGAACAAGGTCTTGTAAACTAAGCCAAGGCTTTCTTCATTTAGAGACTAAAGTAGGCTATTGGCCTGTTAGGTAATGCTCAAGTTTTAAATAAATATTCCTATAACTAAGTACTTACTTTTCCACTAATCAGCTGTTTATACTTTGGAATGATACATAATCTCATTCTCATTCACTTTCTTCCCTAATAAAGTTATGAGATACTCTTAGTACTTCCTCTGCTTCATTTGACTTTCAAAATCATAAGTACAATAGGATTGATTGTCTGTGTATGACTCCCAGCAACTTTTACCATCTAGTCTCAATTATATATCTCTTAATTATTCATTTCTAGTCCATTTTACAAATTCTATTTTATTGTTTTATCTTTCTTTTCTCTCTTCTATTTTCACTTAGATGTAGCTGAGGATCTTTTGCTTTTATTTTAAAGAATCTATATAATATTTATGTATTTATATTTGAAAAAGAGGATGGTCTTTTTACCATCTGGTTCACTTTCCAAATGTCTGCAGTAGCCGAGGCTATATCCGCTCAAAGCCAAGAGCCAGAAACCCTGTGTGAATCTTCTGCATGGAGAGCAGGGATCCAAGTTCTGAGCCATTTTCTGCTGCCTCCAGGTTAGCATTAGTAGGAAACTTTATCTTGAACCAAACACTTCAATATGAGATGGCAGCATCCAAATGCAATGACTTCACCTTCTGTAACAAATACCTGCCCCTTGGGAAGTATGTTAAAGCTTGGTTCCACAAAGACCTGTTGAGAGCCTGCTACACCATAAGTGCCAGCTCCATAGGCTACAGGTGTGAAAGATGAGGGTAGTCCCAGCAATCATCCTAAAGAGTTTCAATGTGGCTGTTCTTTTTATTCCCTTTCTGTTTTTCTGAAAGAGTCATTTATTTATTTATTTTGAAAGTCAGAAAGAGGAAAGGCCACAGAGAGAAATCTTCTATGTACTAGTTCACTCCCAAGATAACCACAACAGTGCTGCCCCAAGCCAAACCCAGGAGTTAGGAGCTAGGAGTTTTATCTGGGTCTCCCATGTGAGTGGCAAGGACCCAAGCACTTAGGCCATCTCATACTGCTTGCATAGGCCAATAATAGGGAGCTAGATGGGAAGTAGAATAGCCGGGACTTGAACTGACACCTATATTGAAAGCTATTGTAGTAGGCAACATCTTTACCTGCTATGCCAAACCACTGGTCTCTTTCTCTCCTTTACTTTTGATTCTCCATACTGTACCCTCCCATTCCTTACCAGATGGAATATGTTTTTGGTGATTGTTTACCTTTTACTAACATATTCACTTCCTTCAAGTCCACAGATACCGGAGAGGCTGACTCTCTCCACTCCAAATAGACTTTTGGCTAAAGTCTTTTCTTGATCCACTCCCATTTCCTCGCTTTCCCTCTTATTTTGTTTAAACTTTGTACCTACTGAACGACACTTCTCCATTTTCTCCATTTCCAACTCTTGGCAACCACCATTGTTCTGTTCTATGAGAAAGCTTTTTTTTAGGTTCCACTTCAGAGTATGACTGAGATCCCAAGGTATTTGTCTTTCTTGGACCAGCTTATTTTGTTGATGACTTTATCATCCAAGTCCATCCATTTCTAACACGTGTCTCCTTCACTGTCATACTTTCCTGATAAAAACCATCCGTGTCTCACTCCTCTGATTTGCAACTTGTCAGCATTTCATAAGCCTGTCTTGCAGCTACTTGATTTCTGTACACAACTTTTACCTATGACCGGTCCTGAAAATCAAGCCAGAAGTTTTCTTTCTGAGCCAGAACTTTGTATTTATGTATTTATTTTGGAAAACCATCATTAATTACCCTTCTTCTAAAACTTACTTCAGAGGTACTTACTCATGGCCTTTTGTGGTCATGACGTGTCGCTCAGGAATTTTTTAAGTAACAGAGGATCAAGATTTGCCACATTTCTATCTGTGTATAGGTGTTGCCTACCTGTTTTTGTTGTTGTTGTGGCTTCTCCTGAACGCTTGAGGTTATTCCAGTTCATATTATCTTTGTGATGCTACATAGACACTTATTACTTCGTGTTCATCTCATTTTCTTTCTGGGATATTAGAGGAATCAATGCTTTCAATAGCAGCAGTTATTGAGTACTTGTTAGGGCACTCATAAGTGTTTAAGAAAAAAATTAAAATGTATGCTTATTGTGTGGCAAAAATTCTTGAGTTCCATGCGTGAGAATAGTCTTCAGAGTTCACAAAACAGGAGCATCAGAAGAAAAGTATGCATATATTTCCAAAAAATTTTGCAGAAAAATACATTGATCTTTAGTTATATTTTCCCACAAACTTTTGAACTAGCTGAGTGTGTTATGCAAGGCACAGTTCTTGAGAATAGCGATGTGATATTGCTTTCTAGAAAATTATAGCCTCAGTGTGGTATCAGATCATAAATAAGCCATGGAGTGTGCTAAATCAAGCTAAGGAGCATTCCAAATCTGACTGTTGTGGGGCCTTTCCAGATTATGTAACCCAGTCACCATCTGAAAAAAAAAAAAATGTTTCTGGTCCAGTTGGGTTCAAGAGAGTTAAAAAGCATGCATCTAAAGACCATTAAACAAGTAAGTTGGAAACAAGAGTAGAGCGGCCATGCTTTAAAAAGATAAGTAATCTTAAATAAAAGGAATGTCTATATGTCTATTCATAGCCAATTTATGTAGATATGAAATGAACAGTATATACACAAATAGGAATGGTGTGTGATGCTTATATCAACATTGAAAAGTGATTAGCAGGATTTGGTTCTTTCAGATGGATCCTCTAAACACCAGTCCACTTCCAGGTGACAGGAGTCCCGTGGAAATGCCTTTGCAGGGCTCCTGGTTAATGTCAGAGAGGGCATCTGGGTATTGTTGAATGGGGGAAATTGAGAGGCAGAGCCATCAAGGGGGAACGGCCTGAGGTTAGAGAGGTGGCTAGGGCTAGAGCCAGGAATAGTCCTTAGGAGGACTCTTGTGTGATTATCAGGCCACAGGAGCTCTAAGCAAGCTTCCCTTAATAGCCGGAAAAACTGTCAGTCTTCATCCTCTCCATCAGGTCGGGATGAGGTGCTCCAGGGCTCAGCAAGCAATGGCTGCACCTTGTTGTCAAGAACCTCCCAAGGCCCCCCTGGCTGGCTGTTCGCCCAGCAGCAGTGAGGAGGGAAGACAGGACAGACGTGCGCCTCCCTTTCAGCCTGCGGCTCTATCCGTCACTGGGTGACAGATGCATTGTTCTCCTGGCGAGGCCGGCAGCTGGACGGGACACGCCGACCCCCCACACTCTGGCCCCTAAGCGCAGGCCTGCGTGTCCCAGCAGCGCAGGAGGGCTTGGCTTGGTCCTGGGCGCTCCCTGAACGTTAACCACGCCGGCTGCAAGGGAGTCTGTCAGGCGCGTGATTGAATGAAGCTGGCCGGCTGTGCCGGGAGGCTTTTATATTTATTGCCATGAGGAGGGAGCCTGGGAGCTGTCCCGTGGGACCGGAAAGCAGCAGGAATGTCTGCGGGCGGGAGAGGCGAGTGCAGTCCCAGATAAAGCCCAGCGCTACCCAGCGCTGCCCGGCGCCATGACCGCGGTCCCAGGCGGCGCGTGACTGCAGCCCTCCTCCTACCTGGCAAGCAAAACAAAGGCCACGCCATTGTCGGAGGGAGCTTTAGGTTACCTCGTTTGTCATAGTGCAAGGAAACCAGGGGCCCCACAGAATCAGGATCTGCCAGGAATTTCCTTCAGGCAGGAGTTCGTTCTGTGACTCAAGCTTGCTTCTGCTGAGCGGGAAGGACCCTGTGAAGACCAGATGCAGCAAAAGTTTTCTTTTTTTTCTTTTTAAAGGGGGCTTAGATGATGTTAGGCAAATGCCTTCCTCAATGTCGGCTAAAATTTCCTCTCCCTCTTCTTAGATAAGACATGTCAAAAACCAGCATGGTATTTCTCTTCCCTCCGGATAGTCGTCTGTGCAATTTACTTACCAAAAGCATAGCCAAAAGCATCAGCATAGCCACCCACTCCGCCAGCTCGGCTCCTCTCACCGTTGCCTTCTGCCCTGCCTGGCATAGTCTATCCTGCCTGTTCTATCGGCTGTGAATTCTCTCCTTTATCCTTGACGCTGGCTTTCACTGTGGTCTTTCTCCCGTGTTGTCTCTGATCGGCCGAGCTGGGTAGTAATCTCTCTCCCTCCTCCATTGGCTGCCCCACTGGCCAGATGTCGCGCCAGCCAGTCCAGCACTGCTGTTGCCATCATATTGTCACAGGCTGACCATCAACACGGTATGACCTGAGTTCCTCCTCTCCTCCTTGGTAAAACCTGAAACTCTGACACTCAAGCCTTTACATTAGCATTCCTGGCTTCAGTCAAAGCAATCTCGAAAATCCCCTGGAAAAGTCTCATTTTGCCCCCTCTTTGTACTATGTGCCTCATCTAAGACAACATTCACCACTTGACTGCAACTTTGCCAATCCTCCACATTCCAAGCCAAGAGTCCCATTTACTGTGAATATTTTTCCAACCTCTTGGTGAAAAAAACATTTCCTTCCTGAAAACAACAAATGCATTCTTGTATCATTCTTGAGTGATTATCATTCTTTGTTAGTAGTTTGTCCAGACATCTCATCTCTGCCTCCTGTGACATACCTGGCTAAGACAGATTTGTTTGTTGTTTAATGGATGCGGCCTTGAAAGTATCTAGTATGTGCCCAACAATTTTGAAGTTTTATTCATGCATGTTTATAGCCATCTAAAGGACATTTTCAAACAGCCACGTTTGTTCCTTAACTCTGTCCAGTTCTGATCTTGGTGTTTATTCTATCATACCTACCTCTGACCAAGGGCATACAGTCATATAGCCATGGAAGAACTGAGGAGCACAACTCCTACTGGAATGCTGGGCTTTGCAGTGCCAAGCAGAACCCAAATGAACTATCTATCTCCCAGTAACAAAGGGTTCTACTCTGGTCTACAAGGAAATTTAAAGATAATATTAAAAATTCTCTTCAGCTACTTGATTTCATTTGAAACAAAGTAAAACACATTCCACAATATTAGTCAAGCAACATTTCAAAAACTAAAAGTTTTTCCCAAAACGCTCTTCTGAGCTTTGCCTATTTGCTTATCTGAAGTATGAGAAAAGATAAAATCTGGAAGCCTTTCCTCAAAATGTATTTTAGTGAAGGAATTCTACGAGACCAAGAGGATCCTGACTAAGGTTCAGATGTTACTTGTCTCCCAAAGTTTCCCATAGTGGAAGCTGCTGTGTAGATGAAAGAAGCAAGGCAGACTAGAGGGCCTCAGAAATGACTGGGTCTCAGAGCTGCTGCTTGGGGAATGTTCCATGGAGAGAAGCAGCTATAAGCAGTGCTTAAAAGGAAAAGCAGGGCTACTTTTGTGTCAAAAGAAATCAAGGAATCTATTCAGAGGATGTATCAGGTCCTTTAGAAGGGCGCGTGACATTGAATGTGGAAATGCAAGAAATTGGTCAAATAAATGGAAGGCCCTAAAAGAAATGGTTAAGCGATAATAAGCCCTTCTGAAAAAGACACAATCACATAGACAGCACAGATGATGAAATTAATACCAAATGTGTGAAGAAACAGGTGAATGGAACAGATGTGACAAAATGTAGGCAAACACATCTGTCAAAGTATTTCATTCTGTGTCCCAGGATTGCCACGATGAGCAAGTATTTATGCCTTCAGCTCTTCATTACATAAGCAAAGACATAAATAAGTACATATGCTGTTTGCATGTGATTAAAGTCACACTACATGCATAGCTCTGCCACTTCACACTTCTAAAGTACTGGGAACAACTTTGTATGCCTATCCGTGATGACTGCTAAAAAGCAAGGGAATGAAATTGTGTTGAATCAAAGCAATATAACTCATTTAGTTGAACACTAAAATAGCATTCTCTCCAGGTACTTGTTTCTAGCATTGGGGAAGCAAGAACCATTTGCATGCCTTTTCAGTAATATTCATCAGGAACCACAGTAAAAATGATCAGCTTTTCATTCCTCTAGGAGTTTGTATTTTTCATTTCATCCATAAAAGATAAAAAGAATAAAACTATAGATATTTGAAAGCAATTTAGAATATTGCTGAACTGGTAGCATAAACACCAACATCCAGAAGTGAATTTTAGTTTTTAAAAGTTAGTTAGCAACCATGTCAGGATATATATTCAAAAATAAGTGAACTAAAGATGATAAATATTCATTTTTAACCAGTGAGTCTTCATACAATTTACTCAGCAGAAAAAGCTAAATTTTTCTAGATTTATTTTTTATTTTTACTGAAAAGTCAGAAATACGGAGAGGAGGAGAATGAATCACTCCGCAAGTGGCCACAATGGCTAGAGCTGAGCCAATCCTAAACCAGAGTCCGGAGCTGCTTCTAGGTCTCCCACGTGGGTGCAGGGTCCCAAGGCTTTGGGCTGTCCGTGACTGCTTTCAAAGGCCAAAAGCAGGGAGCTGGATGGGAAACGAGGCTGCCAGGATTACAACTGGCACCCATATGGAATTAGGTCGCATGCAAGGCAAGGACTTTAGACACTAGGCTACCAGGGTGGGCCCAAAAAACCCAATTTTATAAACAAGGAAAATAGAATTGGGTGAAAATAGCTGTTATTTGTTTAATAAAAATTCTGAAAAGAGTATGGGAGATTAAGAACTCCCCCTGATGACACAAAAATAACCAAAACACCCTATTGTTTACATTAATAACGCAAGAGGCATGTAATATTCATTGGGTGAAAACATCAAAATGTGAAAAAACAGAAATTAGATTTATTCAAAAATTGACCAATTTATCAATCTCCCAACTGTGTTTTTGAAAAACGTGTTTGCCTTTGATCCATTTTCCAGAGCTTCATTCCCTGCCTGTTTGATAGAGGAGCAGGATGATCTTTGAAGTGTCTGCTTGGATCAGAACATCTCATTATTGCTATCACGTGTATTGACTACAAGTGGGACATAACATAACACATGCCACTTTGCAGTGAGGTGGAGTAGCAAACCAATGACAGACAACCTGTAAGTATGTATAGATTCCTCTGAACTTATGTGTAGGTTCATAGCTGCACCGTTGACACTTTCACAATGTGTAATCAAGTCCAATACAAACTAACAGAATACCAAATTTGTGGTGTATCTACACTTAGCAAAACTAACCAGCAATTTTTTAAAAATGGTAGTCACAATTATGCTACACTATGCTTACAATTATGCTAAACAAAACAAGCCAACCACACACATATATTATGGTTCTATTAATATGAAATGTCTGCTAAAGATAAATCCAAGGACAGGAAGTAGATTGGTAGCTGCCTGAAGGTAGGACTAGAGAGTGCTGTCAAGTAGACATGAGAGTCTTTTTGGGGGTGAAGAAAATGTTCTGCAATTGGAGCATGGCGATAGTGGCCCAACCCTGTAAATTTAGTGATGATCTTCAAGTACACTTGTAAAACAAGTAGATTTATATTATGCAAGCTCTAATATATGAAGCTGAAAGCCAGAGGAAAACACACAGATACACACACACACACACAGAGTGAGACAAATGATAAAAACAGGGACAGGAGGAAGGTGCAAGCAACTTATACACAATCCACTCAACAACCATAACTCTATTGCTAGGGAACTGAGCAAGTTATGCAAACAGCTAAGGAAGTTCACAGCCTGCTAACAGTGGAAAAAACAATCTTGCCTTTCATCTATTTTTGTAAAAGTAGCAGAAGCTATAAACATCTTCTCTTTCCTGGGTTGATAATTTTATCCTTCATGACCTGTCTTTAGCCCCACAGGAGGAAGTCATTTCATTTGGGCTGCAAGGATAGAGAGGTACTTGTAGCTCTCTCACACTTTCCTTGTCAACACATAGCCCCTCTGTTGCCATGTGTTCTCTCACCTGCTCTGCACGTTAATCTTGTCAATCAAAGGCAAAAGAGGCTAGACGAATTAGCTGTTGGAGTGGTGACCTGACACACTGGGCTGACCCGGGGCGCCTGGGAGCAGTTTATTTGCTTGATACCACTTCCTCAGAGCTGACAGGCAGCTCTTCTTTCTGAAATCACTCTGGGGCCACTGTGTACTCTGACATTGAGTGCACACAGCTGGGAGAAGGCCAGACTGGGTCAGCGTGCTTAGTCCACACGTGGTCCTAGAAACAGCGTCAGGGCTGTGCGGGTGCTTCCCTTCCTGGTGACCTAAGTGCATGAACAGTCAGGTCCGGACCCATTCTCAACACTAACCAAACCAGTAGAAAAGCAACATTGAGAATTCTGGGAGCCCTTGGAATTAAAAACACACACACTTGTTCAGGTCTGTCCAACGACAAACTTGTTCTTTGCAACCACATCCTGTGCGTATTGAAATGTAATGCAAAGCATGGTGTGTATGCCAAAAACGTCACCTTTCAGCCACGACAGTGTTTTCTATTTTGAAGAGTCATTTCCAAGAGGATGTTTTTGTTTTTCACAGTGAGTCACATCAAGTGTGTGTGTGTGTGTGTGTTTGGGCTACAGGATGGGTGCTGTCAGTCTACTTCAGATAAATTGCCAGGTGCTTTTTTTTTTTTTAACTTTTTGGCACAAATAATCTCAAAAAGGATGCATACTGAAAGCTCTGTATATGGTGTTGAGCCCACGTGGATGTGGGAAGACTAACTTGTGGCTCCCTACAACATACCAAGGTGGGACTGCTGAGTGGAAGATGTGTAAGAATGACGCTATATCCATTCAGTCACAGTGTTGCATAGCACATTCTGGAGGGATTTTGGCTTGACTTGCATAGATGCTTAACTCTGACACAGA
Organism: Ochotona princeps; assembly: GCF_030435755.1. Lineage (NCBI taxonomy): Eukaryota > Metazoa > Chordata > Mammalia > Lagomorpha > Ochotonidae > Ochotona > Ochotona princeps. The sequence continues at coordinate 38,125,917 of NC_080832.1, forward strand.
GCCTCATGTCACCCTTCCTAAGAGAAGAAACTTGGGAGAAAGCCCATCACATACAAACGGGCTTGGGCAACTCCAGTTTTTGGATGAATCATCCTTATTTGCTCTACCCATTCTTTCAGGCACTGCCACTATTTCTCCAATCTTCTGCAGAGCAATATTTCTAGAATGTTCTATCACTGGTGACTCTATTCCTCACCTAGCTATGTTACTACTTTCTTGTGTTCGCTTTATGCCCTCAACAATCTACTGTATCTACTCTGTCAAAAGTCACTGATGACCTACCTGGTATCGAGTGGATCCTGTTTTGGCCTCATCTAACTCAACAGCATTTGGCCCATTGACTATGATCTTTGTGAAACACTGCTCCCTAGGCATTTGGGCCATTCTTCTTCACAAGTTTGTCTTCTACTCCACGCCTCTTTCTTGCCAGTTTTTCTTGCAATTGAATGCTCTACTGAGATTTCTACTTAGGTTTCTTTCTTTCCTCCCTAGGTGAGATTCTATTTACCTTTATAACTTCTAATAAATTAATCCTAAAAACTCCAACCATATTCACTGTAGATATCAGCCCATCCCTAACTTTACTTGACAAACCTAAACTCTGTTAACTTAAAAACACTTGTTTGTTACTCACTGGGCAATTCAAATGTTAGATGGACAAAATGGAACTCTTGATTTTTTTCTTCTATACTCTGACTCTAGTATCACATCCATACCACTTCCATTTCCCTCATTGCAGTGACTGTCTCAGAAGCATAGTATCAGGCCCACCCAGGGTGTAAGGTTAAACAAGGTGACTTGTAGTGGGATGGAAGTGGAATCTGAATTCCTTAGTGGATTCTATGACCTAGAGTGAAGTTTATTGCTTCTGCCTGGATGAGAGAGAGTCTTATTTTTGTCAAAGACATCGTCTGTCCAAAAGGCTGAACACCCAAAGGGCCATATATGTCCAATATAGGCACCAATTATATCCCAATAGAGGATGTCTGTGGGCAAGTGACAGACATATGCCATATGCCCAATAACCAAGGATGGGAAGCCAGGCTCCGCCTTTGCATCTGCCACATTCATTAGAAACTTCTGCTGATTCCACGCCATCGTCATGGCACCGGCCTATTCATGCTGCTATCATCTGTTATGCAGACTGTCACGCATCTCTGAACCAAACTCTTGAGCCTTTTTACTTATCTTGTCTAAGTTACTCTTTTTTTTAAGATTTATTTATTTTTCATTACAAAGTCAGATATACGGATAGGAGGACAGACAGAGGGGAAGATCTTCCGTCTGATGATTCACTCCCCAAGTGAGCCGCAACGGCCGTTTTTGTGCCGATCCGAAGCCGGGAACCTGGAACCTCTTCCAGGTTTCCCACGTGGGTGCAGGGTCCCAAGGCTTTGGACCATCCTCGGCTGCTTTCCCAGGCCACAAGCAGGGAGCTGGATGGGAAGCGGAGCCGCCGGGATTAGAAGCGGCGCCCATATGGGACCCCGACGCGTTCAAGGCGAATACTTTATGCGTTGGGCTCCTAAGTAACTCCTTATAAAGTAGCTGTTAATGTTTAAAAAGAAATAAATCAGGAATTTTACACATCATTTTTGTAGTCTGCATAAAACCTTTCAAGCCTTCTTCCGTACCTTTAGACTAGCCCCAAGGCCATCGTTGGGCTGAGCCTGGTGCGCCTCTCCAGCCTTCCTCCTTTCCGCTCCTCTCATGTCTTTCTGCTCAAGCAGTAATGACAACGAGTTTTGTCAAGAAACTCAAATCTATTTTCTATTTCAGGACTGTAGTCATTTTCCTCTCCGAAACAGTATTTTCCTAGAATTCTTGGGGTTGGCTTTCTTTACCCTTGAAGTTTTAAACTGAATATCATTTCTCTGTAATGATCTAAAAGAGGTCCCCTTTACAAGGCTTTGTTCCAGTGCCTTGTTTTATTCGTTTTTTTTTTTTTTAAAGATTTATTATTATTGGAAAGCCGGATATACAGAGAGGAGGAGAGACAGAGAGGAAGATCTTCCATCCGATGATTCACTCCCCCAAGTGAGCTGCAACGGGCCGGTGCTGTGCCGATCCGATGCCGGGAACCTGGAACCTCTTCCGGGTCTCCCACGTGGGTGCAGTGTCCCAAGGCTTTGGGCCGTCCTCAACTGCCTTCCCAGGCCACAAGCAGGGAGCTGGATGGGAAGTGGAGCTGCCGGGATTAGAACTGGCGACCATATGGGATCCTGGTGCATTCAAGGCAAGGACTCTAGCCGCTAGGCCACGGCTGCTGGGCCCTTGTTTTATTCGTTTCATAGGACCCCTCCCCCAAGAAATTTGAATAAATTTATCTTTTTATCATCTGCTTTCCACTGTAGGTCATCAGTCCTTAGAGCAGATCCCTTTACCATCTTGTATCCATCATGACTTATAGGGTGACATGTTCTGAATCATAGAGTCACTTGACATGTGCTTATCAGATAAGCAAGTAAGTTTATCCAAGTATATTAAATAGCTCTTCATCACTTATAACAAATACGTGAGAGAAACTACTTATGAAAGAAGACCTATTCCTGCTTATAATTTCAGAGGTTGACCACGGGATCAAACAGGGTGGTAGCTGGCAAAGTACATGCACAGGAACATCCCAGAAGTAAGCTGGAATGCTGAGAGGGGCTAAGCAGAATTTTGTTCACACAATTAGCCCTCCTGCAATATTACCTTCCCCTAGTAACCTAAAGAAAACCCACAGGAACCAACTCCCGCCCACCTCCCTGATTGACTCAAGATTGTATGCTTAATTCATTGACCATTAACCATTCACTTATTTTGAGATTTAAATAGCTTCACAAGTTTGGAAGTGATATCCTGTTCAAACCTAACAACAGGTTTGGATTATAAAGAAGTTACTCAAGGGTCTTATTTGATTCTCTGTTTGTTGTAACAAAAACCTAAGGCTAAGCACTTGATAAAGAAATGAGGTTTATATAGATCTGTTCTGAAGGTTGATAATCCATGCAGCATAACGCTGGCTCTGGCAAAGGCACTTGCAACTGCATTACAAAAGGCTGAGCACATCATCATGGGAGGGCATGTAGAAGAAATCACATGCTTATACAGGAAGCCAAAGAGATTCAAAGGTCAGACTCATACTCTTACAGTAACTTCCTATTGAGGAAACTGCCTGAGGTTTCATGAGACCTGCATCATTTCTCTCTGATAGGGACACACCAGGGACCTAGTTTCCTTCCACTGGGCTCCACCCACTAAAAATTCAGCCACCTCAGTTGCTGCAATGGAGACCAAGCTTCCAACAGAGGAACCTTAGGAGGACAAAGTCAAATTATGTCCAAACCATAGCACCAAGGCAAGCAGTGTTAGCAGCAGTTCCAAGTAAAGTACAAAAACCTAGAACCTCAAAGTAGGTCTCATAGCTGTTTAAGGATTGTTGGCCATTAGGGTATGTAAGCAAACTGAAATGCAAATTAGAGGGAAGACATGACCAAAAATGGGTAGACAGGACCATTGTGTCTCAGATTAAATTGAAGAGAAATTCTTAGAGTCACAAGAAAATTGTCTTCTCAGACATAATTAGAGTCCTCTAATTGTGCTAACTGCCAATTAATTTATCATCCAGTCTTGAAATAAGAAAAGTATGCAGAACTAGAAAATTTTATGATGATAATAGTAGGATCACGTAATTCATTCATTTTGTTCTTAAACTACTGAGTATATTTTCCCCTAAGATTTAAATGCTGGTTAGAAGAACAGTTGCAAATTTAATATCAAATCCATGACACATGCATAACAATTGAATTCACTTTTCAGTTTTGCAATTTATCACAGAGTTTGAGAAAGATAATTACTATGGAATGTGATCACTCAATTTGTAGGTAGACAGGAAGGGGCCAATGATAGCTCCTTGGCAATTTCAAAAGTAATAGGCTACTAATATATATTTCAGTTTTCCAAAAAAGAGTGTGTATTGTATGAACCATTGGGTAAAAGTGGGAGAGGTATGCATAAATATATTTATTTCTTGTGTTGTTATGTAATACCTCTTTAAAATGTGCTAGAATTAATGAAGGTACCATTTCTGAATAGAGATCTTGGTTACTGGGGACAAGGGCAGGGAAAGAGATCTTCAAAGGAAGCTCTTTTGTTCTCCCTCCTGTTTTTCCATACATATTTCTCATTGCTAATCTTAGCTATTTTCAAATGTATTAGTCTTCTCCATGATTATTGCTTTCTATCTCCCACATGGATAGCAAAGGCTGATTTACTTCTACCATAATGTTGCCAGCCAAGATGTTCATTAGTAGGAAGCTGGTTTGGAAGCACCGTATCCAGGCTTGAACATTGCACTCTGATATGGCATGTGGAAGTCCAAGCGGTAACTTCATCCCAGGTTTCTCGGCTTTGTGACCATTTTCTTATTTTTTTAATTATTTATTTGAAAACTGCGGTTACAGAGATGGAAGGAGAGAACTTCCATGTGCAGGTTCATTCCTCGAATAGCTATAATAATCAGGTCTGGGCCAGGCCAAAGCCTGGAGCCAGCAGCTTCTTGTAAGTGTCCCACATGGGTACAATGACCCAAGGAACTGAGCCATCTTCTGCTGATTTTCTTTGGTCGTAGGTATTAGAAGTAGAGCAGCTAGGGCCTACACTAACACCTACATAGGATATTGGTATTGTAAGTGATGGCTTACCTGCTATACCACAAAGCCAACTTCATGACAATTTTCCTAAACATCATCTATCATGGCATTTTATTTCCATGTCTTCCACTGCAGAAGAAAAAGCGTGTGTGTGTGTGTGTGTGTGCGTGTGTGAATTTCCCCCCACATCTCTGTATCTGTATCTACTTGTATCTCTATCTTAGTACTTTCCTGCAGAATTGAAATACCCTCACACTTTTCCTATCCTTAAACATATCTCTCTTGGATATACAGTTAGTCTAGTGGCTAAGACATTGGTTAAGACATTACACCTCCGCAACTGAGTCCCTGGGCTCAATACCTGGCCCCAACTGCTTACTCTAGCTTCCTGCCAATGCATACCCTTGCAGCAGTGATGGACCAAGTACCTGAGTTTCTTCCGTTCGTGTGGGAGACTTAGATGGAAGTTCCCAGCTCCCTACTGTCCTGCCGTGAAAATTGGAGACATTTGGGAAAGTGACTCAGTTAATAGAAGAGCTCTCTCTTTCAATCTCTCTCTTTTTCTCTACCTTTCAAATAAATAAACTGCATGAATAAATATCTTTCAACAAAGTGATCGGTTGTACGTCTCTCAGCCATCTCACAAACTTGAGAAGATATGACAGAGCATCAATAAAGGAGTCTGGGTCCCTGATATCTCTGTATAGTATTATGATGTGAGCTTAAGTTATCTCCTATTGATGCCCAAATTTAATTGTTATTCTGATAGTATTAAAAGGTAGGTCCCCTTAAGAAGTGATGAAGCCACATCCTTGTGGACAGATCTGTGCTGTCATTGCTGTTTGTGGTTTCATTATCTCCAGAGTGGGTTTCTTCCAAAAGAACAAATTCAGCTTCCCCTTTCTCTGGCCATCTCTGCCCCTTGATCATGGGAATGATACAGCAAGATCTTTGCCAGAGGCCAGCCCTTCCATAGGAAACTTTTGATCCCCCAGAACCATAATTCATTAAATTTCTGTTCTTTACAAGTTATCCAGTGTTCTATATTTTATTACAGCAGCATGCAATGCTGGTATGGCTTACCATACCAGCACAGCCCTGTATGAAATACCACTGGTATTTAAAATATAAAAATAGGTCTTTAAACTATTTAGCTCATGCTTGATGGATATTATTACTAACAGATGTATTTAATCTTAATTTATACACATTTAAAAAAAGACACTTATCATAGGTTAGTGCACCTGAGCTCTGGAACTGTTCTCTACTCCTTGCCTCTGGGGGTTGTGGGTCTGGGGTTGGGATGGGATTAAACAAGGAAGGGGAGTGGTGGAGTTGGTAGGAGGAGTGTTCGGACAGCACAGTACATTTGAGTAAAGCACAGAACAGTAGTTTTGTTGATATCTGTGGGCTCTGGTAGGAGCAAAGTGGCAATTTTAGCAGATGAAAACATATGATTTTTATCCAGACACCAATTTTTGAAGGGATCATTGAGTCGATTAAATCTAACAAAACTGTTTGAAAATAGAGTAGATAGACTATAACCCTTACCAGCTGGAATTGAGGGAGAGCCGGGCTGGGCCAGGCTACAGCACCCATTGGCAAATGCTGAGGCGAGGTAAGGCGAGGTGAGCCATGCCAGACTGGGCCAAGGCACTCAACCAGCACACGTAGGAACCAAGCAGGGAAGGGGTAAAGCTGGTAGGGGGATTGTGGAGGGCCCCCCTCTTGGAATACCTCATCCACCCTAGGGAATGAGTCGGGATGGGGGCAGACCAGACCAGGCAGGGCTGTAATACCTGTTGGCCTCATGTGAGCCAGATCAGGAAAGAGCCAGGCTTGGTTGACTGTCCCTACTGGTTCAAGCAAAAATCAGAATGGGTGAGGGTTGGTTGGGCTTTGCCACAGCATCAGATGGCAGAGGCTGACACTGGGAGCTAATTCTGTCAAGTGAAATGGCAGAACCACTGGGAATGTGCATGATCTGAAAGTGGACCAAGGAGGGAAATGGTGGGCACCTCCTTCTTGGGTTATCACGCCCACTGGAGGGCACAAAAACCAGGACTGGGGAAGACGTGGCTGGACAGAACGGCACCCACCAGCATGGGCTGGATAATAGGTTGGTTGTGTTGAACTAGGCTTCAATGCCCATTGACATGTAGAATAGCTGAATGGAATGTGGGACAGACCAGAAAAGTCTGTGGTATATACAGGTAAGCATGGGAACCAGGGTAGGGGGCAGGCCTGGTGGGTGTTGTGGTGGGTCGCTCCGACTAGGCTGCAGCTCCCACTGGATTTTGTGAAGGGCCAAGTGCATGCTGGGCAGAATCAGGCTGGACTGCAACACCCATTGGTTGATGTGGAAGACAGGGCTGGAAACAGAACTGACCCAGCAATTGCAACCACCAGCTGATTTGGGGTGACGGGCTGTGCCTGGCCCTGTACTGGCAAGTATACACAAGAATCAGGTCTGGGATCACCTCAGACAAAGTTTCTTTGAGGATACCCCCCCAACTGAACGAAGTGCAAGTATCAAAGCAGTGGACAGCATATCCAGATGCAAATGGAGGATTTGGCAGTACACTGGAGCCTGCAGAGGACACCTGGTACCACAACAGAGGATGGAGGACAGAACAAATCAATCAACAACCCCAGCCATGTGTTGGCAGTGAAAATCTGGGCAGAGGCTCTTAAGGTGGGCTGTGTCAACCAGTGGGCTCTGCAGTGATTTCATCGTGCTTGGAAAGGCGAGATTGGCAGCAATTCAGAATTGTTGAATTATCAAAACCACTTGAGCAAGACCCTCTGAGCATGCCTCACATCGGGGACCTGGGATAGGTGGGAGGCTGGATGGGATTTCTCCCTTTATCTCCCCCTTTACCCCAGATAGAGGAAATAAAATGTAGAAACAATAGTCTTACCCACTTTGCTGTAGCCCTTGACCCTTTCTGTCTTAATCAACTATGTAAAGATTGTCAAAAATAAAGAAAAAAAACCAAAGTGGATAGATTAAACCAAAAATGAATTTTCAAAAACATTGGATTGGACTAAAAGTATCAGCTAATCCAGTCCAGGTAACAAAACTTTTTTCCAATAAATCTTGAGCTGGATTTTTGTGAGTTGATAGTTCTAAGATCAAATAAAACTGCATAAAAGATGATATCTCATCACCCCAGGATCCTGTCATGAAAATGAAGAAGTGGGATATCAGTTCCCCTTAGTGAACTAAAATGATGAAGATAAAAGGAGGAAGAATTGTGGATCTAGAAGGCATAGACCACAGCAGGTAGAGATGTTCCCTGGGTGGTAACCAATTCTTCATGGTCTTGGAAAAACCTACAACAGATTTATCCTTAACAGCCTTCAAAATATTTTGAAGTCACAAGCTTAAAATATGCTTTGAAATAATTTGAATACCTGAATGTGTGTGAAAGAGTCCAGAGTCAAGTATTTACACTGCAACATTTGATAAGACAGAGTTTTTCCCATATAGGCATGCAATTGATTTAACTATATGCTTGACCCGTGGAATTCCATTTAAAACTGACAGCTATGAGAAAACCCACTTTTGCAGTGGAGCACTCCTCCTGAAAATAGAGCAGGCGCTTCCTGCCCTTTCTCACAGTCCTCTTGGCTACAAGGGAACAAGAACACTCTTTGTCAGGCATAACCAGGAGGAACATTCTGGGGCTCAATTTTCTCATGATGTATTCAGATAAAAAGAATGAAGATAATTTAATTTGAAATATGTCTAAATGTTTTTTGCATCATCCCCACGATGTGCCATGTTTCTGAAGCAAATAAGATAGTAAGAAATCAAATACGGAAAAAATTCAGTTGAATGGTTAATGTCCAAAATGTATCATTTATAGAACTTACTATGGCTTTTGCTATTCCTTCTTTTTTTGAGATAAAATGTTTCATAATTTTGTCTTCTGAATTAAAAAAAAAGAAAAAAAGAGATAAATATCAGGTCATATGTATAACCTCAGCATACACTGGGTCTTTTAAAAGTTTGTGGAAAATAAAACTAAAAGGTAGCTGGATTTTCTGTGAATTTTCACATATAAAGCAGCATTTCTTCCATAGTCTTGCTACTTAAATTTCTTTCAGACATAGTGAATGAATCCCAAGAGTCTCACATAGAGAAAAGGGACTCAGATCACTGCAATCCAGGTCAGGTCTCCAGGGTTCTGGCCTGGGTCCTCAAAGGGAGGGGCGCTCAGTCTCCTGCTATCACTAAGTGGACTTAGTAAGGAGGCGCACCTACTCGAACCTGGCCTACCAACTTACTGTCACTCTTGGCCTTGTGTCAACAAGTTACTAAATTTAGGGATGGCACCTAGGAGGTATGCAGTCAAACTGAACTTTCGAAGAGTATGTGAGGGGTTTAGTTTTGATTAGTTCTAAATTAACACTTTATGAGTGGATTATCTGGGTAAAACACTTTCTGTATATTTCTCTTCACTTTTGGACAATCAATCATGTACTCTCCAGTTAAAAACCATTCCTGGTTTAGCACTAATAGCCGAACATTATTTCAAGTAAATACATGAAGTATTGAGAATCCATACTATGAAGAAGAACAGACTCTGCGTTTAGACTGCTTGGGATAGTTTCCTATCTATGTGCATAATCAGGAGAAGCAGTGTGATCAGGGAAAGTTCCTTTGCCTAGTCACCTCCTCATCTGCAACAAAGGGAGATGAAAATCATAGCACCTTCTGTCACAGAGTAAACACCTAGTGAGCAGGATTTGAAAATATACACGCTAAAATACACTTACATTTTTATCCTATTTTTCACAAACTTTTTGAAGTGCTTTATGTACAACAGAAGGTGTCAAATACAGGGATGAAAAATCTATTGCTTGACATGCAGAAAAACAGCCCAGTGTCTGTGAATGAGCCTTAGGCCTTGGAGTCAACCTAATTCAGTTTTGTACAACCACATAAAATTCACTGGGTAAAATGTTTTTTACCTGGATTATGTCAAATCTTCTGGTAAATCATCTGGAATGCTTCAAGGACATTACAGGAGTGATTATTATGTAGCAGAATTGAATTAACACAAAGCACTCCTATTACAAAACTTACACATTGAAAACTGTTGACCTCCAAAGCTGTCGCCTATGAGATGTTTGTGTACAAGCATTTTAACTCTATTGCTGTTGCTGAAAATGTTCTTAGTTGTTCTATCTGGGAAAGACCCTAAGAAACAATTTATTAGCTACGGCAAACATTAATAAAATCCATTTTAATTTCATATCACATTTGACTTTGATTTGTGACTGTTTCTCAGAATCATATTCAGCCTTAAAAAGAGTTGTTAACACTAATTCAAGCTCCAAATGAATGGATGAAAGCAGCACATGAATTTATTCCTCATCCATTCATTCATAAATATTTATTTCAATGCACTGTAATTTGTAAGTGCATTTACAATATGAAATGCAACTGGTGTAAGCTTATTGCTTCCTCAAGTGATTTTCTTGATGGGAATGCATGTAAATTCCAGCATGCACTTAATGAAGTAGAAGCTATTCTAGTCAGTTCAGGGACAGGTCTCAGGCCTGAAAAGATCCAAACAGAGCCTCTGAGGAGAATGTCAAGAGACAACAGTGATGAGCATCATACACACATTTTGAACAGAAGTGAAGTTCTAGTCAGTGGGGAAGTAGCTATTATATGAAGTTTATTTCATTTAGCTTCCTCATGAAGTTCCCTATAGGAGTTTCCTAGGGTTTCCCTAACAAATACCATAAATCCTGCTGCTTAAAATAAGAAACTTACTGTCTCACTATTCTAGAAGCTAAAGATCTCAAATTAATTTGTTGGCAGGGCCATGATGTCCCTGGCGTCTCTAGAGAAAAAGATTCGCTGGCCTCTGAAGCTTGCTGTATTTCTCCTTCTGGCCATCCTCCTCATTCCTTCACTAGCTTATCAGTACAATACTGCCTCTGCCATGCTTGCTTATGTTATAAGCTTGATCCTTAGAATGGGCAGGGTTGGTTCAGCTGATCTGGTTGGCTGGTTGGCAGTGTCCTTTCTCTCTCTGCTGTGTATGCATCCCTCCCAAAATTGCAGGCTCAGTTGGAGAGGATCACTTTCCACTTTTTCCTCCTGCTACAGGAGGACTAATTTTCCATCAAGCGTGTATGAATAGCTATGTTCCATGGGTAGAACTTCCAAACCAGCTCTGAAAGTTAGTTCCCTATAAATAGTGTTCACGACAATAGCAAAATTACAATGGGGGTGGTGCTAAGATGAATTCTCTGTATTTAAGATTGTTGATTGCTACTAATCAACAATGGTACTGTGTACAAAATGGGGAGAGACACACCTCTCTGAATGCACTTCACCTACAGAGAAGGGCTGCACTGAGTTAACTTTGACGTAAAAAGCAATGTGTAAATTTGGCAACTAACTGTGCTTAGTATTCTCAAAAGAATCTAACCCAGAGAAACAAGTGTCACTTTTTGTTTATTAGACACTTTTATTTCATAAGTAATTTCTCCCAGTCAGTGAATTTCCCTATCTTGAATGCATCTCAAAGGCAGTTTTACTCTTAAGAAAAAAGTTACTCGAACATCAATGTGCCTCATAAGTAAAGCATTTTGAAACTTTTTTCTTGCAGGTAAAAAAAGAGGGGGGTCAGGGAACATCAGGAAGAGACTCAGGAGAAATACCCTTGTTTCTGGAAATACAAATGCTGAAGAGAGGGGACAGGGGTATGTATTCATCAAATAGTCTGACGAAACTTAGATAATGCACAAAAACAAAACAAGAAAAGAAAATAAATCTCACACAGATGACAACAAAAGCAGGTGTCCGACCATGAAGGATCCTTGGAATGCTCTGTGAGTGGATTCTCCCTCTGAATCCCTCAGGTCTACATTCAGGAGCCCAGCACTTTAGCCTCTAGCTACACAGCTGTCAAGTCTTCTTGGGTCCCTGGGGGCCACCTTCCTGGAAAGAGGTATGATGAAGACAATGAAGATGGCTTGTCTGACGCAGTTTGGGCACATTCAGGGAGTCTTTAGCTTCGCAAGTTCTCAAGACGTGAACTGAACCCCAAGGGCTGCATTAATAAGGGCCAAAACCGCCTGCGACCAAAACCAGCAGCATCCTGGATTCCCATGAGAAACTCTCGAGATCTGGTTCATCTGCGTCACTGGAGGTTGCAAACAGGAGGCTCCAAACATTTAAAAATACTTCCCTCCTCAAGCGTTCCCTGGCCAGATTTAGTTCGCTTGCCTCACAGTTGTTGCAGAGACAAAGGAACATGGAGGAAGAGAGAGATGGCAAGGGGCTCAGCTAGCAGAGCTAGGAGCAAGGACGGAGGGCATCACTACCCTGCATTCCCAGACACTGCCGCTCCAAATTCCAACAGCAAAGGCTCCCTTTGAGCTGATTTCTCTCCCAAAAAGCTGCAGCCATCCCTCCTCCACCAACCCTGGACATCTGCTTGGCTTGCCTATTTTCTGCTACAGGCAGAGGACAGGAAGGAAGAGTTTGTTTCCTGTAAATAAAGGGAGAGAAAATTACAGCTATTATTGTTTTGACAACGGAAGCCCTCCCTGAAACTTGCACCACAGCTCATTCCTGACAAGCATCAAGCCTGAGTTGCCGACGCTCAGCAGAAATTCCTCCCACGGGGTCTCCAAGGAAAGTTGAAAGCCTTGGTAGTTTGCATGAGATGTCTGATTCTGGAAAATCCTGACATTGGGATGTAGAAAAGGAATGAAGTCTGTATTTTGATGCACGCTTTGATACAAGACTCACCCACCCCGAGTGAGCATGCTGCATCTTGACCCTAAAACACTCACACACCAGTTTGTTCAAACACTCGCCCCAGGGTAGAAAATGTCTTGGTAGTGCAAATCATTTGGTGTTGGCTTTAATTATTTTCCCTGTTCACTGTTTTGTCTGAACTTCATTTCTTTGGAATATTCTGTGACTTTTAAAAGTGTACGGAACTGCTTACAGATTTAATAAAAAGCTATGAAGTTACTCACTACATCCTGAGATTCCTGCCTCCTACTTTCAATGCGTTGTGTGATCACATGTTGCTGGGAATATATTTGATCATGGTCATTAGAGATAGATTTGTTATTTTTAAATGTTTTACATTCATACTTGATTGGTATTTTCCATCTGAAAAGATAGGAGACAAGAAGCATACCAGGATTGTTGAGTTGGAAGCCAGAGGAAAATTTCCTATTGGAGCTACTAAAATGGGAATGAGATTCATTATTCAGAGGGATTAGCTTGTACCGATAAAGGAAATAAACTTGCTAGTAGAAGCAGGATTCATGTTTCTGTAACCTAATGCTAAGAAAAAATGGTTGTTAAAATCTTGATAAATTTACTATGACAATAGAAGACTGTGAGCAGAATTACAGTCATGTGATCCTTTGCATTCTTGGCTGTCTTGACACCACACCCTGCAGTTGTCCTCTTTCACTGGCTGCCCCTTTATGGCACTCTTTGTTGCTGCCTGGTCTCCTGCTCCACTTTCAAATGATAATATGTCCTAAAGCTCAATCCTGGTTTTGCCTCGCTATTTCCTTATGACTTTAATGATGTCTGTGCAGATTCCCAGTTTGTGCCTCCAGGCATTAGTTGCCATATGAATTCCAGATTATTAGAAGCCACAATCCACCTGATACCTCCGTTTCACCATCTAATCTAGCCCAAACAGCCTAAACCTAACACAGGATTTTCCCCCATACCCAAAACTGCTGTTCCTCAACAACCCCATTTCAGAAACTTCAACTAGTTGCTCAGAGAATCACTCCTGCTCTTTTCTCCTCATTTCCCACATTCTGTTTGCTGGCAATTCATTTTTGCTCTGCTTCAAACCTACATCCTCTGTTTCTCTCCAACTCCACTGCTACTATGCTTGTCCAAGCCACCTTTCTCTTTCAATTGGATTGCTGCCATATCCCCCAGCCGATAGCTCCATTTAGTTGCTTGCATAGCTGTAATCCTTTATACCCAGCAGCTAGAGTGGTTTTGAAAAATGTAAATAGAGAGAAACTTCGGTCCGCCCAAGCCTCAGGAATGGGCAGAAGCCTGGACGCTTCTGAAGTGCTCATGCATTAGCGGTGGACGCGTATACAGAGGGCCTTAGATTACCTCTAAGGTAAAACTGTGCAGAAGCCTGAGAGGCCTTGCACCCAAGCCTTGGCAATGCATGGAAGCCCAGATGCTGTGGAAGAGCTCATGCATTAACAGCTGCCTACGCGCCCAGGCAGCCCTTGTGCCAATGGTGCTGGGCAAAGCCCTCAAGCAATGTGGTGGCAGGCTCTGGGGTCTTGGGGGTGTGGACTTACGGGGGCTAGTGTGGGATGGCACAGGAGGAGTGAATGGGGACCTGAGGTTCATGTCCAGGTGAGGAATGACTTGTGGGGGACCTGCATGGACAAGCCTACTGTACTCGCAGGGCTAGATCATGGAGCCCACCAATGAGAATCACAGCAGGGAATGAATGGGTAAGGTGAGGCTGAGATAAGACAATAACCAGCAAGGGAGTCAATTCAGTCTGGAGGAATAATCTGTGAGATGATATGTGGGCGCACCCCTGTGAAATAGCAATCTCTGTTGGCATACACAAGATCTGTGGCTGGGAACAGGCCTTATTGAGAAGCTAAGGGGACATCCCAGCTGGGAAGGGATTTTCACTCGTGAGCACAAGAGCCTGAATGGGGGCAGTGGCCTGGGCTGGACATGATTGCAGTTTCCCTTGGCATGGGTGTGGACTGGGTCTGGGGAGCCCCTGACTGGGCTGAACTATGACACCCAATGATACCTGCAAGAGCCAGTGTGGGTGTAGAATGGGCTGGGCTAGGTCTTAACACCCGCTGAACCACATGGGAGCTGTGTCTGGGTATGGATCAGGTGTGACTGGGCTGTAACACCCAGCAGTAAGAACCGGATTGGGTATGAACCAGTTGGGCAGGACCACAGTTTCTGCCACAACAAGTGGTGGACAAAGTCAACCTGAGCCAAGGATGTACCGGTATGTACAAATCTACCACAAGGAGGAGATCTGAATGAGGAGCTTTGGAACCTTCTTTGTCAGGACACAGATCATGCAGCTGAGCTCAAGAACCAGGGCAAGGAGCAGCCCAGGCCAGGCAGGTTATAGTACCCACTGGCATATATGTGGGTCAGATCTGGAGGGAGGGTCAGGTTGGTCTAGTTTGTAACATCCACTGGCAGATCTGAGAACCAGGATAGGATGCAGAAGGGACCAGGATGGGGGGGCAACATCATCTAGTTCACACTGAGGCTGGAACTGGGGGCTGACTGGGCCAGGATAGGCTGCATCCCTCACCAGCAAGAGCTGGAACTGGGAGCAGGCTGGACTGAGTCAGGTAGAAATGCCAACTGGTAGATTCTGAAGTGAGCTGAGCCATGTCAGTCTAGTGCATGCTGGGTCCTTGAGCCCTAGATATGGCAAGGTCAGATAGGGCCTGGGTTGCCTGGCCTGGGTAGTAAGACCCACTGCATGGTGGGTACTGGACCCATGAGTCCCTAGGGCAGGAGGTCTGGTGGGTCCTGGATTGCCTGGCTTTGGTCCTTAGGCCCACCTGCACAGTGAGTGCCAGGTCCATGAGCCACAGGGATAGAGTGTCCAGCAGGGCCCAGGTCCTTAGGCCTGCGTGCACAGTGGATGTCAGGTCCATGAGCCCCAGATGTGGAGTACCAGCAGGTTCTGGATTGCCTTGGGCCAGCTCACAAGAACTGGTCCTTCTCTGTGGAAAAGACAGAGCAGTGGATGGCAGGCCCAGATGCACATGGAGGATATGGCAGCAAAGTGGGGTCCACAGAGGTCATCTGGTACCACAGTAGAGAAGGAACAGAACAAATCAGACAATTATCCCAGCCCAAAGATGACTGCAAATATCCGGACAAATGGAGACTCTAAGGAGAACTACATCAGCCAATGGACACTAAAAGTATTCCCGCATCCCTGAATCAGCGAGATTGACAACATTTCAGAACTATTGCAACCACGAGGGCAAAACCCTCAGAGCATGTGCCACATTGGGACCACAGGTTGATATCATGATGCAATTCCCCATTCCTGGGTACTGGAGAAGTCGGGAGTCTGGATATGGCTTCTCCGTTTGTCTCACCTCTCCCCCTAGAAACAGGAAGAAGAAATAGGAAATCCAGAAACAATGATCACATCCGCTTTCTAACCCTAGAACCCCCTCGCCCTGATCAACTTTGTAAACATCATCTAAAATATAGTAATTTATAAAAAAAGAAAATTGTAAATGGGAGCCTATTGCTTCCTTTCTCAAAGCCCTTTGCTGGCTTCCATCACACTCAGAATAAAATCTAAACACCTAACCTTGACCTGATTAATGTTGCCCATTATTATCTTTTCTGCATAATCCAACACCTTTTACACATGCACGCTAGCGATCTTTCTCTTCTCTGGAGCTTTCCCTTCCCCACTAAAACTTCACAGAATGTGCTTTCTGTGAAATTTCATATCTTATTTCTCTGATAATCAAGTCTAGTTGTCACTCTGCCAGAGAGACCCAATGCTTTTTATGAAGTCTATTTCTATCCGAGAATTTATCATTGCCTGGTGATTTCTGATTCATGTTCTTGCTTATTACCTCTTTCCTTCAATCACTCCTAAACCTATGTGAGCAGAGATGCTATCTTTATATCCAGTGATGTGTCTAGTGTGAAATCATGCTCAATAATGGCTGAATAAATTAGAGGAGCAACAGATATACAACCAGGGGTATTGATCTATTCTAGACTAGTGGGACTCTCCTAACGAAGCGTTGTATAGATGAAACCCTGAGTGGTAAGCATTCAGGGAGAAGAGTAAAATTTATCAGCTCACAGTTCTGGAGGCTTGAGGTCTAAAATCGAGGTGTTAGCTGTTATTTAAAATTCCTTAGACAGATCATTCATCCAGATCAAGTAGGATTCATCCCTGGAATGCAGGGATGGTTCGACATTCGCAAATCCATAAATGTGATACACCACATCCAAAAACTGAAAAACCAGAATCACATGATAGTAACAATAGATGCAGAAAAAGCTTTCGACAAAATCCAACACCACTTCCTACTAAAAACCCTAACCAAGGTAGGCATAGATGGAAAAAATCCACAACGTAATTAAAGCCATATATGAAAAACCCAACGCCAGCATCATACTGAATGGAGAAAAGCTGGAACCCTTCCCACTGAGATCTGGAACAAGACAGGGATGTCTACTTTCTCCACTACTATTCAACATAGTCCTAGAGGTACTCGCTGAGGCCATAAGACAAGAAAAAGAAATCAGAGGAATCCAAATGGGAAATGAAGAAGTCAAGCTCTCACTATACGCAGATGATATGATTCTTTATGTAGAAGAGCCAAGAGACTCAATATAGAGACTGCTAGAACTTATACGAGAGTTTGGTAGAGTGGCAGGGTACAAAATTAATGAACAAAAATCAATAGCCATAGTGTATGCGAACAGCCCCAAGATGGAAAAAGACTTAACGAGCAAGATACTATTCAAAATAACAGAGAAAAGTATGAAATATCTAGGAATAAATCTAACCAAAAATGTAAGAGACCTATTTGAAGAAAACTACAAACTACTTAAAAAAGAAATTGAACAAGACCTCAAAAGATGGAGTAACATCCCATGCTCCTGTATAGGCAAAATCAATATCATTAAAATGTCTATACTACCAAAAGCAATACATACATTCAACGCAATCCCAATCAAATTGCCCAAAACATTCTTCATGGAACTGGAAACAATGATCCAAAGGTTCATCTGGAAACACAAAAAACCATGGATAGCTAGAACTATCCTGAAGAACAGGAAGTTAGCAGGGGGAATCACAGTTCCGGACCTCTGGACATAGTATAGGGCAGTGGTTATCAAAACAGCCTAGTACTGGCACAAAGATAGAGAGGAAGATCAATGGAGCAGAATAGAAATACCAGAAGGGAACCCAAACAGGTACAGCCAAATAATCTTTGACAAAAAGACAAACAACAATCCAGGCAAATGGGAAGGTCTGTTCAATAAATGCTGTTGGGACAACTGGTTAATAGCCTGCAGAAACAAAAAGATAGATCCACATCTCTCACCATACACTAAGATCAGATCTAAATGGATAACAGATCTAAACCTACATCCAGAAACCTTCAAACTTTTGGAAGAAAATGTTGGAAACACACTGCAACACTTAGGGGTAGGCCCTCACTTCCTAAAAAAGACTCCAAAAGCAGTAGAAATCGAGACCAAAATAAACGATTGGGACCTCATCAAACTAAGAAGCTTCTGTACAGCTAGAGAAACAATCAACAAAGCAAAAAGGCAACCCACAGAATGGGAGAAGATCTTCGCACACGACATAGGTGATTGAGGGCTAATCTCCAGAATATACAAGGAGCTACAAAACAACCAAAATGTCAAAACAAACAAGCCACTCAAGAAATGGGCACGGGAAATGGGCAAACACTTCACAAAGGAACAAACCCAAATGGCAAATAAACATATGAAAAAATGCTCAAGTTCCCTGGCAATAAGGGAAATCCAAATTAAAACATCAATGAGGTACCACCTAACGCCAGTAAGACTGGCCCACATGAATAAAAGCACCAACAACACTTGTTGGCGAGGTTGCGGGGAAAAGGGAACCCTACTCCACTGCTGGTGGGGCTGCAGGCTGGTACAGCCTCTATGGAAATCAGTATGGAGAATATTCAAACAACTCAAAATCAACATACCGTATGATCCAGCAATAGCACTCCTAGGAATATATCCAGAACAATTGTTTTATGAGAAACCAACATGCACTCCTATGTTCGTAGCAGCACAATCAGTAATTGCAAAAACATGGAAGCAGCCAAAATGCCCATCAACAGAGGATTGGATAAGAAAGCTATGGTTCATCTACTCCATGGAATACTACTCAGCTATTAAAAAAAACAAAATGCAGTTCTTTGTGGCCAAATGGGCCAAACTGGAAACCATAATGCTAAGGGAAAAGAGCCAATCCCAAAAGGTTAAATACCACATGTTTGCCTTAATTTAAGATGATATGATGTTATGTATAACATGTTATGTTATGAATGTTATATGCTGTGTATAAACTAAAATTGAAATGTCAATGAGGTGGTCACAGAAGGTGGCTAGGAACTCGCATTTACTTTTAACATATTGGTTACTCATTACTATGTCAATTAATTCCATAATGATGTAAATTTTTGCTGATGGTATGTTGGAGCTTTCAATTGACTGGGATGATACTCTGCTGGCTCTGTCTTCAGACCAGAAAGGGTATACCTAAGAAGCCGTTGAACTTGACTGGACAATAAGATGCTGGACTCTATGTTTGGTATACGCTTGCAATGGGGGAATCTCAACTGAACTTGAGCTGTGGTTATGCAACAAGGTGGAGGAATCCACCATGGTGGGAGGGTTTGGGGAGGGGTGGGGAGAACCCAAGTACCTATGAAACTGTGTCACATAATACAATGTAATTAATGAATTAAAAATAATAAATAATTTTAAAAATTCCTTAGAACAGAATCCTTTCCTATGTCTTTATTTTATTTTTTCCATTGTTTATAAAATTGAGAGTGAAACACACCACGTGGGTCTTCGATTAGGGCAGGGAAGGTCAAGGTATAAAGGAATGTGGATAGGACAAATGCTTCAATTTTTTTTCTTCTGTGTCCCCAGAGAGGGTAGAGGTGGGGTCCACTCTTTGCTGTCAAACTACATCAGTATCTGGGAATAGGGAGCAGTCTTTTGATGATGCCTTAGAGATTCTGGTATGGGGAAGAGTGTTTCAAGGATGTTACTGGAGTGGTCATGATAGTTCTGAGACATTGTCAGCTTCATTGCACCAGGGTTGAGAAAATATTTCTAAGGTATGTTGGCTGATCAATTCTACCTTAATGCATCCACAGATCCAGGAACTTGTTGCCAAGCTTGGCCAGCAGAGTGATGCAACCTGTTCTGATTTCCATCCTCTGATGAGGCATTCAAAGTCCTCCGCTGGCCTAGATGAGTTGGTTGTACAGCTACAGCTCCATGTGCATATGGGCATGCTGAACACTTGCTAGCGTCAGCAACTGAGGGAGGCTCAGTCCCAATACATGTACTCCAAGATTGGACCACATATATTGTGATATTCCCTGCTGCCAGGGTTTGATCCAAAGATCCAGTTATGCAGTCCCCCAAGAAACTTCATCTGCAGTGATCTCAGACTTGACTCTTGTGTGTGCCAACCAGTTCAAGGTCAGGTTCGGTCCATCACCTATACCAGCCCATGAACATACTAGTTGAAGCAGCTGCCTGGTAATCCCTCAACCCTATTTATCACATAAACTTGGGTGTTACGGTCTAGCCCAGCCCAGCCCACCACAGATCCATGTTCATGCACACCAGCTGGTGTTGCAACCTAATCTTGGAATCCCTAAATACCTCCACCAGGACCAACTCCTCGTCCTGGTTTTTGTGTAGGCTGGCTTGTGCTTCACCTAGCCTTATCTGTCCTGTGTCCTATCTGGCTCTCCTTGAATATACCCATGAATGCTGTAGCTTAGCTCAGCCCAAATCACCCACAGACCCAAGCTACATGCCTGCTGATGGGTACTGCCACTTTGCCCAGCCTGCCCTGCCATTGGGTACTGTGCCCAGTCTGCTCTGCCACCAGTCACAGCTCTTGTGCTCACCAGTGGGAGCTACAGCCTAGCAGAGGAGTGCTCACAGTTTCCCTACCAGGCCTGCTCCCAGTCCCAGGTCCTGCACTTACTATGGGGTACCATGGTCCAGCCTGACATGACTCATACCAAGTCCCAGCACTTGCCAGAGGGTACTGAGGCTCACCCTGACATGGCTAGCCCCCAGTCTTGGAACTCGCTGGTGGGTACCGCTGCCTAGTCTGACTGGCCCCACACAGATTCTGGCTCTTGCTGGTGGTTACTACAGCCTAGTTCATCCTGGCCAACCCCCAGACCTGGCATTCATGTGAACCTGCAGGTGCCACAGCAAAGCCCAGCCTGTCCAACACCAATTCTTGCTCTTGCGAGTGCCAGTGGGTACTGGAACCTAGCTTATTCAGGCCTGCTCCCAACAGCCCACCCGCATGCCAACGGTTGGTACAACCTTTCTAATCACAGTCTACTCCAAGATCAAGCTCTTGCACTCACTAGTGAGAACTGTAGCCTAGCAAGGGAGCTCCCAAAGGTTTACCAAGCCCTTTCCCAGCCCCAGATCTTGCACATGCCATGAGTGTTTCAACCGAGCCTGGCATGCTTCACCTAAAGCCTCAACCTCTAGTGGATGGGTGTTGCAGCCTATTCCAGTTTGGTGCAGCCCACACCCTTTCCTGACTCTCTTGCCTGCCAGCAAGTACTACAGCCTGACTCAGCCTGACCTGCCCCTACACCTGGCCCACACACATGGAGTGTTACAGCCTTGTGAATCCTAGCCTGTCCCCAACCCCAGCTATTGTGCTGTCCAGTAGGAGCAGTCTAGCAGGGGAGTTTCCTAAGTTTCTCTTCTAAGCTCAGGATCTCACATGTGATAGTGGGTCCCACAGCCCTACTTTCATGATCTGCCCTCAGTGCTGGTCTTTTCAGATGCCAGTGGGTGCTGCAGCCTGGCCCAGCCCAGCGTCCTTCCAGCTCCAGCTCTTGCAAGTGTCAGGTGGGTTCCTGTCAGGTGAGTTTCATGTCTGTCACCACTCCCAGCTCTCCGTGCCTACTGGCTGGTGCTACAGTCCTACAAAAGTGAGCACAAAAGTCCACTACAGAATATGTCCCCAGATCTGGTTCTCTCGCTTTCTGGTGGGTGCTGCGGCCCAACCTGACCTGGCCTACGCACTGCTCTGACATTGCAGGTGGGCACTACAGCCTAGCCCAGTCAGACATTGCCTCAACTCCAGCTTTTATATGTACCAGCAGGCTGCAGGCAATGCTACTTAGCCCAGCCCAGGTCTTCCACATGAATGGGAGATTTAGCTTTATCTAGATATGCACTCCAGCGTCCCGCATTTACACCACTCCATCTCGACTCCCTGACCTACCTGTGAGTACAGTGATTAGGTCCATGGAAGCTGCTAGAAGTCATTCCTCCCCTGTCAGTCACGCCCTTAGCTGCTGCCCCTCCAACATGTCTCAAGACCCTCACTCCTAAGCAATCTGTAGCACCTCACCTCAGGGGCTGGGGTGGCATGTCCCTGCTCCATGATCTAGAAAAATAGAATAGAATAGGCAATTATGTTAGCACTCTGATATAATTAACAACAAATTTGGCATTATCCAGACCCAGAATGCTGGTCTGCCTTGGCTGCTTTCTCCCAGAAGTTTAACACTTACTTAGATACAAGGCAGCTTAGGCAGTTGCCTTCAACAGCCGGGATCTCTCCTACCTCCTGTAGCCCCAATCAGTTGTTGTCTTGTGGCATTCTAATTCCCCAGGGTCTTCTTTCTTTCTTATACGGCTGTGTCTGTGTGTTTCTTTCTTCACATAGCATTTTACTCTATCTGTGTCTATTTTCTTATAATGCTACCATTCACATTGGCTTAATATCCATTCTAATTGAGCATGGCCTCATAGTTAATTTATTACATCTGCCAAGATCCTATTTCCCCCAAAATTCATATTCACAGGTACTAGGGATTAAAATTTCAACAAATATTCTGTAGGCAGTGGGAGTAGGGTAGCAGGCTGCAACTCAACCTATGCTATGAGCTGCTGGGAGGTGGCGGAAATGAGTGCGTGGACCTGCAAGTGTGGGCTCCATGTGTGAGATGTTGCATGAGCACTCTTGAACAGTGTAAAGACCTGTAATCGATTCACCGATTTGTTGACCTATATCCTGCTTCCTGGTTCTCACTCACAGTAGTTGCTTGGACAGCTTTTATGCCGTCCCATGACTCCATTCACAATGAGTAATGGATCGTTTCCGGGCTTTCACTCTCACTTTTAATGAATACCAACACTAATTAACTGTCAGTAACATGTAGCCGCTCTTGGCTGCACACGTCTCTCACTGAGGTCATAATGGCTGTTGGGAATGTAATTTATTGCTGTGTAAGGCACACTCTGGGACTTGCACTGCAAAGACGATTTTGGTAAGTGCCAAAGCCATGCAAGGCAGGCCTTCCTCAGTAAGGTAATAGGTTCCACAGCTCCCTGGGTCTTGGCGTAATGATGCATCACACTCGAGTGCTTCCACTGGAGTGCTGTAAAGATTTCCATCCACAGCGCCTTCTGCAAGGGGGCACACGAGACAACTGTAACAAGGAGGACTACTGCTTGTATCCACTAGCAGATCGTAGCACAATGGATTCTTTTTATTATCTTCCATAGAATTATTCTGAGAGTGACAAAATTGCATGTAAGAAAGGAAAAAAATTTCAAACCTCTATACAGGATTTCTGTTTGGGAAAGCCGTTTGTTTCCCCTGCAGTGAGATCTCCTGGGCAGCCCAGCTTTGCACCCAGCTCTGTGCTCCCTGTGAACTTTACCAAACTAGCTTTATGCAGCAAAGCCATCTTGCTTGTCTAGAGGATCAGAGTGGTTGGACGAAATCCCAGCGCTCTCTAGATAACCGGTCACAGGATGTGTTTGCACGCTGTTCTAGCGCTCAGTGCTGTGGATTCCTCTGTGTTTCTCCGTTTATATCCATAGAGGGAGCTTGGGTTCACATGTTGCTTTCTACTATCTGTGCTAATCTGGTGGCCTGAGATCGTTTATGACCCTTCCACTTTTGTTACAATGCTTCAGGAACTATGTGACATTTTTTTCCAATGTGTGGCGCTACTATTTCCAACCCAGTCCTTTTATCCTTCTCATAGTAACCTTTGTAATCGTGGCAGCACCTCCTTGTAACACTTAAAATGCTTCCCTTGGAAGGGCAGTGTGACAGGCAAAAGTGTGTCAATATGATTTCAAAATATATAAATATCAAAAAATCACAAGATTGTCTATACGAAGTAATAAATAACAATGAGAGTGTAAAAGATATACAAGCATTACAAAATTACAGATTACAGTAATGTCCATTAGAATGAATTTTAGCTGCTCAGTGCTGGGTGCCATGATGGATCTGCAATGTGGATTCATTCTTTCTTTCTGCTACCCTGTCCAAATAGACTAAGATCATTGTCTGCATATACGCATATGCACAAAACATAGTTAATGTGATTATAATCTATCATAACTGTTTCTTTCAAATTTCAGGATTTGAATATTCAAATTATTATAGTCTTCAGTCCTAGAAACAGTGACTATCCCAATGCCACTACCTTTGTCTAGAAGCATTGTGAAACTGTCTCTTTTGAAATCTTTGATGTAGAGTTTGGAAAGCTATAAACATAAGTAGCCTTATCACTTCGTAGTTACATCTTGAATTTTTCTTCAAATTGTTTGATCATCTTGGAATAATCATTATTCACAGTGGTTCCAAATGTGGTTCTTCTTGTTTCCAAACATAAACAAATCCTCTCCAAACAAACCCTTACATTATGTTTTCACTTCATTAGATATTCTCAGTAGTGAAATTGATACTTCTCATAGTAAGTAAAACAAAAATATATGCATGGAACATAAAATCACTGCCCTCTTAATCTAATCTCTCTCACGGACTAGTGGGTATATGCTAAAGAATAGTAAATAGTCATATCTATTATCCTGGATGGATGCCCAGATACATTTTAAATTAAAAATGGGATGGTGTGTACACTTTGACCCTCTATTTGAATTTGTCTCTACATGTATTGATTTATATATAAAATATGTACCATATTTCATTCAACTACAACCTCTTACACATGCAGTCAGAATAATTGCAATTTCTTGCTCTGGGATACTTTATTCATCAAAAACCTTTATGCAAAGGTGTCTTTTTTTCTGAGATAAAGATTCTTTAGACTGAGACTGCTGGGTCAGAATATTTATATCACACTTTGACTTACTCCTAGGAAGAAAAAATTGCACAGAATTAGTAAAGCCCTATGAAAATTCAACCAACAGAAAATGTAAAAGCCCAATATGTATTTCCCTATGCCCATTATCAGGCCATACTAATGACATTGTTGCTTGATGTTTGCTAAGAACATGTCCCTATATTGCACAACAAATAACCCATTGTAGTCATGGGCAGCTATACTTGTTAAGGTTGACATATTTAAATTATTCCTCATTCTTCAACTGAGTGGAGTCAATTTTCAAAATTGTGGTACTAGTGAAAAAGAAGAAAAAGAGAAAGAAATGAAAAAAAAAAAGAAAAAATATGCTAGTGACATTTCGCTATATGTGACCAAAGAAAAGATATGTAATAGACCAGATATAAATCTGATTATTCTGGTTCATTAACAACCCAAACCTAGTGCTCTGAAACCTTTGTAAACTGTGCTGACCAAACACAATAAAATCAAAACCAGAAATAAAAACCAAGACTTTCACACATTTGTGACATTTTGTAGGTTGACAAAATGAAGAATCTTCACAGAGATTTCTATTTTTCAGTTTTGAGTCATTCTTCTGGCCTAATTATCCTCCTGATGTCAGTGATTTGTCATTACAGAAGATGAATTATATGACAAAAAATGCTGCACAGGAGTTTATGAAGAGTACTGTGCAGAAATCATCAAAAGCTGTGTCCACAAATAGGCAAAACTCATTTTCTTTCGCCTCAATATTTTTATTGTAATTAAGTATCTCCCACCATTCAGGAGAAATAACACGTTCTTCATATTTTATTAAATAATAATGAAAACCGAGATCAAAAAACAGGAGAAGTTGTTAGATGCTCCGCAAATTATAAATCTTACTTCAGTTGATAAATATTTATTGAGGGTCTCCTTTGTACCTTGAGTAGTCATAGGCTAAAGGATATACAATGGAATAAATCAGTTCTTGGGTCGCAAGAAGGTAAGACCCTGGGAGGGAAGACAAACCAGTAATCACATTTCCAATTTAGGGTGAGAAGAGCCATGATAGAGTCACAAGCAAATTGCCCTGGATCACCTGCGGTACTTACGTTTGTCTAGAGTTCTTCAGATTCAGCATATACAACCAAAGAAGCACAAAGAATTACAGGAACTATTTGCCAAATAGTACTGAAATTTTTGTGATTAGTTAATTAGCAAGAAACTGGCCCAGAAATGATGTCATAGCAAGTTGAAAATCTATAAGGTTATATGAGGCTCTCCATTTTGAGAAACCTTGAGAAACTCACATATATTCTTAGTGGAACTGTGTAGCCAATGCTAATGTTTGGGATAGGAACAAATACAACATTCCAATTTACAAAGTAAAAGTATAAAATAAAATTCTTTGAACTCTAGTACACATACACATCTACATAAAAATAAAATCATTACATAATGAAATTTTACTTTCCTTCCACAATTTTAATAAAAGTCATGGAAAGGGGCTGGAACCGTGGCTTAATGGCACCGCGGCTTAATGAGACAGTCTTCTGTCTACATGTTCTGGCGTCTCATATGGGCACAAGTTTGTGTCCTGGATGCTCCACTTCCCATCCAGCTCCCTGTTTGTGGTATGGAAAGCCAGTAGAGGATGGCTCAACTCCTTGGGACTCTACCCATGATGGAGACCTGGAAGAGGGACCTGGCTCTGTCTTCTGCCTTCAGATCAGCTCAGCTCTGGCTGTTACAGATACTTCAAGGGTGAACTTGCAGATAAAAGGTCTTGCTCTCTCTGTTTCTTCTTATCTCTACAAAATCTACCTTTCTAATAAAAATAAATAAATCTTAAAAGGAAAATTAAGGATGTACCTGGTGCAATGGCTCACTGGCTGTATTTAACTATCAGTTTATCAAGAATATAGAAAACTTGTAAGTTTGCCAATTTCATGAATGTGATCAGCAAAATCCAGATTTCAATTTGTTTTATAGGGCAAAAGACAGCTTTGCATCAGTTGATTGCAAGAGTGAAAAAAAAATTGTGATGGAACTAAGGGGTCAAAGGTGAATTAAGAGATCTGTAATCTTAGTCACTCCTCACCATGGTGCTGAGGATTTCCCTGCACACCCTCCCCCCAAAAAATGTTCTGCACCTTAATTGTCGACAAATGTCTTGTTAGAGTTACAAGCCAGTCTAGATTATCCTAAAATCTGCCAAGATCAGCAAAATTATACTTCAGCACAATAAGTGGCTAAATATGAGAATGAAATAGACACGAGACAGCTGAATGGTACCTTATAGCCATTTTAAGGTATATAGCAGCCGGTCCTGTATATAAACTAAAATTGAAATGTCAATGAGCTAATCAGAGGTTGTGGTTAAGAACTTGCTTTTTTTTTTTTTTTTTAACATACTGGTTACTCAAAACCATGTCAATTCCATAATGTTGCCAATTGCTGTTGATGTTATATTGGGACTCTTAATTGACTGGGATGATATTCTACCAGCTCTAACTTTGGATCAGAAATGGTCTCCCCAAGAAACTGTTCAAGCCATCTGGATAATAAGTAGCTGGACTCTATGCTTGGTATACGTTTGCAAGGAAAGAATCTTGATTGAATTTGAACTGTAATACTGCATCAAGGTGGATGAATCCACCAGGGGGGAGGGGCGTGGGGGGATTCCCAGAGCCTATGAAACTGTCACATAATGCAAAATAATTAATAAAAAAATGCTGATTATAAATCATAAAAAAGGGCATTTAAAAATAAAGAATGCCCTGTAACTTTGCACTGGTCTTGTGCTCAGGGCAGGGAAATTAACAAAAAAATATATATTTTATACAGAGTACTTTGAAGAGTATGCAAAATTGTACATTATGAAAAACTATGCATAAATTTCAACAGTTTCTATACTAAATTAACATCAGTAGTTCTCCATTTTTTCCATGAACATTTTTAAGTTCCTTTACAGGTAAACATTGTGGAACAACAATCTAAATGACTAACGCATTCACATTTTATTTTTCATTGTGAGAACATCTAAAATTTATTCTTTTAACAGTACTGAAGCGGGATCATACTGGTTTATGATTCCCAGACTCATTTAGGCCTTAACATGCTCAGTAATTCTGTTTACATCCTTCTTGAAGATTCCCATGGTTCGACATTTTATCTTTTTAACTTCACTGGGTTTCTGTTACAGTCAGGAGTGAAGTCGGTTATCAGGGGTTTCCTCAACATTCACTTTGCATATGTATTCACAGTCCTACAGTATTTCATTTCGATTTAGTTGTTATAGATCACTGATACCTAATAAAATTTCAGAATGATAAAACAAAAAAAAAGAGACCGGTAATCTTGAAGTATAGATTTTATATGAATCTTTAATTAAACTAACATGCAATTTGTAAATGTGAATTTAGGCTATTTTATGATAAGAAATCTCAAAGTTATCAGTTATTAATATAGCAACTGCTTTCAAAAATAAAATTGTGTTTATGCATATATAATCTTTACATATGAAACAAATGTGACAAAATAACAATAATTGCTTAATTTATGTGCATTCGTTGAATTCTTTTTTATGCCCCTCTATATTATTTGATATGTAATATACTTTCTGATAAAAAGATAAAATTTTGGGCCTGGCATGATGGCTTAGCGGCTAAAATCCATGCCTTGAACGCGCCAGGATCCCATATGGGCGCCGGTTCTAATCCCAGCACCCCAGCTTCCCATCCAGCTTCCTGTTCCTGGCCTGGGAAAGCAGTGGAGGATGGCCCAAAATTTTGGGACCCTACATCCGAGTGGAAGACCCGGAAGAAGCTCTGGGCTCCTGCCTTCAGATTGGAACAGTTCCAGCCATTGCTGCCGCTTGGGGAGTGAACCATCAGATGGAAGATCTTCCTTTCTGCCTCTCCTCCTCTTTGCATATCCACCTTTCCAATAAAAATAGATAAATCTTTTTTAAAAAGATAAAATTTTGAAAATAAATCAGTGTAATAGAAAAATAGGAAATCAATGGAGAAAGCCAGAAAATCAAAACTTAATTATTTCTGTTTGCATTCACTGGTGAATGCGTGTGACAGATTAAGGGCAGGTGGATTGGCCTTTGCTGCAGTGTGACTTGGTAAGTGCTGTGACTGTGGGCAAGTTCTCTCAAGCTAGACTGCAGAAACAACTGGATGGTTCAAGATCTGAGGCAGGGAGTAAGTCCAACAGGGAAACTGTGGGTACTTCTTTGATGGGCTGCAGCTCCCACTTGTAAGCATGAGAACCAGGGCTGGGGGTGGACCTAACACAGGCAGTGGCACCTGCTGGCATGAGTGCGGGCTGGAGAGTGGAGTTGATTGGCTTTAATGCTCAATGATGTGTATGGGATTTGAATGAGATGTGGGACAGACCAGACCAGTTCACTGCACATTCTGGCAGGCACAGGAACAAGGGCTGCAACTGATCCAGTGGGGGATTTTGGGGGGTCAGTCTGACTGAGTTGCAGCTCTGCCTGGTGCACCTGAGGGCTGAGCATGTGGTGGGCAGGGTTGGGCTGAGCCTCAATACCCATTGGTTTGCAGAGGAAAAAGGGCAGAACAAATTGATCAACTACCCCATTGAAGCTTGACAGCAAATCTCTGGGTGAATGGAGACTGAGATGGACTCTGTCAGCCATTGACATTGGAAGGATTTCCTCATCCTTGGAGCAGTGATCTCAATACCATCTCAGAACTATCTAAACCATTTGAGCAGAAGCCTTGGAACATGCTCCACATTGGGGACCCTGGGATGACCTTGAGTGGACTTTCCCCATCCCCAGTAGGGAGTCTAGGCGTGGTTTCCCCTTTTGCATCCATCCCTCCCCCAGATAAAGGAAGAAGAGCAAGAAAATGTGTAAACAATGGTCTCACCCACTATTTCCTGATCCTTGACCCTTCCCACCCTGATAAACACCATCAAAAATAAAATTTTTTAAAAATGCGTTTATTTGAAAAGATAAGTATGATTGATAAAACTTGACCTGTCTAACCAAAGAAAAAGGGGAGATGCCTCATTCAGTACATAAATGAGGAAAGATACAATTCAAATGAAAGAAGGATCACTACAATCTCATGAATAACAAAAGGAAAAGCTAAAAAGTACATTGATAGTACACCCATAATGGTTTAGATGAAATAGAACAATTTCTTCAAGGACAGACTATCAAAGCTCACCAAAGTAAAACAGATCATGCAAGTAATCTGTGGTTTGTTGTCATTAAAGAAATTGAATCAGTAACTTGAAGAAAAGAAACTTCCAGGCCCAAATGGACTCACTGGTGGATACTACCAAGTTCTTACAAAGAGAAACACTCTCATACTGTAAGCAAATGATCAAAACACTAAGTATCTACCCAGTTAAATTTTTTAAAATTATGTCCCCATAGGCCCCTGAACAGCAATATTGGTGGCAGTTTTCTGAAATTCATAATTGCTCAAGTTAGAAGCAGCCAACTGTCCCTCGACAGGGAATGAAAACAAACAACCCAACTTCTATGCAATGGAATATTATTTAATGATCAAAATTACTGAGCAATAGAAGTTACATATAGAAATTCCAGATGTATATTGCTAAAAATAGTAAAACTGCATACTCCAGGACACCAACTCCATGAAAATTCTGAGAAAGACAAGACATAGAGATAATGGTTGTCAGGGATTCCAGGACAAGTAGATAGAGATGAATAAAGAAAGGAAATATAATATTTAGGACAGTGGAACTTCTATGTTGTGATGGTGGTTGATCTTATGCATTTGTGAAAGTCCTCAAACCCTAAATCCAGGGTGATCTTAGTGCAAACTCTGGAGTTAATAGTTATCAGCACCGATTTATTCATTGCAATAAATGCACCCCACTAATATAAATGTCTTTTAAACAACAGAAACTACAGAGAAAAAGGTGATTGCTTATTGTGGATTTGAGAATATTAAGCATTTTTTTAAAAAAAAAAACTTTTAAAAAACTTTAAAGTGTGGCTTACATGATAGCTGGAATTTGCTTCAAAATAATCACAGTGAGGATGAACATGGGAGTTATAAATGAAAAAAGATTAGCTATATATGGATAATAGTAAGTTATTGTTGAAGGGCTGAAGTGGGAAGAATGAGTTGGTAACAAAACTGAGGAGACAGGCATTAACCTGAATGTGTCCAAAACGAACTCCTGATTTTTTTCTCACAAGGTACTCCTTTTCTAATCTCACTTCTGTAATGACAATTCCATTTTTTTGCTTGCTTATTCCAAACCTTGGAGTCATTTCAGTACGTTTTTCTTTCTAGCAACACCCAATCTCTCAGTAAACTCTGCTTTGAAGTACATGAAGAATCTAACCAGTCACCTCTTACCATACTACCACCATCAGCTCTTGACCGAATTATTGGAGCAGCCATCTCAAGTGGTCTTCCTGCTCTTGAGAGTGCAGCATCTCACCCCCACAAAGGGGCTAGAGGGAAATACACACACACACACACACTTACACACATATATTATTTATATGACAAAGATATGTGTATATATATTTATGGCACATATAATCAGATATTCAGATCTCTATGGCTTCCTCTCTCAGAATAAATCTGGAGTCTGCATGGTAGTTTGAGTATCTCTGTGCGCTCTGTTCTCCAACCCCATTTCCCACCACTCTTCCCTAGCCTACTAATGGCCTCATTGCTCTTCTCTAAATGTGCCAAGTACACCTGTCCATTTAATAAAGAAGTTGACCTTGCTGATCTGTATCTGAAATGTTCTTCCTGCAAACAGCCCCAGGCTTTTTCTCTCATCTCATCAGATATAGACCTAAATATTGCTTTATTTTATATCTCATAATTGCTAAATTTTACTTTATGCTATCCTAATTATTGTATGTGAGATAGTAATACCCCCTTCTGACTTTTTCTATTTAGCACTTAACTTTGTTAGAAAAAGTCATTTGCTATTATAGTAAGATCAAAATTTGCATAGCTTGATAAAACAAAGGTGTACCACTCCTCACCCATGTGGTTGTCCCACAGGATGTTCTTGACCAGGCAGCATTTGCAGGTAGTTCATCTCTCAGTAAAGATTCAGATCCCTAAGTCTTGACAGGTAATTTATGACGTTCCCTTTCTCTGGGATTGAGAACTTCCGATACCACAGTACAGTGATTCTCCTTGCTGCTAAGAATTGCTTTTACTACTGTTCATCATAATCCTCGATTTACCTTTCTGACAAGTTTTGCCTTGTCATTGTTCCCCATGGCCTCATCTGAGGTTGGAGAGTATGATCTCTTTGGGAACACGTAGACTTTTGGAACCTAATTTCTATTGGTACAAATGTGCATACTAAAGTATATGTTAAGTAACAAACAATCAAAGTTTTGGACTTTTGGTCTGGAACCATGCTTCCTTCATCAACTTAATTTCCTCAGAAACTTATTGACAATATTCTTCAATTATTTCCATGTGCAAATAAGCACACCCATGATTCTTTCAGGCATGGTCCTCCAGCCTGATTTATTACCAAGCTTTCCTGTCCCCTCTGTCTTTCAAACTACATTGGCAGGTTTTCAAGGTTACCTGAAACAATGGGTGGAAAAGCCACATCTTAATTTGATCTTTCCTGTTAAGTCTAGGTCATTTTGTTTAATCAGAAAGTTTTACTGGTTCTTTATCTCTCAGATTCTTTTTGTTGTGCTTGTTGTTTCTACATCTGCTTATTTCCAACACTTTAGTACACCAAATTTCGGGATTGGTTTTTCCCTTTTCATTTCTGCATCTAAACAAACCCCTCTCTGATATCGTCTCTGACAGGTGACACTTTGTCAGAAGCACCTAAAATAGTTCACACCCCAACCGATTTCTTCCAGTCACTGCCACTATAACTACCAGTTGAGCAGACATAGTGTTTATCTTTCAAAATACTGTTTAGCATGGTATTATGTTGCTTACCATGTTACTAGAGGTTAGAACAGTGGCTGCAAGAGCAAAGGGGTGTAGATTAGCTTTTGAAAAGGGCCTGTTCCACGCTTTCCCGTAACAGCTCCATCCCTGAGAAGCAAATCACATGACTCTACAGGGATGGGGATGGGGAGAGAAGGGCTTCCAGCCACCTCTGCAGACAAAGGTAACTATCATAATAGGGCAAGCATTCTAACTAAGGTGGTGGACATGGGCACAAAAGGAAGGATTTGCTGGGACATCACAATGACTAGTTTATGAGGTTATGAAATAACGAATGACATATCATCAAAAATTGGTGTTTTGATTCAAAATAATGAAACTGATAATGCCAAGAAACTATAGAAACTGGAGACACTTGCTGTGAGTAAACTGTTATTACATTACTCTTTTTTTCTCTTAGAGATTGCCCAGTACAGTAAAACTCCTGAAATTTTGATCTTTTATGCTTACCCTGAATGCTCTACTGAAGGCTAATGGTTCAATATTCAAGTTTCCTTTCACATTCATATAAGGCTTATACACACACACACATACATAGATGTATAGGTATATATGTGTATATATGTATGTGTATATGTATGCATATAAGACATATATACATATATACAAAGACTAATTTAATTATTTGAATGGCAGAGTTACAGAGAGAATGAGAGAAAGAGAGAGAGGATCTTCAGTTTGCTGATTCACTTCCCAGACGGCTGGGCTAGGAGCCAGGATCTTTTTCTTGGTCTTCCAGATGGGTGCTAGAGGCCCAAACACGTGGACCATCTGTTGCTTTTACCATGCCAGAAGCGGGAAACTGGACTAGAGCTGGTGCATCAAGAAAATGTATATATAATCTACTCAATTTCCTTTTCCTTTGTGTTATATAGCAGCAACAGACACAGGTTTCTTGATAAAAGTATAGCTTACATTTCTTGAACACTTCATTCCTAGCACTCTGTTAAGCTATTTATACATTATGGCACTACATACAGTAGCTCTGTGGAAGCTATTATTGTCCTCATTTTAATAATAATGAAATCTAGGCACTCACTAAGAAACTTCAAATGATAAGACACTTGTCCCCACAGGGCTAATAAATGCCCTATCCATGCTTCCATTCTAGGTCTGACTGCAACATGTCCTGTCCATGATTCCGATTGGTATAGATATACTGCTTTTGCTTTCATTTTTCTAATATCTGTGTAAATCTTCTGATTTTAACCACAGGTTCTTCTCAGGTAGTCTTTACAAAATTAGCAAGTGTTCTTTTAGTTAGATCCTAACCCACCGGTTATTTAGCTGAACTGCTAATCAACCAGTGCAGTCGATGCCCTAAGTCCTTAATTGCTTTAAGCCTGTAGTCAATTGAACACATACTGTGTGTTGAGCACTTCAGTCTGCTGGAGAAATTAAAGACAGATATGTCCATAGTTCATCTCACATCTCAAGAAATAAAGCATAGCATTCTGCAACCAAGCAGAAATATCATTACAAAATACAATTAGATACTTTCAAGGAGGAATGCTGCTCTGCAGCCATCAATTTGAACCTAATTTGGAGAAAAACCTACATTTAGTACAAGGAATGGTGACAGTAATTGAGAGTATAATCAAAGATAAATTTCTTCCATGCCTGATTCTTAAAGAGACTGAAGAAATGAAATTTTTACAAATAAAAATTATGCCTCATACAAATAAGTCATTGGGATTTTTTAAAAGAACGAAACAGGTAAAGCCACCATTTTTCAATGCATCATTCAATTGCTTCCTTTCCCAAATCATTATTTGAGCCTGAATGACTCAGATAATTGCCTCAATTACCTGCTCTGCTTTACCAATGCTGATTTAGAAGATGAAGAATATTTCACTATGCAAGTTTAGAAAGTGAAATCAGAAGAGGAAAGCCCCAGACCTGGGTTGCTTTAGCTTGAATTAAAACAATAGTTCAGAGAGGCCTCAAATACAAGGAATATGGATAAATAGCAAGGGCCTGACCCACATGGCTGCACACATAGGCTAGAGGCATGAATCATTCATTGGTAAGAACAAGGACCCTTCCAGACAATGAAGTCAAGGATGACCCTGCTGGTGAGAGCTGTTCCTTCTTTAAAGTCTTTACAACTTAAGATTTATAACAGTTTGGAATTGGGGATGATATTTCTTGGGAACTGATAGAGGATTTAAAGTCCTCGAGGCCCCAGAGGACAAGCACTACCTCCTGGATCAACATTCCCTTTCCCTCTAGTTTTCCCTCTTCATAGCAGGACTTTCCCAAGGGGAGCTAGCAGCACTCCTGCCATGCCTTGGACCCTCAGCTGCTATTTCTTCATGCATATTTGCCATAGTTGTGCAGCCATCACCCACCATCCCAAGCCTTGTGAATTTAAGAAATAAAACTCACATTCCTGTTTCATTCACCAAAAAGGGACTTTTGACCAAAATGATGTTGAACTCAGACAAACGATGAGAAAAGGGATA
This sequence comes from Ochotona princeps, assembly GCF_030435755.1. Taxonomy (NCBI): domain Eukaryota; kingdom Metazoa; phylum Chordata; class Mammalia; order Lagomorpha; family Ochotonidae; genus Ochotona; species Ochotona princeps. The sequence goes on from NC_080832.1 coordinate 38,160,927, forward strand.
GGGCTGTATTAACAGACCTCAGTCCTCTTCTCTCCAATTTTGTGTCAAAATCACACTCCTTCGTAAATCAGAGTGAATGCAGGACACTTGACAAACCACTTCCTGAATAATGAGGCATTTAAGTCACCATGATGAAGTAAACGGCTGCTCAGGGAAGCAATGGCGTGGAGGCAAGGTCAGAGGCTTGTATGTGCACAGTCTCAGCACAAATAAGATTTCCAGGTAGGGGCCTGATGCAATAGCCTAGTGACTAATCTTTGCCTTAGATCTGCCAGGATCCCGTAAGGGGTAACAGTTCATACCCCAGCTGCTCCACTTTCTAACCATCTCGCTGCTTGTGGCTTAAGAAAGAGCCATAAATGGTCCAAAGCCTTGGGATGCTGCATCTGCATGGGCTACTTGGAAGAAGCTCCTGGTTCCTGGCTTTGGATCAGCTCAGCTCCAACCATTGTGGCCATTTCTTTCTCTCCATCTCTTTTTCTCTCTGTATATCTGCCTTTCCAATAAAAAAGAAAATAAATCTTAAAAAAAAGAGATTTCCAAGTAGTCTCATGTTAACAAGAGAATGTATCCTGTGATACTGCTCCATTTATAGGGAATTTATCATTATTCAGCAGCATCACTGATTCAACTCACATGCTACTTTAATACATCCCAATTCAGCCTTCAGATTAGCCACACAGAGAAATACACTATGGAAGGAAACACAACCATTTTTTTGTTTTTTGGTTTTTGCGTGTGCGGTAGAAGACAGAAGCGATTTTGTTTCGCAAGTATAACATGATGGTTTATATGGGGGAAGTGAAGAATAATTTACCCAGTGGGGGAGGAATGTAATTAGCTTGAGTACAGAATATTGGAATTTGGCCAGGATAATAGCACAATTATTGAAAAACAAGGCAGAAAAAAAAGATTCCATTATGCATTATGAGTTAAGGTAGTATTCCTGTGCAGAACCTTGTTTTCTTGATGTTATTTCTTTCCTGAACGAGAACACATCATGTGATAACACACCAAAGGACTGTATCAGCAGCAGTATTTGCTGAGCGTTCTGTGTGTACACACTGTCATATGGTTCCAAGCCATCAGCAGAGCCAAACTCCTTCCACATACCCCACAGAATGCCTGCTCTTGGACCCCCTTTGAGCTAGGAATTGTCTTCAGAGGTGAAGGGCATTTCTGGAGGAACAGAGTTGGGCAGAGGCCAAGGAATATGCTTCAGGTATTTGGTCGGGAAATTCCTGGCACTTGGGCTGTGGCTAAAGCCAGGAAGTGAACAAGGAACAGAGGCTCCAGGAAGACGCTCTGCGGGACCCTGTCTATCTTCTGATCCCAGGCCAGACCTCCATATACTGTGGACACTGGGCAGGTACTCCTGTGGCATCCCACCTAGTCTGAGTCTGGCATTGCCTACCTTGGTATAATTCTGCAGTGTATGCTCTTAACCACTGGGCCAAATGAGCTCTGGAGAACTCAGTAGGTAAACTGCTAGCTGAGTTGCAGGAAAGTCACAGTATTTGTTTGCTTGGAGTTAAGAAAGACATTGTCTCTGAAATGAAATTGGGAAAACACTGGACTACAGGAGCAGAAAGACGCTGCTCATCAGCAATTCCCATTGCTGTGACTTAGGGTGGGCTTGCCATGGGAGAACCTCGATGGAGTTCAGTGAACACAGGGATGGCACAGCCCACAGGCTGCGGCTGCTGGGATGCTGTTCCCCGCGGTGCAGAACATAGGACTGTGCCCGGGCTGACTCACCTCAACCCAGCCCGTTGGCATTGCAGCAGAGAAGAATCAAGGCCAGGTTACTTATCTCATTCTAATCTTTGAGGAGTGAATCAAGAGGAAAATAAAGTACCTGGAATCAATCAAATCGACATTAAATTAGACTCTGCCTCCACAGGATCTGTGGGTAGCAGGTTATGGCATTGATTCATTTCAATTGTGCTTAGGTAAAACAATCCACAAGAGTTAGGGGAGCAGAATTTAGGCTCATTATTATTATTGTTGCAACAAATATAAAAGCTTATTTTAGAATAAAGGGTTTTGTCTTTTTGAAATACAAAAATTGTCATATGTTCCTTGGAAATAATGTTCATAAGTGTCAGTCAATGACAAATAGTTCTGGATCTGCTTTGTTCTTAAACACTGTACTTAATGTGTTACCAGTTTTTTTAACTCAGAGTTGAGAATGTCCCTGTTTTGCTCTACAGAAAAGGAAAACTTTTCACTGCATTTCAAAATTTGAGACTGAATTAAAATGGTTCCATTTTATAGCCAAAAACCCAAATTTAATCCCTTCACGATCACAGCAGCCTCACACTAGCCAGAATTTTTGCTTCTTGTCTTCAAAGCTTATCTCAAGTTATCTGTTTACCTTTGTGGCATTTCATTTTATTTTACTTCCAGTTCTCCAAAGTCCTATAGGCTGTATGTTTATTTTTTAAATCAAACCTCACTTTGTGGTGGGTTCCTCTGAAGATTACACATTCCCATTCAAGCTCACATATAAACACACAGAGGAAAGCAATGTGTGGCTGACCAGCCTGACCAGCCTGACGGAGACACAGTGCCTGGGAGGAGAGCATCCACACACCGGCTTGAGCAGGATGTGGGCTTTCTGCCAGTGACTTGTTTCCATTCATGGTCTCACTTGTGAACAATGTAAGCTAAATGAGCTGGTTGGTGGTCTGCGCCTGTCCAGTCATTGCTGGGAAACCATCAGGATTACAATGCTCCTCTGTTGGCTGCCTGGGCAGCGATGCCAGGAGCTGAATGGGCCACAGAGATCGCACTGGTTATGACGACTGCTTGGTCCTGCCCAAAAAGCAGAAGCTCTCTCTGCCACGCAGCCTGGCCTCCACCTTCTGAGATGACCACATGTGTGTAGAGTGCTCCAATCCCCCCAAGCAGCTTGCAGCACGCAGTTGCCTAGTGGAAAACTGGAGCTTCCTGATGCTCATTTTCAAATTTGAGAGGAGCACCAGCCTCACTGGAAACTTGGAAAAGAAAAAAAATAAACATGATAGAAAGTGACTTGCAGGCCTGGTGCGGTGGCCTAGCGGCTAAAGTCCTCACCTTGAATGTGCCAGGATCCCATGTGGGCACTGGTTCTAAACCCAGTGGCCCCCCTTCCCATCCAGCTCCCTGCTTGTGGCCTGAGAAAGCAGTCAAGGATAGCCCAAAGCGTTGGAACCCTGCACCCGTGTGGGAGACCCGGAGGAAGCTCCTGACTTCAGATCAGCTCAGCTCCAGCTATTGTGGTCACTTGGGGAGTGAATCATCGGATGGAAGAGCTTCCTCTCTGTCTTTCCTTCTTTCTGTATATCGGACTTTCCAATAAAAATAAATAAATCCTTAAAAAAAGTGACTTGCAAAAAATAACATGATGCAATGATAGCCCAATACATCCCACTGAAATTGCATGGTGACTATTGGCTAAATGACTGAGAGGGAGCAAGAGCTTTGAGAACAGAACCAGGGTCTAACGCACAGTGCTTGAGATGCTGTTTGGGGACCTGTGTCCCCTATCAGTCCCATCTGAAATGGCTCAAATACTTGGGGGGACCCTGACTTTCATGTGGGAGCTTGACCACAGCAGGTATTTGGAGAGTGAAGCAGTGAATGGGGGATCTTTCTCTCTCTAATAGATAAAATCAGTATATAATTTTAAAAATAAAAATGAAGCCAGAAGAAACAAAACAAAACAAAAAAAGGATCTGTCTTGCGATGATGTTCATGGAGAGAGCCCCGAGATACAGACTCCACAGTCTGCTCTGAACAGATCGGGTGAGAATTAATTGTGATTTTTTTTATTTGTCATATCAATCTCCCCAAGCCTAGATTTTCAGATTTGGATGAAGACTTTACTAACACAGAGAAGAAACCTTAAGATTCTTTTTTTTTTTTTTTTTAAGATTTTATTATTATTATTGGAAAGCCGGATATACAGAGAGGAGGAGAGACAGAGAGGAAGATCTTCCATCCGATGTTTTCACTCCCCAAGTGAGCCGCAACGGGCTGGTGCCGATCCGATGCCGGGAACCAGGAACCTCTTCCGGGTCTCCCACGTGGGTGCAGGGTCCCAAAGCTTTGGGCCGTCTTCGACTGCTTTCCCAGGCCACAAGCAGGGAGCTGGATGGGAAGTGGTGCTGCCGGGATTAGAACCGGCGCCCATACGGGATCCTGGCGTGCCCAAGGCAAGGACTTTAGCCGCTAGGCCGCGGCCGCTGGGCCCGAAACCTTAAAATTCTAAAGCAGGTAGTTCATAAAGATCACTCAACAAACAAACACAAAATGAGTTGCTTTCTCTTCTTACAGATTTCTGCTAACCCAGATTCTGGTTTTATTTAAAAAGCCTCTGCCTTTGAAAACACACAAGGTCTTTTCAATAGCAGAAGATCAAATGATGTTAATCAGACCATGAGGCCTAATCCTTTAATGCAACTGTCTCTTTGTATTATAAACATCCAGGCCTGTAAGCTGGAATGATTTTTATCTTAACTGTTGTTTTCTTCTTCCTCCCTCTGTCTCTCTCTTTAAATCTGAAGTGTTACCAAGCAGACACAATATGCTTTCTCCTTCCTTCCAACCCCCATCAAGGAACAATTTATTGTTGAACCTCATAAGGAACAAAGGCATGAAGACTGGCGGGAGATTCACCTCTCCATGCACTTGCCCCGCTTTCTCCTACTTCTGATTGGCTCTTCCAGGAGGCGAAGGACATCCATGGAGCACTGCCCGCAGCTCTAGCTTCATCCTGCCCATCCACTCTGCCATTGCTCAGATACTAGTTCTGCCTTATTGGGTCCAGTCCTTCTTGGGGCAGAAGTAGAGGTATCCCATAGGGGCGCTGATTGATGCCCCACCCGTTCCACTTCCAATCCAGCTCCCAGCTCCCTGTTAATGGCTTGGGAAGGCAGCTGAGGATGGCCCACGTCCTTGTGTCCCTTAATCCACATGGGTGACCTGAAGGATTTCGGACAGGCCCAGCTTTGGCTGTTGCAGCCATTTGGACATTCACCGGCTGATGAAAATCCTCTTTCACTCTGTTTCTTCTTCTCTCTGCAACTCTGCTCTTCAAGCAAAAATAAACCTTTTTCTTGAAAAAGTAGATGCATTTAAGACTGTTATCAATAACTTTTCTGAACCAATTTTCTCTCAGAATGTAGCTAACACAGCTTCAACTCTGTACCATGGTTAGCTAGAATAATCAAAATTTGAGATAAGTGAGGATATACAAATTACTTCAGATATTTTAGGGAAACGGAATTTAAAAAGTGAATTCATTTTTGTATATATATATTTTTACATCCATGCATACAAGAGGTCATCAAAAATTCATTAAAAATATACATATTGAAAGGTTTTGCAACAAAATAAGCTTATATTTGAATTCCATTTTCCATGAGCTTTGCAGTATCTTGTATTATAACAGCCCCCAGATAGTGGAGCTGCCATCACACTGAAGCAGCATGAAGCCACTGGGGCTAAGATTCTTCAATAGGGGCATGTGGCAGGAGAGCCATGTGGGGGTCTCTTCCGGGTTACAATCCCTTTCCCTGCCGAGATAGGCATGTGCCTACAATATGGTGTCACTGAAATCCTTGGCTCGGTGGCATGGAGAAAACTGAGAGGCCTACAGAATCGGACCATAGATTTCTGAAGATAAGTGGAGCTATATATAATTCCCTAATGTGATTCCCAAGGCTTAACAGGGTCTGGCAAGTGACAGGCTCTCAAAAGTCATTCTTGAATTATTGTTTTAATGATGGGTTTTTAAAAACGTCATTTTCACCTAAACACAATGATCTAAAAAGAAGTACTGAACAGGGCAGACTTCTGTAAGTGACAGTTATCTATCTTCAGTGGAATTCAAGCATAAATTGAAGATGCTGGCACATCAGCTGGAGAGTGGGCCAGTCAGGCTGCAAAGAGAGAACTCCAATACTTTCTGTTTATGACCACAAGGAGACTCATTTCTTGAAGAGTATAAAACGATCCATTCCCTTAGATTCAGCGGGTTAGAATAGTGAAACAAGCCCTTGTGGCTAGCTTTCTGAAAGCTCCCATTAGGTATGAGCAACAGTGTATTAAATCCTCTATTGCAATTTTCTGTTTGCAAGAATTTGGAATTTTTCCTTCTGAATGTATGTGAACCTCTGCTCGTCCCTGAAAATGCAGGCACGCTCTCCAGAGTCCCATGAAGTTCCCACTCCAGAGTTAATGCGGCGCCGTGTCTAACAGGTCTTACACTCCGACTCCTTTCTGCCCACAGACACCAAGCTCTTTAACTCCGCCTCTTCTGTCACAGTAATTTGAACTCAGATTTTCACGTATGCTCAAGAGCGGCACACAAGAGAACACCAACATTGCTTTGAACATTGCATATCATTTAAGATGTCCCCTTCCACCTGCTCCTTCTTCTTCTTAATTCTGAATAAAGTTTATCATTCAGGGGAATGTGGCACTTTGGTAATCACTTTTTTTTTTTTTTAGCTATTCATGTATTTCACATGCAATTATTCTGAACATCTGTGGCCCATTCAAAGGAAGTTATAAAGAGGAAGGCTCAGGTCCCGCCCAGAGCAGCAGTACAGTGGTGTTGGGGATCTCTGGGGCAAGAGCGCCACCTCTCAGTGTTACATCTCGGTGGTCTCGAAGGGTCCCGGCACAGACACATCAGCCAGCTTTGAACTGCTGTGTCTAACTCAGCAGGGTCAGCTGCCTGGGATCACACATCTTGCCTGTGTTATGCAACAATGCAGGAGCTGGGAGATTCTGAGCTCTGAGGAAAAAATAACAACAAATTTTATATGTCAATATTTTTATCATTTATGAATTTTCAAAGAAGGCAATGGAAAATTCTTCATGTACTGCTCAGTCTGAAGCATTCTTAAAAGTTTTTGGGCCCGACACAGCAGCCTAGTAGCTAAAGTCCTCGCATTGAATGCACCAGGATCTCTTATGGGCACTGGTTCTAATCCCAGCAGCCCCGCTTCCCATTCAGCTCCCTGCTTGGGGCCTAAGAAAGCAGTCAAAGATGGCCCAAGGTCTTGGGACCCTGCACCCACATGGGAGACCCTGCACCCACGTGAGAGACCTGGAAGAGGCTCCTGGCTTCTGGCTTTGGATCAGCTCAGCTCCGGCCATTGAGGTCACTTGGGGAGTCAATTCAGGAGTGAATCATTGGATGGAAGATTCTCCTCTTTGTATATATGACTTTCCAATAAAAATAAAATAAATCTCAAAAAAGTTTGCATCTTCAATGAAATAAGCAAGTTTCTTATCTTTATTTAGTGTGACAACAGCGTCTGGGGGGTCCTAGGGATCTTGAAGGCTCTCCATCACTTCTGAGGAGTCTGGGGTTCACGGAGGTCCTGTGACTTCCCGGAGCAAGCTCCCAGTAGGCCCCAGTGACTATTCCCCCCAAGTCTTCTGGGGCAACTCTTTTCTGACCCGGGTTCCCAGAATTTTACACCTTGAGGAGAGCAGGGAACTATGCGGAAAATAATTGCAATATTATATCTGAAAGACTGTTCTTTTCAATCTTTATAAACTTCTAAAATACTCAGCTAGCACCAGCAAAGCGTGAATCTGTCAACACAGCAAAAGCACCAATGCTGATTTTTGACACTTGAATCACCGCAGATGGCTCTGGATATGGTCACATACAAGTCTCTTCAGAGTCCTCTCCTTGGAAGGGGGATTTTACATGATCTAATATATTTGTTGGTATTATTTGGTATTCATAAGTCTTTCTCATAATAACATGATTAAAAATTGAGAATGGCACGAGTGAGATTTTTCCACACACTGTGTTCTACTAAGGAATGTTGCGATTGCAAAGCACAGGCAATTGGCTAAGGATTACCAAGTTCAGTCTGTTGACCACTGTAACTTAAGTCACCTCAACTAAAGTGAACGGGAGTGTGTGTGCACACACACGTGTGTGTGCTGAGAGGCAGCGTGACCACAAGACAAAAATGCAAACTACCTTTCTACTAGAATATTATTAGCATCAAATCCAGTGATATCCTTAATACTGTCACCAAATATAAGTTAGCTCTACACTGGCCAGAACATTTGCTTGCTGCCGTGTAGCATGCATTGGGGGCAGTGTGGTTGAGGGTTAAAAGCTGGGCTCTGGTCAGCCCGTTTGGATGGAGTCCCAGTTCCCGACTTGCAGGCTGGTTGACCTTTGCAGTCACTGAGGCTCCCTAAGTGAGACCTCCAGGGGGAATACGCACACAGTGCACAGCCTGCTGCGCTGTGCGAAGATAAACAGTGATGCGCAAGGGGCGCCAACTGGTACGTCGAGCCTACAGCACAGCAACCCCAGCTTCTCTGGGAACTGGGAGATTCCCGGCCCTTGCTCTTCACGCAATTCTATAGGGTTAAACGTCTGGGGGAGCCGGGGTTCTCCTTCCAAACATTTTGTTTGACTCTCCTTCACCAGTTTATGGAGTTCTAGCAAAGATCTCACTTCAAAGGGCACAGAACAAAGTAATGTGTCTTGAAGCAAAAGCAGCGTCTATTAGAATTCCTGCGTTAGAAGGCTAAAGCCCAGAATATCTGCTTTTAATTCAGCCCAGTTCATGTTCCTTTGCAGAACTCTGTCCCATTAAGAGAAGACTTGGCCACAGAATGACTTCTTGACCGCATAATTCAAGAGTGTCCCTGGTAGTGTCAGATTCTATAAAATTTTTGGACTTATAAATAATCCTTTTTTAAAAATCAATTTATTCTATTTCCTTCAAGGCTATGCACCTCTTGAAGACTAGATTCTTTCTACCTTTTCTCACTCACTCTCCCCAATGATCAAATTATATGAATGATCCAAAGATTGTTAGTACGTTGAAATTAGACTTGGATTCATGCTGTGTCTGTATTAACCTACTTGCTGGGCATCCCTGGGTATTCTTTGAATCGCATCTACTTTGCTTACAAGATCAAGAGAGGGCTGGTGAGTTTTGGAAGTAATGCCAGGGAAGGTGAATTCTGACATGCCCTGCATAAATGGCACCACCACTGTTTCTCTCACATTGCCTGCTGTGATTATTACCAGCACAATTTTCACATCTGTATCTATTTCTAGGTATTGGCTCAGATGACAAAGAATGAAAGCAAAACACACAAGAAAATAAACAAAAATAAAACAATAACAGCAAAAGATCAGAAAGAGCCATGGTAAGAGTAAAACCTTTTTGCCACACCGCAGTGGGCAGCGCAGACAGGACACTATTTTTTGCCCCAGAAGTAGAGAGCCAGTCATTTTATCAAGGCTCATGGAGGAGAATACTAATGAGATAGTGCCACCTAGCGATGACATCCTAATACTACAGGCAAGGACCTAGCAAGCAATGCAGAAACTGCCCACAGCGCCTTGCCATGGGCAGGCAAGCACAGTGTTTCCAAGCTCATTGCTTGTTCCCACACCCGTTTCTCTCATTCCGAGAGAAGGTGTAGACAGTTCCATGATGTCTTCAGCGGAGTTTCGCCTGTTCTTCCTGTTAACTGTCAGAGCCTCTGTGTGTACAATCAATGTGTTGGTAACTAGGCAACAATCACCTGATGTATTCATCAGTCACGAAGTCATAGAGAACGGTGACTCGTTTCTAGACATCTTCAAATTAAACTGCGGCCTCAGTCGCTGTGTAGCATCCTCTTTTCCCACCAGACAGGCAGGAAGAACGTGCTCATTGTCATAAAAGCTAAGGAAGAATGTTTTATCTCATGCACCCTTGTACTTTACTGTCTGCAGCTCAGGCTTGCTAAGTGAGACTTCTACACACACTGCCTGATTCGGTTCTGACTCCCTAGCAAGAGGAAGGTGAGAGGGTTGATCACTTTAAAGTCACCCATTCACTTGGTTCTGCCAGCAGGAGAAGCCTTAGTGTACAGCCGCATCTCCATCCACAGAGAACAACTGCGCTCTAGAAGTTAGAATTTTAGGATTAGAATGCGCCCTGAAAAGGTGACGGGCCAGCTGTGCTGTTTCTGTATGGCAGATTCTGCGTTTCTCCACCTCAGCTGCTCTCTGTTTTAACCTGGACAACCCGTTTGGCTGCTGTTACACAAAGGTCTGGCTCAGTGAATGAGTCAGGTTGTAAAACAGCTCCTACAATGTGTCATGTTGGGGAGAAAGCAGGCCTGTGGGAGAGCCAGAGGCAGCTCAAGCTGGAGGCACCTGCAGGAGGCCGGGTACTGCTCCTGGGTTTTTGTTTGTTTGTTTGTTTGTTTTTCAAGTTTGTGGAATGTGATTTTATTAATTAATAAGAAAACGTGTCTTATCGGACACTGTTCCCCAATACATAAAATTTCAGCATTACTGAAAGCACACAAACACACAGTATTACAGGGTACAAAACAAGGTTAGTTTTGATGATGTTCTTACATTTACTAAAAATCTGAGAAAGGTTATAATCAGTCTCTAAAAAGTGAATCATCTTGCGTAAAGAGAAAAAGAGAGGACAGTTATTTCACAGGTTTTTTGGAGTGATAATTTAAGAAGAATCTGCTCCTGTCTCACAGGCCGTTGTAACACACAAATAAAGACAGTGAGAAGCAGCAGCAAGTCAGTGAGCAGCTGACGGTGCTTAGCTGCGGGTCAGAGAGCCACCTGAGCCTTCCTCAGCATTTTCAGTCCCAGATTCCGACACACCCAGTGCCAGAGTGAAGGTCTGTTCCCATGCAGAAGACCCCAGTGATTGCCCAAATTCCCACATTCTGATTGTAGAGAGCCCCAGGAAGCAGTGAGGATCTTGGTACAGCCACTTAATTGGTGAGTATACTCACCAATGGTATTTCACCATATTTGGCTCTATTTCTTTACCTGCAGAATGTACACTGTGATGCTCTAAGAGGTTAGATGAATCTTACAATGGCGTAGGGCTTCTAGCCGAATATCCGGCAGAAATTAGGTGTTCTTTTCAGAAAAAAAATTGTCATTGTCATGCAAATACTGTTTGCACATGCTCCCTTAAGCCAAATTTTCCACTCCTGTAACCTTCTGCCCTTCCTGTGACATGACCCAACTAGCCTGTGCTTCTAGGGAGGCAAGGCTCTGAGCTGCGGTCATTGTCCATCCAGCTGATCTCTTTCTTTGGGTCAGTGTGTGTGTTGTGGCCACGTGCAGCCTTTAGTGTTGGTCATTCCCATCTCTTGCTTTCTCCCCTTCCATCCTACTTGGTTCCACCCTAATGTGATTTGCTGCTTATGACTCTTACATGGTTCTGAAGTGACTCTATTCCTTCAGGAGAGCCAATCAAGAGACCATTAAAAGCTAAATGCCATCTTGTTTGGCTTGATGGCTTTGGCATTGGATGTTTATCGCTCTCTCTCTCTCTCTCTCTCTCTCCCTCTCTCTCTTTCTCTTTCTCTCTCTCTCCGCTGCCCTCTCCTTATCTTTCCTGTTAGAACACTGTTACCTTCTTGCCCCTTTTAATTTTCTGGGATCCACACCATCCCAGATAAAATGACTAGAACTTCGGTTTCCATAATAGCAACAGTTTCACTGTAGAAGTTTTAGGTCCACTCCTTAAACAGTTCAGAGTTCACGACAACAGGAAATCTCTTGGTGAGAACTGTAAGATGCATTATTCTAAATGAAAACCGAGGCATACCAGAAATTTGTCCTTGTTCTGCTTTAATATAACTTACTCTATCACATAATACTGTTATTATTTCATAGCAGCAGCCGTATTTATTTACTTACTTACTTATAAGGACAATATCCCTGAAGAATACCATTGTTTCATGTGTTTTTCTGTGTTTGGAGAAGGACTATGTGACCAGCTATAAGGTACCCAAGGGTTCTCAGCACAGCAGCATCCAGAGGCATCTGAAATTTACCAGAAACTCCCGTTCTATTCCTTACATGTAGATGAATAGCAGTTAACTCTAGTGCTGGTTGCTGTAGAGGGAAAAAAGTTCGAGGTTATCCAGTACAGGCAAAATGAAGAGGTAGGATGGCTATAGAGCCTTATATAATTGTAATGATGAAAGTCTTTAGTCACTAAAAATGATTATTTATGCAGAAGGCATGAGGGCTTACCAGAAGACTATGCAATTGATTATTTGGGTAGTTAAAAGAAACCATCCTTACCCGCCCAGAATTCTTCCACTCTGTACCTATAGCCTGGAGGCCAGGGTCAGATGGAAGCAAGGTCTACCTTGTCTCTGGTGATGCTTTCACCGTCACTCTCTGCTTCCTTAGATGTCTCTGCTGTTACCCCTTTGCGCAGCAATCCTCCTGCTTGGCTCTGCAGTTGCTGGCTGGTGGAGGGGGAAGTGGAGCGTGCCCCTTACTGGTTTGACTGCAATAATTCACCACAAGAGAGCCAAGTGGTAAAAAGAAGAAAGTCCCATTTCCTCCCATGAAATAAACATTCCTTCTGTAATGCTCCTTCATTCTCAGACTTAATATCCTGCATTTATCTTCTCTGAGCTGAATTGCTCTACCTTAACCTAGTTACATAAATGATCAAAGCCATTCCCCAGCTTTTCTCATCTCTCTGGAGTCTGTCGGAGGTAGGCTTGGGAGCATCGGAGCTGCTGTGTGAATCTTGTTCATTCACTTTACTTCTTCATTTACATGCAAGCAAGCAACAGCATGGCTTTTTCCCCTGATGATTATAAGTTACAGACAACACAGCAAATGCAATTTTAAGCCTTTTCTTTTCAAACTTGCAGAATGCAAGGTTTGGTTGTCCCCCAAGGATGCGATACCGGGAACTTGGCCCCCAGGATGGTGAACTTGGGAGATGACAGCGTGAAAGCTCTGAAAAGCAGAGCTGGGGGAAGTCATCGGGTTGGTGAAGCAGTTGTTCTGGGAAAGAATGACTGCGCTATTGCACAAGCACGTTGTCGTCACTGCAGTGCTGCCCCACGAGTCTCCCACTGGCTCTTGTTCTGCGGTGTGGTCTATCCAGCTCACACTTGCTTCTGCTGTGTTCTGTGAGGTCCTCATCAAAGGTGAGCTGATGCCAGCATCATGCCCTTGAATCTCTAGAAACATCAGCTATGTAGACCTCTTTTTTAAAAGACATTTTTGTTTGTTGTCCTTGAAAATCAGAATTACAGAGACAGACAGAAAGAGAAGCAGACACACACAGAGAGAAGTCTTCCATCCACTGGCTTTCTCCCTAAGTGGCTGCAACGGCCAGAGCTGGGTTGGTCCAAAGCTGGGAGCCAAGAGCTTCTTTAAGGTCTCAGCTGCAGGGGCCCAAGGCCTTAGGCCATCCCCTGATGCTTTCCCAGGCCATAAACAGGGAGCTGGAAGGGAAGTGGAGCAGTCAAGCACAAACTGGTGCCCATATGGATCACTGGTACCACTAGTAGAGAATTAGCCCGTTGTGCCATCATACCAGCCCTGACCTCCTCTCTTTTTAAAGCTGGACTCAGATATTTCTATGCAGTAATAAACAATAGATTAATACAATATAGTGTCTTCATCTCAGCACATCTGATATTTTATTATAGGTAACTCTTTGTCAGGGGATATTGCCATACATTTTATAAGAATGTGAGTAGCAGCCAGAACCTGTGCCCACCAGCTGTACGTACCTTCCTGGGTCGTCAGTTTGTGATAATCAAACTGTCCCCCAACACTGGCAAGGCTCCTCTTGGCACAAAACTCCTCCGTGGTGGTAATCATTGACATAAGCCAAAATATTACCCCTTGTATTATGGCACATATAGTTGCAGAGGTAGCATTTCCCCCTTTGGATATTTTAAAGGTAGGGAAAACAAAAACTGAATTTGGATCAAAGTTGGTCTCTGTTCTTTAGCCAGTATCTAAAGCATGCTGACAAGTGTTTTCTGAGCCATTTTCTCAGAGCACTGGATTGCTATCCATTCTCTTTGTTCATCTTCACATAAACAAGCACGTGCAAAATCCACTTCCTGTATAGGCTCTCATTTAATTTACACAACAATTAGCAGTGGGATCTGTCAGCTGCAGTGCCCTCTCCTGAGGCAGTGGGAACTCAGGCAGTTGTTCAGCCTCTGTGCGCCTCAGCACCCTCAGCGCAAGTGGAACATTAAAACTGTCATGGAGGGGGACCCAGCACGACAGCGTAGCGGTTAAAATCCTCGCCTTGAACATGCCAGGATCCCATATGGTTGCCAGTTCTAATCCCAGTGACTCCACTTCCCATCCTGCTCCCTGCTTGTGGCCTGGGAAAGCAGTCAAGGACGGCCCAAAGCCTTGGGACCCTGCACCCACATGGGAGACCCAGAAGAGCTCCTGTCTCCTGGCTTTGGATTGGCTCAGCTCCAGCCATTGTGGTCACTCTGTATATCTGCCTTTCCAATAAAAATAAATAAATATTTAAAAAAGAAAAAAAAGAACTGTCGCAGAGGGAAGAAGTAAGAATCGAGATGAGGTGAGGTGAGGTGGGATGAGGTGATGACTAGCAGGGACTCAGCCAGTTACAGCTTTTCGAAGTAGCAACACCACGTCCAGACCTGGTCCATCACATCACAGTGGCCTATGAAAGCAGCTTTCTCAGCTGTAGCAGGTTGTGTTCCCATTCTGGTCACCATCTTCAGGATCTGATAAACAGAAAAATGAGGATTTATACACACAATTGTGATAGTCACAAACTCCCCAGAGTGAGAAACAAGCCCAATTGAAGAATCCCTTTGTGAGCCCTGAATTTCAAACATCTTTTCTCCAGATGACTCAAATAAGCAGTGTCTTCTTTGCTCTTTGCTTTGAACTGGTACTCCCCCACCTTTGGGTGTAAACAAAAGGATTCTATTCCACTGATGCTAGCGGCACTGGGTTGGCTAACATGTCCTTGAAATAAGTCATTGGTGGGCAAGCAGACCCAGGTTGGTCAATTTGCCTTCTTCAGCAAGAAAGGCAAAGGAGGTACCTGTTAACAAAGGGCCATCCAGTGTGATTAGTTTTTTAATTACTGCTATAACAAATTGCCATGGACTTGGTAGTGTGATAGAGCATACATTTGTTACCTTACAATTCTAGAAGGTCCGAATGGGCCTCAATGAGCAAAATGTGAAGAGATTGGCTAGGCTTCATTGCCTTTCCAAAGGCCTTTGAAAAGTGTATTAGTTCATTCTCTGTGTCCATAACAAAATACCCGAGGCTGGGTAACTTGTAGAGAGAACAATTTAACTCAAAGTTGTGGTGGCTTAGAGTCCAAACAGGCTTAAGGAGGTGGGGGTCCCTCACCCCTTAGGACAGGTAGTGTTCAGATGAGCACACAGACAGGGAGAGAGAACATGGTAAGTCAGGAAGCCAGCGAGTGGAGAGCAGACAAGCTTGCTTTTTAAAAAATATTATTTATGTGACAGTCCGTTATAGAGGAGGGGGAGACAGAGATTTCTCTTCGCTGGCTCACTCCCCAAATGACCACATCTGCCAGAGCCTGAAACTCCACTCAGGTTTCAGATGTGGGGTCAGGGATCAAAGGACTTTCCCAGATGCATTAGCAGGGAGCTTCATTGGAAGTAGAGCAGCAAGGACTTGAACTGGTGCTCTTAACGAGGCCAGCACTGCAGACAGTCACTTAAGCTGGTGTGCCACAACACCCATCAAGTTTGCTTTTGAAACAACTGGCCCTGGAAATTACCGCAGGGGTCCCATGTAAGCAGCTTTAACGTCTTTTAAGAGCAGTTCTTCCAAGGACCATAAGTTATCCCATAAGACCCCTCCTGTTAAAGTTTCACATTTCCTGACATTGCCACACGGAATACCTACACATGGATTGCTCGGGGACAAGCCACAGGCAAACTGTAGCAGCGAGAGGTTCATTTTCTTGTCATTTCCGTCTCGGAGTGTTTGTCTGCATTCATTGATTTATGACATTCTCCCATCTTCAAAACCAACAATGGACTGCTTAGTTCCTTTCATGTTCCATGATTTTGACTTTCATTCCACAGCCTCCTCTTCCACATTTAAAAGGTCTTATGATAACATTTGATTCAACTGGACAGCACAGGATACATTAACAACCTTATTCCATCTGCTACCATTCCCCTTTGCCATCTTGGGCAGCAATACCACAATGTCTGGAGGTTAGCAAACGGACTTCAATGGGAGGCCATTTTTCTACACACTACATTGTTTTCTCAGTAATTTTGATAACATGTTAGGAACAAAGTCTGTTACAAGCTTATTTCAAACATTTACAGTTTAGAAAAGCAAAGTTAGCAGATTTTTTTTTTTAGTTTTCCCAGTAACAATGTGAGAATAATAACATGTCCTTAGAAAATTCATCTCAGCTTTATAATAGGGTCCCTCAAAAACTGCATATATTCAATTCATAATTTCTCAGCAACTCAATGTCTTCCAGTTTCTGCTAACTTTGGTAATTGGGAAACCCCCCTAAGACTCACTATACAAAGTTAAGGGAATTCACCTACATTTGATGAGTTGCAAATCCAGACAGGGATGCCCAGATTCCCAGGAAGACTAAAGGAAGCCTTCCCAGATGAGGAGGAGCTCAAAGAAATCAAGGCACTGCTGGCAAAAGGCGGACATGGCCGCTCAGGACGAACACAGCAGGTTATACCACACATTCACAGTCATGCTTGTGGTTCTCTTGCTTCATGGCACCAGCTTTAGAACGGCCCTCACTGCATCCTTTTGCAAATCAAACATCCTCCTCTCCTTTGTTCTTTTGGACCTTCTGTTTGTTCTTCTCTAATGGACTGGCTCTTTTGCCTCTCCTTCCAATTTTTGGCACCATCTAGCATCGGAAAAGTGATTTCAAATTTGTCATTGTAATTTTGTTCTTGACAATCATTTGGTTCTTAGTCACATTTAATCTCAGTGGTGTACTATCCTCTAAACAACTATTTTATGCTGCCTTTGTCTTAACTCTTCAATATCTCTTCCTCTATTTGCATTCTTGGCTCTGGCCACAGCAGTTCCTTTCCCCCTCCTAAACGACGAGGTATACTGCTGCTGCTGCACATTTGTACTGAGTTCTCTGCACCTAGAAGCTTCTCCACTTGATCTTCGGTCCCTGGGTAACCTCAGGTCATACTTGTTTTTTCAGGTCTCTGTTCAAATACTACCTTTAGAGTGGGAGCCTTCTCTGACTATCTTGTATAAAAATCTATCCCATTTCTGTTGCCATCTTACTCTGCTTATTTATCTAATGCATTTCTTATCATCTTGTAATTGCAAAAATTAGATCAACTGGTCATGCTGTCAATTAACAGGTAGATTGGAATCCTGCCTGTCAAAGAAGATCACTTAACCTAATCCTTCAGGGGCTCCTGCATCCAAGCAAGTAGGCATAGGACAAAGCAGCACTGCTTGGCTGGTGCAGGCCTGAAATCTGACATACAGTCTCAGTGGCTAGAGGGTTCTGTGGCCAAGAGTTAGTCTAAGATACCAAACTGTACCCATTGCTAATCAAACGGATTGTATCTGGTCCTAGCAGGATCAAGAAGGTGATACAGATCAAACTCCAATTATTGTAAACTGCAGAATATCTAGGTGTGTGGGCAAGTACCAGAGGAATATTTGATTGTTGCTAAGGATTCTAACACTGATGATTGCCATGTCATTGTAGGCTGCATAGACACAGCTGCTCAGGCTACGCTGTTTGCTCAGAAAGTTACATATTCCACCAAGCTATGCTTATATACACAGTGCTTATATCAAGGGGCATTATGTCCCTGTCTAAAAGATTTTTGGTATTCTACTTATTTAATATATATGCATTCCAAAGATTTGCATCTTGTTTCCCCTAAAAATACATGCTCTTACAAATAACCTCCCTCCCATTGCTAAGTCTTGAGCAAGTGAAATAAGCCTTTAGAGACACTCCATAATGATGTGTTTAAGAAATAAAGACAGCACCTTCGCATGCATACTGATTGCAATAATTTCCATCCCAAGCAGCTGTGCAGGTCTTCTGGGAGGTCCTGAGACTGTACTCTGTGAGAAAGGTGTTCAAAGGGAATACAAACAAAAACACAAGTGGAGGTTCTGAACACTTGGGAGCTAAGTGCTGCAAGTCAGGCTAGTGAGTCATAGTGCCAGAAACCTGCACCCTCAAAATGTGAAAAACCTTCAGAGTCAACAGAGGCTGGCCATGTCAGCTTGGGTTCTGCACAAGCCGTTCTGTTGCTTTCTGCATCACCAGCTTCTTGCAGTGTGGTGTACACAGCTTCAGATCATATCCACTCCAGCCGTTGCAGCCATTTGAGGCGTGAACCAACAGATGGAAGAATCTCTCTTTAAATCTTCCTTTCCAATACAAATTAATAAATCTTTAAAAAAGAAAAAGAGAAGTTGGAGGAGCTCTTTCTCTTTCCTCAATCTGATGAAATTAGACCTGAACCCTAAGGTTTTTGTTCAGCATTGTCTAATCCTCCTCCACACACTGGCCCCTCCCACCGTAACTGCAATCTTTTACAAAATAACACAGGTTGTGGTTGAGAACCTGCATTTTCTTATTAACATATTGGTTAATCAATACTATGTCAATTAATGCCATAATGTTGTAATTGGTTGTAAATATTATGTTGGGGCTTTTAATTGATTGGGATGATACTCTGCTGGCTCTACCTTCAGACCAGAGATGGTTGCACCAAGAAACTATTGAACTTACCAGGACAATAAGATGCTGGACTGTATGCTTGAAATGAAAGAATGAAAGAATGAAAGAATCTCAACTGAATTTGAACTATGGAAATGCAATAAGGTGGAGCAATCCACCGTGTGGGGAGGGTTTGGGGAGGGGCGGGGGGAATCCCAGTGCATGTGAAAATGTGCCACATAATGCAATGTAATTAATAAAAAATAAATAAATTAAAAAAAAAAACAGAGTTTGGAAAACCAGCACTATATTGGGTGTCCAGCTTGAGACAAGCAAATGCACCAAGACCAGGAAGTGGAAGACTGGGCCGCAGAAAACCAGAGTGAGGAAAGGGAGCGAATGGCAAAACTGACTGGCAGGGGACAGAGAAGGGAGGAGGGGAGACGAGACGAAGAGATGCTGTAAAGCTGGAGAGGAGGGGAGGGAGAGAAAAGGAAGCGGGGAGGTAGGGAGGAGCTTCAGGCCCAGGCCACGTGGCCTGCACCTCCCTCCGCTTCCTGTCGCGATCCAGCCCCATGGCTTCGGTCTCCTCTGTGGCCTTGTCGGCCCGACGGGCCCGGCCCCTGCTGCAGTTCTTGCGGCTGGTGGGGCAGCTCAAGGTGAGCGTGCGCTGGGCCGGGACGAGGCCGGCGCGCGATGCGAGGAAGCCGAGGCCTTCACCTGCCTCCGCCCTCCCAGCAGGCGCACGGAGAGGACGGGCGGCAGGTGGCCAAGGGCCGGAGGGGTCGCAGCTTGGGTGGGGAGTGTCCGGGGCCGCCGTTCCCGGGGTGCGGCCGGCGCCGAGGTGTGCGCAGCGGCGCTTCGGACCCTTCCTGGCTCACGATCCCACCTGAGCGCCGCAGCCGGAGCTGCCGAGCTGCGGGGCGGGGAAGACCAGCCTCCATCGGCCCTGCAGATGTTAAGCGGAAGGTTCAATTCGGCCCTTCAGTTAGTTCCTGAAATCACAAGGTCCTCCGCCCCGGGTTTTATCAAGTTGCATCGCGGAGTTTTCGTGCGCCCTCACCTGCTTCCGTCCCGGTTACTGTATTTTGCAGGATTTCTTTGTAGTTGAGAGATCCTTTGCGACTTCACGGGCCCTTGGGAAGTGTGGCTTTCTGAGAAGTGGCAGTGAGTGTCCCAAGACCTCTGGGGCGGAGTCGGTGCCAGTGGTTTTGCCTCAGGCAATCAGAAATGAACGTCCTGAAACCTTCTGCTTAGAATTTCCGTATTTGGCACTTAATCAAGCTCATAGCAAACACCATGGTGTTTCCTACCTGTGTGGATGAGATTGCGGACAAACGCCCAAGACCTGGGAGTTAGGAGAAGCTCAGCGTTTTGTGTACGAGTAAGGACTGCTGTGTGTGCTGTGCCTGAACCAGTAACACAGGACCTCGATGGTGGTGATTTTGCATGTGTGTTTGTAAACTAGTTTCCTCTCTCTGTCTTTTCTCTTTCCTATTGCTAGACCTGCCTCGTGGAAAAAAAATATATATCATTTATTTGAAAGGCAGAGAACCAAGAGCATACTTTTCCACTGTCTAGTTCACTCCCCAGATGACCAGAGCCTGGACCTGTGATCAGGCCTCCCAAGTCAGCAGCAGGGCCCCAGGCCCTCATCTGCTGCCTTCTTTGCTTCATTCACAGATGGATGGATCAGAGGCAGAGAGCCCCACTGGCCCTCTGTTGTGGGATAGCGACATGCAGGCGGCATCATCATGGGCTACCAAGACCCTGCCCCTTCCTGGGTGGCTCTTGGAGAGCATTGCAGTTTATAATAGTTGGTTTTTCTACATGTCTTTTTCTTCATGTTTTTCAGAGGGTCCCACGGACTGGCTGGGTCTACAGAAATGTGGAGAAGCCAGAGAGTGTATCCGATCACATGTACCGGATGGCAGTTATGGCCATGGTGACCCACGATGACCATCTTAATAAGGACCGGTAAGCTGGGTGCTGGGAGGGCCTCTTCAGTGTGGCTGGCATGCACTTCTTCCCATGACCGGGGTCTGTGTCACAGTCTTGGATGCTAATATTTCTCAAAAACAAACACAGGGATTCACTGTGTGGCAGTAGGGAACACTGAGTGCTCATTTGCTTTGGTGTTGTAAGCTACACTGTGTTCCGGCTGGCAAATGGTAGAAGCTGCCTTGGTTTCAGAGGCAGCCAATGAGGGCCGGGTTCAAATCCTGCCATGCTGTTTGCGTACTGTTTTTAGCTGCTTTTAGGAATAGTATCACCGAATGAAGAAATGACTTTTTGGAAGTGTATCTCCAAGGTAAAGTTGAAAAGGGTGATCTCCCTGTTAAGGTCAGTCAACAAGTGTTTACGATGCCTTTTGAGCACAGTGCAGAATTCAGTCCCAAATGATTTGCACAGATCAAAAGTGGCTTCCATTTAAATAGTACAAACTAAGTTACGGTATGGAGACAGCACGGTATTCTGCAGCAGAGGGAGATGCCTGCTCCTGGTTGATTTTATTGGGGAGGCAGGGTCCACACACTGGGCTCTCCTGGGCTGATGGAGAGAGAGGGGAACGTATAAAATGCAGGGGAGGGGTCAGCCTTAATGGCAGCCAAGTGGAGGAGTGTTCTACACGTGAGAAGTACATCAGTTTGATTGTAACAAAGGATTCATTAAGGCGTCTGAGTCCTCCTGCTCAGCTGAGGAAGTGGAACTGGGGAAATTTTTAGCAAATATTCCTAGGTGAAAGTGAAATCAAATAGAGGTGAATTTAAGGATAATCTGAGAGTCCAACAGTTGAGAGAGAGAAACTGGAGGCCCAGAAGCCTGAAGGGAGGCTGTGCGGCGTGGCACTGTTGGTAATAGACTGTAAAGCACACTGGCTGCCTGAGAAGAATGGCTCATTAGTTGCCGTTGTTATTTTGATGATGATTATCATAATTACTGATCATTCCTCGCTAGTAATCATAGTCGTTTGTTGAGTGAGCAACATGTGCCAGGAACATAAATTATCAAGTTTAATTTTCACAGTAACCTCATAAAGTGTTACTAGCCCTGTTTTGCAGATGGTAAAAGAAAGGGTGAGAAAAAAATTGGACATTTAAAGACATGAACTAATTTGGCGAAGGTGACATAACTAATAAATAGTGGATGCCGCATTCATAACCAGATTTGTCCAAATCTGTCCAGCTCTCTAAACAGTCTTGTTCTGGCACCTCCCTAGCAGTTTGGTGAAAGGGATTGTTTCTCAATTTTGTATCAGTAAATGTCTCAGGCCATCTGCTGGTTTTGTATGAAGTCATGAACCCTTTATAGGTAGATTTGAGAAATGAGAAATGAGCTATTTTTTCAAAAAAATCATGCAAACATCCTCCCCTGTGCATTGCATTCATGGGTCGAATACCAACAAGAGGTTTTGGTTCAAGAGGGATGTAAGATGCTGAATATAATTACTTCAGAAAATACTGTGTATTATGTTAACATCAAAAACATTATAGACAAGGACATGTAGTGAATATGATTCTGTGTAATTTGTTCACCATTTCTTGCTTGGTCAGATGTATCCGCCTAGCCCTGGTTCACGATATGGCAGAGTGCATCGTTGGGGACATAGCACCAGCAGATAACATCCCCAAAGAAGAAAAACATAGGCGAGAAGAGGTCAGTGTTGACTGTGCTGAAGACTGTGCCAGAATGGCTGAAGCAAACCTGAGAGTGTTAGACCCACTGCAGTAAAGGAGAACGCCACCTGCGTGTTTTAGAAGTCTCCTAGCAAAAGGGAGGTCCAGACTACAAATTTTTGGAGTTTTAGGGTATGGCCTGGACAAAGTTAAGGTTGATCTTACAAGATAAGTAGGTAATGGGGCTTTAAGGGGTCTGAGGACATCTTCGGATTGGTGAGAATAGAGAAGGTCTTAGTGAGAAGCTTGAAGAATGAACTGCTTTGTTTTGGGTGGTTTGCAGTCATTGTCTTCCAGAAGCAGGGATTTCCTGGAGTAGGCAGCAGATTGGTGTTTTCTTGTTCTTGGCCTGTTTGCCACAATGGGAATGACTGCTGCCCTCAGTCTTGTCCAACACAGGAACAATAATGTGGGTTTCAGTTCTCCTTGGCATGTGGATATGGGTAGTATGGCTTTCATTATTAGAACAATGGAAATAACTTAAGTAAATTTGCAGATTCTTTAAACTGTTTGGGAAAAACTTTTGTAAATGCCAAGTGTAATCATTAGTTTCATCTAATACATTTTAAGGTTTTTTTTTTTTAAATTAGTGGTTGGAAATAAAGAATATTTGCGTTAATAAGAAATAAGTAGAGCAGTAATGTATTTTGTCAGTGTCACTGTGAGCTCTAAGCTCAGAGCCCATGGCCAAAGGCAAGGATATTTGAAGCAGAGGCTGGGAAATCACTTTTTGTGTTGACCGATGGTTGGTCCCAGCCCTGGGCTTTGATGAACTGCTTTCATTGTAGGTGTTAAAGATTACTCTCGATGGGCTGAATAGAGGAGGTGGTCTTTCAGAGCAAGTGTGTCTAAATTGCTGTTTTCAGAGCTTAGGAGGTGGAGCGATCAGTAGCTAAGAGGATTTTTGCTCCTCTAGAAGCAAGAAAAGAGAGCCAGAGAGAAATCTTCCACCTGCTGGTTCACTCCTCAGGTGGGTACAATAACCAGGACTGGACCAAGCCAAAGCCTGGAGCCTGAAAGTTTGTCTAGGTCTCCCAGTGGGTGGCAGGAGCCCAGGCACTTGCGTCAGCATCTGCTGCTTTTGCAGGTGGTTGTTTCATTCAAGGGTGAGCCTACATGTTGTAGAGGAGAAATTACAGACTGAAGTGTTAGCGGATCATCAGACACATTCAGATGAAGAGAGGAAGAGTTAAGACAGCCTGACCCTCGGGGGTGGGGAGGCATCAGGAGTCTCAGCTCGTCTCTGGTGAGCACAGCTGCTGGAGTAAGCAAGCAGCAAACTAGTGTTTACTTTTACTGGGCTTTGCTTAACACAGTAGAAATATAGGGCTGTCTCAGCCTTGTTTACTGCAGGATGGAACCTTCTGGAAAAGAATCAGCATTAGTGTGAAGTCTCTCCCAGCCACCGGGAGGGGCCCAAAGCAGATGGGAACAGTCCAAAGGGTGTTGCTGTTTTGCTAGCTGGGATGAAAGCCTTTCTGATGTCCTGGATCCTTTAGGCTGTTGTTGCCCATTGCTGCTGTGCCAAGCAGAAGGGACTGCGGAAGCATCTTTAAAGATCACAGGTTCTTGGATAACACGCCAGAAGCTTGGAGAACACTGATCCTTCATTGCTTCTTACTATTGTTGGGCAGGATTTAGGGCCAGAGAGGAAGATCCTGGAGGTGTTCCTTCTCAATGCAGATGGTGTTTATGAACAAGATTTGGTTGTCAGAACCATGCATTAAGATAATTAGATGAGGTCTTTTGGCTTAAGGTGGAGTGTGGATGCAGAAGCAGGATGTGTCATTTGCCAGAGGCTGGCAGACTGAATCAGCAAGGTTGGAAACTGAAGCAGGAAGGGGGAAAAAATACTTGGTCAATTAGAAGGCTGATTGTTTGGAAGAGAGTAGGTATTAAGAGAAAAAGGAGGACGCAAGAGGACCCAAAGCAGTATTTGTGGTTTGCTAATATAATATATTTTAATATATAAAAATATAATTCTATATTTATAGTTTGAGTTGGTAGATGGTACCTAATAGAGATCAATATCTATTTTTTAAAGATTTATTTATTTTTATTGGAAAGGTGGATATACAGAGAGAAGAAGAGAGAGAGAGTGGAAGATCTTCTATCTGATGGTTCACTCCCCAAGTGACCGCAACAGCTGGAGCTGAGCCAATCAGAAGGCAGGAGCCAGGAACTTCTTCCAGGTCTCCCACACGGGTGTAGGGTCCCAAGGCTTTGGGCTGTCAGCGACTGCTTTCCCAGGTCACAAGCAGAGAGCTGGATGGGAAGTGGGGCCTCCGGGATTAGAACTGGCAACTATATGAGATCCTGGCACGTGCAAGGCAAGGATTTTAACCACTACGCTATTGCGCCGGGCCCGAGATCATCAATATCTAAGGGAATGGAACTTGAAGTGTTAGAGTTCATTGTAAAGGGAAAGATTCTCGGAAGAGCAAGGCATCATAAATCTGTGTCTGTCGGCAAGGCTTAGCATTGCTGAAACTTGCGATAGTAAAAGGAGAAGGAGAGAACGTTATCATGAGAATGAACGTGGAAAGATGAAGAGAATGAAGATGCAGCCAGCATTTAAACAGAGTGCTGATTCTGTGCCAGAATGAGCACCTGATGATCCCTGTGATAGTCCGTTAGCTAGTCCCAGTTTCCGTAGGGGAAACACGGAAGATGGTGAAGCTAAGTCTCTTCCCCAGAGATGTAGAGCTAGTTAGTAACTGGTGAACTGGTTGTTATACCTGATCTGCATCCGGTCAAGGCATTACACTGTGCTAGCCTGAGCAGTGTGACTGACAAGTAGGGCTTTTCGGATGCTTGTCACAAAACGGACCACAGGTGTTCCGTGAAAGCTCCCCTCAGCTCAGAACTCCAGGCAGGCACATGACACACCATGCTAACAGAGCAAGGGAAATTGTCACTGGAAAGCCGTGCATGAGCAGTGTAGAAATGGGGATGGCAGAGCTTACTGCTGGGCACGGGAACTCAGCTGTGTGCCCTGGGCTTCAGTGGGGTTCATTTCAGAAGGTTCCTTTTAAAATGTGAGAGTGATTAGGTGGCATATGCCACCAGACAAGGAATGTTGACTATCTCCGAGGTCTCAAACTTCAGTTCTGGATGAATTAATGTCAGTAATAAATAGCATTAATAAGCTTAGCCAAAAAGGTCATTAGTCAGTTTCAAGGAAAGAGTAAAATTGTTTTGTCTGATTTGTTTTGTTTTGTTTTTCAAAGAATGTGGAGATTTTCAACAACAGGGGACTTATTAGTAAGTCAGCAATTAGATGTTTCTACAACATTGATTTGGTCATAGGCTGTATTCATAACAATGCTGAAGGATCTTCAGAAAGTGTGCCGAAACGTGTAATTTAGAGAGAGATTTCTTCCAGGGCAAAGTGCTTTGGGAGTCCATGCATACTTTCTTTCATTTTCCCTGAACTTTTTGAAGACCTCTCATCTATCTGTGTTTCAAAGTATTTTTCACCAAAATCAGTTTTTCCACAAACTCTGAAGTTATGGTATCTAGCAAGGGCAGTGACTGGGGGAGGGAGAAGATGGGGTGACAATTCCTTTCTGTGCCCCCTTGGTCAGACAACATGGAAATCACTCTGTTCAGTGCTGGGCATGTCATGGTAAAGGAAATAAAATCAATCCTATGCCAACACCAAGCTTTTATGTGTAAGTGTTTAGACTTTGATGTGGCTGTACCTGTATGTCTTTCAATGTTTTCTTAAACAAAAGGAGTGGGCACACTTGAATGGTGGAGAGAAGACAATCTTTTCTATAAAAACGTCTGTTAACTGTGAAGCAAGGGAGAATTAAACTTAAGAATACCCTGAATTCCATACTACTTAGGGTCCTAGAATGCCACGGCTCTACCACTGAACACACCATTTAAGCTGGTGATTGTACTCGTGGTCTGCACTGGCAAGTATGGCTTACTCTGGAATGGCTTTGTCCTGTCTCAGTAACATACACATACACACGATCATTTTTGTTTTTAGCTTTTTTGCTTTTCCCTGACTACTTTAATTAAGCCTTTTATGTTGCCAAAAATCGTTCTGAAAACCATGATCTTTTCAAGCGGTATAACCTCTGCAGTTAGAAGCCTTGGAAGAGTGAGACTACAAAGAAGATGCTGAAAGTCGTCTGTAGCCCTTTGAGAGAAATCTGTGATATTGTAGAAGACTACCAGGGCAACTCAAACAAGGGAAGAAACGGGAAAATGGTAGAAATAAGCCCAGAACACTCTCCATGCTGCCATTCTCTTTTATTTCTGCATTTTGAAGAAGATCTATTTTGTATTTATTGGAAAGTCAGATATGCACAGAGGAGGATTCACTCCCTAAACGGCTGCAATAGTCAGAGCTGAGCCAATCTGAAGCCAGGAACCTGGAGCCTCTTCCAGGTCTCCCCTATGGGTGCAGGGTCCCAAGGTTTTGGGCCATTCTCAACTGTTTTCCCAGGTTACAAGCAGGGAGCTGGATGGAAAGTAGGGCTTGCCAGAATTAGAACCAGCACCCATATGGTATTCCAGCACGTTCAAGGTGAGGACTTTAGCTGCTAGGTTACTGTGGCAGGCCCCTATTTCTGCATTTTTGATAACTCTCAGGCCTCTTTCTTGGCTTCTGTCTGCTGAATTCTGCTGAGAAAATGAAAATATAGGAAACATTTACACACTGTTTAAGATGATGGTTATATTTGGGGGAGCATATTGTCCACACTGACAAAAATAATTTGCTTTAGAAGCAGCATTTTCCCCCTCAGTAATATGTATACTGCATATATATATATAGTAATATATAAATGTTAATATATAGCAGTAATATGTTACTTATATATTATATGCACTTATATATGTGTATGTATATATATGTATACACACACATACACGCACACACACATTTCCAGTTTTACTGGAAATGGCCTCTGAGTGGTGTGGGAAGGGTTGTGGGGCCATCCCTTAGGTGCATCTCTCTGACCACAGGTGGTCCAACCCATCTGGGTCACTGGCCACTTTTGTGTCTTTGTACTTGAGAGTGAGAAGAAAGCTGGAAAGCTGGGGGTAGATTGGAGTGAATCATAATGGGAGAATTACAATTTCCAGCTTGATACTAGAAAGTCCTTTCTGTAGTACTTGAAGCCCGTATGGTCTTTCTTGAGATGCTGGCACTTCGTGGGGAGAAGAGAGAAGCTTCATGCGGGAGTTGAAGCATTCAGGTGCTACGTGGGTGATTTTTTTTTTTATATTCCTTTTAGCCTGTGAGCAGTGGACGTAGAAAATTTCTATCATGCCATTTTTTAAATTAATTTATTATTTTTAATTCATTAATTACATTGTATTATGTGACACAGCTTCATAGGTACTTGGATTCTCCCCACCCCTCCCCAAACCCTCCCACCATGGTGGATTCCTCCACCTTGTTGCATAACCACAGCTCAAGTTCAGTTGAGATTCCCTATCATGCCATTTTATATTAATGCAGTTATTTGCCAATTTGTATAATGTTTTAAATTTCAGAATAAACACATTACAATAAAAGATGAATATTATACTATAGCAAAAAAATTGGGGGTTCCTTATAATTCAGTGTGATTTTGCCATTTTCCCCCTTTCTTTTGGAGACTCCAGTATGCTTATGCTTGACATTGATGTGGATCCTATTGTGATTCATCCATGATTTGTAGAATTCTTGGCGTCTGATATTTCTGTAATTGTCTGATATCCTTATTATCTTGTGTGTGTGTGTAGTTTACTGAGACCACAAAGTAAGCACTAAATGCAGATCATATGAAGAAATACACTTATGTGGTATATACAGCAGGCTTTCTTGTGAGGTATTAACGTTTTCCAGTGTATTTCAGTTTATTCTGCTATACCTATAGGAGTTCAGCCTATAGAGTTGGCATCATGGTACAGCAGGTTAAGCCACGGTTGGAGATGCCTGAATTTCCTATCCATGTCTCATATCAGAGGGCCTGGGATTAACTTTCACCTCTGCGTATCTGGATTCCTGCTAATGTGCCTAGAAGGCAGTAGAGCATGGCCACGGGCTTGGGAAATACACAGAGTTCTTGGCTCCTGGCTTTAGCCTGGCCCAGCTTTGGCTGTTGCAGGCATTTGGGCAGTGAATCAGCAGTTGGATCTCTCTCTATGCCTCTCCCTGTCTGGCAACTCTGGCCTTTAAATAATTAAACAGAACTTTTTTTTGAAGACTGTGAGCCTGTTGTTAGACTTTTGTAGGCTGGTTGCTAACTTAGATATATGAATACATAATTAAAACCATGATTTTGTCTTTCAGGAAGCCATGAAGCAGATAACTCAACTCCTGCCGGAGGACCTCAGAAAGGAGCTGTTTGAACTTTGGGAAGTACGTATACATGATGGATTCATTTGCATTTGTTGTAGTTACATTGGTGTAGTTGATCAGTGTTTCAGTTGGCATGCTAGCTTAACAAGCTTTCCTTATGACTCTCTTGCTTGGTCTTCTCTCCTCCAGTGGCTTCAGAAATTTTGTACACCTGATAGATATTTTTCTTTTCTCTTATGTCCTCTATTTCCCTTGCCACCCAAGTGCCTGTTCAGACTTTGACGCCCAGGTTACCTGCTGCTTTACCTACATCCACCCACCTGTTTCTCATCCGTGAAAAGAGCAGTAACAGAAAGTAATTCCAAACAAGGTCTGCCTCCACATCACCACTGCCCTGGGCACATTCCCCTTGCTGGGTCCGTGGCCTGTTGGCAAACCTCTGAAGGGCTGCTGGGGCTGCCCCAAGATGAGCTGTTGAAATGCCAGGTACAGAGCAGAGGTCCTTCCATGCTTGCTTCCCTCCCAGGACTGCCGAAAGCGAGGGAGAGTTTCCGCTAGCAGGAGAGGGCAGGCTAAGCCATTTGCTCCCGTTGCATCCTCCTCTTGGAGTTATTTGTGAGAAAATAAAAGCTCCCCTTCTGACCTTAAGGTGTCAAGTCCCTGCAGCTGCCCTGGTTCCTTCCTTGTAGGTAGCTCTGCCTCCCACCTGCACTCCTCCTCTCCCTCACCCTCATTATTTCCTTCAGCGCCTAATTCATTCAGCCTGTCTTCAGAGCCAGGGCGACTGTGGGGCGACTGTCTTCTCTTTTCATGCTATCAGACGCCCACCCTGCCTTGCCTCTGCCTTGAGACTCAAAGCTGGCCCTCTCCCGCTGCCCTGTGTGCTGGGTCAGGTTTTTCTCTTGTCCTGAGCCTGAGGTGGGACGTGCCTGGTGTGGAAGCCCTGCCCACATCTCTCCTAGGGATGCTTTGCTCGACAGCAGCAGGTTGTGTGGTGCACTGGCACTTCTGGGGCGTGGCTCAGTTGTGGGAACAGCAGCCCTATCAGGCGTTGGTGCCTTGCAGCCAGACAGACCTGGTCTTGAATCTCATCCTGTCTACATGCTGTACAAGGATGTGTTACCTAACTCTAATTAAACTAGTTAATCTAGAAGTGAAGTGTCACATAGGTCCACATGCCCTTATTCACAGCCATGAAATTAAGAACACTAAGAGAACCAGTTTTTAGGAGACTTGAACTCATTTATTTTGCAAGAAGGCAATTGAGAGTTCTCATGCCCTCATTCAGTCCCCTTGGTGTGAAAATCAAGTATCGTTTGATGGGAGGGGAAGTGCTTCTCTGGTAACTGCGTATTGCTCCAGACTTTGCTAGAGGCATTCTATAATGGTACTGTATTATTTTCCTTAAGAAAATGCTGAAACCTAAAACAATTCTGGTCCCTTTGTGTACCTTTAACAACTATTGGGTGAGTGATTGGTTCAATCAGATCTGGCAAAGTATGCATGGTATGTGGCTGGGAGGCAGGCCCAGCTGATCGCTTACCTACTTTTGGAATACCCTATAAATTGGCGAGTAGCAGAGTGAAATTAGCTTGTGTCTCATACACAGTTAGAAAACAAAAGACAGTGGAGCTTATGAAACTGATCCATGATTGTCTCTTAAGGAGGAAACACCCTCATTATTTGAAAACATTTTTACAAGAATTTGTTGCTGAAAAACACCCTAAACCAACTGAAGGTGTTATAGAACCTGCAAACCGAAACTAATTGCCCAACATACAGCAAGTCAATCACTGACGTCGAGATGGTGGAGGGAAAGAGGTCTTATGGCATAGCACAGACTAAGGAGCCTGGCAGTTATTAGTTCCCAGGCTCCCCAAAGAGTTAAGAGTGCAGGTTCTTATAGAATGAAATTGGGGCTAAGAAGTTTATGATTTGCTCATGTCCAAGTTCCTGGTTGCCAGTGACACTCATGAGCTTCCTTTGATTGGTCAGTAATGCTGTGCTCTTTAGGGAATTTATCATGGCCAGGAGGGCTGTCATTGGTGTGATAGTGACATACAGGCAGCACTTACATTCTGCCCAGAAATGGAATTCCTCTACACAACCGCCCAGCACAAGAATGACCAGTCAGGATTCTTATCTATTGGGGAAGCAAATGACTTCTCCAGTCTGGTGAATTAGAACTTCATAGGGCCAACAGGACCACTCCCTCAAGTCACTGAATTCTTTTTGATAAAGGGCAGACAAGGACATCTTGGGCTAAAGGAAATAGACATGATGGTTTTGGGCCCTGTTTTTACAATATAGGGTTCAGTTTCAAGCTTGTAACTTGTGCTTTCTAATTTTATAAATACAGTCATATCTTAAATACTGCTCTTAATTATCAGTTAGTGGCTAAAACTTTTCCTGAAAACTTTACTTGAATTAAAAATTTGACACTTTTGCAAAGAGAACACTACCATGGCTACTTAGAAAGACTTTGGATTTGAATAAATGTAAAACAGAGAATTAAAATGTTTGATAACCCTCTTAGCAGGTGACAGTGGCATTGTCTCATAACTGTCACTGGCTGAAATAATAAAACTTGTTAAAGAAAATTTCTCTTCTAAAGCATGAGGGGAGTGTCCTTCTTTGTCTTTTTTCACTGCAGTCCCTGCCCATGAGTCACCTCGTTTTGCCATGTGTCAGTATTGTCCTACTTTCCCTCTGTTGGATCAGAGCCCACGTTGATCTAGCAGGGCCACATTTTCATGTAATTACCTCTGCTGAGACCCTGTTTCCAATGGTCACCTTCAGAGGTTACATTTCACAGCTTCAAGGTAGGCATGAATTTTTTTAAATACAGCTACCCAGAATGATCTATGCATAGTCCACTGTTAGGACGTGAGCTTCAAATGTCAGACTCCAGTAATGGCTCCTCTGTATCTGACTGTGTGATCTTGGGCACCTTACTTACCTTATGCCCAAATTTCCTCAACTAGACAATGGCAGTAATAATAATATAAATAAGTTATAGGGTGTGAGAATTAACTAATAAATATAGAGCTTTTCAAATGCCACCTGGCAAATAGTGTGCTTTATTTTTCTCCATCTCCAGCCCACACATCCTGAATTTCATTGCAGAAAATATGATATCATTCTATCCTGTGGAGCTGAGAATATTCCTAGTTACATAGAAAATGCTAGTTGATTGAGTTTTGAAATTTTTACAGACCCTGACAGCTATTCACCACTGTAAATACTATAAATCAGTCCAAAGGGTTGCATCCATTTAAAATGATTAAACATTCTTGAATGTAATTTCTCTTTTACATCACATGAAATCAGATTTCAACAATCTAAGAGGAAGTATTTTCTTCTTTATTTTTTCTGAAAGTTTCATGGAATGCTGTCTTCCCTAACACCTGCATTTTGATGTAAAGAAATAACAGTCTGGAGCCTGAAGGCAAAAGAGGAGCTGTTCCCCCAGCCCCGAATGCCCAGCACAGCCCAGCGTCCCTGGATTGATCTCTGCATTGTCAGAAGTTCGCAGTCTCGGAAATGCAATCCGGTTAAAGGCTGCTTTAACAATGTCTCCCTGTCTGGCCCTTGAAGTATGAGTTGGGTTTGAGTAGAGCAAAGTGAGAATTCCAGACCCTGGCGGCTGAACCGCTGGGAGGCAGGAGAGTCGGACAGCCACAAGGTAAACTTTAGACACAGTAGGTCTTTGTTCTGCAATAGGAAGGGTCATTCAGACCTCGTAGTCTTCCTACTCTTCTCTTCTTTTTCAGTTGTCTGCTTTTAGGACATAGATTCCTTCCTGTACCAAAGCCCACATCTGAGTCCTTAGTCATTTGTCATCTCCAGTGCCCCCCGGAGGCTGGGGAGTACTAGTGTGAGGATCCTTGGCACCTGCAGTCACTGTTGCAACCCTGGCTTGCTGAGCCTCACAACTGCCAGCACCTTTGTGTGAGCTCGCAGTCATCTTCCAGTGGGCCCACGTTAGCTGTGTGTCCCTCACTTCCAGCGTCTGCCTTGCTACCACCACACACACACATCCCCCCAACACCTGCCACTAAGTAAGTCCACTCAGTCCTCCTTTGCATACCTGCATGTCCTCACTTCCCTTCACTACCAATTGGGTACAGAGTTGTTTGCATGTCAGGACTACTTCCCAAGCTAACTGACAGCAAGTGTGTGGAACAGGACTGACTTTGGGGACGGAACAGTGGTGATGGAACAGGACTGACTTTGGGAGCTAAAAGTTCAGTGTCTCCCACTGGCCAGGGAACCAGTTATTTGAGCCATCATATGCTTCCTCTCAGGGTCTGCATTAACCGGAAGCTGACATCAGGATATGAAACCTGGAATTGAATTCAGACGCTGTAATGCAGGACTCAGGTATCTTAACCAGCATCTTGATGATTTCTGCTGGACATTTGCCCCCACTTTCAAATCTTAGTTCATTTCTTCACCCTTGAGATTTCTTAACACCTGCCACATGCTCACATTTTGCTGCTAGGATCTTGTAAAGTGTCTGCTAGTGGCGGCAGTCTCAAAGCCTGACTTCTTCACGTCTGTTGTAGCAGTAATCTGTATTGTAGTTAATGTCATATTCTGACTTGTAAATCTGAACATGAGTCCTCCTACTTGAAACTTCAGTGCTTACAAGCAGCTGCAGGATAGGACAAGGAGTCCAGGTTGGGGGCCTGGACCCTAAGCCTGGTGGGAGCTGGCTCCTGCCTCTGCCTTCGTCCTCATCTTGCCTCCTGTAGGACTCAGGAGTTGTTTAGTCATTTCTCCAAATTTAGGTTTTTTTTAAAAAAATCTGTAAGTTCACCAAGATTTGCCATGAAATGTATTTCCTAATGGTCTTTAAATCTTTTTATCTATTTCCATTTTTCACAGGGGGAAAAATTATTTTAGATTGCTGTGCTTAGAGTACTCTGTTTCCTATGTTTCATTCATGAGCTTAAATTTTTCAGTTATAAATATATAATCATGGCTTTGAATAAACACTTAAATACAGTCACTTTAAGTGCCTTTTAGAGAAAACAAAATGTATTTGGTTTCACATGTAAATGATTCCTCTTTAGAGTATTCAGTTATTTAAGTTTCAGATAGCTACCTTTGTCTGAATAAAGTGTCTGATAAAAACCAAGAAAGCTCTCTGATGCCCAGCATGCCATGCTGCTGAAGGAATATGGCATTTTAATTATCTGAGCACATCTGGGATGGAATTACAAACTATAGGGAGATGCACTGGGAACACTTCAGTCTTTTTCCCTCAAGATTTATTTTCTTTACTTGAAAGGCAGAGTTAGAAAGAAATATATCTTATATTCTCTAGTTCACTCCCTCAGTGGCTGGTGGGGGTTGAGTGAGGCTGAAGCCAGGAGCCTACAGCTCCACCTGGGTCTCCCATATGAGTGGCAGGGTTCTAGCACTTGCACCATCTTCTGCTACTTTCCCAGGTACAAGAATAGTGAAGTGGCTCAGAAATGGGAAAGCTGGGACTTCGACTGGTGTTCAGTTGGGATCACAGGAAGCGTCTTCACATGCCATGTCACAACATTAGCTCCGAGCACCTTAGTCTAAATGGAGTAGTGACTCCCTAGGTATTGGTTGGGATTTGTAGTTGGGAGATGTGTGCTGTGCAGTTGGGAGCAGATCTCCCGAAGCTGTATCTTCCAGGCTTGTGGAGAGCAGGGGGAGAGCAGGGGGGAAGGAAAGGTAGGAAAGCCACTCCAGCTCACCACCCTCCTGCCACCAAGACATGTACGCACACCTGTGCCTGGAAGACTCAGATCCTCGCTAGCTTCACAACCCAGAGAACCTTCACTAACTCTGTCCTGTGGGGGACAGAGATTCCCAGGTTAAGTGGTGATCAAAAGGAAATGGGAAAGCAACAAATTCACCTACAATGGAAAGGGAAACCTGACATCAGAGGGAGAGTGACACGAATGCTTGAGAAGCAAAGGATGAAATGACAGTGTGAAATGTCAAAGATCTGAACCACTGAAGTAGACTAATGATCTAGGGCTGCCCTTCTGGCCTAGCAGGCAAGTGAAGCTGCTGTCTGCAAGGCCAGCATCCCACATGGGCACCGGGTCAAGACAGAAGGCTCTGCATAGAGAATGTGCTTTTGGGCTGTGACTCTGGTTCCAGGTGCCCACTCGCAGGAGTACCCCATTGGGCAGTCCTCATCACGCTGCTGTGATTGTCTTCTGCCTTAGGAGTATGAAACCCAAGCAAGTGCTGAAGCTAAGTTTGTGAAGCAGCTGGATCAGTGTGAGATGATTCTTCAGGCATCTGAATACGAAGAGCTTGAGAACAAACCTGGGAGACTGCAGGACTTCTTCGACTCCACGGCAGGTACTTGACACCATTCTCAGCAAGGACCGGTTTCAGTTTGGTTTACTGAGGGCAGTGTCTAATGCTGTATTATTAGGGAGACCCACTGCTGCCAGTGGCCCACTGTGTACCCCTGGGCAATCTCCTGTTTCCTCATCTGAAAATTAGGCATCATGATACTCACTATCCTCAAGTCCAAGATTGGTTCAGTTCAGCTCCATGGCCTTAAGAACCCTGAGGTGCTGGTCCTTCTCTGACCCCACAGGTGGCTTTGTCAGAGGAAGGCCCTGGCTTATGCACTGTGCTCTAAGATGTGATCTGCATGACAATGAACTTAATTCAGTTTCCCTTCTCTCTCCCTCTGCAGCTCCCCTGCCTCTGCCCTAGTTAAAGCCCTTATGGTTTCTGCATTGTTCCTTTGCTCTAATCTCTGCCAAGGTGTTTCTGAGTCTCAGGGTTTGTCTGGCTTTGGAGAGAGAAGCATCATGCCATTTTTCATGTGGCTTTTTCTTTTTCTCAAGACATAAAATACTGATGCTTGTGGGTGGCCTAAAAAGCCTTGGAGTCTAAGGCCACCCACCTCCCTTGTGCCCCTTTCCTAGTCCTCCTTTTCAGAATGAAGTGTTCCCTTACTTTTGCTGTCTGCACCAGATCTGGAGCTAGCCACTGTCCTCCAGTCTGACCTGCATTCCACTTAACGATGTGATTTGCAAGTTCTTTTTTCCCGAACACTTGCTTGCTCAGCCCCACCTGTAGTAAGTCATTGAAATGTAGGCAGTCCTCCTAAATATTAACTTTAGTCAGATAGAATGATGTTAGAAACCAGGGATCATCAGTCCATGACCAGAAGGCAAAATTGGCCTTTGTGCATTTCCCAGAGTGAAGTCTTACTGAAATGTAGCCACATCCCATCTTTGTGTCTGTTGTTGACACGGGAGATTACGTGTGCCTATTTCTGTGTGAGTGGAAACAGTCAAGGGGCAAGAACTGCTGGCTGAAATCTAATGCATGGGGGTGGTGGGAATCTAACGTGGGGGTGTGGGAGGACAGTCTGCCGCAGGGACAGTTCATCCTTTCCCCGTTCGTGGCTGTGTTGGGTCCCAGGAGGGGGCTGCAGGAGGAGGTGGCTGGGGGGCAGGGAACAAAGATCCCTCTAGGAGAGTGGGTCATGGGCACAAAGGCCAGGTTCTTGGAGGGATCGTCCTTGGCACTGAGGTTGCCAAAAATTCTTCTGGGCAGTATTAGTTTGACGCCAAAGCTGGCATTCAATTTTGCAGGCAAGCATGGCCTGCGATGCCGTAAATGATGGCCAACAGAAAGGGCAGTGAGTGGTATGGTCTGATGGAGTGACCTCTACACTGAGGGACTGAGTACAGTTTGGAAACAGCAGCCAGGAAAGTAGAAGTCAGACCTCTGCCTGTGGTATGGCCCCATGTGAGGCACATATGTCATAGGGAAGCTGGGTGCTCAGGGCAAACAAGGTATCAGCTTTCAAGAAAGAAAATGAACTGTTCAGAGGAGATACTAGCGTAGAAACTGAGTGGAAGAGAATTTAGCGTGGGAGGAACAGTATGCAACACCAGACACAGCTAGGAAACCACAGTGAGGATGAGTTGCTAGCTGGGTTCGACAGTCCCCTGTGTTAGCCACCATCTCCTACAATAGCTTGGAACTTGGTGGATATGCAGGGTAGAAGTGTGGGGTGAGTTGGAGACCAAGAATGACTGCACACATCAATGGAAGTGTCTACAAGAGAGGTGTCTGCTGTCTTGTTTAGATTCTAGTGTGGCCCAGAAGCTCTGGTCTTACTACTTGTCCTCTTTAATTAATTGCAAGTAGGAACTGGACGGAGCTTTGTCTCAGCCCTGTGAGCTTGCTCCCCCCGAATTATCTCGGCCTTGATGTCCGGTAGTTTCCCCAGCTCCACTTGCACTGGTGATTTCTTATCTGCATCTCGGCCTTACATTCTCCCGGAGTGGCACTTGCAGTGACAGCAGGTGGCTAAAACACCAAGTGGTTCTCTTTGGCCCCTTTCAGGACCTGAAATCTTTTGCTTTGGAGAGACGTGTGTAGGTCAGCTCACCGAGAGGAACACCTGCTAAGCGCTGGGGGTTAGCTGGGGAAGCTAATGTGATTTCAACATGGCTCGTTTCTTATTCCTTTGCAGGAAAATTCAGTCACCCTGAGATCATCCAGATTGTTTCTGAACTGGAGGCAGAGAGAAATGCTAACATAGCTGCCGCCACCAGGGAGCTGCCCTCCTAACACTGCAGCACTCCTGTGACAAACGCTGTTTTCCATTTCGTGGGGTTGTGTTTAGCTGCTGTTGGTCCGTTGATCTTCTCAGATGTTAGCCTGTGTGTTTTAAGATGCATGGACATCAGCAAGCAGTGTGATGTTCTTTGGGCACTAAAACTGACCTTGAAGGAGAAAGTGATCATGAGAAACCCTTGCCTGAAGACTGGATGGACAGTGCCTTTATAATGGACTAACTAAATAAATACTAAAGAGCCTAAACTTCAGAATTTATTGGGAATTTTATTTGTTTTATTCAGTGTATATCCCTGAAGGCCAGAATGAGAGGAAATGTAATCATAATTGCTTTTTAGAAAAGATTATTCAGGTGACTTTTTGATAAGTATTCAGAAAAGCAAATAGACAAGGAATGCGTTCTTTCTTCAGAGGAAGTACGGCCCCCTCAGACGACCTGTCTCCAGCCTGACGTGGAATTAATTTCACTGTGTCCTGCTTCAGTTCCTGATCATGGGCTTGGAAGCCTGCTCACAGGCCCTGCCCCTTCCCCCTTCCCTTTTGGTCATTTGGGGATGTGAATCAGGGTATACATTTTCCAATGCCATTTGCTGTTCTCTGTGTATTTCCCTGTCTGAATTATAAATCTTAAGACCTTGGTAATAGGAGCATTTGTCATCAGGTAGGACATGCAGAAACGGAAGAGTGCTGCAGAAGTCACTAAGTCCTAGAGAATCCCTCAACCCAGTTTCCTTTCCACGCTTCCCTTGGTTAAAATAAGCAGTCCACCCCTGCTGGTGCTCTAAGGATACACAAAGGTCAACAGGGGCAGGCGAGAGACCATCCATGCCAACTTGCCCAAGGCTGTGGTAAAGAACTGATGTCTGTCCCTTTAATTCACATGTCAATTTCCATTTGAAGAAGGCCTTTGAGGCTGGCATGGGGAAAATTCTAGGCAGCGTTTCTTTGGAAACTGCAGTATCCATGGATACCCGGTCTGCAGGAAACAAGGTGCCTGTTCTCACAGGCAACACATGTGGGCACACTTAGTTGCTCTGCACTGAAAAGTAGAAAGAGTTTAAAATCTGATTGTTACGAGGCAGGGTGAGTGGGAAAACAGTGAGGGTAAGGGATGAGGCATTCTCTTGGTGTGAAACCGTGCACCCAAAGTGACACCAGATAAAGTTCAATATTTATAATACGAAGATTTTTTGGGGGCCCTAGCGTTATATTTTAAATGTTTGCATGCCATCACTTGCCTAAGCAGCCAACACTGTTGGTAGAGGCATTATCTGGAAACCTCTGCAGAGCCAGATTTTATCTGGTCATGTCATAGTTATCTCTGCTTTTTATTTACCTGCCAAATGGGGTTCATAGTCCCATACTGTCCCACCTGAGCAATACTTAGAAAAATGTAATAGTGTGAAAACTCTTAATAAAATAACAGAATGTGGGCCTGGCACCGTGCCTAGCGGCTAAAGTTCTCATCCTGAAAGTGCCAGGATCCCATATGGGCGCCGGTTCTAATCCCGGCGGCTCCACTTCCCATCCAGCTCCCTGCTTGTGGCCTGGGAAAGCAGTAGAGGATGGCCTAACACTTTGGGACCCTACACCCATGTGGGAGACCTGGAGGAGGTTCCTGGCTCCTGGCTTCGGATCATCGCAGCACTGGGTGTTGTGGTCACTTGGGGAAGTGAATCATTGGATGGAAGATCTTCCTCTCTGTCTCTCCTCCTCTATGTATATCTGACTTTCCATTAAAAATAAATAAATCTTAAATAATAAAAAAAAAAAAGTGTGTTGTAGCACAACTGTTTAAGCCTGAGACTCCAGTTTCCTCTGTCAGAGTGCCCGGATCAAATTCTGTCTCCATTTCCTGTCCAAATTATTGCTAATGTGTATCCTCAGAGGCAGCCATGATGCGTCAAGTTTTTGGATCTTTGCTTCCCACATGAGAGATCTGGAAGAAGTTTCTGGCTGCTGGATTTTGCCTAGGCTACCACTGGCTGTTGCAGCCTTTTGGGGGAAATGAACCAATGGATGGAAGTGTGTGTGTGTGTGTGAGAGAGAGAGAGAGGGAAAAAGACTATGCCTTTCAAGCAAAAATAGAATTTTTTTTTTAAGATTTATTATTATTGGAAAGCCGGATATACAGAGAGGAGGAGAGACAGATCTTCCATCCAATGATTCACTTCCCCAAGTGAGCTGCAACGGCCGGTGCTGCGCCGATCCGAAACCAGGAACCTGGAACCTCTTCCAGGTCTCCCATGCGGGTGCAGGGTCCCAAAGCTTTGGGCCGTCCTCGACTGCTTTCCCAGGCCACAAGCAGGGAGCTGGATGGGAAGTGGAGCTGCCGGGATTAGAACCGGCGCCCATATGGGATCCCGGCGTGTTCAAGGCGAAGACTTTAGCCGCTAGGCCATGCTGCCGGGCCCGGCAAAAATAGAATTTTTAAAAAGAGCAAAATGAAGATGAATAAATGATGCCCATTGAAACCACTAGCAATACCTTTACATATTTTGACGCTGTTGTTTAACGGTAGTCTCCCTAGTAGATACATGTTACTTGCCTAGAATGATATGTCTGAGTAACATGTCCTATAATTTTTGAAGCATAGTAAATAATTCTTGGATTGAGTGCAACAGAAATGAATTCTGTTACTGTTTTATCCTTGAAGACTGGCATTCTACCCATGTTACATAAGTCACAATGCCCTTGTATTTGAAAATGCTGTTCAATGTGAAGCCTGTGAAAGATGTTATTTTGGGTTGAAAGTCAGTAAAATTATAGATGAATACTTTAACCATTTTCAGTGATTACCAAAAATAACCATTTGCCAGATCTGTTGGCTTGAAATTGTATTTGAATTCCAGGTTTGAAAAAAGGCTGTTTCATGTTATTAAACACCTGTTATTGTTACTGCCATCTCCTTTGAACAGAGCCGCTCCCACTCCAGTTTGATCCTAAGTAAGAGGAGGAGAGTGGGGCAGAAATTCACTGGACCAGGCATCACCTCAAAGAGAAGCTATTCTGCTTTCAAGCTGACAGATGATTTAGGACAACGAACAGTGACAGCGAGTTGCTTTGGTACCCAGATTTGGGTCTCTCTGTTGGTTACTTTGGATAGCATGGCACTAAAATGTGGCACATCTGTAATAAAATAGACATTTTGTTTTCTGTCATTAAAGATCATTATCTTTAATGTAAGTAATTTATATTATTTAACATAGTAGTTTATCCTAAGATGCAGATTGTTTGCTGGTATCATCTACCAATCTTAGGGGTTGTGAGTGGTAAGATAAAGTTGCGTTGTAAATTTAACAATACCTTCTATATAGCAGTGGTTGTATTAAAATAGTGGTCAGTTCCAAAATATGAACTCTTATAAGTCACATTGGGGTTTTTGATGATTGAAATATGGTTTTTGGTTAAAATATTTTTCATGTACAAAGGGGTTAACTTGAAGTAATTTTTTTAAGGGTTTATTTTTATTGCAAAGTCAGATATATAGAGAGAGGAGGAGAGACAGAGAGAAATATCTTCCATCCAATGATTCACTCCCCAAGTGATCACAATGGCCAATGCTGTGCTGATCTGAAACCAGGATCCAGGAACTTCTTCCAGGTCTCCTACACGGGTGTAGGGTCCCAAGGTTTTGGGTCATCCTTGACTGCTTTCCCAGGCCATAAGCAGGGAGCTGGATGGGAAGCAGAGCTGCCGGCGCCCATATGGGATCCCAGCGTGTTCCAGGCGAGGACTTTAGCCACTAGTCATGGTGCCAGGCAAAGTAATATTGATTGATAAATAAAAGATTAAGTCTACTGAGTGCAGCTTTTTTTTAGTAGTTGTGAAACACTTAATAAAACTACTGCATGTGAACTGAAACTGACCCCAGATAGACCTGACTGAGAAATCAGGCAGTCTTCCAAGTCAGGAGGAGCTTGCACAAGTCAAGTCTATGACAGGCAGGCAGCTCTGGAGTGATGAGGGAGACAGCTTGGGCTCAGGGTGAGCTCGGGCTCAGGTGCTTTACTAGTGAGTCACTTATCTGTCAACAAGTGGTAGGCTAAGACTGCTCACCCACCGAGCACTGATTTGATGATTCTAATTTGTAGGAATTGACATATTCATGTTTTTGAAAGTTGTATGTGTGTGTATGTGTGTGTGTGTGTGAGCGAGAAAGAGATTCTTCTATTTATTGGAAAGGCAGAGAGACAGAGGGAGATCATCCATCTCCTGGATCACTTCCCAGATGGCTGCAATGGTCTGAAGCCAGGAGGCAGGAGCTTCCTACTCATCTCCCATGGGGTTCAGGGACCCATGTACTTGGCTTGTCCTCTACTGATTCCCAGGCACATAAGCAGGGAACTAATCAGAAGTGGAACAACTAAGGCTCAAACTGGAGCCAAGGTTTTAAGATAAACTTATTTGAAAGGAAGAGTGCCAGAGAGATTGTCCATTTGCTGGGTCACTCCCAAAATGGCTGTAAAAAGTGGCACTGGGCTAGTCAGAAGCCATGGACCAGGATCTCCATGCAGGAGTTGCAGAACCATTAAGTTACTCAGGTACTTGAGCGGTCATCTGTTGCTTCCCAGGCGTGTTCGTAGAGAACTGGATCAGAAGAGGAGTAACCGGGACTTGAACTGGCACTCTGATACAAAATGTAGCTACCTCAAGCGGCCTCTTAACCCATTCTGCCACATTGCTGGCTCCTTGCCCACTGTATCATATGGAAAAATTTTAAAAGGCCGTTAGCATAATGACCATCATAAGTGGTCAACATGAATAAC
This sequence comes from Ochotona princeps, assembly GCF_030435755.1. Classification (NCBI taxonomy): domain Eukaryota; kingdom Metazoa; phylum Chordata; class Mammalia; order Lagomorpha; family Ochotonidae; genus Ochotona; species Ochotona princeps. Next base: position 38,202,811 of record NC_080832.1, read on the forward strand.
ACCAGGTATTTAGATGAATAGAGATGTGAAAATGCATTTTCATCAGATTAAATTAAAATTTTAGTGAGTTACTGAGCAGCCAAAATGGATTAGATGATGTGAGACAGTAGCAACATTTGGTTTCCCGTGTTACAACTGTTTTCAGATTGTAAGGCTGGGACCATTATGTGCAGAAACTGGCTAGCTAATGAAGATACTGAGCTACAATACTGTAACTCTAATATAATGCAGTGCTGAATACAGTTTTAAGAACAATTGCCGAGAGTTCATACCAATTGTACTCCCAGGCACAGAGAGACTGTGTACTGGCATGCTGCAATGGGTGAGCCAGCACAGCCGGTGAGCCAGTTGGACAGGGCTGGCCTCCTGCCCAAGAGGCAGGCCAGGACTTCAACCAACAGGCTGGAAGGACAGACTGGGGAGAATGCCAGCCCTCCTTCTCAAAGAGCTTCTTTGTCTGCATGTGTCCACCCTGATTCAAGTCCTTAGCCCTCTTCCCTCTAAGGGAATACAGACTAAGAGCCAGGCCTCTGAGTGGGACATGGTCCCGAACTTGCTTGTTGCTTGAATGCAGACTGGACAGATTGGCAGGCTCCATTCATTTGAACAGACATTTTTCAGATTAGCTTTATTTTACTATTTCATACAAGCTTAGTAAAAGTGCAAAAACCTAAAAATATGCTAAGAAATATGCATATTATGTGGGGCTTCTAGGTTGTAGTTCTGTTCACTTGTATATTTTTTAAATGTGCCTTATGGCTGTGTCACTGCTACCTAGTAATAGATGCCTGTTGCCATTCAGAAGAAAAACATTCCAGGAAGCTTATCTTGGATCAGGAAATGTTGGATCCATGCATAGTTTTTTTTTTTTAATCAGAGGCATTCTTCATGAACTTTCTGAAGGCCCCTCCATATAATGAGAAAGGCAAAAGTTACACAGAAGTCTGAAAATATTAATAAAGCCACTTGTTTTCATCCACACAGAGAACCTGCAAACTGGAAAGGGTGGCTGGATTCTGCTTGCTTTCATTCTAGCTATCCTTAATCTGAGTAACTGCACTTTATAGAGCCCACAGAGATTGTTGGATGTGGAGATTATCTAACCCCCTGGTAGTCATGGCTATTAGTATTTTCATATCCTTTCATGTTCACCATATTAATAGATTTTTCAATCAGCACCTATAGAACCCATAACCCTGAGCACATAAAGAAATGAAGAAATACCAATTCGCCATGAAAACCAATTATTTTAATCATTTAAATAAACACATAACAGATGTAGGGGGATGATAAACAGTAGATAGAATTTGCTGGGAGCCAATCTTTTGCTGGAGCAGTTGATGAGGCTGAACGGAGAGGGCTTGTCCCCTCACCCGTCTGGAACATACTCAAAGGAGGCCACTCCAAGCTCCCAGCCAACCTCTAGGAAGCGACATGTTTGCAGAATACACGTGGAATTACACAGACAAGCGTTAGGATCAATTGCGTGCCTGCATAATGTTGGGACATTTTAAAAGATGACAAACTATGAATGCTCAAGCATGGAGGTGGAGTGGTTCATCATCTATACACACACAAATGGAAATCATTTTATTAAATTGTCTACAGAGGCCATCTGAATAACAATGTGAAGACCCCAGCTTTTCTCCATGGGGTTTTGGTCTTTGCATCTGGATCTGCATGAACAGAGATGGGCTGGACAGTGGGGGCTCCTTGTGGATGTGGCTGCAGACTGATTAAGTGGGCTGCACTTAGCACTGTAGCTCCTCCTCTTCAGGCCGCAGCGAACCCCCCGCCAAGCTCTGGGCACTGGCATGGGCTGTGGAGCTGAGCACCTCCTCAAAATTGCCTCCGCTGTGGTTCATCCCGCCTACTTTCGTCTGAAATGGGCAGATACACAAACACTTGGTTAATTGCTTGTCATTTTTGTAACGTTAATAACAGATTGCCAATCTATTGATTACTATCAAATTCAGAAATACTTTGTTTCTTCAACACCAAGTAAAGGAGGTAGAGATGTTAGTTTCCTTTAGTTGAATACTAGAAAAAGATATATGATCTCAGGTTTAGAGCTAGAATTCCAACCTTCAACTCTGCTGTCTGGTCAATGCCCTCCTTAACTCTTCTATACGTAAGATTCTAATCCCTTCGAGAACATATTCAAATTTGTGGACTTGCAACATTCACCGCCCCACCCCCCACCAACATACAGCCAGAGAATTGACTTCATCAAAGTGGTATTAGGTTTTACAATTTTATAAATATGTTAAGTGCTCTATTTAGAATTTAACAGGGCAGCCCGGATTTCTGGCAAACATCTCATGAATGGCACTAGAGAACATGATCCCTGCTTTGAAAGCTGGGGATGGATCAAGTCCCAAGCACTGGGCATTTGCAGGCAGTTGCCCTCAGTCACATCCCTTACAGGGCAATATTAGAACAATTTTATCAAGTTCTCCTTGTGTTCTTGCCCTTGACAAAGGTTATAAATGCTGAGAAGTCAACTTGCAACTTAAAAATATGGTTCAAGAGTTATCAGTCTTCTAATAACTCAGTATTCTATGCGTTGGTTTCTTCACAGTTTGCAGTGATTTGTCTATTTTTTAAATTAAATATCTCTGAGTTTTTATTTGAAATAAAGAGTTACTGAGCAAAGAGGAAAGACAGATATGTAGAAACATTTCGTCTGCTGGTTCACTTCACAAATGACTGCAATTGCCAGTGATGTGCCAGGATGAAACTAGGAGCCAGGAGCTTCATCAGGGTTTCCCATGTGAGTGCAGGAGCCCAAGTAAACAGGGCCATCTTCAGCTGCTTTCCCATTATAACACAGAACTGGATCAGAAATGGAGGAACTGGAACTCACACATTTTTGGAGTGCTGACGTGGCAGGCTCTACCACAACACCCTAGTTAAATTTCCAGAAGTGTGGGTGTTTTTCCAAATTAATGCCTTAAACAGTAATGAAATGGTGTAGACAGAAGAAAAAAAAAGGGTAGGCATTTGGCCCATGGGATGCCAGTTGGGTGCCCCCATGCCCTACTGAAGACTGGGTTTTGGTGTCAGGTCTATTCTTAACTCTAGCTTTCAGTCAGTGTGAACCCCCAATGCAGCACTGATGGTCCAAGTAGTTGGGTTCCTGCAACCCACCTGGAAGCCCTTGATTCAGTCCCTAGTTTCTAATTTCAGGCTTGTCCAGCTCTGGCTGTTGTGTGCATATAAGGAAAGGTAACAATCACTTTTTTTTCCTTTGCTTCTCAGACCAGTTTAAAAATTTACATGTGGCTATGTATTCTGAAAATTTACCTAACAAAAGCCCTCCAGGGATCAGGTGCTGTAATGCAGTAGTTATGCTGAAGCCTGGGATGATAGCATCCCATATGAGAGTGCCTGACCAGAGTTCCAGTTGCTCTGTTTCCAATCTGGCTTCTTGCTGACACACTTGGGAAACAGTGAATGATGGCCCAAGTGCTTGTGGTCCTGCCTCCCATTTAGGAGTCCCCACTATGGTTCCTTGCCTATCCTGAGCTACTGTGGGCATTTGGTAAGCAAACCAGCGGATGGAAGTTCTCTCTCTTTCTTTCATATAGATAAGTGTATTTTTTCCTTGCAGAAGGTTTCAAAATGTTTCATGCATGTCTCACAATGCTTTTGGTAGCTTCCCTTAGCCACGTGCAGTAAGGAAAAACACTGCAGAAAGGGAAGACAGGAAATAGATATGAAAGATATCAAATAGATAACATTGAAACTACCAAACTGATGTCTGCTGCAAAATGATCACTCACTGGCATGTGAACAACACCAGGAGAACATTCTGCTGCCTGACTCATACTTCTGGAAACTTAACTAGGGAAGTCCCATCATTATAAAATGAAAAACACTTTTTTTTTCCAATTGTCACTAAAATTGTGCTCTCTGCCACTTAAATTTAATTATTAAATTGATTTCTTTTCTTTGCTTGGGATCAGAAGACTTTTACTTTAAGGGCCAAAGAGCAAACATTTTAGGCTGGGGAGCTACCTAGTCTACGTCACATGTACTCAAATCCGCTGCCATGGCTTGGGGCATGATGTAAGTGAATAAACATGGCTGAGCTTCCATTGTTAAACCTTATGTGTAAGTTAATAAATCATACTACCATGTGACTCAATTATTTTATGTCACAAACACTTTGGATTTTTTCAACCACTAAATCATATACAACCATTTTTAGCTTATGATCATTCAAGAGCAGGTGCCCCACTTGGTGTGGCCCACAGGTTTGTCAACCTCTAACACAACACACTGATTCCTACACTGTGTTCCCTAAATGCTGGAAAGAGGCGGAGTGTGGGGGAGATGCTTTCAACTATGATTATTCAAAGAAATGCTTATTTCTTTGATCAAAGACATAAACAAAATGGTTTTAATGTAATTCACTCTATTAATAGTTCCATTTTTGTGCTTTTAAAAAATTTCCATTCACATTTCTCTTTGGCTTCTGTTTCAGAGAAATCACAGGCAATTTTGAATAAGACGAATTACAAATGTTTCAATTACAAATGTTTCCTTTCAGGCTTTGTCTCATTATTTTTTCCCGATTCTTCCTCTTTTTTTTTTAAATTTTATTTTTTAGATCCTAACATAAACAAAGAAGGAAGGAACTTTGAAAGAAATCAACCTGTCAAAGAAGGGATAAAGGAGTTCTTAACTGTGGATTTTAAAAATTAAAATGTATTTGAAAGAGAGGGATAGGGTGCAAGAGAGAGAACTACCAACTGCTGGTTCAGTATCCAAATGCCCACAATGTCTGGAACTGTGCAGAAGCCAAGAGTGAGGCACTCAATCCAGGTCTCCCACATGGATAGCAAGAACCTAATTACTTGGGCATCACAGTTGCCCTTCCAAGGTCTACATTAAGAGAAACTAGAGTCAGGAGAGGGGCTAGGCATTGGATCCAGGAACTCTACAGTGGCATGCAGACATCCTAACCAGGTATCTTAAATGGCACCTTAACCTATAGTCCAAACTCTCATCCCAATCATGACTTCACCTGCTTAAGACATGTGCGATAAACTTCTTCTGGGCCCTTTCTTTCATAATGGCTTCTCATTCAAGAGTTTCTCACTCTGTTACCAAAATTATACTTGTTCTTTGCATAAAATTTCATTTCAATTATCAGGTTGTATTTCCCCTTCTCTCATAATAAAAGAGCTGACTGATAGGACATAAAGGGATATAGATCATAACATATCTTGCCTTTTTAAAAAGTTTATATCAACATAGAATGCATTCATCAGAATGCAGGTGAATTAAAAGTATGGTCTGCTTCTATATAATTACCCATGGTTCACTGGAACATAGTTGACTACAACCAGTGCAGCTTCATGACCATTGAATCTACCCCTGTTTGTTTGTTTGTTTGTTTGTTTTAGATAAAACAAAGGATGCACATTTACTTACAGGTGATACCAGCTGAAGTGACACAAAATAATCCATTGTAAGGATATTGGCAGGAGACATTCTATAGGACTACAGTACATTGGAAAGTTCTTCATGGAAAATCAAACCACAGGATTGGGTATAAAAGAATGGCAACTGATTTGGCACGAACGCAACATGGTACATGGAAGACATGTGAGCAGATGGCAAGAGTGGGCCTCCCTTCCCAGTAGAACATTAATTCACACAGAAAACAAACATATCCATTAGCCTCTGTCAATGACATTATAACAACCAAGCCTACAGTAAGACCACACAGAAATGCAATGAGGAGACCTGTCAGGGATTCCACTCATGATTTATGATTCAACCCCTCAGAGAAACCAACCTCAGGATCCATAACCAAAGAATGATACAGAAATCTGGGGGAAAACAAATAAAAGCAACCTTTGCAGAAAATGAGGGGTATTAAGAATTGTTAAGTAGTGAGAGTAATTACAAAGTTTGTGGAAGAGAGAATTCAAAAATAAATAAGTTTATTTTGGATCAAAAAAAATGAAATCATGCATTATTTCCTGATGTGAATTTTTCATGAATTTCTTGAAAATTGCATTCATGGATTTCAAACTGTGTTGCATGAAAATAAACTTATTTTTCAGTTCCAGTTTTGATGAACTTCTTAAAGTTCCTTTATATCTTTTACCTTATTTAGTCTTGAGGAAAAAAAGGAAATGAGAAAAATGTCACTCCTGAGGAAGGGTAAAGAAGAGTTAGCAAAAAGTGTGGTTATCAGCTATGCAGATAACACCAGGTCAGGCAAAGAGAAATTAGATACTGGTCATGAGATAGGGGATTTGTGCAATGTGAGTCTGGTTAAACCCATAAATAATCATAGGAGCACAGAATCCACTTTCAGGAGATCTTGATGAGGATAGAATCCTGTGGGCTAAGTTAGTTATGTGTGTCTAAAGGAAGAACTAGATTCTATGGGTGATCAACTCAGAGTGCAAGTCAAATACTTAAACCACGAGTTTACCAGTTTCCTAAACGCAAATTAAAATAGGTTGTTCTTTATTCTTTTACTTCTTCAAATCTTCTTCTTCTAAAAACAACCTAAAACGTACAACCTCTCCTATGTCAGAACTCATGTAGCAAGCAACAGAATCCATCTTTTTTGGGTTGCCTATGGCTGAAAACCAAGTATTAAGAAACTGACTCCAGGGGATTTTGAGCATTTTGCTCTCATCCTAGAGAAATGTCAGCCATTTGGCATCTCTCTCTCTCTCTCTCTCTCTCTCTCTCTCTCCCCTTTTGGTTTACACAACAACCCTAGGGGCACAGTAACACTATTCAATTTTGTTTCCCTTATAGATTTATAAGTGTGAGAAATGGCCAGAGTTAATAGCCGGCTGCCCTCTTGGCTGTACTGAATGCTGGCAGTCCTGCCTTGTCTTGTGAACCACTGTCAACAAAGGCCACACTATCCTGATTCAGTGGACCCAATCACACACAATTCACTTCATCTGTACCTTAAGGCTTGTGACAGTTGTCTCAACCCTCTCCTCAAATGATTTGAAAGTAGGAGAATTCCTAAAATAACAAGAGAAAAGAGGTCAGCTCCAAAGACCCAGCTGTCTTAGCAACCATGAAGTTGGTATTCTACTCTTGACTCTAAACATTACCTCTGCACCACGGCTGTCACTTTCCCACCTACACCCTCTGTCTGCTAAAACACATTTCACTTCTGCTAGAGTAGGTTCAGAAACCATAGCCTGATGTGGAATGTTTCTAAGCAAAACAATCTGATACTCAACTGAAGAACAAATAATATAGCAGTTGGTAATGATACAACTATTACAGTTGTATCATTTCATAGTGCACTGTAAATTATTTCCAATGAGTCAGTGGAGCACAATCTGTCACTTACTGTGTACGTGTTTCTGTCACAATATTCTGCTTTCTGACTCAGTTTCTGTCTAAAGAAAACCATGTTGAATTTTCTTACTTGGAACTTAAAAGTGGATTGATCCAGCAAATGTAAGATAAGACAAAAACACTGCAAAGAAAAAGAAAAGGCTGAAAAATATTTTTCTTTTCCATACCTTAAAAAAGTATTCCTTTTGACAACTTGCAGGACATAGTATTTCTGAAAATTAATGCCTTTACTATGTAAGTTGAAAAATACTCATTATGTATCTAATGGCTGATTACACTGCTGTTACAATCACATTTTATTTTTCCTTTTAAAGAAGATAAACTATCTGTGTGCTTACCAGAGAGAACCTTCAGAGTCTACTGGCATTTTGTTTGTAGCTCATTTATTGTGTTAATGTGTGTGCTATCTTTCCGGTTTGAGCAGACAGTCCATGTGGTGCCTTTAGGTTCTCTGTACCAGATGTGATCATTTGATATTACAATTTTATGCCATCATTGCCATGACAACTACTTAAAAGTGTATGTGAAATCTTGTATCCCAATCTCAGCAATAATGATTGCCATCATTTTCAGTGCAAATAATTCCAACTAACTGTTACTCTATTTGGTAAGCTGCTAGCTTTGTCTTGAGTACAGCAAAAGTAAATTAAGAGAAATGGCCTAGAGAAATTTCATATGGGAGAATGACTAGAAAATACAGATTTCACTGAATGATGTGCTATAAAGCACAGGAGAGAATTGTCTCCTTAAACTTTGCTGCTGCTGCTGGTCATAAATGTATCTGGGGCATTCCAGCTGCATGGGCTAACAATGCTGAGTTCAGCTGACCTAAGCAGTGGCATTAAACCTTGTCTATGACTCAAAATTTGAGTCAAACATGAGTCAAATTCCTGCTCATGAGAAAGCCTCAACCATCAGTGTCCAAGTCCATAGTGGGCAAAATTATGCCTAATGGTTCCTAGGTATGTACGTTACTAAAAATCTTTTTTTTTTTTCAAAGTTAATTTCAACTGGTTCATGGAGATTTCCATTTGGCTCACAAATTACAGAGTGAATTCTTGGGTGACCGGAATTCATTTGTAAATCTTTGGATGCAGGCTTACAATGTGGCAAGCAAGGGAGCTCATAGCCTTGAATGGCATTGTTTAATTTGGGTGTTTTTAAACTACGGGGAGCCATCCAAAGATAAACGAAGCAGTCTTGTCTCCATGCTCCCTATTTACCACCAAATACAGAAAAATAAACACTGTGGCTACATTTCTAAGTCAACCAATTAACCACATAACCCCAGCATGGAAGAGACTATTTGACAGAATAGAACAGACCCTCCTCTAATTACATTATCCTGGATTGTGTGTTGAAGAAGGGAGAAAAATTACTTAATTAGATTCAATAATATCATCTACAACAACAAGCTTAGCACAACAAATGACCCCAGAAAAGCCATGGTTCCCCAAACTCTAAGGTACCTAATGTAGTCCAACCAGCACATGCACTGTAAAGATGCAGAAGAGACACTTATATTATTACATCCAACTTAGGGGAGAGGGGAGGCCCAAGGCTTGATCTCCCTCCTCTGCCACTGGAAGCCAAGGCAGTTCGAGGAAGCCAGAAGCTCCTGGATAGAGCAATAAGTGTAATTCTACTTTCCTGTCTTAGATGAAATGAAACTGAGAGCACGGAGGCAACTTTCCTAAACCTCCAAGCTAACCTTGAGCACAGCTGGGCTGCAACCTGCCTCTTCACATTCATTCTTTCAGACTCTATTAAAACCAGTTTGATCTGACCGTTATCACCATGACATGTAAACTTAAAGCTGGGAATGTTTTCTCACTAATTTCTTCCAGCCAGTGATCTTAATGATGTTACACTGTTCTACAGACATGTCACCTTAATCTAAATCTTCCATAAACATCCTCATGATGTGCTTTCTAAAACTAGAGGTTGCATAGTCTCCTATTCTCCCACTAAAACTTTATCCCATGCTTACCTTTAATTCTGCTGAGATTAGAAATGTATTCCCACCTTTGCGAGTGTGCTTGGAATGTTCCAAGCCTTGTGCTAAGGGTTTTATGAGAGAGTTTTATTTCTTGCAATTTTCAGATGAAAGGATGAAGATAGAAATAAGTGAAGTCTTTTGTCTCAGTTAACATAGGAAAGACTGGGTCTAATCAAAAAGCTAAGTCTATTACATTAAACTCCAACAGAAACCTCAGCTGTCCTCCTGAAGACCATCAGCAATTAAGAATGAGACAGAAAGTGGCAATTTTCTTTTGCACAGAGTGTGAGGGGGCAAACAAATATAAATCCAATCACATTCTGCATTAACATTATGTAAGATAGTTTATACACATTACCTCATGGCAGGCATACTTATGGAATGGCGAATGGAGTACCTTCAGAGCAAAGATAGTTTAAGGGAAAAAAAAAAGATAGCATAATTAATGACCAATTCCCTGTTCATAGTTCCGCAGCAGCTTTCCAAATATCTGAAATATTCCCTGCCCGCCCAACCAAGATATTTGTTGTCCTTGGGTCTTAGGGGCCATGGTGAGCTTCCCAAGGTAGATGAATTGACGGTCCATGACTGCATAATCATTTCTTTCCTGTAGGCTCCCTTTGCCAGGCAAGCTGAGAAGGTTTGTTGTCCCCCAGATCAGCATGGCAATCCATGTGGATTCTCTCCAGACCCAACCTGGCTCCCTTCTGCTGCCCAGGAACACAGTACAGAGAGCAGAGCAGAAACCTGGCAGTCAAGCAGGCAGGTAGAGGCTAATCATTGCACTGTGGAGAACTGTCTGGAGGAATGCACAGTTAGCAAGAAACACTCGAATAAGCCATGCTAGCGAGCATCACTCACACAGTAGCAGGCACGAGCAGACACTCCTACTCTCCCTCCTGTTAATTGTCATGAACACCTGGCACAAATATAAAAATTCCTGGGAATTTTAAGACAGTCAGCATTCTCTTCCTGTTAATCCTATAATAGCTGGCTCATCTTTCCTCTGTTTGCTCGTCTGTCATTTTCAAGTAAGTTTTACTCAACAGTCAGGCTGGACAGAGGAAGGAAAATGCAGCCCACTTTCCTAGGCTAGCTCTCCTATTCCCTTCTTAAGGTGGTCTTTATTCTCCTCTTCCCCAAGAATCTGACATATCAGGCATTAAATCTGTCACCCTTCCCCAACAGTATCCACTAAGGTCACTACTAGGGTTTTACCAGCCCTGTTACTGGGTCATTCTAGCACTTTATTAAAATGCAAGAAGAAAAAGACAAATTTAAGGCATACCTGTATTCTTACTCAAGCACTCTATGCAGAAAATATAGTCAAAAATAGTTTCTTGGAAGTTACATTAAAAAAAATCTCTCAAAGAAATTCAGTAGTGTTACTAACTTGTTCACCCTTTAAATATTAGGAAACAATCTCAAAAAAGTTTTTAGCAAGTTTGTATCAAAAAAAAAAATAAAATAAAAAAGGCTTTTTCAGAGGCCAGGGACTGACAGTTGTGCTCTTCTTAGATACTTTTCCAGTAACCTTTATTCCTCTCAGCCTCAAAATACACAGAAAGTTATGGATGAAACATCAGTACAAGTAAGTTATAAGAAATTCCTAGAAACAAAATAATCTAGAAAGAAGTGATGCAGAAAAAGAGATTCTAAGAAACTGCTCAGTGAGAGAAACTGGTGTGATTCAGAGATGAGGCAATAAATCCAGACATACTGGATGACCTGTAGTCTGTATTTGCCTGGTCAGGAACACTTTCTGGAAAACAATCCAGGCTGTTGCGTATGGCACAGTGCTTGAGAAGGCAGGAAGCAACCAACCTGGAAGCTGGCTGAGCACCCCAGCCCCACTCCCACCCCCCACTGCGCTTACCCAATGGAGTGAGATCTGCAGTCAGGCAGCACAAGAGAGAAGAGCAGGGCCATAGTTAAAAGATAAGGTGCCAAGAAACAATCAGACTGTCCCCATCTCCTCTTTCAAGAGTCTCCAAAACAGGATTAGGGACCTCTATCCATCACTTGTTCTTGACTATACAGTCATACCGTCAGCTCTGTGTATCCATGTATTTCACCATTGGAGGATTGGAAATATGTGAGGACAGGGACACTGCTTCTGTACTGAAAAATGTAGACCTGTTGTCTTTAGACCCTAAACAACAGATGTAGTGACTATTTACACAGTACTTATATTGTACTGGAATTTAAAAAAAAATCTAGACATGATTCAAATTATATGGGAAGACATCCTCAGGTTACATGCAAGCACTATTGCATCCATGGATTTTGGAATGTGTTGGGGTCCTGGAATCGATCCCCCAAGGATATAAGGGACTGCCATAGTGTCTTTTCCATGTGTCTAATAGATTATTTTACCCACTTTTTTGACTTCAAAGTTATTCCCATGGCTGCACAGCAATGGCCGGATGCTAATGAAATTAAATTAAATGCCTCCTTCAAACATTCCATCCTACGATGTCACAGTTTGGACAAATATACTGAGAAGTTCCAAGAAGAAGCCAGTATTATCATAAAAACAATTCCAATTTTTGAGTTGCTTTCCAAAGAGTGATCTCATTTTAATTTCACAGGAAACATTTTGATTAGATAAGTAGTAAAGTTACTCTACAGTTGGACAAACAGATTTCAAGGTAGGGGGAGTGGTGGATCCCATGACTGGGTCAAGGTGACAGCACTTGATGATAATGAGACTCTTACTTGGCTCTAGAAATACAACATGCTTTTACAAAACACATAAAGCCTAACATGCTGCTTCATTCCATTTCAAAAGGACAAAATTGTAAGCTTTCAAAGTCTCTGAATATTTGGAATTATTTTAAAGAAAAACTGAAAGATAATATTTTTCTTTAAACACTGAACTTGTTGTGGCAATCTTTTTGAACAAACTCATAAATTTGTTCCCAGAATGCATAAAAGAATTTTTTAGTGCCGCTAGTAAGACTATAGTATAATGAGATACTTTTAACTGAAGTGGAAATTGAAGCAAAATGTCTGTGATTAAAATTTTGACATTTCTCCGCTATCATTATATACTTGTCACACTCATTTTAAAAACACTCAACTATTGTTCTCATTTGAAAATCTTTATTAAATTAAGCTTAATTAACTTTAAAATGATTCTTATGTGTATTAGTTGCATAATTCAAAACTAATACCTATTTGCAAAACTTGTTTTCATGGAGAGTTATCATTATCCAATTTATGGTTTAAAATAAATATAAAAATAGAAAATGTTACACAAAAATATAACCATGAGATTTTCAAACTATAAAGTATTTCAGCACTGTGTCTGAAGCTGTAATAACATGAACTATATTTTTAAGCATTTTTAGCCAGTTTATGATGAGCAATAATTAACAAAATGTTTAGAACTCATCTTTATTTGGAAACAGGCTATTCACTGTGCTAAAATAGCTACATAGAAACAGGAAGAAAAGCAATTTTGACACTATACCTAGTTAGTATGGGAACATGAATATGTCACCATTTGCACAGTGCAGCACAGTCTTCATTTTTTACTATTCAAAAAATAACAAGGAGAAGCCTTCAGAAATACAATCCTGCTAATGATATCCTTGTTATTTCCATCATGCAGGATCACCTTGTAACACAGACCACTGTGTAATAAGGATAAAAACGCATTTACTGGGTATACACTATAAGCAAGACTTTTCTTTCTTCTGTTTTTAAAATAGCTTGGTGATATTACTCCTTTCCCCCTTTCAATATAAGAATACTCAGGTACAGGTGAGTTAAGAGACATTGGTAATCTGGCTATCTGCAACTTAATCACTCCACAGTTTGTTCCAAAAGTTAGCGCTTAGGGTCTACTCAAACCCTACTGAAGTGCATTCTTGGAAGATGCATTTTGATAACTTTCAGGCAGCGTGATGCTCAGGTGCCAATGTTCAAGTGAAAAGATTTCAGGTGTATAGAGAAAAACATCTTCTAAACATGGCAAATGTTTTCTTGGGTATAACTGGGGATAAGATCTTTCACATTTTAAAGGATGGTTGCCTTAGATAAATGTTTTAATCATACTGAATTGACTTCAAATTATATTTGTAGTAACCTTAGAAGTAATCATCTAGAAGATTTTTTCTGTTTATTATACGCTGCTTCTGGAGAATTTGCATTCCTGTCTGATGATGTGTTATTAGCAAAAACAAAGACAAAACAATGGGCTCAGATCTTCTTCTGTGAACTCTAGTCTCATGAATGCATAGTTGATAACCTGGTGGGTGTTGACAAAATCCAGCAACTTCTGAAGGCACAAAGATATAAAAATTTGCCTTTTGGTAACAAAGTTGCAAGATAATAAAGTAAGAGTTTAAGAATCCAATGAAATAAATATAATGTGTGTGTGTATATATACATATATATATAAATTTTTTAAAAGACACTTAAAATGTATGAACTTCATCATTTTAAGTTGAAAATGATTCAGAAGTAATTCTCAGTATATCAAATTCTTAATGAACTATGATATTTAAGCAGTAAGATCTGAGAGTGATAATTCTTTAACTTCCTTGTACATTATATATATTATATGGGATCCCATATGGGCGCCGGTTCTAGTCCTGGCAGCTCCACTTCCCATATATATAAACAAAACGAAAATGATCCATTCTATACTTTTTTCTAATATGTCCAGTGAAGGAGACCTGGTTTTCAATGGAAAATCTACCCTGATGAGTAACCTAGTTTGATAAAGTAGTGAAATACAGAAAATAATTAAGATACGCATGGATACTTGTTTAGAAATTTTGCTATAACTATGTACTTTTTGGCAGTAGCCATTATAAATGAAGGTGTGATAAATATTTAGTAATATTTCCACAATAATTTGTTAAGGTGAAGAAAGAAGCTCACCAGAAGTATACACCATATGGCATCTTTTTGGAATTAAAGCATAAATATAACTTGTATTTAAGTATTACACACAGAAAAAATATACCAGATGGATATATTAAAAATTTTACCACAGCGTATTCCTCTGAACACACACTTGAATTTGTCCTTTAAATTAGAATGCGTAATAAGCGGCATGAACTGTGTTGTCTTGAAATCACTCTCTCTTCCATTTCCCATGCTTCCTAGGTCAAGTCCCAGAGAAAAAGATACAATGGAGACCAGGCCCCTAAGCTGACCTTCAAAGCAGAGACGTCCCAATATAAAAATTAATCTGAGTCATCCATCAGTAGCAGCCAAGTAACATTTTTATGCGTTAATTTTTTTTTTTTTAATGTCAAGAACAGCCCATAGAAAATGCTCTCTTAACCCAGTTCCCAAGGCTCTGTCCCATGGTACCTCATGTCTCCAAATTTCTTGCTGATGGCTGTCCCCACGTTGCTGAAAGCTGCCGTGGCCTTCTGCCCTGCCTGACTCAGGGTCTCATGTGTCTTCTTGTAGCTAGAAGCAGAACAGAGTCACAGTAAGCATCACAGTTTCTGTGTAGTGATCTTCTATAAGACATCCATCTTTGTTCTCTCTGCTTACAGCAGAAATCCCAGTTCCTTAAGAAAGAAGGGAATTTACAGAAGGCATTGCTTTCATTCAGGGTTTCAAGGAGATGGGATAATGCTGTTCTTTAGCGAGAAGTCACACCACTGATCTGAATCCAGGTGGAAATCCCATGTACAGTGTGCAGGTCTGTTCAGAGGGTAGGGACTGAAGGGACTAAAGGAAGTATATACTGTTATAGAAAACAGGCTTGTCAGTGAAAGCTCCAGCCACCCATGGAGCACAGAAATTTAAAAATGTGGGCTGTGAAGGGAAATAACCTGTGCTGTCAATGTGGGTAGAATTGACTAGAAAAGGCAAAATATTACTAGTTATGTAACTTACTTGTAATATTTATAGCCAGGAATAATACGAGGACATAATATGAATATGGTGACTTTTTAAAAATAGTTGTTAAAGACATATTTTTTTAATGTAATGTACCCGGAAGACTCAGAGAAACAGGGAGCCAGTGGAGAGGGAGAATTTCCAGTTACTGGTTTATTGTTCAAACTTTCCAAGTATTTGAGCCATCCCAGAATGCACTAAGGAAGCTGCAGGGGAAGTCAAGTGCCAGGACTTAAACAGGTACTCAAGAAAGGGAGAGTGATATCCCAAGCAAAGTCTTAACCCACTGAGTTCACAACATTTACCCCAAAAATGATTTTGGGAATATGATGTGAGATTCATTTCACAATTCTGTGCTCCCCCAGACTTAACTACTTGAGGGTAGGGAAGCCATTTAACTTTATGTCTCCAGTACCTGGCAAGGGCATTCAGGACAAACAGAGAGAACTGGAAAAATGAATGGATGACATCAGAAAGAACACTCCTCTGTGATTCTGTACAACAGGAACAAAGAGTGATAGACTAGAGTCAGTACAGATAACTAGGCAGGAACCTATAAACATCAAATAATAACAAGATATAAAAAATTTCCTGAGGTTTTGAACATGATGACCCAAAGAACAGTGGCACTACCAAGAGGGCTGAGGAACTTCTAAGAGTTAACGAAGTGGGATACAAAAGGTACATACCTTGTGAGAATAAAAGGAAGTCACCAGAATTGTTTCTATAGGCTTAAACAATATCAACTCACTTTACAATGAGAGGAGGTTGCATGTGGGGAAGTTAATTTCACAAAGAAAATAATCAGGGCCCCATGAGAACAGACCAGTGGGTTCAGAGTACTTGAAAGCTCCACAGAGGGCCCAGCGGCGTGCCCTAGTGGCTAAAGTCCTCGCCTGGAACGCGCTGGGATCCCATATGGGCGCCGGTTCTAGTCCTGGCAGCTCCACTTCCCATCCAGCTTCCTGCTTGTGGCCTGGGAAAGCAGTTGAGACGGCCCAAAGCCTTGGGACCCTACACCCGTGTGGGAGACCCGGAAGAATTTCCTGCTTCCCGGCTTCGGATTGGCGCAGCACCGAGTGTTTTGGTCACTTGGGGAATGAATCATTGGATGAAAGATCTGTCTCTCCTCCTCTCTGCGTATCTGACTTTGTAATAAAAAATAAATAAATCTTAAAAAAAAAAAAAGCTCCACAGAGCACCACTTGCAACCTACTTGTATCCTGATGCTGCAAGCTGATTGAATTTGATCCTAAAAGAGAGTTAATGATGCCTCTCCAATCCAAAAACCAGGAGCCCAAATCTTGTAAAACCATTCACCTGCCCATCCACTGATAACCTCTGAATAAGTTGATATATTTGTATTTCATCTGTTTATAATGCCGTGGAATTTGACTCAGTTTGACTCATAGTTATTGCTGCTTATAGTCAAAATCATTTTTCAATTGTAACATACATAACCATGTTCAACACCACCAATCTTCTGATTGACCAGACAATCTTGTAGTTCAATGAAATTTAAATGGAAGTAGTATTTAGCATTATAGATTGCTAACATCTCTTATCTTAAACTAAATGTCAGTTATACTGTTAACTTACCTACTTCATAAAGAAAAACAATAGTAAGTCTTCCTTGAGCAGAAGTAAAAATATTAACATGTTCATTTGTCACTTGTGCATCAGACAAGTTTGGAGTATTGCTTGAGAAGTCTGAGTTCCAGGGCAAGCATTCAACCTGGTAGGTAAGGCACCCATGTTCCATACTGGAGCGTCCAAATTCAAGTTCTGGCTCTGCTTCTAATCCCAGCTTTCTGCTTATGGATGCTCTGGGAAGCACTGGATGATGACTCAGGTCCTGGGTGGCTGCCAGTCACGTGGGAACCCGGAATTGAATTCATTGAATTCCTGCCTCCAGCTCCAGCTTTAGCTGATCCCAACCCTGACTACAGGCATTTTGTGGTTGAACCAGCAGATGGGAGCTCTCTGTCTCTGCTACTCAAATAAATATATTAAAAACAAAATAATCTGTGCTCTGTGACATTTTTTGTGTTCTCTCAATATTTTTTGCATATCTCTTTGAGAACAGCTCACTAATTATACTTTTTGAATGTGTCTCTGGTATGTGCCTGAACCTCATGAAGGTAGAAGCTGCGTTTTCTTTATTCTCACTGTATGCTTGCGTAAAGCAGAGGAGCATCCAAAGGAAGCAATTACAACTCCCATCCAGCTTGGTTCCCAGACTTCTGATGAAGAGCAGTCAGGCAGTCCCAGGGTGAAGTCTGTGCTCCCCAAAGCCATTGCAGCCAGTCTGAACTCCCCCATCAGGCTCACATTTCACATGGTGAAGAGCCTTTCTTTGACAAAGGTGGGCATGACGATAATAATAAGTAACTTTGCTTGATGATGATAACAGGTGACTTTTACTGAATGCTTCACATGCATTAACTTATTTAGGTCTATGTATCAGCGCCCCATTTGAGGAAAAAAGATTCAGTTTGGCTGCAGTAGAAAGCACTTCTTGGTTAGGACAGGTTAGCTTACTAACAGGAGACCTTTAGTGATAAGGAGTAGGGCATTCTATAACCAAAGAAAAAGTACTCTGGACAAGTGTTTGGCATACTCACATCCCACATCAGAATGCCTCAATTTGAAACCCAGTTACCAATACACACCGCAGTATGCAGTAGGGAATGGATGGGGTAGGGGGCTTCTACCACTCATGGTAGACCTGGACTGAGTTCCAGGCTTTCAGCTTCTGCCTGGCCCTGCACCAGCTGTTTGGGGGCATATGAGGAGTGATCTAGTGGGTGGGAACTACCTGTCTCTGTCTGTTTCTGTCTTTGCTTTTCAAATGAATATAACACATAAACAACAATCTTTGAAAAAATTATTCAGTTCATTTTTTTATGAAAATTCCTTGTCACATTTTACTAACTTCAAAGTCATTGTCAATAAACAAGCAAAAGGAGAATGATGTCATCTTCTAAGCTATTATATTGCATTTTTGCATTTTTCTTTGCACAACTTTAAGAAAAAAAACTCAACTGTGTTTTTGTAAGAAGAGGTATCATAGCATGAGTATCTTTTCTATTATGGGATTTAAAATAAGAACATGCCTCTATTAGTTGCACAAGTGATTTCATCAAACAGGCCAAAAACATTCAGATTTATTCTCATGGAAAGACTCTCCAAACATGTTATCAAAACATAACTTATCACCAAATCTAGAAAACTGATCTTTGTGCTTAGCGTAAAAGGGCAGTCTACAGGGAGGAAGACTAGGCAACTGTGTGTGAGATTGGGTGTGTTCACATTTTCAGATGAGTTCTTTATGCTTTAGCAACACTTACAAACTGAACAGATCTCTGATGGACTCCCAGAAAAAAGAAATACTCATTAGTCCCAACCATAACAGCCTGAAGTCTTAGAAGTGTACAATCAAAAAGAAAAAGAAATCATACACTAAACTTCAGTTTCAAGCACTGTGCACTTTTTAAGAGCAGAAATTATAGAGGATGAAGGTATTAAGCTTCTCTAAAACTCGGAATAGTTTAAATTCCTTCCCACAACCTTTTGCCTTCTATAGACCCACTGTTTGGTCTATGGCATCAGTCAGAGGGGTTTATTACTGGGGAGATTCCACTGGTTGTCAAAGCAGAATATTTATTAAATAAGTGAAGCATGTCAGTTCAAGCAACTCACCACACAGCTGCATTTCAATCACCGCTTCTGTCTACAGGAGATTGAAGTCCTCCTTATTCTTTACCCTAAAGCCATTTTCTACCGCTGCAAACCCAGTCTCTCACCCCACCCCCAGAAAGTACACTGGAGTCTAAAGGCAAAAGGAAACAAAGAAAGGAGGCGCATTTTCACCTATTCTTAGATTCGTTCAAACTCAAGTATGTGAAAATCCATGACAAGAACTCCAGCAACAACAAGCTCTGGCCATAGATGGTTCCAAGACCTGCTCCCACAGTCCTGAAATCTTCTATAAAGGATGTAATTTGAGGCTTCTGGTAATTATTCCTACTTATTGGATTCTATTCCAGTCTGAATCCTGCTGCAGACAAAAATATGCCAAGAGCTTCCATTAACATACCATAGATTTTCTTTTCATTATAAATCAAACTAAATAGGTCATGATTGCTTAATCAGTATGCAAAGCATTGCCTCTGGGAATCACACACATCCTCTGACAGCTGAAATTCTATTTAGTGCTTTGAAATCTAATTCTGCCCACCCTACCCTGACCACAGTTCATAAAGATCTCATATCAAAGTTCTCATCAGATGAGGTGTAGATCTGGTCCTGAATGAGTATGCTAAACACTAACAGCAGGGATTTACTTAATGCAGGAAAAAAACAGATTTTGTTATTATTCCTAAGATATGATTAAAACCTCCCCTTTCTCCCTGTATCCAAGAAAAAAAGAGTTTGAAAAAAAGAAGCTCTCAAAATGGCATGCTTGACAAACAACACCTCCTACTTATAAAGGGGATGGAGAGGCTAGTGTTGTGGCAAAACCAATAAAGCCACACTTCTGTTAGGGCATCCTATATGGGCACCAATACATGTCTGGCTGCTCCACTTCCTATCAGCTCCTTGTTAATAGCAATGGGAAAACAGCAGAAGATGTCTCAAGTCTCAGTCCCCTGCTACCCAAGTGGGAAACCCAGAAGAAGCTCCTGGCTCTTGGCTTTCATCAGTCTTGGCTCTGGCTATTGTGGCCTCTTCCAGCAGATGGAAGATTTCTTTCTCTCCTGAACTCTAACTTTTAATAAATACATATTTTTCACAAAAAAAGGAAATTAATTTCATTCTGGAAACTTATTGTGCTCATGATCACCTGTATTTGTTTCATTAAGACCTACAGCTTTCTTTTCTTTTTTTTTCCCCGTCATCTATTTTAGCTTTAATTTTATGCTAAAATTCCATAGACTCTGAGATTTCCCCTACCCTCTTCCGAAACTCCTTCCCCAACTGATTTCCGCCATGTTATTACAATGGTATAGTACTTCATAAGCAGTCGTAAGTCGATCACTCCTTACTTAAGTGTATCCTCACATTGCAGCTACAGACAATAGCAGACAGTCCACCATCCTGTTGTCAAGATATATCCAACAGTTTTATTTGGAGTCTATCTTTGATTTGGAAGTAGAGATGTGTACTGCATCGTATCTTCACATGTAGAAATGAGTCTCTATTACACAGTTAGTATACATTTCCTTAAATGAAAAGCCATAAAACAAAATCAGCAACAGGAATAAGGTTTAAAAACTTTACAACACCATGAAGTTAAATAACATACTACTGAATAACCAATGTGTAGATGAAAAAATGAAAAAGAAAACAAAAAACATTCTTGGAGAAAATGTTGCTACTGTGTGATCCATGAGTCTGTGGGGAATTTAATAAGAGAAAAGAATTTATTTTGAGGAATAAAAATAAAAACACTGCAGGGAGCTCTTTTGCCCGAACCCCACAGCCCAACACTGCCCAAAGTCTTCCTGCTGCAAGATGCATAGCAGCAGGGCACAGCCAGGGTCTTAATCCAGTTCCCAAGTTTCCCTCATGGTGTACTGACCCTGAGGGAAGAGATCACTCGGGCCTGGGGAAAGACGAGGACTCGGTCACTGCCTGTCAGCAGTGATTTTGGCCTGAGGCCCCAGCATATGGTCTGGCCTGGTTGGGGCACTCCCCCACAACCGCCACAGTGCAGGGAGCTGCTTTTGCCCCAACCCCTTACAGAATGCCAAGGTGAAGTGAGCCATAGCAGATGTGGCCCCAGCACCCACACAGCACACGTGAACACCAAGGGAGGGAGAGGGCAAAGCCGGCAGGGAGAATGTGGGCTCCCCTGCTTGACAATCACTGGACAATCACTTCCACTGGAGAGTGTGAGTTGGGATGAGGCAGAACAGACCAGGCAGGGCTACAACACCTGTGGGCCTCATGTGAGCTAGATCAGGGAAAAGCCAGGTTGGACTGACTGTTTGTTCCAACTGGTGCAAGCAAAAAGTAGAGTGGGTAAGGGTGGGTTGGGCTTTGCCACAGCATCAGATGGCAGAGGCTGGCACTGGGGGATAAATCTGTCAAGTTAAACTGCAGAACCACCTAGAGAGTCCATGATGTGGGAGTGGTCTAGTAGGGAGATAGTGGGCACCTCCCTCTTGGGTTACCACTCCCACTGGAGAGCATGAAAACCAGGACAGAGGCAGGGGTGGTTAGACAGAAAGGCATCTGCCAGTATGTGTGTGGGCTGGATAGTAGGGTTGATTGGGTTGAACTAGGTTTCAATGTCCACTGACATGTACGAGAGCTAAATGGGACATGGGACAGACTGAACAAGTCTGTGATATATACTGGCAAGCATGAGAACCAGCGAAAGGGGCAAGTCTGGTGAGGGTTATGGGAAGTCGCCCCAACTAGGCTGTAGCTCCCAGTGGTTTGCGTGAGGGCCGAGTATGAAGTGGGCAGGATCGGGCTGGACTGCAACACCCATTGGTTCACATGCAAGACAGGGCTGCAAACAGAACTGACCCAGCAATTGTAACGACCAGCATGTGCATAAGCTGATTGGGGCGATGGACTGTGCCAGACCCTGTATTGGCAAGTACACACAAGAATCAAGTCTGGGATCATCTCAGACGAAGTTTCTTTGGAGATACCCCCAACTAAACTGCTGATCTCAGAACCCCAACCATGAAGGGACTATGTCAGCCAGTGGATTCTGAATAGATCTCATTGTGCTTGGAATGGTGAGATTGGCAGCAATTCAGACCTGTTGAACTATCAAAACTGCTTGAGCATGACCCTTGGAGCATGCCTCACATCAGGGATCTGGGATGGGTGGGAGGCTGGGTGGGGCTTCTCCCTTTATTTCTCTCCTGACCCCAGATAGGAGGGGGAAAAATGATGATATTAGTGTGGAAACAATGGTATTACCCACTTTCCTATAGCCCTTGACCCTTTGCACCCTAATCAACTATGTAAGATCATACAAATACATAAATAATAAGAAATGAAAATTAAAAAAACATCAAAATACCTCAGATATAGCACAAACAGTATTGAAAGGGATGTTAATCTTATAATTTGCATGAAGTTTGCCTTATATCAGAGAGAACAGGTGGTACTTGTTCTTTGACTTATTTCACTGAGCATAATGGTCTCTAACTGGGACCATTTGGTTGCAAATGGTAGAATTTCACTCTTTTAAATGGCTGAGTAGTATCCCATGGAGTAAATGTACCACAGTTTCTTTTTTTAAAATTTCACTTCTTTTTATTATTATCCTTTTATGATACAGTTCCATAGATCATGGGATTTCCCTTATCCCCTCTCTAATTCCCTCCCCATTGAGTTCCCCTATATAATTACTATACTGTAGTTCTTCATACACAGTCATATGCCTATCATTGTGGACATGGACAATGGCAGAGAGTCCAGCATCCTATTGTCAAGATAGAGTAAAGAGTTTCATCGGGAGTCCATCTTTGTCTGGAAGTAGAGATGCAGACTGCATTGTATCCTTGCATCTGAATATGATTGTCTCCATTTATACAGTTACCATATATCCCCTTAAATGAAAAGCCACAACATAAAATCAACAACAGAAAGAAAAATAGAAATTTACAATGCCATGAAGTTAAATTACATGCTGCTAGGTTTGATAGTCTTCATTACAGTTACTATAATCCCTTTAAATGAAAAGCCACAAAACAAAATCAACAACAAGAAAAAAAAGAAATTAACAACACCATTAAGTTAAATAACATGCTACTGCATGACTAATGTGTCGCTGAATAAATGAAAAAGAAAATCAGGAAACTTCTTGAAGAAAATGATGCTACTGTATGATCTTTGAGTCATTGAAGAGTTTAATGAGAAGAAAGTGTTTTGAGGAGATGAAACTAACAAAAAAATCAAATCAAAATCCATGAGATGTAATTATCCATGAGATACAGTTATCCATTACTCTTTTGACAGGCATCTGTGTCATTTCCATGTGTTTGCTATTGTAGATTGTGCTGCTGTAAATATGGGATTATAGATACCTTTATCAAATGCACATATTATTTCCTTTGGATATATTCCTAGGAGTGGAATAACTGGATCATATAGCACGTGTATTTGCAGTTCTCTAAGTACTCCCCATACTGACTTCTGTAGTGGTTGTACTAGCCTACATTCCCACCAACAGTGAAGGAGAGTACATTTCTCCTCACATCCACGCCAGCAAATGTTGTTAGAACAGTTTTGAATGTAGGCCAATCTCACTAGTTATGTGAAATCTCAATGTGGTTTTCATTTCTATCTCCCCAATATCTAGGGAACTTGAGCATCTTTTCATATGGCTATTAGCCATTTGAATTTATTCTTTTGAAAAATGTCTTCAATTTTCATCACCCATTTTTTAATCAGGTTGTTGTTTAACTGGGTTTCTGAAGCTTTTTGTATATCCTGGATATTAGGCCCCTATAAGTTGTGTAGTGTATAAAGACTTTCTCCCATTCTGCTGGTTGCTTCTTTACTTTGTTGTTTCCTTTGCTATACAGAGCTTTTTAGTATGAGGTAGTCCCATTTGTTTATTTTGGTTTTGACTGTGCTATTTTTCCGAAGTCTTTCTCCATTCCTATTTCTTTGAGAGTATTTCCTATGTTTTCCGCTAAAGGTTTCTTGGATTCTGGGTGCAGGTTTAGGTCCTTGATCCATTTAGTGCTGATTTTTGTGTAAGGTGAAAGATGGGGGTCTTGTTTCTTACCTCTGCAGGCTGCTATCCAATTGTCCCAACAGCATTTATTGAAGAGACCATGGTTTTCTTGTCAAAGATTTGCTGAAGATACATGTGTGGGCTCACTTCTGGGGTTTCTATTCTGTTCCACTGACTTCTTCTGTTTCTGTATCAGTACCAGACTGTTTTGATGACACTGCTCCTTAGTATGTCTTGAGGTCTGGAATTGGGATTGCTCTAGCCTGATTTTTATTCTTCAGGATAGCTTTGGCTATTTGTGGTCACTTCTGTTTCCAGATAAACTTTTGTATTTTCTTTTCTATTTCTGAGAAGAATCTTGTTGAACGCTGATTGGGATCATGTTGAATTTGTACATTACTTTTGGTAATATGGACATTTTGATGATGATGATTCTGCCAGTCCAGGAACATGGCATTTTTTTCCATCTTCTAATGTCTTCTTCTATTTCCCTTTTTAATGTTTTATAGTTTTCATCATAGAGGTCTTCAACATATTTGATCATATTGAGTTCTAGGTATTTAAGGTTCCTCTCCAGTATTTTAAAGGGGACTGTACTTACAATTCGATTCTCAACCATGGAATTTTTTTGTATACACTTGTGCCATCGATTTGTGTTCACTAATTTTGTATCCTGAGACCCTGCCAAAGTCTCTTATGAGTTCTAATAGTTTCTTGACTGAATCTTTTGGTTCTCCAAAGTAGAGAATCATGTCTTCTGCAAACAGGGATAATTTCAATTCCTTATTTCTGATTTGAATTTCTTTAATTTGTTTTTCTTGCCTAATAGCTCTGTCAAGGGCTTCCAATACTATATTGAAAAGCAGTGGTGAGAGTGGACATCCTTGTCTAGTTCCAGATATTTTCAGAAAAGCTTTTAGTCTTTCCCCATTTAGTATGATGTTGGCATTGGGTTTTTCATATATTGTGTTATAAAATGTTTCTTCTATGTCTATCTTACTTAAGGTTTTCAGCATGGTGTTGGATTTTATCAAATGCTTTCTCTGCATCTATTGAGATGATCATATGACTTTTATTTTTTGATTTGTTGATGTGGTGTATCACATTTATTGCTTTGCAAATGTTAAAGCATCCCTGTATGTCAGGGATGACTCACACCTGGTTCAGGTGAATGATCTGCCTGACGTACTGTTGGATTCTGTAGCCTAGTATTTTTGTTGAGAATCTTTGCGTCTATGTTCATCAGGGATATCAATGTAGTTCTTTTTTTCTGTTGTGTCTCTATCTGGCTTTGGTATTAAAGTGATATTGGCTTCATAAAAAGAGATTGGAAGGATTGCCTTCCTTTGTATTGCTTGAAAAAGCTTGTGAAGAATTAGCGTAATTTCTTCTTGAAACATGGTAGAATTCAGCAGTGAAGCCACCTGGTCCGGGGCTTTTCCTTGTTGAGAGGGTTTTAATTACCTATTTGATTTCAGTTTATGTTATAGGTCTATTTAGATTATTAATTGCCTTATGATTCAATTTCGGTGGATTGTATGCATTGAAAATCTATCCATTTCTTCTAGGTCTTTTGATTTGTAGACATATTGTTCCTTTTAATGGTTCCTAAGTCCATGGTATAGGTTGTAGTATTTTCTTTTTCTTCTCTTACCCTATTGGTTCATATCTTCTCCCCCCACCCTTTTTTTTAAGTGGGGAATCTATTTTGTTGATTTTCTTGAAGAACCAGCTCTTTGATCCATTGGTCTTATGTATTGTTCTTTTGGTCTTTGGTTTATTTATTCTATTTGGTTATTCCTTTTTGCTTGCTAATCTTGGGATTGCTTTGCCGTTGTTTTTCTAACTTCTTGAAATGTATGAGTTCTAATAGTCTCTTGACTGAATCTTTTGGTGCTTGGTGCTCTTCTAGTTTCCTGACATAAGCATTGATTGAGATGAACTTTCCTCTTAATGCTGCCTTGATCATGTCCCATAAGTTTTGAAGTGTTGTGTTGGTGCCTTCATTTGTTTCAAGCAATTTTAAAACTTCTTATTTGATTTCTTCTATAACTAATTGTTCATTTAACAACACATTGTTCAGTCCCCAAGCATTTACATATCTTCTGGGATATTTTGACTTGTAGGGCTCCAATTTCACACCATGATGGTCTGAGAAGATACATGTTATAATTTTGATTATAACATGTCGGTCTGGCCCTGCGACCTAGCGGCTAAAGTCCACATCTTAAACAAGCCAGGATCCCATACAGGCACTGGTTCTAATCCTGGCAGCCCCGCTTCCCATCCAGCTCCCTGCTTGTAGCCTGGGAAAGCAGTTAAGGACGGCCCAAAGCTTTGGGACCATGCACCTGCGTGGGAGACCGGAAGAGGATCTGGGCTCCTGGCTTATGATAGGTGCAGAACTGGCCGTTATGGTAAATTGGGGAGTGAATCATAGGATGGAAGATATTTCTTTCTGTTTTTCCTCCTCTCTGTATATATCTGATTTTGCAATAAAAATAAATAAATCTTTTTAAAAATGTTACTGAAGCTTGTTTTGTGGACTATAGTATGATAAATCCTGGAGAAACTTTCACATACTGATTTTTAAAAATGTGTATTCTCTGTAGGATGAAGGGTTCTGTAGATATCAATTAATACATTTGCTAAGTCTGTGTTTGGGTGAGTTCTGTTGTTTTCTTGCTGAGTTTCTGTCTCATTGATTTATGTCTTAAGGTTAATGCGAATGTTAAGGTCTGTTCTATATTGTATTGGAGTGTATTTCTCCCTTTAATTCTGTTCATATTTATGTCACATAGTTGGATGTTGTTTCCTAATTCTTTCTCCAGATTAGGCAAGTTTTCCTTTATTATTTTATTGAATACATTTTTAAACCCAGCTTCTCTTTCTGTGCCTTCTGAACTCCCATAACTCTTACATTTGGTCTTTTAACAGTGCCTCTTAATCCCTGAATACTTTTGCTTGACATAGCTCTGCTTCCAGCTCTTTGATTGTTTCCCCGTGTGACAAGAAGTATCTTCCAATTCTTAGATTCTTTCTTCTGCCTCCTTCATTCTATTATTGAGAGTTTCACTGAATTTTTAATTTGCTATATTGCGTACTTTATTTCCAGTAATTCAGCTTGATTTTTAGTGTTGCTATTTCCTGTGTGACATATTCTTTAAATTCCTTGAACTCCTGTATGTGCTTCTCACTGCTATTAAGAAACTTTATAACATGTTTTTCAAATTCTGTATCCCCCATTTTTTTGATATCTTTCTCAGTTAACTCTAAGGTTGGTTGAGGTTTTTGCTGCTTTGCAGAAGAGTCCTCAGTAACATTCATTATGACTCCATCTCTTCTTTTCTCTTTGTCATTATACTTCTGTTTAGCAGATTCTTCTTAGGGTAGGTTTCTGAGCTGTGTTACCCACAGGTCTACAGGTTCATTTTATTGATTAAATTTGGTACCCAGTTCTTCATTTGTAGCAATTTATGCCACTCTCTCTAGTGAGTTTCAGCCCTGGGCTTTTGTGCTAAGCTTCTACCACAGACTTCCTCCATAGCCCCAGCCTTTTGTCTCACCAACCTCTACTTCCTGTGCTCCTGCACTGTGGCCACACCATAGTTTATATAGCCTTTCTCCCTCTTTCAGTTCAAACAGTGATTAGGGAGTTAGGTGTAAGTTAGTGATTAGCATTAGGGAGATACCAACTGTCCTAAATATCTGAACTGTTAGTGATGCTGATCTTGCTGGAAACCTGCTACCCTTAGGTCTGAGGGCCTCCCCTATCCAACTATCCATGTTGATACTGTCTTCCCTGGGGGACCAGTATAATACACTGTCTGAAATGATTTTGCTCCCAGCTTAGCACATGCATAGCTCACTGTTGTCCCTCTAGTCCCACAGCCTTTGTCGCACTATACAAAATGGTGCCTGATGTGGCACTGGTGGAGTTCTGAGTTTGGTGGCCATTAAGTCTCATGGCCACCCAGATCTGTTTTGGGTAGAGCTAACATAATGTCTCATCAACTGCTTTCTCTGGGGGACCAGTGCAGTGCACTGAGCTGGAATTGATTTGTTCCTCGTCTAGCACACGCACAGCTTACTGTTGCTTCTCTTGTCCCACAACCTTTGCCACACTACACAAAATGGCACCTGAAGTGGTGCTGGTGGAGTTTCTAAGTCTGCTGGCCATTAGATTTGGAGGCCATACTGATCAATCTTGTGTGGAACCTGCAAGATGCAAAGTTGGCACTGCTTTCCCTGTGTGATCAGTGCGATACGCTGAGCCAGAAGCAAGCCTTCTCCTGGCTATCCCTCCAGTCTCACAGTTTTTGTCCCACTACACAAAATGGTGCCTATCGCAGCACTGGTGGGGATCTGAGCCGTGAGATCCACCCTGTTCCTGCACCACCCCTTGGAATCTGCTGCTCTTTCTCTGCTCATGGTTGAGTCAATCAAGCCAGCAAGATGCATAGATCTTTGCCTATGTTCACCTCCTGAGTTCTGCTACTGCCGCTGGAGCTTTGGCTGCCAGTGCAACTCGGACTGCCACTTGCCAACTGCTGCTGTGTTATCTGATCACTACAACTGTCGCTACTGCTTCCCTATATTCAAGAGTTCCCAGGTACCCCTCTGTCATCAGCCTATCCTTTATCTTTTCTTAGAATCTGCCCTCTGTGCTTAATCCTGGCTAATAATTCTCTATCAGTTTTAACCTGTCTGTACTCTGTACCACCATCTTGCCTGCCCAAGTCCTATGGCTTTCACCAACCTATTTACTGGTGAGTCCCAGCTTCCATGTCTGTGTTTAACCTTTTGTCTGAGTTGTCCTCTTAGTCTCAAACCTGCCTGAGCTCACAGTGCCAAAATACACTCCTTGGGCTTTTCCTCTATACCTGTTTCTCCAGCTTTCTCACAACAGTAAATAATCACTGCCTGTCTACAGTGTCAGACAGTGTCCTACATGCTTTACAAATATTGACTTACTGACTGTTCATGCCATCAAAGAGGTACCAACAGCACCTTACCTTACTGAGGCAGCAGGGCATAGGTTGCACTGCAGGCACCCCAGTCCACAGCTCTTGAGCTTAAGTACAATGCCAGATTATTATGGTAGATAGCACCAACATTAATCCATGAGACCAAGTGGTCCCTCTATTCCACCTCCAATTAAAAATAACCACTCAGAAGTCCTGTTGGCCCAAACTCCAAATTCTGTCTCCCCACCCTCATCCATGACTCTCCCTTGTGTCACCATCTGCCAGAATCAGTGCGGTAGCATGTGGCTGCAGTAACAAATCACAAATAATTTTCCAGTTTCCACTTATGACCTCCACAAAGTACGCAGGTTGGTCTGGTTAGAAAGTGTGGCAGAACGGGTCATTTCCTGATCCAAACCCTTCCGTGGCATCCAAGAAAATCTCTACTTTTTTCTATGGTTGCCATGCCACAGAAGCTCCCAACTCATTTCCTCTTATTTCACTCCAGAAATGGGCTTGGGCCCGTCAACCTGCAGAACAAATTCAGCACCTTTATGGAAATGTTTTCCTGCTTCAAGGCTCTCCCCAAGATCATCAGACGACAACTTCCTTGACATTCATGTCTGAACTCAGAATCAGCCTCCTGGGATTTACACCAAGCAGCACCCATGCTCACCTCCCCGTCACTCACTAGCATATCTCCAAGTACTATTTCCATTACAGCACATTCTGGCATCTCTTCTCATGTTTATTTCATTGCTTGCTTCCCTCTCTTCTCTTTGCACAATCAGTGGAACCTTGCTCCATCTGTGTTGGAACCCAATATCCTTAGGTCTTTGGATCAGACTCCAGGAACAATACCTCATTATTGTTGGATAAATGAACAATAGTGGCCTTTTCAATGACCTTCTCCTGTAAGAGCACCAAGATAACTCTATTAACAGATGCCACGGCTCAACCCCTCCACTCCTCTAACTGGAAGCCCTCCTTCAGGAGCAGACACCTTTTCTCATGCCTGGGGGTTTCCCCAGGCTGTGTATCCCACATGGGGCTCCGCCCACACATTCCACAGGGCTCTTCTGAAACCTTGGCAAGCCTTCCCCATCCAAGCTGCCTCTCCTGCTTTTCATTCCCACAATACCCTGAAATTGCCATCACTTTATTTTTCTCTCAACTTGTAAAAAACGGAACCAAAACAAAGCTCCATTTTTCTGACTAGAGCATAAACTCCACCACCCCAGGGAATAAATCTGCTTTCTGTATCCGATCAAAATTTGTTATAAAGCCGAATGCCTGGTTATAAACTCAATGTGCTTTTTGAACATGGGAGAAAACAAACCATATATTCTCCCTTGTGAAAAACCCCTAGCGGTCTTGCTTGAATTTGCCTGTTGTAATCCCTCATCCCAGGACAAATGGGAACCTCTTCCCTTCCCTGCTATTCCTCTGCCTCTGCCGCTTTAGAATCAGGGCAAACTTGACACACTCTCTGTTCCATATTCCCTGCTCTTCCTCCAACCTCATTCCTTTCACTCCCATTCAGCAGAAGACCTGCTCTGCCCTCCATAGACTTAGCTTGATCCTGCAGTGTGATTGGGGCAGGCCAAGCAGAGATACATCCTGTCTCTTACACCCCAGATGGAAGTTTAAGTGTGATAAGAAATTTCAGACATGAATTCAATACAGAAATGGCCAGGTTCATGGAATTGGAGCCAGTTCAACCTCTTCCATGATCAGAAATTGGTATTGGCCATCAAAGTTTAAAACAAGGTCCATGGGCCCAGGGGCGTGGCTTAGCGGCTAAAGTTCTTGCCTTGAAAGCTCTGGGATCCCAAATGGGCATTGGTTATAATCCTGGCAGCTCCACTTCCCATCCAGCTCTCTGCTTGTGGCCTGGGAAAGCAGTTGAGGACGGACCAAAGCCTTGGGACTCTGGAAGAAGTTCCGTGTGGGAGGCCTGGAAGAAGTTCCTGGCTCCTGGCTTCGGATCAGCATAGCACCGGCCATTGTGGTCACTTGGGGAGTGAATCATTGGATGGAAGATCTTTTTCTCTGTCTCTCCTCTTCTCTGAATATCTGACTTTCCAATAAAAATAAAATAAATCTTAAAAAAAAAAGCAAGGTCCAAACTTGTGACAGATAAACTTATTCATTATTATTATGAATCTTACCAATATATTAATAATTAAAAATTCTACTTACTAAAATACATTACCAAAAAAATTCTTTCCTGCGATTGTTCCAAAGATGTTTGAAACTGACACATGTCAGTGCATGATGTAAATCCAGCTTTAAATACTCCTTAGAGTTGCCAAGATAAAAAATGCAACCTGGGACCAATTCTGTGGAGTAGCAGGGAAAGCTATCACCTGTGCTTCCAGCATCTCATATCGGCACTGATTTGAGACCTAGCTGGTCCACTTCCAAAGTAGCACCCTGCTATGGCCTGTGAAAAGCACAAGATAGCCCTTGTGCTTGGATCCTTGTCACTCATGTGGGAGACCCAGATGAAGTTCCTGCCTCCTGCCTTCAGCCTGAGTTTTGATCTGTTGTTGCCACTTCGGAAGTAAAGCAGTAGAAGGACGATGCCTCTCTGTCTCTCCCTTTCTCTCAGTAATTCTGAAAGATTTACAGAGAGATGGGGGACTGAACTGACCCAAAGCCAGAAGCCAGAAACCAGGAGTTTCTTTTGGATCTTCGATGTAGGTGCAGGGTCCCAAGGCTTTGGGTCATTCTCTAACTGCTTTCCCTGGCTACAAGCAGGGCTCTAACTGGGAAATGGAGCAGCCAGGATACGAACTGGCACCCATATGGGATCCCAGCAGATCCAAGGCAAGAACTTAGCCATTAAGCCATTGTACCAGGCCCAGTAAGTAAATCTTTTCAAAATAAACTATTGATTTAAAAAAATGCATCCCTATGATATGAGAGGTACAAGGTTTTCTTTTTAAATTAATTGCCAACAAGTGTGTGCTAAAGTTGCCAGCAATTTCTGATAGAAACTTAAAATATGTAGCAAATGTTAAGGATTCTCAGAGAAAGATACCTGCTCATCTACTATTTTGATGAGGGAAAAGATATATATATTTAATAAATGTCTATAAAGATGAAATAAAGAAAAAATATTTAAACTATAAATCCCACAAATGGTATCTGTTCAAAAATAATTTTTGGTTTATGAGGTTATGTTACAGTCTGCTTCCCATATTTAATGCTACTCAGATTTATTTTTGCTTCTGGAGAAGATAGTTTCTCCCAGCTACAAATGTCATTGTTACAGGAAAAAACTAAACCCAGGCCAGCTACATATTGGTTTATGTCTGAGGAGGTCCTACTCACGCGGTGGTGGTCTGCATGTCGTGCCAGCTTTTGCTGAAGTTCTGTTTCAACTCATTCATCAGATTCATGCCAAGCTTTTGTTTGATTTCAACCAGGTGCCTTTCTTTCGCGGACAACACTTGTCGTAACGTATTGATTTCGTCTTCCAGCTAGAGATAGGAGGGAAAATGGTGAGAAGTCAGGACAAAGCAGCTGGCAAAGTCCATGCCCTGGAGCGCTTTGTGCCCCAAAGCAGATTCTGCATCCATTAGCTTATACAGGCACATGTTTGGCTAAACCAAACGTGGCCCAGGATGAGACAATGCTAACATTGCAGCTAAACAGAAATTTAGTGTAACTGCTCATAAGAGTAGTAAGTGGTATTTATTTTTAAAATGACTGTTCCAAAGCTCATGTTGTATTTTAGTTGACATTGCAACCTTATTAAGGGAGGATCTTGCAGAGATGCTTGGAATCAATGAATCAAAGACAGAGTAGTGCTGTTTCTGTGACAGTGAATGTGTTGTCTCGGAGTGGGTTCCTGACACAAGAATGAGTTCTGCCTGTCCTCTTCTTCTCTCCCCAGCAGCTAAGCAGACCCTAGATGCAGCTCCTGGATGGTGGACTGGCCAGCTTCCTGAATCATGAACCAAATGAACTTCTTCTATTGTTTATAATTTCTCTAGTTGCTGGTATTTTCAGAGACAGCAACAGAAAATGAATGGAGACACTAAACCCCCAAACGTTTTCCAAAAGTTGGATGCAATGTTTGAACAAAAAATAGGTTTTTTGTTATTATTTTATTATTTTATTACTTATTTGAAAGTCAGAGAGAAAGAAGAAGAGCAAAAGAGACTGAGTGACTTCCAGCTGCTGGCTTACTCCCCCACACATTTATTGTTGTTGTTCAGAAAACTTCTTGAGCTGGGCATTGCAGCACAGCACGTTAAGTTGCACCCTGGGATGCCCACATCCCATATTGGAGTGTCCACTGGAGTCCTCCTTCTCAGGTTCCAATTCCACCTGTTAGTGCACCTGGGAAGGCCTCAGATCAAGGCCTCGTTTCCGGGTCCCAGTACCCACAATCAGCCTGGTGCAATCTCAGCTGATATCAAAGTGGTAGAGAACCAGCAGGTGGATGATCTCTCACTCTCTGTCTCTTTTTTCCCTCATTTGTCTGTTACCTTGACTTCCAAATACATAAATCTATTCCAAAAATTGCTACTGAAATTCACATGCAAGACTTTTAAGGGGCATATTTCCTTTTA
This sequence comes from Ochotona princeps, assembly GCF_030435755.1. NCBI lineage: Eukaryota > Metazoa > Chordata > Mammalia > Lagomorpha > Ochotonidae > Ochotona > Ochotona princeps. The sequence continues at coordinate 38,236,303 of NC_080832.1, forward strand.
CTCCCATGCTACAGGAAAGTACATCTCTTCTCTGAGGTCGCCCACCCCCATTTGGACCTACAATATGGGATGGAAGAAGCCCAATTCCTGCCTTGCAGGATTCAGGGACATCGGTGCGACAGCCAGGATCCCTGGACGGTCCGCGGAAACAGAAGAACAGTAAGCTTCCTTCGGAACTAGGGAGGGGAGCTTCCTCTGGCCCTTGCCTGCTTCCAACTTTGGATCCCCACTCTCTTTTATAAGGACCATCAGGATTGCTCCAGAAACCTCTCATAACAAACACGAACAAACAAGTTAGAATAGACAGACAGAGAACAGATGGGAAGGCTTGGAAGCAGACAGGAAGTGGCCAGCCGGGATGCACTTGTGACTCACTGGGTGGGACACAAAGATCAGATACTCCTCTCTGGGGTGTTGAGGATTTCTCTGCACACCCCTCCCAAAAATATTCACCTGAACTGTTGACATTTGTCCTGTTAAAGTTATAGAGTTGGACTACCCGAAAAACAGCCAGGTTCAGCAAAATCACGCTTCAATGCTATAAAATGCTAAATACTAACATTGAAAAAGACAAGAGACAGCTGAATAGCAATCTATAGCCATTTTAAGGTATATAGACCATGGTTGAATGTAAACCAAAGTTGAAATGTCTATGGGGAAGTCACAGGTTGTGGTCGAGAACATGCATTTTCCTAGTAACATATTGGTTAATCAATACCATGTCAATTAATGCCATAATGCTGTAAATGGTTGTAAATATTGGGTTGAGTTTTTTACTTGATTGGGATGATACTCTGATGGTTCTGCCTTTGGACCAGAGATGGTCTCACCAGGAAGCCGTTGAATTTGCCAGGACAATTAGATGCTGGACTTTACGATTGGTCAAAACCTCCAATGAAAGAATCTCAACTGAGTTTGAACTATGGAAATACAGCGGGGTGGAGCAATCCACTGTGGGAGGGGGAGGGTTTGGGGAGGGGCGGGGGGAATTCCAGTGCAAAAAAAAAAAAAAAATGTGTGTCACATAATGCAATGAAATTAATAATAATAAAAAAAACAATAAAAAAAAAAAAAAGAAAGTACATCTCTTCAGCAATGCAAAATGAATCTTGCACTCTCTCTCAACAAAGTTCTGTAAAATATCCAGATTTTAATGCATTATTGATTTAGCCTATGAAAATTGCTTAGATTACCACAAAATTTTTATTTTAACTGTCATACTTTGGAATGTATTGCTCTGTAAACAGTATTTAACTTTACTTCTTCGATTTCAGAATGCATGGAAGATTTGAGCCTTTTCTTGATAAGTTTGAACAAAATCACTCTGACTCCCAGAGTCTCCTACATGCCTGGAGGCCGTCAACATCTGCCATGTATTGGATTTCTTATTGAAAAACAAAAGTCTGCAGCAGCTGAGTCTCATTTACACTCCAAGGGTCACCCCACCTTGGACCACAAAATGCCATCACTCACTCTGCTAGTCATTTTACAGATATGTTCCTAGCATTACCAGAGACATAATTCCTAGGAAAGTGTTGAGACAAATGTCTTCTGTTAGGACATAAGAATAATTTTACCAGCTCTAGGAAGCCTTACCAATGGTGAGTCTTTAGATCCACAGTAACCACTTTGACAATGCAGGCAGAAACATCAAATTGGAACAATAATTGGGGTTTTCCTATTCACAAAATTCTTAACATGTTAACATAGTCTGTTTATGTTGCTGCAGCATTTTGTGTATGTTCATGGAAATTTTTCTAAAACATAAGAAGGATTATGCATTGCGTTAACAAGGCACAATCAGCAGAATTTTGTCTTATCCTGATGAAGCCGAGTCAGCAGTAGGCCCCCACACACTGGCAACTGCAACAGCATACTCAGAACCACCAAAGGAGCAATGCTAAATGAGAGTACAAATCAAACCCAACATTCTTTTGTTAACATGCTATATTATAATGTTTCATCTTGGTTTGTGTGTCCTTCTGTACTTTTTCTGCTGTCTGGTATTTCTCATGGTGGGTTTGGCATTGTGATATAACAAATTAAAACTTTACCTGTGAAATACCAGCATCTTATACTGCAGCACCAGTTTAAGTTCCTGCTACTCTACTTTCAATCCTTCTCTCTGCTAATGCACATCGGAAAGCAGCAAAAGATGGCCCAAGTACTTTGGACCCTGTCACCAAATGACAGGTCTGGATGGAGTTCCCGGATGCTGGCTTCAGCCTATTTCAGACCCTAAGGGACATAGTCAATTGGAGAGTGGACCAGCATATAGATTTCTCTCTTTTTTTCCTTTCTCCCTCTCTTGTTTTCAAATAAATAAAATAAAGCTTGCAAAAAAATATTCTCTTGGAGAGAATTAAGATAGTGGAATAGGGTGAGGACACAGTTAAACAAACAGCGAAACATTAGCCAGGGTGAAGCAGAGACAGCACATTCCAGAAAATAGGACAGGACAGATCAATGGCAGAGGGGCATCTGGAGACTGATGGACACAACAAAGCAGCAGAAAAAACCGAGGTAGTATTGCAATGACCAGACAGCCCAGCAGCATTTAGCCAGTGGCCAGAACTCTACCAGCAACCAGGTGAGAAGGGAAGTTGACTAGGAACTCAGGAAGTGAACCCAAAGAACTGCCCATCCTGCTGGTTTCCTTGATTTGACCAGGAACAAAGACAGAGCAGTATATTCCAAACAGGTAGTGCAGAAACAGGGCGGATTTCACTGCCTGGACCCCCAGTAGAGCTGAATCAGGCACCATTTTGTGCAGGAAAGCAAAGGCTATGGGACAGGACTGCACATGCACTAAACTAGGAGCAAACTCATTTCGTGCTCAGTGAACTGCAACAACGTGGCATCCAACAAGTTCCACCAAAATAGGTCTGGGTAGCCTCTAGACCTAATGACCAGCAGATCCAGAACTCCAGCAATGGCATATCAAGTGCCATTTTGTACAGTGTGGCAAAGGTTCTGAGACTACAGGGACAACAGTGAGTTGTGCTTGTGCTGAGCAAGGAACAAACTTCTCAAGCTCACTGCAATTGCATTAGTCCCACAGGGAAAATAATGCCAACTCTGGCATCTTACAACTCAAAATTGGTTTGTAGTGCCCTCAGACCTAACAGTCAGCAGGCTCTGGCCCCTGGTGCTGAGAATTTCTCCCACTGGAGCTGAGAGTCGTAGCTGCCATAATCTCATCAGCCAATTAATCACCCGAAGAAATCCTCTCTCAACTAGACATGTATGTGTTCGTGTGTGTCTCGTTGATGCTCTCTGTAGAACCCCAGCAGAGTAAATTTCCCAAAGCATAGAGAACAGACATTCAAACATCATAGCACTATGTCCAGTAGACAGAATGTGAAATCGCTTCAGAAACCCATCAAAGGATGTATGAATAAATTGCATAAAAAGAAATTAAGCACTGATATACACTATAATGTAGATAAAACTTACACACACTAAGTCTACCACCCAAAGGAGTCTTCCTCCTATTGCCTGTACTTGTGAGTACACAAAAATATGTTGGCCCATGTGAGTAAAGGAGAATTATGAAATTGCCCAGAGTTCAAGGCCATCCGCATGGGAATATTAATAGCAAAACCATCTAGAAAAAGGTGTGCAGGCAGAGTGATAGATAAGAAGGAGGTCGGGAAGTGGGAGGCAGTGGACTGACCAAGAAAAGGAAAAAAAAAAAAAATCAAAGGGGAGACACCATATCTGGCACCCTAGACCCATTTGCAGCAAAGCAAGCCTTTTTTTTTTTTTTCTTTTTTTACAAAAAGCCTTGCTCTTGGTCATTGGCTCATGGCCACATCAATGTGTCTGACTCGAAGGCGGCAATTGAATAGGCTGGTCCCTGAGGTACCTTGGGATTCAAGTGGTGGAAAGGCACAGCAGGCTCTTCCCTCAGACACAGAGAGGAGCTGCTTGTGAGCTGGGGTCGAGAAAGAATGGTGGTAGAACAAAGAGACAGAAAAACCAAGCTATCTTAGTTCTTCATTCAACCAACAAGACAATTGCCTGGAATGGGGGTAGTTGGTGGCACAGTATGCTAATCTTCCACCTGCAAATGTGCATTGGTACATATACATACATCCCCAAATCCTGAAAACTTAAAGGCACTTTACAGTGGTTTGTCTGTTACAGAGACTTGCTGAACTGACACAATTCTAGCTTAGTTAGTTATATCGGTTAGTTAGTCTACAGAACATAAATTTTAGATGCAATTCCATCATGAATCAGAATTTCAGGCTGCAGAATATTCAGTTACTTCAGCATCTGGTAGAGCTCTTTGGTCAGTGTATTCTGGTATGTGTGCCAATTCAGCTAAAGATCCAGTTAAAAATCCAGGCTGTGTGACTTGAGGCACTATGCTTACTGAAATTGTTTCCGGATATGCTGCGGAAACAAGCTGCTCTTTTATTGAAATTGGAATTATTTTGAAGCCGAGAACAGAAAGACAAATATGCCATAACCTCACTCACTTTGGGACTCTAAAAAAGTTGATTGCATAAAAGTACAAAGCGGAACAGTATATACCAGGAGCTTGGCAGGAGAGAGGAGGACCTGCAGAAAGCCTGGTCAATGGGAAACAAGTTTACAGCTAATCAGAATAAGTACTGGTGTTCTATTTGTACAGCAGGGTAACTACAGTCAACAGTATTAAATCTCAACATTTTAAAACAACTAGAAGAGGGCTGGCATTGTGGGGTAATGGGTAAAGCTGCTGCCTATGATGCTGGTACCCCAAATGGGCATCGGTCCCACTTCCAATCCAGCTTCCTGCTAAAGGCCTGAGAAAAACAGCAGAAAATGACCTGTTTGGGCCCCACCCCTATTTGAGAGACTCAAATGAGGCTGAGGACTTGCTGGGGCTATCTGAGCAGTGAACCACAGATGGAAGAGCTTTCTTTCTCTCCATGTTTGTGTCTCTCTGTGTCTGTAACTCTGACTTTCAAATAAGTAAATACATACTTTTAAAGATTAAAAAATAAAACAACTAGAAAGTACAATTTTTGAATGTCTCTCATAAAGAAATGACAGATGTTTGAAGTGACAGATATTTTGTATGTTGGTTTGATAAGTATAAAAGGTATGCATGAAACAAAACATTGCACTATATTCTATACATAAGAATGTACAGTTATTTGTCAATTAAAATAAAAAAAATCTTTAAAAAATTTAATGAAATATATCTTAGCATGTGTCTTGTAAAAGCACCTATATCATTTTTAATACTTTTATGAGCTGTCAGAAACACACTCTCAAAGGGCTAGACTTGAAGAGTCGAAATTAAACAAGGATATGGCATTAACATGGAATGCAAACTGCGTCCTCCACAGCTTGGGGCAGGCCTGAGCAGAAAAGATTTACTGCTGGTGGGAATAGGGTCTTCTTACCCTTTAGGCCGGGACCCACCATGAAGGAAGGCTCATCTCTGCTCCCCTGCTCCTGCTGTCTCATTTGGTTTGGGCAGCCTTTCCCCAGGGAAGTGAAGGGCTGTTGGCTGAGTGTGCATAAGGTTGAATGTGTTCAAGACTGAGTGAGGGGCCCGGCGCGGTGGCCTAGGATCCCAAATGGGTGCCGGTTCTAATCCAGGCAGCTCCACTTCCCATCCAGCTCTCTGCTTGTGGCCTGGGAAAGCAGTCAAGGACGGACCAAAGCCTTGGGACTCTGTACCCATGTGGGAGGCCTGGAGAAAGTCCCTGGCTCCTGGCTTTGGAACGGCACAGCACTGGCCGTTGTGGTCACTTGGGGAGTGAATCATGGGACAGAAGATCTTCCTCTCTGTCTCTCCTCCTCTCTGTATATCCGCCTTTCCAATAAAAATAAACAAATCTTAAAAAAAAAAAGACTGAATGAGTAGGCTGAGTGTGTGCACAAGGCTAAGTGTACAGGTTGAGTGTGAAAGGCTTGAGTGCGCACAAGATTGATCATGTGCAAGATTGAGTGCGTGCAAGGCTAAGTGTGCACAGGCTGAGCATACATAAGGCTGAGTGTGAGAGGCAGAGTGTGCACCACAAACAATAGGCATGAACACAGGGCTGCCTTCATGACTGAGTCCTGCATCTGCTTCCTTGCAAGTCCACATCCTGTGTACAACACCACAAGATCCACCAGGCCTCAGTTAATCATAGCTTTCCTCTCCACCCTTGAGCTTAATTCTTCTGCAAAAGGATCTACTCTTTTGCTTCTCTGATTCGATTTTCGTTAAACTCTCTTCAATGTGCTTGTTGAGCCAAGATGCTGAGACAAACCAAGAACCACTCTTTAAACATAGCCTGCCTTTATACCAGGGTCTTGAACGGGTTCCATCAAGTGTGTAAGCAATTTACTACTTCCAGATATCAGAAAAAAATGAATAGTGCATATTGAAAGCTACTAGTAATTACTGCTTAAGCAGACCAAGCACTTATTTTACCTCTGTAGCCAACAGTGATAGTTAGCATTACAGAAAATACCTTGGAAAAATGAATCATACTGCAATGCATTCATTAATCAAATTTTATTAAATACAACTGCAACATGAGACTTATTTTAAACTAAGAACAACCCTCAAGATGGAGAGAGCATCAAGTTTAACTAAACATACCTGGACTAATTCTGCCTTTAATTCCTCCTTTTCCTCCTCAGAGAGCATGCTAGAGAAGTCAGCACTGGCTACTGTGTCTTCATCTCTTCCTTGTAACGGATCAGTCTCCAACAAACCTTGAGGCAAAATATACAAAACATAATGCAATTTTTATAACAAATTTAGCTAATTTCTTTCAAAGCCACATGGACTAGATACACTGACAAACTGTTCTGCACTAAGCAGAATTTAGCTCCCCAAACTCATGCAGATGTGCAAATTCTGAAGGGCTGTGTTCGCAGTTGGTAGATTAAGGGTGGACACTTGCTCTAATTATACCATCTGAGTAGAGGGACCTACAGTAGATCATTAGGTTTTTGGGACATGCCCTGAGAGGGCAGTTTTTGCAGATGTAGGTGGTTAGTAATGTAAACCGAGTTTGGCCTAGCTCCCTCTGCTCCCTACTCACCACGTAATTCTTCCTACACACACACACACACACACACACACACACACACACACACACTACCAGGCACAGACTCCATCGGATGCCACACTCATGGAGCCACCCAACCGCACATTTCAACCATGACCTGAAATACACCTCTTCCATCCCAAGCAGCTCCTTTTGGGTATTTCACAGTAACAAAAATCTGATTTACACAATGACTCTCCATTGAAAAAAAAAAAAGTAAAACGTTTCTTGAATGTGTGAGGAGTTACAAGAAGGAACATGAAGAAGTCAAAGAACCAAGTGATGGGTGGGTGGGCCTTTGGCTTCACAGGTAAGATGTCACACCCCTACCAAGGCACCTGGCTGTCATCCCTGGCTCCAACCAGCCCCTCACTTCAGATTCTTGCTAGTGCAGACCTACTCAGGAGAGAGTCAGTGATAACTCCAATCACAAGGTCCCTGCCATCCACATGGGAGATTTGACCTGAGTGCTTTGTGCCCAACTATGGCTGTAACCATACACCATTGCAGGCATTTAGTAGTAATCTCTCTGTCTCTCCCCAGTCCCATAAAAATAAAGTGACAAATGGACACCTGCCGGAGTCCAGCTCCGGCCGAGGTTCGGAGCTCGGGAAGGGTGCGTGGATGAGGCGTGAAGAGAGAAAGAAAGGAGACGGACCACCAGATTCCTTGATCGTAGTGGACAAAGCGAGAAAGCTGTCCGCTTTATTTATACAGAAGCAGTACAAAGTTTTTTTCTTAGGGGCATATTGACATAGCTTCAGGGGGGCACAATTTACAACTTCTTGAGAAATGATTGAGGAAGGATTCCACATTCCTTGCTTATCTTGGCTTGCCAGTCTTCATCTGCTCTCCTCAGGTCTGGGCTATAACCTAGGCGCCATCTGTATCAACCAGACCCCTATCTTGTATGAGTTAAAAGGTCTGGGGCCTTGGTCTATGGGGATCGGGGTAATTGACATTAGTTGGCCATTAGGTCTGTACACTCACACAGTTTGTTAACCAAACAAGTAAAGCAAGGGTAAAAACGGGGGAAAGAATTGCAGTTAGCAATGAGCTAAGTTACTCTATTTAAGTTTCAACTCTACAATGGATGAGTGAGTGTTTCCAAAGACAATTCTACAAATTGTTTCAGTATTAGGCAAGGCATTATCCATTCCAACGTTGCAACCAAGAGTTTCTCAGTAGACAACACATCTTATGCAGTAATACACTCCTAATACAATTCTTATTCAACTTATCTATCACTAAATGGGAGAAATACATCAAGAGAGAAAAAACATGAAGATCTAAGACAAAAAGTTATAAACATTACATTCCTCCACAACTTCAGGCTCTACAACTTCATAAGTGATCAAACAATAATCAAAAATATATCTTTATGATGTTAGTGAAATCACCCTGTATTTCCTCTAGCTAAAAATTTATGAAAACAACTAAAACAGCTACATTTTCTATATTCTAAAGAATTGCAAGGACAGGCTAACCTTTAAGACCACAGTAACTATATTTTTTGCCTTAGCAGGATAGGCTTCATGGTTACAGTAGCTATATTCTTCATCATAGCAGGATGGCCTTTAGGGTCACAGTAACTATATTCTTTGTCATAGCAGAATGACCTTTAGGGTCACAGTAACAGGATAACTTTTAGGGTTCCTCTTATCAAGCCATTTCCTAGAAAGCATGATAAATATCTGGGCCAGATTTTCTGGCAATGGGTAAACAGCACAGACTTAATTATACTCCTGTGTGTAGTTAAAGGCCTACTCACCAGGACATCCTCAGTAACATTAACTCTTAAGCTCACATTGGTTGTAAAAGCCATCTCACAGGGGCAGACAATGCCTCAATAGATTACATAGTGGGGTGGTTGAGTGCCCATGCGAAGGGGAGTGAAAACTGCATCAAGGTGGTCAGAGATGAATCCACTTAGCCCTGCTAAGCAGCTGGTAGCTCCCCGGGCCCTGCCAGTCAGGGAGCTGTTCTCTTCACACCCTCGTGTTATACACACCTACTGCATGGACTCCATCAGACACCTGAGACAAAAACAAAATGATCTTTCAAATGATTCTCTATTTGTCACACAGGTGAATTCCTGATTTAATTTGTACTCTCTTACAGGAGTTAAGAAGAACTAAGGAGAATAGTTTAATTTGGCATCGCTGCACAGGGCTACTCCTGGGAGTCAGGGAAACTAGAGGGTAAATACTTTTTTCCAGTTCCTGGGTTGTGGTTAAGCTTCTGCCTGAAAGTTGCCATCCCATATAGGATCACCAGTTCCTAGTCTGTGTGTGATTGTGTGTGTGTGTGTGCCCCATGCCACTGTAACTGCCTTTCAACTAAAGAAATAACTTTTTAAAAATATAAACTTATCTCTTACTAAATTCTTCACTGACTCATAAGTCACACAGTAGCATCATTTTCTCCAAGGTTTTTAATTTTCAATTTTTAGCAACACAATGGTCATTCAGTGGCATGTCATTTAATTTCATGTTGTTGTAAATTTTCTTTTTCTTCTGTTGTTTACTTTGTTTTATGGCTTTTCCTTTAATGGAATGTATAGTAACCATGCAATGGAGACTATCATACCCAGATGTGAGCTTCAATGTAGCATGCAGCTCTACTTCCAAATCAAAGATGGACTTCCAATGAAACTCTTGGTTATATCTTGGCAATATGGTGGTGGACTCTCTGCCACTGTCCATCCCTACAATGCTATGATACACTAAAATAGCAGAGTGATGGAGTTAGAACTGTTAATGAAGGACTATGCTATCGTAAAGATATGGGGGAAATCAGTGGAGTGGAAAGGGGATTTGGGGAAGCGGTAAGGGAAATCCGAGAGCCTATGGAATTGTATGATAAAATAATTAAACATTGATTGATTAATTAATTAATTGATTGATTTTGAAGTGAAGGTGTAAGCCCAGGGGCTGGCATTGTAGCATAGCAGGTAAACTCATCACCTGCGATGCTGACATCCCATATAGGAGCTGTGTCAGGTCCTTTCTGATTCACTTCCAATCTAGCTTTCTATTAATAATTTGAGAAAAGCAGCATGGAGCCGGTGCTATGGCCTAGTGGACTAATCTTCTACCTGTGGCACCAGTATCTCATATGGGTGCTGGTTCGTGTACTGGCTGCTCCACTTCTGATCCAGCTCCCTGCACATGGCCTGCAAAAGCAGTAGAAGATGGCCCAAGTCCTTGAGAAACCTGGAAGAAGCTCCTGGCTCCCAGCTTTGGATCAGCTCAGTTCTGCCTGTTGCAGCCATTTGGGGAGCGAAGCAGAAGATGAAGATCTATCTTTGCTTTTCTCTGGATAAATCCTCATTTCAAATAAAAATAAATAAATAAATCTTTAAACATGAAGAAGTAGAAAAAGAAAGCAGAAAAGGAAGGAAAGAAGGAAGAAAGGAAGGAAGGAAGGAGAAAGAAAGAAAGGAAAAACAGCAAAATATCAAAAGATGATGGTTCAAGTGTTTGGTACTTGTTACCCCCGAGGGAAAGACTCATCTGAACTCTGGGTCTCTGTGTTTGGTCTGGTCCATCCCTGGTCTTTACGACCATCTACAGAGGGAACCAGCAGATGGAAGATCTTTCTCTTTCTCTCCTCTGTTCTGTGTGAGTGTGCATATCCATGTGTTTCTGTCTCTTCCATGTCTCTCTCTCTGTAACCTTTTCAAATTAATTAATTTTTTTAAAAGTAAAGCCATTCACAAGTAAATGTTACAGGTTCTTGTGGTTTTGTTTGTGTTTGTTTTTTTAAAGATTTATTTATTTTTATTGCAAAGTCAGATATACAGAGGAGGAGAGACAGAGAGGAAGATCCTTTGTGGATTCACTCCCCAAATGACCACAATGGCCGGAGCTGAACTGATTGGAAGCCAGGAGCTCTTCCAGGTCTCCCACATGGGTGCAGGGTCCCAAGGCTTTGGGCTGTCCTTAACTGCTTTCCCAAGCCAAAGGCAGGAAGCTGAATGGGAAGCGGGGCTGCTGGGACACGAACTGGTGCCCACATGATATTCTGGTGCATGCAAAGTGAGGACTTAAGCCACGAGTTTACCACACCAGGCCCTGCTTTTGTTTATTTATTTAAATGCTTTGTACCTCATAGGGACCCGTAAGGAAAAGTGCTCATCTTGAAACTCAGTAGTGAATAAAGAGATTTAAAAACTTCTCTCCTTAGAACCCACAGCGCTGGATGGGGCTGTAGGTGAGCATGTCTGTAGAACGCACACTGCTTGGGGGGTGCGCAGGCACTTCCAGATCAGACTCTGAGATAGGAGGGCCTTTGCCACTTTGGATGTGAAGTGGCTACAGCCTGCGAAAACATCCTACATACACGGTGCTGGAAGTGGATGACACGGGCAAGGTCTGGGTTCTTGATGTCACTGTCACGCAACAGAAAATCCCTCAAATAGGCTCAAGTTGTACTATCATGAGAAACTATGTGAAGCATGGCCTGGAGCCTTGGCATCTGGCCTATTGTCTGTTCTCTGGAGGATGCATGAAATCAGTGTCATGTAAGTTACAACTTATAGCAAAGCTGGCATTTGAACAACTGTGAGGAAAAGATTTTTTAATAAAGTGTCTGGAAATAGTCATCCATGTAGAAATAGCTAAATTAGGCATTTTATACCTTTCATGGGGTCAAAACTATGAGCGTTTTGGAAGACAATCTAGAGGGCTTTATATTTAAACCTCTGTGTGGGAAGGGATTTCTTATCACTCAAATAAATGCAAATCATGAATGAAAGAATGGATAGGACTAAGACTGTCCTTTCATCAAACAATCAAATGGAAATGAAATGATAAGCCACTATCTGGAAGGCAGTATATGCCACATGTATAAATACCAGAAGAATCATTCCCAAAATACGCAGAATTCCCACAAACCAATTTTAAAAACGGAAATAACCCAACAGAAAGTGTAAGCCAATTATTTCAAATGGTCTTTTTGTAAACAACAAATATTTAATAAACCTTAGAAAAGCATGCTCAATTTTATTGTTCAGAGAAATACCAATTATATCATTTCATTCATTTCATATCATCACAGTCATGGAGTGTTACGGTTTGAAAGCTGTTGGTTCTCCCTGAGGCTCATGTACTAGAGGCTGGGTCTTCATTGTGCTTATGCCAGAAGGTAGAACCTTTTATTTCAGAATCAAGGGGCAGGCAAAAGAGGAGTTGGATGAAAAGTTAGCCAGAGACCAGGATTGAGGTGCTGCAGCCTAAATCAGCACTCCCATATTAGAGGGCAGATTCAACTCCCAACTGCTCTGTTTCTAATCCAGTCCCCTGCTCTGTCTGCTAAGGCACTTGGGAAGGCACCAGACTATGGCCCAAGTGATGGTGTCCCTGCATTCAACAGGGAGACCTGGATGGAACTCCTGGCTCCCTGCTTCCTGCTAGCCTAGCCCCAGCTCCTGTGGGCCTTTGGAAACTGAAATAGTAAAGGAAAAGCTCTCTCTGGGTTTATTCGGGTTTTTTTTGTTTTTGTTTTTGTTTTTGTTTTTGTTTTTTTGCCACTCTTCGAAATAAATAAATCTATTTGAAAAGAAAGGAATTCACCAATATTCCCCAATAAAAATAAGTCAACATCAAAAGAGGGTGGGGTAAGCACCAAGTTAAAAAATACAAGTGACAGATGATAATGTGAGAAGAGTAATAAAATAAAAGCAAATTGCCTAGTTACCGTGGAAATAGGTATTACAGAAGAATAAAAACATACTTTTTAATGAACACAATTATCAGTGAGCAAAATTACTGAAGAATCAGTTTTTGTAAAGCAGATTCTACTGTATTAGGAACCAATTTCATGAACTTGGCTCTGTTTTCCATCACATAAACTTTGTTTCTCTCCTACCACTGAAGACTGGAAGAGCTTTACATCTGAATTCACAAGATCTGGAATTATAGTAGTGGGTTTGCACCAAGTTGTAAAGTACATTTGATTTCAATTATTTCGTCTGTATAACAGACACCTGCTCTTACAATTAAATGTTAATTAGATTATATATGTGAACGTTCTTCTCATTGATATATCTCAGCACACTGCTGAAATGGAAGGGTAATAATTTCTGAAAACAATAATGTGTTATATCCTCTTTTACCTCTCCAAGATTATAATCTTTCCCCAGCTGGTCTAAGGTGTCCATCTACTTTAAGAGTGAAAGAAAAGTAAAAGAAAAGGTTAATATTTAGATTTTGGTGTTTGAAGTTGGATTTGCCAACAAGACAATAGTTATGTAAAATAGATATATTTTTAGGAGGGACTGTTGTAAATTTCTTTATTTCCCTTGTAACATCTCCAATGCCTAGCACGGGATACCCAGGTCAGGCAGTACCCTTTAAGTACACTGTGCACAAGGATTTACCAAGGATATATGTGCCTTTTCTAGCCTTGGGACATAGGAGGAGTAAGAAATGGAGAAAATATTTTAATAAGCATAATAAATAAAAATCATGACAGGTCTGATTAGAATGAAGGAACTGTGCTTCCTCCCTGGCCAGGTGAGATCTTTGCAGCTCTCTGCAGGTATGGGTTAAACTACTCATCAAAAGCTGTCTCATGGCTGCCTTGCCTATGCCAACATTTGGCTAGGGATGACTCCGTTCAAATTCACATGCAGAGCTGAATCACATGACAGACTGCTCCATATCTGCCCGAGAAACCCTCTGACCCACTGGATCCAGCCTTGTTGATGACCTGCATTCACAGGACATGGGACCCAGCCTCCAGTTGCTAGGCTTCAGCTAAGGCTAATCTGGCAACAAGGCCTATATTTAATTAGTCCATTCTGGAATCTATTAAAAAACACTGAAGGTCTGGTGCCACTACACACTGGCTAAATCCTCGCCTTACATGTGCTGGAATCCCATATGAGCACCTGTTCATATTGCAGCTGCTCTACTTCCCTTCCTTCTCCCTGCTTGTGGCTTGAGAAAGCAGCAAAGGATGATCCAAATCCTTGCAACCTTGTACACATGTGGGACACCCAAAAAAAGTTCCTGGCTCCCGTCTTCAGATTGGCTCAGCTCCAGCCACTGTGGACACTTGGGGAGTGAACCAGCAGACAAAAGATCTTTGTCTCCTTTTCTCTGTAAATCTGACTTTCCAATAAAAATAAATATAAATACACTTGATAAATGGTAATTTTTACAGAATATATCTTGATTTCTTATAGCTCTGGATGCTAAGAAGTGCAAGGTCTAGAAGGTACAGCTTTCTTGCTACGTCACTTCATAGTAGCATTGGAAGGGCAAGTCTGAAGAAGGGAGGGGCAGGGCAAACTCATCTACCCTGGTGCTTATGGCCCTACTCCCACTGCTGCCTGACTTAATCATCTCTTAAAAGTTCCACCTCCTGGTTCTATTGCACTGGAGCTTGACTTTCCATCATATGAACTTAGAGGAACACATGAAAGTCTTTCCTGTCTTATGCCTTTTTCAATAATAGTAGAGACAATGTGGCAAGTAGAATTCAAGAGGCATTCAGCATCCACATCCACTTAGTGTATGCTGTCAATCATTCCCATGGATTAGGCTTTGGCTCCATGGCACTAATAACCATGGGTTAAAATGATTCCAGACCAGGATATGGTTTCAGATCACTAACCACATCTTATACTCTGGTTTCTCTTCAAATCGTATAAATCTTTCGCCTTTTACTAACCACATCTTGCATTGGTGACAAATACGTAAAAGTTATACGGCTTCTTTTAAAGGTTATGTTAATACGGTATTATTTAAAGAAAAACAAATCTGGCTATGTAACCAGAGACAAAAATGTAGTTTCAAAAGGAATAAAGGAATAAAAATAGATTTAAGAAAGAGGGTTAAAATTAAAATTTCCTATGTATTAAATAATAGATTTAAGACTGTAAGATTTATAACTTAGTCACAATTTCTTCATGATACTTGATTAAAAATAACTCAGGAATCCTTTTAATATAAACTTCAAAATATGTACATTTATTCTCCCAAAGGAAAATTATTGAGCTAATCTCATTACTGTTGGATTTATTATTATCTCTGAATGCATACAAAAAAAGCTAGCATAAGTCAATTCTAGAAGCGTGGAAATTAAAGACATAAACAGCTTATTCACTGGAACCCTACCTTCTTTAATAAATCTATCATGATGTCGTAAATATTACTTCTCATGCAACTTTGTCAAGGAGGTATTTTGGGTTTATTTGTTAATGACTTGCACGTAAGTTATCATTGAATCCCATGTAGAACAGAAAGGATCTTCAGTGAGTTTTTTCCTGTTGTCCTTGAAGTCTAGCAGAGATTTCAAAAGCCAAGAACAGTGGGTGCTCTACATCATCATATCCTAAACCCTTGGCTTGAACACAGAGCACAACATGCCGTGTTATTCTAAAACTGGTTCTCTGGGGCTGAGGTCACCTGCCTCTAGCCTTTGAGACGGAAATGAAAGTACAGTAGGGAAAAAGTGGCCTTGTAGGAGGACATTTGCATACAAAAACAATCCACCAGAGCAAACAAAGCACTCTCACTTCACAAGGAACAGCCCTTCCCACCTGCATGCATCTTTCCATCTTTGCTTATCTAATATAAAATACACTTTTGCCTCCCAGTTCTAACATCCCATGCATCAGGATGCTGCTTACAACATACAATTCACTAGCAACATATTTTTCTTTCTTTAATGGTATATGATAGTTACGTTAAAGTCTTTTGGCCGCTTATGTTAAAATATCTAGATGTCTTTAGGAAACTGGGTTCACCATACCTTGCCTTTCACAGCAAGAGCCTCGTAATAGCACAGGCCAAGAAGAACCCGTGGTTCCATTTGGATCACATCTCCATTCAACTCAAGTGGAGTGATCACCCAAGAGTTGGGGTTTTCCAAGTTGATGAAGGGGCCTTAAGGCTTAAGCTTGAAGGCAAGGGCATGAAACAGTTATTTTTCAGGAAGCTAAGTAGCATAAATCAACTCTAAAGTCCAATATAAGAGTTCTAAGTGTGCTTGGGAAATCAATAAAGCCCCTTCTGCACTGTTGTCAGTGCTGGCGTGGGCATCACACAGTACTTTATCCACACCTGGCCCACTCTTAGGCACTCACTACTTTGTCCCTAGTATCATGACTATTTGGTCACATGTCTTACCTCCTTCCTAAAATATACAGAAGGAAGAAAACCAGTTTTGTATACTCTAGCAGCCTCAGTTTTTCCTGTCATGATGATGGAGGGGCAGCTCACAGCCAACAGCAAAATGCACTTGTCCCCAGAGCTACTGATGAGAAAATATCTCCAGAAATAGTAACCCAGTCACCTGAACGTCTCAATAAAGGGTACAAACAAAAAGCATAAGATGACAATAGAAGCTCAAGAGATTGTAAAGAGTGACGTTCACTCTCGCTTTCTCTACCAAAGATGGCATGTTTTTCATTTTCCAAATAAGAAAAACACAGCTTAGAAAGTTACAGGATTTACCCACACTCACATGGTTGACAAAGGATAGCCTTGAGATTTGAATGCAAATTCATTATGTTACAGTGTTTACATTGTTTTAACATGACTACATGACCCCATGTGGGCATTAGATAGGAACCCAAATGCCTTGATATCTTATCTATCCGAGCCTCTCATCAAACCCTCTGCTCACTAGGGCTGGGATTTACTGAAGGCCAAGGTCTGGAGGGAATTTCACTTGCTCCACAACAAGCAGTAGGAAGAGCACAGGATGAGCTTTTGTCTCCCAAATTCTCTTTAACAAGATTTGCTCAAGTAATATTTGCTTAACTAATCCCCTAGGATTAAGAAGATCAAGCCTCCTTGGTATCATCTTTGCATCATCTATGACATTTGTCTGTCCGTTTCAGTTCTGATTGCTATGAAAAGGATGCAAGCTTCTAGTATTACACACTTAGCCTGACTACTACAATCCTGACTAGTTTCATCTCTGTTTGCATTCTTCGCTCCCATCAGCCAATCTATACAACAATACAACACTCGAGTTAGTATTTTGAGCACATTGCCTTAGACAACTCTCAAGCCCAAATTTGAAAATTCTTATGCTAGCTTTCAAACCTCCCACAGCTGACTACAAGGGAAGATTTTAGTCAGATTTTCCCATGAAAGCCTCTACACCAATCAGGCTGTCCCACGCACTGTTCCTCAGCTGTGGCCTCTTCATTTCTGTGCTTTTGTGTCATTAGGTCACATCCAAAACTCTGTCTTCTTACTCCCCAGTTTCATTTCTAAGAACCTCACCAAGTTGCTTACAGCACCAGAATAACAGGTGTCATGCTATGTGCCTTAATTTTATCTAAATGTAGGCTTTTGGCCCCATATACCTAATATATACATTACTCTTATCACTATATGTTGAATAGAGTAAAAATTTCAGTTAAAATTGCATTATAAATGGAACTAAGAGCCATAAACCACATATTAATATAATTGTAGTTGATGTTTCTGAGGAAAATGTTTCGAATACCATCCTGTAAACATGTATTGATCCTCTGAATGTGTCCAGAACACATGAATCATTACTATTAATAGCACTGCTTAAAACAGATTTATTGAATTTCTATTGGAAAGTCAGATATGCAGAAAGAAGGAGAGACAGAAGGAAGATTCACTCTCCAAGCAGCCCCAACAGCTGGAGTCGCACTGATCTGAAGCCAGGACCCTGGAGCCTCCTCTGGGTCTCCCATGTGGGTATAGGGTCCCAAGGCTTTGGGCCGTCCTCGACTGTTTTCCCAGGCCACAAATGGGAGGAGGATGCAAAGCAGGGCCTCCGGAATTAGAACCAGTGCCCATATGGTATCCCAGTGCATGCAAAGTGAGGACTCCAGCTGCTAGGCTACCACACAGAGCCCAATAGCACTGTTTTAAAAGCTGTGGTTTCATTTGATAACATGGCTAGAAAAATTACATTTGTAATACTCAGTCTGAGAGTTTACTAATCAGTTGAATAAATACTTTTATATTTTTGGCTAAGAATTTTATCTGAAGATACTTCTGAAGCTGTAACTAAATAAATCCTTGCACTTGGCCTTTTGGGGTGTTTTAAAATTTGCCACTTAGAAGATAGTCCAAGTATATACATATATTCTAATAAATGGGTTGTATAAAGGAGACTACCATACTGGGAAGTGAAGTTATGCTGCAGTGTGCATCTCTACTCCTGAATAAAAGCCGGACTCCCAGTGAAACAGTTAAATATATCTTGACAATATAGTATTAGATGTTCTACTTTGCCTATGCCTACAATGCCATGATGTACTTAAATAGCAGGATGTTAAACCTGTAACTGTTACCAAAGGACTATACTACCCTAATAATGTCAGGGATCTGGGGAGGGAATGGTGGGAGGGGAATGGTAAGGAAGGCGAAAGGGGAGAATCACTATATCTACAAAACTGTATCATGGAAAATAATAATATTTTTTAAAAGACAGTCCAAATTCCTACACACTTATTAAAAGTGACTCTAATCTAAAGAAAGATGTGTGACTGACCAAACTTTAACTTTGGCTAAAAAGGGAAGTGGAACACTCTTAAATAAAAACATCAACAAACACTTGGAACCATTTCCTTCCACTTACCATTCTTCCATGTGTACAATGTGACTGTCTGCTTACCACAGAAGGAAACATACTGATAACCCTTAGGTTGGCTATGCACTAAAGAAGCCACCAATATTCTATAGAATATCAAAATTAGCTGAAAGTATGTGGCACCTGATAGTTAACCAAATACTATATAGTTCAATCTTTAAGAAATTCAAATCAGTTACACATTTATGGGGTGACAGAAGCTTAAATGATCATTTTTCACTTTTGTAAGAAAGACCTGTCCAGGACTGCTATACACCTCAGCATATGACTCCAGCATGCTTGAAGAAGCCTCATTACCCAATGTTTCTTAGTCGCAAGCTCAACCTATGCCCACGGGCTGCTCCAGAGGGTATTGCCAGCTGTGGGCATTTGGAGAGATGAGTAGGACCTGTTCCCTTAAGTTACAAGGAAACAGCCCAGGGCTATGAGAGAAGCTTGCTTCAGCACATTATTTCACTGAGCTAGCTAGCAAAAATGCCACCTCATCAGGACACATCTTTAATTACTGTGTAAAGCCAACTGGACTTTCAGGCTGAGCTCCCGAAGTGGGCATATTTGAGGGATGTTGTATTCAAAGCTATCAGCTGTGGGTTTTTTATGTCCCAAAACTTTATTTTGCCAGTTCACACTAATGATACTTCCTACTAACAAGTCTCCTGAGAGACTGAATCGCACAATAGACCAAATATCTTCACAGCAAATTCATAACATCAGAATGAAATCTACTCGACAGACTTAATGAACAGCAGAAGATTATGTAATAAAGACCAGGGAGAGCTGGAAACTTCAAATTATTGTAGCACTTAATCTGTTGTATTTTAATTCCGTAATTTTAGTTGTGTGATTTGTTGCCACTAACTTCTTTTAGATTGCAAGGGGCTTTATTCTTTGTATCACCACTGCCTTTCTTTAGTAAACACTCAATAAACAGTGTGTGATAATTAACCATCATGGCCTTACACAGTAAGTCTATACACTGATTCTGATACTGTGCAAGGAGACATCTCTCTTCTTGCAGCATTGAAGGTAAGATGGCCAATACACATGACCAATGCAATTATTACTGATAAGGACAGGAAATAATATGTGACAAAAAATGTAACCATTTGAATGTATCGATGCCATTATTCCATTTTTAATACCTTGACTCCTTCAAGGACTACAATAAGCCAGAAGCCAGCTTTCAATCAACCAAAAATTCTCAGGTAAAACAAACCCTAAATCTCCACTTCTTTAGAAAAGCCACAAGGAAGTACAGAGAGAAAGATTAAAATGAATCAGGCTCCTCATGGTATGATGATGACCCTAGCAGGGCCAATCCCACTTGGTACCTGAAGACATCGATAGCAGACCCCGTCCACCATCCAGACAAGCTGAAAACTCAAGGACTTGTGTACCCGTGCTGTCTCTTCATGTCACTAGCACACAACAGTGTTCTAGTTTCCAACCTCAACGTTGGTGTTTGAACATATCAATAAAGAGAGTTTTGTTTGACAGTGAACAATATAGAATATTTGTAAAAACTGTTCTAGAAGTAGACCAAGGGAATGAGCATGAATGAAAACCAGAAATAAAGCAGCTTCAGTTCCTTACAGATGGAGTGGTAGATGCGTTCCTTCGGGGCAGCTTCAGAACTTCACTCCACTGGGGGCAGCCTGACACAGAACCAAAGGAGGAGTGTCGCAGACCTGAGCTTTTATCTCCGACAAGAGGTCACATGACCTCGGCTGTTGTATTATTAGCTCTAAGTCACCGCTCTCAAAACCACAGAGGAGAATGCCAGTTAAAATTTCAAGTAGAAGATACAAAACATTTTTCACACATCTGTTTGCCCAATCTCGTACATTCTAAACTTAAGAAGAAGGCACTTTGGGTACTTTTCCCATTTCTGATCACTATTTGCTGCTCTTAAAAGGCACAGTTTGACACATGCAACCTAGATGCATATTGAATAAGATACAAGTCACACAGAAACAACCCAAAAATAAAGTCATGGAAACATAACAGACCCAAATTTAGGAATAAAAATTAAACAAATGGCTAAGACAAAACAAAAAATATGTAACGTTCCTGGTGTATAGACTCCAGGAACTTCCTTCTCTGAGTAAACTCCCCCACTGCATAGGGAAAAATAAGGAAAAATGCTTCAGGAATAGATGTAGAAAAGCCAGAAATACCTGGGTCATCCAAACCTTCAAATCATCATCTTTTCTTCTTCCACCTTCGCATCATAACACAACCCTTACTCTCCCCCAACACACACACATAAAATTCTCAAAAACACACAAAAGGCAAACTTCCCGGCCATATATTTGTGCTCCAAGCAAAAAGAGAAATGCTCTCACTTATGCTAAAAGGAAACTTCAGGGTAACACATTGTTCTAAATTCAAAATGATTAATAGAAATCAACACCTGTTCCATTTAAGATGCAATTCCTCACCTTTCTCTTCCTTTCCTCCTCCCCGTTTTCAAAGTAGACTTGAGAAATGAATTTTCTTCTCTTTTTTTTTTGAAAAGGTAGATTCTTTATCCATCTGTTTACCTCTTTTCTGGAAAATATTTATTTTATTTGAAAGGCAGAGAGACAGGTGGAGATTTTTCCATTTGCTGGTTAACGACCCAAATGCTGGAAAGAGCCAGGATTGAGCCACACCAAAACCAGGGGCCAGGAAATCCATCTGAGTTTCTTCTATGGGTGGCAAGATCCAACCACTTGAGCCATCATCTGCTCCCTCTCAGGAGGCACTTTAGCACTAAGCCAGAATGGAAGCAAGGAATCTAAGATTGAACCAGATACTCTCATGTGGGACACGCTCAGGCAGCGTGTTAACTGCTATGCTAAAACACCTCTTCTCAGGATGGCACAGTGCAGGCAGAGCTCCCCAGATGGGAGCTGGATCCAGCCCAATCCAGCTCCCTGCTGTGATGGTCTTAAAAATTGTGAAAGAATGAGAAAAGGAGCATGGCTTGAGTCCTTGACCCCTGCAGCCATGTGGGAGACCTGGAGGAAACTCCTGGCTCCTGGCTTCAGTTCCTACCATTGTGGCCATTTGGAAAATGAGCCAACAAATAGATGTGTCTCTCCTCACTAAAAATAAAACAAAACATTAAAAAAGCCAACTTTCAAAAACTGGATTTCTTATTCAAACACAAGTATTTGATTATCTGAGTCTTCCTGAGACACCATCACACCCCACCTATTCCCAAGGACTCTTGGATCTCTCTCCCTCTCTCTCTTTCCTTTTTTTTTTTTTCTTGGATCTCTTTTTATCCACACAGCCCCTGAGGGAGTAAGAAAGACACAGCTGGGCATGCAGTCAGCAGCAGTGGACAGACTCCTGAGTTGTTCCTTAGATACTCACCCAAATTTATAAAGTGCTGCATTCACAACTCATGTGGGGAAAACAGTAAATCCATTCCCTTGACAATGGCAATGGAAGACACCCATAATGAACACAAAGTGGGATAAAGTGCAACTTTCCACCCAAGACAAATTTAAGGAAAGGGCTAGAAAGCAAAAAAGATCTCAGGCAGGCTTAAGCTTGTCAAGCCCTCTAGTCTTTACCCAAATTCAGGCCTCTGGGAAGGACTTTAGCATGATGCCACAAGCCATTCACCCACACAACACAGGTCCATGCCTCTGGCCAATGCAGCCAAGCTCTGAGGTCTGACTCTTTGGAAAGCATTGACCAAATCTATTAAGTCTTCCCTTGACTTTCAACAAACTGATTCAGAAACATGCATCTTTCTCTCATTTTTTTGGTTCAGTGTTTAGTATTTCCAGTGATTGTTACTGTCAAATTTCAGGAAGAAATCCCCTTTCCATCTGAAATCTAGGTGAGAAAATAAATACCAAAGCAGATCGAAATATGTTTCTGAATTATGAAACATTCATCAGGAATTGAAAGTATGAAAGAATGAGAAAGTTCAAATCATAGTCAAGAACATATAGCGGCCAAATAGATTAGGAAGATATTTGACCTCATAGCCAATAAATAAAATGCAAATGAAAAATCAAAAAGATACTGCACTTTCCATCTAAGTAATTAGCAAAATGCAAAAGTTAGATAATAGCCTATGTTGGCAAGACTGTGCAAAAGTGGATCCTCCAACACATCCTTGGCTTTGGCACTGTGAGTGGGAGAGTCTTTGACTCCGCAGTTCCACCCTTGAGAGTCACTGGTATTGGAAAACAGGCGGGAACCTAAAAAGGCAGGTGTAAAACATCTACTGTAGCACTGCTGGCAGGAGTGGAAAACTACAAAACCCAGATGCCCACCGATAGAGCAACAGTACCGGGGGAACCCACAGTGCATACTAGTTTTCAGACATTAAAAGTTATTTAAAAATAAAAAAAAGTAGGGACAGGTGTTTGGTGGAGTAGTTAAGCCACTCCTCAGGAGTCTCATACCCTACTCAGATGGCCAGGGTTCAAGTGTCAGCTCTGTTCTCCATTCTAGCTTCTTGCTAATGCTGACCTGGGAGGCAGCAGGTAATGGCTCAAATACTTGGGTCCCTGCCACACAGGTGGGAGACTCAGAATGACTTCCTGGCTCCTGGTTTTAGCTTTACCCAACCATTACTCTTTTAGGCATTTAGGGAGTGAAAAAACAAAGGGAAAGTATGTCTAGTTCTTTCAAATAAATAAAATTAACTAATAAAAAACATTTTAAAAGAACAGTGAAAGGTTATCTGCATTCAAAAATATTTTTAAAGTTAAAGTAATAGAATTGGGAAGAAATAATGAAGTAGAGTAGCACATATTGACCAGGAGGAATTTTTCACTGCATACGGTTGAACTAAAAAAAAGTTGGTGAGTCATGATTGCACATGATCTACTTGGAGGAGGAAGAAAAACACCTCTCCTATGTAAACAGGGGTGCCCATGCATTTGTATAAACACAGAGGAAGGTGACAAGGATGTGTCCAAGTGGTTGATCGTGGCTACTGCAGCATGTGACACTAGACAGAGATAGAGATGATTAGCTTGGTTCCCCATTCTTCCTTAATACTAGACTATGACATTAGCACATGACTTTTTTTTTAATCTCTTGAGCCTATATATTTAATTAAAAATTTTGATATAAAAAGACACAGAACGGAAGAATACAGAAGCTGAAAGTCTTAGGGGTAGAGCAAGGTACTCTGTTTTAGTCAATTGAGATAAATCTTTCTTATTTTTGAAATAGGACTACAGGTTCAGCAGGCTCAAGGTGCCAAATATTGTCTCACAATTTTTTTTTTGCCTCTTACTTTTCTTTTTCTTTTTACTTTATTTATTGATTGATTGATATTCTTACTTAGTACCTTAGGGTGCAAAGGGTCAAAGGCTACAGGAAAGTGGGTAATACCATTGTTTCCACACTAATATCATCATTTTTCCCCCTCCTATCTGGGGTCAGGAGAGAAATAAAGGGAGAAGCCCCACCCAGCCTCCCACCCAGCCTCCCACCCATCCCAGATCCCCGATGTGAGGCATGCTCCAAGGGTCATGCTCAAGCAGTTTTGATAGTTCAACAGGTCTGAATTGCTGCCAATCTCACCATTCCAAGCACAATGAGATCTATTCAGAATCCACTGGCTGACATAGTCCCTTCATGGTTGGGGTTCTGAGATCAGCAGTTTAGTTGGGGGTATCTCCAAAGAAACTTCGTCTGAGATGATCCCAGACTTGATTCTTGTGTGTGCTTGCCAGTACAGGGTCTGGCACAGTCCATCGCCCCAATCAGTTTATGCACATGCTGGTCATTTCAATTGCTGGGTCAGTTCTGTTTGCAGCCCTGTCTTGCATGTGAACCAATGGGTGTTGCAGTCCAGCCCGATCCTGCCCACTTCATACTCGGCCCTCACGCAAACCACTGGGAGCTACAGCCTAGTTGGGGCGACTTCCCATAACCCTCACCAGGCCTGCCCCCTACCCTGGTTCTCATGCTTGCCAGTATGTACCGCAGACTTGTTCAGTCTGTCCCATGTCCCATTTAGCTCTCGTACATGTCAGTGGGCATTGAAACCTAGTTCAACCCAATCAACCCTACTATCCAGCCCACACACATACTGGCAGATGCCTTTCTGTCTAACCACCCCTGCCTCTGTCCTGGTTTTTGTGCTCTCCAGTGGGAGTGGTAACCCAAGAGGGTGGTGCCCACTATTTCCCTACTAGGCCACTCCCACATCATGGACTCTCTAGGTGGTTCTGCAGTTTAACTTGACAGATTTATCCCCCAGTGCCAGCCTCTGCCATCTGATGCTGTGGCAAAGCCCAATCCACCCTTACCCACTCTACTTTTTGCTTGCACCAGTTGGAACAAACAGTCAGTCCAACCTGGCTTTTCCCTGATCTAGCTCACATGAGGCCCACAGGTGGTGTAGCACAAAGCCAGGAGCCTCTCCATACCAGCTCTTCCCAGCCTCTCTGCACGCAGCCTATTCTCCAGCCACATCAGCTGGTACTTTCGGTACTTCCTCTGCTGTATTCTGACAAGTCATGCCCTTTACCATGGTCTTCATGGGGCAAATTAGCTTCTTGACAATGCCCAGGCCACATGGTTCCTACACAGTGAGGCTTTCCTTAGAAACAACTGCTTCCTCCTGAGGTATCCTTCCTCACTGGTTCCACTATGGCACTTGAACTGAGTCCCTGTTAGTCCCTACTTAGAAACACTTCCAGAGTTGACAGTCTTCACCAGTCTGGACGCTAGCTCCTAAGCACAGCCTTGGCCTATACTCAGTGTTGAAAAGTTTTAATGAATAAAGGAATACATGTTTAAGTAAAAATGAAGTACAATGTTGTATCCTATGAAAGCATGAAGTACTGGAAATTTCAGACAAAGATCACCACGGAAGAACATGAAACATGACTATTTGATGAGTTCTCCCTGAGCAAAAATGTCACAAAGCTTGTAGAAGCCATCCTACAAGCTGCAGTTCAGGTCCCAGCGCCGTGGCCTAGCGGCTAAAGTCCTCGCATTGAACGCGCCAGGATCCCATATGGTTGCCAGTTCTAATCCCGGCAGCTCTACTTCCCATCCAGCTCCCTGTTTGTGGCCTGGGAAAGCAGTCAAGGACAGCCCAAAACCTTGGGACCCTGCACCCGCATGGGAGACCTGGAGGAGTTTCCTGGCTCCTGGCCAGGATCATCGAATGGAAGATCTTCCTCTGTCTCTCCTCCTCTCTGTATATCTTTGTAATAAAATCTTTAAAAAACAAAAAATAAAACCAAAAAAAGCTGCACTTCAAAAGTCAAAATCAGGGTCCAGCACAGTAACCTAGTGGAAAAAGTCCTCGCCTTGCATGCGCCAGGATCCCATAAGGGCTCCAGTTTGTATCCCAGATACAACCAACTCCCTAAATGTGGCCTGGGACCCTAAATATGCGTGGGAGACAGGGAAGAAGCTCCTGGCTCCTGGCTTCAGATCGGCTCAGCTCCAGTCATTGGGGCCACTTGGGGAGTGAATCAGAGGATGTAAGATCTTGCTCTCTGTTCCTCCTTCTCTCTGAATAGCTGTCATTTAAATAAAACAAATAAATGAAAGGTTAAAAAAATCAAAATCAAAGTTTTGTTTTCCCTCCTTTGCTTCATTCTTCTCTCCCTTTCTTTGCTTTCTTCCTCCCTTCCTTCCTTCCTTCCTCCTTCCCTCCCAACTCTACTTTCTTCCTTTCTTCTTTCTCCTTTCTCTCTCTCTCTGTTTCTTTCTTTATTCATACTCAATTCAGAAATGTTTTTATGTGTAATTTTTTATGATTTTAAAGTAGAAAGAATATGAGTTTTTTCCAGTATCACAATCTTTTGGTGATGACATTAAGACATGATTAAAGATTTTGTGCGTTTTGGGCCCGGCGGCATGGCCTAGCGGCTAAAGTTCTCGCCTTGAAAGCCCGGGGATCCCATATGGGCGCCGGTTCTAATCCCGGCAGCTCCACTTCCCATCCAGCTCCCTGCTTGTGGCCTGGGGAGTGAATCATCGGAGGGAAGATCTTCCTCTCTGTCTCTCCTCCTCTGTATATCTGGCTGTAATAAAATGAATAAATCTTTAAAAAAAAAAGATTTTGTGCGTTTTCTAGTTCTTTTCTGTGCATAGAAAATACACATGGCAACCAATCCTCTAAGAAGACATGACCAAAAATAATGGATAAACGTGGAAACATAGTGAGTCAAGCTTTGAAAAGTGCCCCATGATGCCAATTCCCTTTATGCCCATGCCATCTTAAAATTATCATCAACATCCTATTCCCAATACTTGGTGTATAAGTGCTTACTTATACCAAATTTTACTTGTATTTTCTGGCAAACTACACTTACTATTTTTCCTTTAGATTTTAATTTGATTTGAAGTAAAATTTTGATACATAGAATTTTAGTGTATGAATTTCCTTTTCCTTACATGCCAGTCAGATATCAACAATTACTTAGCAAATTAGTCAAACCCAGCGAAACACATTTTAGGCTACATTACTCGTAAAAATTAAAGCCAACAGAATCTAGCCTTTGCTCCTTCAGTCTACAGTTTGAATTGTCTATTTAAATTAAGAGAGGAAAGCCTTTTACTTTGTTTTTAGAATTCAAGACACCTTTTCAGTTTTAAAGTGTTAGCTATCTCTTATCAAATTCAGATTTAGTTACACAGCAGTGTCTAGATTGCACAGGCTTGTGTTTTCTTAAAATGCCAGAGGCCTCTTTAAGTGCAAAACTTGTTAGTGTGGTAACGTATTTTTATTACTAAAGATGAAGGAAAATCAGCAAACCCCATGTGTTTGTGTTAGCATTATTTATTCCAAATTTCTCAATCTCAGTAATACTGACATTTTGACTGTAAAATCAAAATTGTGTAGAACTTATCCTGTGCATTCTAGAATGCTTAGCATTATACTTGGCCAGCAGTGCCTTCTTCTCAGTTCTAACAGCCAAAAAAGTCTCCAGACACTGCTTCATGTCCCCTGTGGGGCCAAACTGAGCTCAGCTAAGAACCCCAGAGGAAATCTTGCAGGGCCAGAGAGACAGACTGAATGTCTACAATTACAGCTGCTGGCAGCTGACACTGGGCTACTAACATATCAAGTTCAGGGCCAAGGTTCAATGCGCATTATTTCACATGGGTTGGTATCACTATTCTTACTATCATGAATGAGAAAATTGACGTTTGCAAGGAGGAAGTGACGGATCTGGGTTCTCATGCTTTTTTTCTATCCACGTAACCAACTGATCTCAGGGTGTCCTGAGCTCTTCCAGCTTTTAACATTGGCCACATATTGATAGTCATGTAAACAGATTTGCTCTAGCCCATGCATCCACTCGAGCATATATAAAGACAGAATTAGGTAATGACTCGGTCCACTTACTCAGTGAATGATGACACAAACTAGGGAGAGGAAATTTGTAATTTGTCTATCTCCAATAAAACGCTAAAATCATTTATCAACCATTCCATCACAAGTTTCAAACACTACGCAAGACACCTGCAAAACAAGCACAGGAGACTCAAATTGCTTAAAAGGGTTAAAGCCCTGTAAGGGCCTCCCATCACCGTATGGCCTCTTGGACAGCCTCCACAGGAATCAGGATGTCCTGGAAGCCACCGTGGACCTCAGTCTCTGAAGGCGATCAGATCTCAGGTTTTTTCTCATGGAGAGCAAGGAGTTTAAGATCACACTGTGAGGTGGCAAAGAGCCTTGTTCTTGGCATAGAGTCCAGGATACAGTTCTATCCTGACAGGCCTTTGTGTCGACCTTCTCAGATCCTGGCTTCTCCTTCCCTGAGCACAAGGGATCACTCAGAGGTTTCAGGGCCAGCTGGTCCCTGGCCTGCCCCAGGCTGACCTAGAACTGCAACGTTTGCCCAGCCGCTCCCGGTGACCCTCAGCAAGGAGCAGCTGGGACCTCCCAAAAGAGGGAGGGTTCCTTTCTCTAAAGATTCTTGTGACCACACTGTTTCAGCTAAGTAACAGACATGCAAATGCTTTTGTTTTTTAGGCTCTGAAAATTAGATGGTGAAATTGTTCACCTCTGAGGGGTTTCTGTTTCTTTTTCTTCTAATCCCGCCAATCAGTGGAATCAGTCATTTATCACCTCCACACATCACTTGCTTAGCTCCTGCCACTCACTGTTCACCTGAATTCTTAATACTAACATCTAAGGGAAAGAAACTAACCAAGTGGTTACAATCTTTTGAGCGTGTATCTTGGTTAAGAGTAGTCATTTAAAATGCATTCATTCTTATTTTCAAAGTGTGATCTACTCTTCAGAGAATATTAAATTATGCTATTCAGTAAAAGCAAGTTTATAGAGCTCATCAGTACTTATACTCTACCTTTGCTAGAAATTAGGTTTTACTTTTTTTTTTTTTTTTTTTTTTTTTAAAGATTTATTCATTTTATTACAGCCAGATATACAGAGAGGAGGAGAGACAGAGAGGAAGATCTTCCGTCCGATGATTCACTCCCCAAGTGAGCCGCAACGGGCCGATGCGTGCCGATCCGATGCCGGGAACCTGGAACCTCTTCCGGGTCTCCCACGTGGGTGCAGTGTCCCAATGCATTGGGCCGTCCTCGACTGCTTTCCCAGGCCACAAGCAGGGAGCTGGATGGGAAGTGGAGCTGCCGGGATTAGAACCGGCGCCCATATAGGTTTTACTTTTAAACAGTCCTTTCAACTGTTCTGCCTCTGAAAGTTCTGACCTTTGCACTTCTCCAAGTAGTCTTGGGCTTGGGCCTGGCAAGCAGGAAGAAGGCAGTATCTCTTAATTTGCAGTGTATTTCCCTAATAGTCTCCCTGGTAGAAAAAAAAATGACCCAAAATAGAAATGCAAATGAGCTGCAGAAAAATAAGGAATGTTGCATTCTTTGCACTATTGAGTCAGTGAGCTCACGTCACACCTGTCCAGGTCTGAATGAGCTTACAAAGACTGTGCCTTTCAGAGCTATTCTGTTATAGAGTATGAAAAGAAGAGACCTGGTGAAATGAAACAATGAGTTAAAAGGCTCAAAGGCCTTGGCGATAACACATGGCAACAGGCTTTATTCCAAGAGGGAGCTGTACACCCTGGGGACTTGATCGCAGGAGAAGGACTGTCAGCTGTTTCTCAGCTGGCAACAAGAGAGGACTGCAATTTCAGCAAGCATGTGTGGGAGTCTAAGGAAATAACCCCAAGGCTCTCCATGGTATGGAAACAGGCGGTAGCATTTTTTTCTGGAGATAGCAGCCGAAGCTCCAAGACAGGATTATTCTAACTTCGAAGCACAGGCCAGGTCAGAGGGCTTGACAAAGGATTTTATATTTTTTCCTTTCCTGACTTTTTTCTTGCCTTTCTCTTCAGTGATTTAGGATGATGGGTACACCTGTGAACAAAGGAGGCCAAGTCTGAAAGCCGAGTCTGCCACTAACTGGTTACATGATTCTGAGCACAATTCTGAGTCTCACTCGTGGGCTGCATCTAAAAACGGACGCCAAACAGGAAATGTGAAGGGGAAAAGGAAGTTCTGTTATCATGGAACTTGTATGATTTTAAGAAAATCTGATGCACACAGAATATGTTATGGATAAAATAAATATCTTTTTTCAACTGTAAATGTCATGCGGTTTCTATAAGCTAGGAGAAAACATAATTCAATAGTCATTTAATATGCAGCACATTTCTTAAAACTTGGTAGTGCTCCATCCTGCAATGACACAGAAGCCCACATGATAATTACTGACATTTCTTTTACTGTAGGGCACATGACAAGGCTTGACTTTGAAACAATGAGGAAACCTTTACACTAATTAAGACTTGGGCATTACTCCAGATATTTATGACTAATGTAAGTCCATGTTTGATCTTGTTTTCTCTGCCACAGTCACAAGGATTAAGGATGCGGAGTGAAGATTTAAACCAAAATGCATTCTAAAAACAATGACAAATTGTGGAAACTAAAACGCTTGTCATTATTTGTTTTCCTGGATCTTCGATGATTCACACATTCAAAAATAAATTTAAGAGCATCATTCCAGGCCTCCAGAATTGGAATGTTTGAGGTCAACCTTGTGCATCTGGGCGGGGGAGGGGGCGGAGGGGTGTGTGCCAAGCCCCGCTGGTGTTACTGATGGATAATCAATGCTGCAAACCACCAATTTCAAATGATACCATGATATATGGGGCACCACTATGAGTCTAGCACTGTTCCAGATAAAGGACACGCGAGGATTACCACAGCAGACAGGGCTTCTGCCTTTCTGAAGCTTCCGAGTGAGCGAGCGAGGCATGTGAAGAGTGGATAAGCCTTGACTCAGCTGGCTGTTGACGGTGCCCTGAGGGCACTGTCCAGAGGAGTTGAAGGCAGGGCTGCTGCTTCCACCTAAGATTCAAGAATGGGTCAGAAGAGGATGCCTCATAAAACGGCAAAAGGAAAGGAGTTTCTAGGGAGAGCTAAGAGCTAGTTCAAACATCCTAGAACATGCTCAGAATATCAAAGGATCAAAAGTGCAAAGTGTTGACTATAGCAACTATAGACAACAATACTGGTTTGTCTCCTGGGTATCAGTGAATTCCACTCAAGTGGTTTTTTCATAGGTCTAAAGTTCACTTCATGTTAAGCTGCTTAAGAAGTACTCTTTCCAGGACCAGCGCTGTGGCATAATAAATGAAGCTTCTACTGGAGGGGCCTGAATCCGGGATGGGCACAGGTTCTAGTTAAGGTTGCTCTATTTCTAGCCCAGCTCCCTGCTAACGGCCTGGGAAAGCAGCAGAGGAAGGTTCAAGTCTTTGCGCCCATGAATCCATGTGGGAGACCCAGAAGAAGCTGCTTAGTCCTGACTTCAGCTCAGCTCAGCCCAGCTCTGGCCACTTGGAGAGTGGACCAGCTGATGGCTCTGTTTCTCCTTCTCTCTGTAAATCTGACTTTCAAATAAAAATAAACAAATTTTTTAAGAAATTATCATTTTCATAAAAGAAGGAAAATGCATAAAAAGTGCTTTTTTATCCTCAAAGATCTATGAGATCTCAGTGTTTACTCAGTGAACTATAAACAACAACAAAAATATCAAACAGCAGATGTCACGGCACATCATTAGCACAATGAAATTTTTCATTCCAATAGCTGATCCTGAAGGTCTTCACAGAGGTAATGTTGGCAGAGTTTGATTTTGCAAAATAAGAGGATTTCGACAGAAATGGAAAGGACCTCATACAGAGAGGCAAGGTATCAGAACCAAACATCTCAGATATGCTGAAAGAATGAGGA
This sequence comes from Ochotona princeps, assembly GCF_030435755.1. Taxonomy (NCBI): domain Eukaryota; kingdom Metazoa; phylum Chordata; class Mammalia; order Lagomorpha; family Ochotonidae; genus Ochotona; species Ochotona princeps. The sequence continues at coordinate 38,268,162 of NC_080832.1, forward strand.
GTTGCTTGATTAACTGGGATTAAAGCTCCAGGGAAGGATGGAAACAAAATACTAATAAAAAACATTTGGTCTGGGAACTAGAGGGCCTAATTCCTCCACGTGGAGTCTAAAGGCAACGGGGAAGCACAGATTTTTGAGCTGGAGAAGGACAGATTGAATGGCATGCTTATGAAAGAAAACATGAGTGCTATGGGGTACTCCACAGGTAAACTCGGGGACTACTGATTTTTTAAGGAGCCCTTCTACCTTTAAACAAAAAGCTCAGAAAAGATGAGAAGGTAAGTTAGTGTTTCCAGATCTTTCCCTACTACAAAACTAAAAGGAAAGCAAATCTGACACTTTTATGAAAATGGGGCCAGAGATCATTGGGAACCAGGACTTACCCCATATTTCCAGCTGCTGCCTGCAGGGTGAACTTTGGTCACCTCAGCCCTTTGACAGAAGGCATTAGGAATGAGCAGGAAGACTGGACATGCACCTTCTACCCAGTGCTCAAACGATAGATACATCAAGAGGTTATGATGGATGAGCCCTCAGCACAGTGGTTAAGACTCGGGTTAGGATACCCTTGTCTCCATTTGGAGCACTGGAGTTCAACACCCAGGCCCAAGCTCTTTTATCCCAGCTTCCAGCCAAGGGACATCCTGGGTGGCGGTGGTTGTTGTCCAAGGAGGTGAGGCCCCTCCAGCCATGTGGGGGATCTCTACTGAGTTCCCAGATTTAGCCTGGCCCACCTCTGGATGTTGTATTTTGGAGCAAACAGATGGGAGCTGCCTTTCTCCCTGACCCCTAGTCCTTATTTCTGCCTAGCAAATTAAAAAAAAAAAATAAACAAACAAGTGTTAAGTATCATTCATATATAGAAAAAAGAGGTTTTGTTCCATTGTGTTCATACAGTCTTTATCTTCTGTCAGCCACAGTTGCTCATCCTTCTCAGTATTCAACAAGTCATGGAATCACTCACCTTTCTTACCTTCTTTAGATTACTGGTTCAGAGTTGTACGAACCCAAGTCTCCCAAACTGCAATCACTAAAATAAAGTCCTTTTTCACTTTTGCAGCTTCTGAGTCTGGGTTCATGGATTGCTGCCAACTACCATTTCTAATTGATTAAAAACCAGAAGTTGCCAAGGGAACCAAACAAAAATCTCACAATTAATATTAATCCCATAATGAGGTTCAAAAACTTCCACTTAAAAAGGCAGACCTGGTCCAACCCATAAATGGTATGTGACCTTTTTTTCGTTTTTCAGGAGACTTTATCAATAAATTCTCTATCTAAATCAAGAGGCTTTAACAGACCCAATCTGCAAATGGAACACTCAGTATTTCCCTCACGAAAAACAAAAGCCCATAAGGCTATGAACTCTTCGAAAGCCTGGACAAAGTCTTCATCCCTAACACAGACCCAGTTCACCCGGTGAGGCACCTAGCCGCTTCTCAATAAAACATTGTGTCATGAATATATGCAATGGCACCCTTGCTGATGCTCACGGGGAAGTGCACAGACATCCAGAGTGCGGTTTAAATATTTTAAAAACATACATCTTTAGATATGTATATATTCTCTGTGTACAAGAGGTTTTCAGAAATTTCATGGAAGATGAGTATTTTTAAAAAATCTTTGCATCGACTTCAAAATGTGTTTGATTTCTCTTAATTGTATCTTTCCATGAACTTTTGCAGTATCCTTACGTATGTGTTCTATGTGTGTGTGTGTGTGTGTGTGCGCGCACACATGCGTAGGGCCTCTTGAAAGTATGCCACCACGGAGAGGGCACTTGCTCTAGGGAGCCGCAGAAACTGGCTTAGGGATTTTTAAGTCTTCTTTTAGCTCACAGGGTCTCAGCTATTTTTCTAGGACAACACAGGTGTCACAGAAGCAGCTACTCAGTTACCTGCACAGAAGAGAAAAGACATTGACCCTCTCCCGGAAGACAAATCCGAATGGCAAGGGAGAGAAGGCAAAGGGGACATACACACCAGCAGTGGGCAAGAAAACTCTGTGGTCCTTCTGCTGTGCCCCACAGGGAAAGGGTTCTCAGCTGCGAACCCCAAAGTTCCTTTTAAATTCTACTGGCAATCACAGTCTGATTCAAGATGTCACGTTGTGGAGTCCCAAGAGCCTGAATCTAGTCCCAGCAACATAATTATTACCTGACTGATCCATGCTATCTCATTTGGTTCCTCTAAGCTTCACCCTTCCTCATCTATAAAATGGAGAAATAACAGTAAAAGCTATCAGAAATAGTTGTTGGAGGAATGAATGTAATACTAACACATGTGGATAATGAACAGATGTTAGTAATGATTTAATATAAGCAGAACTTTTATTGCATTATCGACACCCTCATAATTTAATGAAGTATTTGTGAAGAGGACAAGGATGTTAATAAAACCTTCAAAGAAATCAGGTGGGACATTTGGGACAGATCCAGATGTCACTGGCCACATGGGTCTGGCTTTGTTAGAAAAGTGTATGTATTAATCTGGCATGGACCAGATCAGACACAAGGCCACATGACTGAGAGCAGACATAGAGCTCCACCAGAACAAAAGGCGAAGTGTGCAGTTGATGCTCAGCTCATGGCCCAACTTTGTGTCTAAAGAATAACCATCGAACTCTTGATCTCTTATGTTCCCTATGTAGCCTTGCCAGCCGACTTTGAGTCCACTTTTCTGAGGTAATGAAATCCCTTGGAGGTATGTTGGTATTCAAGGAACAGAGAAAGGGAGAAGAAAAAAAAAACAGATTTCTGAAACCCAGTGGCCACATCTGTTGATTTCTTCCTTTGTTCAGGGCATTATCTCTCCTCAGACATGGGAAGACAAGTAAGTTTGGTCTTCTGCTCTGGAATGTCTGCCTCTGAATTGACTACAGGGGAGAAATACAAACCCAAAGGGACTCACGCTGAGCCTCGCAGGTGTCCTCCTCCACCAGGGTGGCTTCCTCTTCATTGTTTCAGCCCAAAGAAGAGTATCCACATGATCTGAATGTTATGACTTCTCCCTTTCCTCTTGGAATGAATGAAAAGGAATTAAGTCCATACATTCATGGGACCTGGAAAAGGGCATTGGCCTCCCTCATCTTAACACAGAAAGAGGAGCGCTGTCTGTGCTCATTGCCAACACATCAAAGTGAACAACGGGTGTGCTCCAAGTGTCAGGGGACAATTTGTTCTGCCAAATCATCTGGTAGGAAATGAGGTTAAGAAGATTATTGACCATAAAGAAAATGAAATTGAGCAAAAGAGCAACAACAAAAGTCCCCACAGAAACAAAATGAACAATACCATTTAAGAGAAAAGGGTTCATTATAGTTTGGAAGACAACTGAAGTCATTTTAAGGAGATAGGCATTTGGCCTGGGAGTTAAAAAGACAGTAAGGAGGTCCACATCCCACACTAGATTCAATCCCTAGCTCTAGCTCCCGACCCCACCTTCCTACTGATGCATACCTGGAGAGGTAGCAGTGATGGCTCAAGAAATTATGTTCCTGCCACCCACATGGAAGACATGGATTAAACGCCTAGCCCCTGGCTTTGGCCAATCCTGTCCTAGCTCTTGCAGACATTTGGAGATTGAACCATGGATGGCAACACTCTCTTGTGTACACACAGTCTCAAAGAAGTAAACAAAAATTTTTAAAAACTGCCATTAAGTTTCCATATCACGTAATACATATGATATGATACAGTCCCATAGTCAATATGCAGAGTGGAGACCACAGGAATGGATGATTCTGAATTGTTTCAAAAGGCCTCAAGTATGCTGATACAATATTGAGAGCACTCAGTGTCTTTGGTTGGCTTCCTGACATCAGTTTGGTTTTGCACTGACTCCCACATGCTGCCTACATTGGTGCTATTTTCAGAGAGAAAAACCTGGAACCTGCATAGAAAATGAAGTACCATAGACAACAGCTGGCTTTTCTTAAAGCCATTCGCAAGCTTGGTGACTTACATCTCAACAGTCCTCCAAACCAATTGCTGCCTGAAAAAGGCACAGCTGCTTAAAGTGGGCCCAATTATGAAGAGTAGAATTCACAGAAACCATTTCCAACTTGGCATTTTAAAGTTATCTTCAGCAAATACCTTAGAAGCACGAGACTCTCTTTATACTGTTCTATCCTAACATCCAAGACACATCAACGTTGGTAGAAAATTCTAGCCAAACAAGGAAAATCAAAGAGAGACATTTGGGATACATATTAATTTGACTCCACATCTTAATATATTATTCTTATCAGTATTGTCTTTTTCAACCATGACATTATTATCGCTAGTAAGTTTATATTACACCCTTCTCTGTGAGGTGGATGTTAAAGAGTCCTGAAATGGCTCAATTTACTTCAGTTACTTACGTGGTCAGGAAATAAAATCAAGTTCCTGCAATATCAGATTTGGAGCGACTTCAGAGTAAAAATAATGCGTTTAGTGAAAGGATATTCATGGAAACGTACCAAGCACAAGAGCTGCCAGAACTCACTTCTGCTTTTTCCCTTGTGATGGACTGTCTTTTGACAACAATCACTAAATCAAAGACACTGATGTTAATCACTAAGACAAACAAAGTAAGATCAAAAAAGAAAGTTAACAAGAGGATATAGCAGCCTTTCCTTCCTTGTGAATATCTAAAAATACTCCCTAAACACTGCTTACACTAGGCATACTAAAGATGCTATACATAGGCAGAGTCCGTCTTCCATTGGCTTTGTGAAAGCCTTTGCTCTCAAATCCAGCAACACATCTCATTTTCCTTTACCATCAAAATGTGAGCCAGGTTTTCAAACGCTTGAGATTTGAATGCCTGCATACAAGTCCCTTCTATGTTTATGATCGATACAAATCCTGTATTTAGAACAGTGTTCAAATGATCTCTACCAGCTCAAAGAATTAACAAGTTGCCCAACTGGGGTATTTATAAAGGAAAATACACAATAGCTGATCAGTACAGCTTAGACATTTTTTTTTCCAGTTTGAGCATATTGCTCTAAAGAGTAAGTGGAAAATGTAATTCAAGAAAACTTAGGGTGGAGGTGAAATCAACTGAGATAGCTTCTATTTATACCCAGAGGAGCTTTTTCATGGTTATCCCAACTGTTACAGGAAAATTGTGGCCTGTGTCATCAACCACAGCAGCAACAATTACTTGCCTCAAAATCAAACTAATTCTCCAAAAGCATTGCAACTCCTTTGCCTAGAGTACTACTGCTCCTAAGGAATCTGCCCTCACAGTATTTCCCAGGCAGGGTGGCCTTATAGCTGTATACAAAATACAGCAAAACAAAACACAGCCAGTGTTTGCTTTTGACCTCACTGTGTAGCTGTCTTGCAGCCCAGATGGGTTCTAAAATGCCATGTATTCAATTTGGACAGTAATCCTTCAAAGCAGTGTTCTTTTAGCCTACAGGTCACTACTCCATTACATGAGTCACTAAGTCAGTTCAGTGGAGAATGAGCAATGCTTTTATAGACGAAATAAAATGCAATGAAGTAGAATGGAGTGGAGCAGAAATCATTAGGAGTGCATTACTATATGGAAGAAGTAATTCATGAAATTTTGTTCCGCATATACTCCTTGTTTTATACATAGACACACACAAGTAAGCATGCACACACTAACTCAGCACAGTGTGATGGGAAATGGACTTGCAACTCTGCATCTAAATTTTCACCTGCTAACTATATAATTACCCAGGGAAAGATGGGGTCACCGGGGTGGTGAGACACTCTCAGCTGTGGGAGGAAGAGTCAACATTTATTACAAGAAGAGAGCCACTGAAGGATATAAATGTATCTTTCCACTTGGCTTAACAAGCCAATAATGCTTAATAGGAATAGCAACGCAAAACTTCCATCTGAGTCATTGGTGTCTTCGAATACGACAGCTTATTCTGAAACCTAACAAACTGTGAGAACTATAGCAGAATGTACAATATGCTTCCATAACTATGAAATACTCTTGTTAACAGGTGCTGCCATAAAACCAGGTTTCATCTCAATAGAGATTGCCAAAAAAAGATCTCAATTAACTATTTTTAAAAGTAAATAAATTCCATGCCTGGCACGATAGCGTAATGATTAAAGGTCCTCACCTTGAACGCGCCGGGATCCCATGTGGGCGCCGGTTCTAATCCCGGGAACTCCACTTCCCATCCAGCTCCCTGCTTGTGGCCTGGGAAAGCAGTCGCGGACAGCCCAAAGCCTTGGGACCCTGCACCCGCGTGGGAGACCCAGAAGAAGTTCCTGGCTCCTGGCTTCAGATCGGTGCAGCACCGGCCTTTGCTTTGGGAGCGAATCATCGGACAGAAGATCTTCCTCTCTGTCTCTCCTCCTCTCTGTACATCTGCCTTTCCAATAAAATAAATAAATGTTAAAAAAAAAAGTAAATAAGTTCCCCTACTTCTGTCCCTATATTCCAGCTAAATATTTTGTTCCTCAACATCATTGAAAACAAGCAACAAATAAAAGCTCACTTTAATTTTAAGAGGGCACTTGAACACATTCCCCTACCCCTGAAGTGATATTTAAAGTATCAGTGATATTAAGTGATATATAAAGTGATATTAAAAGGTGCAGCTGACAGCTTCTGAATTTAATATAACATAAAATTTTTGTACTTTGGGAGGGCAAGCTTACATATATTCATAAATATATACATCCATATATTTATACGATACATAACCATACATACAATTTTTGCCACTATTTGACAAAGATGGTATCATATTTTGTATACCCTCCCCATCTCGCTAAGAAGGTATGTTAAAAACTTAATACCTTGCTGCCTGCCGGGGGGCCTTGGGATGGCCTCGCCCCAAGCCTGGGAACACACAGTAGCTACCACGTACACGTGGGGAGCTGCTCCCAGATTTGCCGGAACCTCGATGGCTACCCCTTTTCTGGGTGAGTCCCGGGGGTCTGTGTAGCGGGTCTGGGCCTCCCCTACTGCTCGCCATGTGGCTTGAGCTGGGGGGAGGAGCCAGGAAGGGTGGGACTGGGGCCCAAGGACTTGAACTTCCGGCAGGCAGCTACCTTGCTGCCTGCCGGGGGGCCTTGGGATGGCCTCGCCTCAAGCCTGGGAACACACAGTAGCTACCACGTACACGTGGGGAGCTGCTCCAGGGCGGCCAGCGCGCCATTTGGCACCAGGCTCCGCCTGCTGGCCGCCCGGCCAGAGAGTTTTTGACTTTTGGTTCATTGACCTGCTGCCTGGGAGGCTCCCTCCTGAACCCATAGTGCTTGGGGCATGAAGCACTGTGCTTGCTAGTAACCTGATCTCTGAACACCTCAAAGTCTCTTTGGGGATCCCTTCAATCAAAATGGAGGAAACAGAATGCTGGCAATGAGGGAATCCCAAATGAACTTGAGGCTTGCAGCTAATGCTCCTCAGAACAACCACGGGCAGGTGTGTGATTTACGGCTAGGAACAGGCCCAATCTGGGAGGTAAGGGGACACCACAACTGGGATGAGGCTCCCACCAAGGAGCTGGATGTGCTGGAATGGGGGCTGCTTTCTATCTAGGAAACAGTTGTAGTCACCCTAGGCACTAGTGTGGGCTGGGATTGGATGCACCAGGCCGGTTCAGATCCCAACACCATCTGGTGTTATGGAGAACCAGGGTAGATGTGGGACTGACTAGGCTGGGTCTCACTCCTCTTCTGAGCCATGTGTGAGCTGTATGTGGGTATGGACGAGCCATGGCTGGGCTGAAACATCCAACATCAAGAACCAGAATGGGGTGAAAGCCAGCCAGGAAAAACCACTGTTCCTGCTAGGACAGGAGGTGAACTGAGTAGGGTTGGCTCAAGAACCCCCTGGCAAGTGCAAAATCTGGCATTGGGAGGGGTTCTGATGGAGGAGCCTGGGCAACTCCTCTGGCAGGACACAGTCCCTGCAGGTTAGCGCAAGAAGCATGATAGGAAACAGCCCAGAATAGGCCATGGAAAGTTTCCCACTGGCATACATTCGGCATGGGTCAGGAGCAGACCAGGCTGAATCAGTTCATGTCAACCACTGGCAAATCCGATCGCCAGAACAGAGTGTGGGATGGGCCGGGTTTGGATGCGACACAACCAGTACACATTATGGAATGCCAGGGCGTGGCTGCCTGTACTGGATGTGAATGCAGCACCCATCTAGCACACGTGAGATCCAGGAAGGAAGGGGCAGAGCTGGCAGGGGGATTAAGGGGCTGGTCCCCTTACCAGTCAGCTACTCCCACTGGAGAGTTTTGGCTGGGATAGAGACAGACCCGACCAAGCAAGGCTATAACACCTGTGCGCTGCATGTGGACTAGATCAGGGCTGCAGCATCAGCTGGCAGAAGCTGGCACTGGGGACTAATTCTGTGGAGTCAAATCTCAGGACCACCTAAAGAGTGCATAAACCGGGACAGAGAGACCTGGGAGGGAAAAGTGGGTTCCCCCTTCTTGGGTCACTATTCCCGTGGGAGGGCATGAAAACTAGGACGGGGGCTGGGATGACTAGATAGAGAGGCACTCAACAACATCTGTGAGGGCTGGATGGTTGAGTTGGTTAGATAGAACTAAGCTTTAATACCCATTGACAAGTACCAGAGCCAAATGGGATGGGGGACAGACTGGTCTTCTGCTATACATACTGGCAAACCAGGGTAGGGGGCGGGCTTGGTGGGGGTTATTGTGGGTCGCCCCAACTAGGCTGCAGCTCCCACTGGTTGATGTAAGGGCCGAACCAGACTGGACTGCAACACCCATTGGTTCCAGTGCAACTCGGGACTGAAAACAGAACCAACCCAGCAATTGCAACCACCAGCTGATCGGGGTGATGGACTGTGCTGGGCCCTGTGCTTGCTAGAACATATAAGAATCTAGTCTGGGAATACCTCAAAGTGTCTTTGGAGATCTCCCCAATCGAACTGCCGGACTCAGAACTCTAACCAAGAAAAGACAGAAGACAGAACGGGACAATCATTCATCTCAGCTATATGTTGGCAGCAAATTATGGGGCAAATGGAGACTTTATGATGGACCATATCAATTGGTGGACGACCTCATCGAGCGAAACTGGCAGCGATTCATAACTGCAGAACTATTAACACCACTCGAGCACATATCTCAGAGCATGCCCCACATCCGGGACTTAGGGTGGGCGGGAAACCGGGTGGGGCTTCTCCCTCAATATCCCCCTTTACCTCAGATACGTGATGGAAACAATATGGACATAATAGCATTACCCACTTTCCTATCCCCCTAAACCTTTTTTTTTCCTTCTTTTTCCTTTAACTGTAATTAACTATGTAAAGATTGTCAACAACAATACAATAAAAAGAAAAAAAAATTCAAAAAAAAAAAAAAAAACTTAATAGAAGGGCATGATGTGATAGCTTAGCGGCTAAAGTCCTTGCCTTGCAAATGCCAGGATCACATATGGGTGCCGGTTGTAATCCTGGTGGCCCCACTTCCCATCCAGCTCCCTGCTTGTGGCCTGGGAAAGCAGTCAAGGACGGCCCAAAGCCTAGGGGCCCTACACCCACATGGGAGACCTGGAAGCTTCTGGCTCCTGACTTCAGATCAGCTCAACTCATGCTTTTGCGGCCACTTTGAGAATGAATCAGCAGATGAAAGATCTTCCTCTCTGTATCTCTGACTTTCTAATAAAAAAAACTTTTTTAACTTAATAGAAAAATGTAATCAAAAGGTAAGCTCATTTATATGTAATAACAAATTACACACAAACTGAAGATTTTTCACATTAATATCAACGTATTAACTACTCTATGTGATAGAATTTTTCTCCCATTTATTTCCACTACATTTGAATTATTTTGCCATGAAATGTTTAGACGTTTTGCATAGAACAGCTTGTTGTTATTTTCATTTGCACCTTCGTTGAAATATTCTCTTCAATTATTATATTATGTATACACATTTTAATACTTTTACTATTATGTTTTTATTTTCCATTTTTTAAAGATTTATTTTTATTACAATGTCAGATATACAGAGAGGAGGAAAGACAGAGAAGATCTTCCATTCAATGGTTCACTCCACAAGCTGCCGCAACAACCAGAGCTGAGGCAGTCTGAAGGCAAGAGCCCGGAGCCCCCTCAGGGTACCCACATGGGTGCAGGGTCCCAAAGCTTTGGATTGTCCCCAAATGCTTTCCCAGGCCACAAGCAGGGAGCTGGATGGGAAGCAGGGCCACTGGGATTAAAACAGGCACACATATGGGATCCCAGCAAGTGCAAGACAAGGACTATTAGCTGCTAGGCTATCACGCTGGACCTTTTATTTTCCATTTTATCTGAAAGTAAGAGAGATAGAGAGAGAGAGAGAGATGAACAGAGAGAAATCTTCGATCCACTGGTTTACTCCCCATATGCCTGTTACAGCCAAGGCTGGCCCAGACCATAGCCAGGAACTAGGAACTCATTCCGGGACTCTTACATGGTTGGCAGAAATCCAAGTCCTGGAGCTGTCTGCTGCCTCAGGGTGTGCCCAATCAGGGAGCAGGATCGGAAATGGGATAGACAGGACTCAACCCAGGCACCCTGCCAGGAGATGCACACTACACCACATACTCATCCTGTGTATCTTTTATTTTTTATCCTGTTTTATTTTGATCATTAAATTTTACTCCCTACAAAATTGATTTTGTCATGTATATAACAAATGCCAACCAGCATTTTTCTGATAATTAATATCAAATAAATTGTATTTCCCAATAAATTGCACATATTAAATTTAGAAATCTCTAAAATCCGTTCTGGATTCTTTACTCCATTGCATTTTTTCACTGTGTCAAATAGCATGCTGTTTTGATGAAAGTAACTTGAAGATATATACTAATAACTCAGAAGACAATCCCCCTTCATGGTAGTTATCCTAATGCTTTGTCTATTCACACACTCTATTCTGTGTATTTGTAGAGCACTTTATCCAATTCTAACATATTGGAACTTTAAGTAGGACTACATTAAGTTTGGTTATTAACTCATGTAATGACGTTTTAAGCTCTCCTTGGGTCAGTTTGGTAGTTTACAAGTAATTACATTTTTCTCTAGTTGAGGAGTTAGCAAACTTCAGTCAGCAAGCCAAAGCTCATCTATCTTTGTAAATAAGGTTTTGTTGGATCACAGTACTGCCTGTTTGGGCTCATAAGTGCTATGTTTCTTCTTTTAATTGAAAAGATGTCGCAGAGACATTGTAACCATGTGGATCATAAGGCTTTTACTATTTGGGCCTTTATACAAAAAGGTTTAAAATTAAGCTTCCAGGGCCTGGTGCGATAGTGTAGTGGTTAAAGTTCTTGCCTTGCACGCCGGAATCCCATACGAGCGCTGGTTCTAATACTGGCAACCCTGCTTCCCATCCAGCTCCCTGCTTGTGGCCTGGGAAAGCAGTCAAGGATGGCCCAAAGCCTTGGGACCCTGCACCTACGTGGGAGACCCAGAAGAGCTCCTGGCTCCTGGCTTTGAATTGGCTCAGCTCCAGGCGTTGCGGTCATTTGGGGAGTGAACCACTGGACGGAAGATCTTCCTCTCTGTCTCTCCTCCTCTCTGTATATCTGCCTTTCAATAAAAATAAATAAATCTTCAAAAAAAAATTAAGCTTCCAAAAAGTTATACCTGCTGTTCTCTAACCTCTAAGATTTCTTCAATATCTTATTTATGCTTCTTTTTTAATTTCTTTTTTTGGAAATAGGTTCCCAAGGTGTTTATATTGCTACAAAAATTAAAATTTGGATGTACTTAACCTATTTATTTATATTGCTGTTTTCTGTTCCATTAATATCTGCCTTGATCTTATTTAATTTCTTCTTCTTTGAGCATATAGTGGTCTTATTCCCTCATTTCTTAAGTATTAACTTTTATTACTTGGAGTTTCTCTGTCTCATAGATTTTGACATAGTCTCCTTTTCATTGTTTTCTAGACTGTTCTGAATATGCTTCATAGCTTCCAAGGGGCTAAAATTTATTGGTTATATTTTAAATATTGATTTTCTAGCTTCATAGACTATTGATGAAATAATGAGGTCTGCAAAAGCACTTTTGAATTTTTAAGTTATTAGCAGGGCCAAACACCTGATTCTTCTAAATGTTTCATGGCACTGAGCTAAAAACAGAATGTGAAATTGTATGTAAGTCCTATAATGTTTACCTATTAAGTTAATTTGGTAATATGACCAAAGCCCCTCTGTTTTTACCTAATGTCTACCATTTACTAATTAAAACACACTGTTACAAGGCTGAATTACTGAGCAACACTCCCTGTAATTAGGATAGGTTTTGGTTATCATTGTGATTATGATACTACATGAGCATACAGGTTTGATTTCACAAACGCCACCACTTCTTACCATTTCATCCTTTTCTGCTCCCATTTTGGTGTTGTTTGCTCTTTGTCTTGTGTGGTTTTGTCCCTCCAATTCCTAGCATTAAAAATTATTGCTTATTGTATATTTCTTGTCAGCAAGTCATTCCCATGTTCTTGTTTTTACCCCAAACGTTCACTACATAGGAATGCATAGCCTTTTTCAATTCAATGTACTATAGATGAGCCTGATTTTTAAAAGATTTTTTTCTCATTTTGTACTTACAGCTCAGTCCTCTTGGTTGTTCTCCCTCTTTTCTCCTTACAGTTTCGTTGCTGTGGTCAACTTTCAGTTCATTTCCTTTCTTGCATTACTAGTTTTTGAAGTTCCACCATTTTTTTTTCAGTGCCTTTAAGTTACTGCTTTCTTTTCTTTTCTTTTCTTTTCTTTTCTTTTCTTTTCTTTTCTTTTCTTTTCTTTTCTTTTTGGATTGGTTACATTGCAATATGTGACACAGTTTAATAGGCACTGGGATTCCCCTCCACCCCTCCCCAACCCCCCAGCCCCCCTCCCATGGTGGATTCCTCCACCCTGTTGCGTTACCACAGTTCAAATTCAGCTGAGATTATTTCATTGGAAGCATCTACCAGGCATAAAGTCCAGCATCATATTGTCCAGATAAGTTCATCAGTTCCTTGGGGAGACCATCTCTGGTCTGAAGGTAGAGCTGGTAGAGTGTTTTTGACATTTCAAAGGATCCGAATTGCCGCCACTCTCACCACTCCAAGCACAATGCAGTCTCTGGAGAATCCACTGATTGACATAGTCCATCATAGAGTCTCCATTTGCCCAGCACTTACATTGCCAACACATAGCTGAGGTGGTTGATCGACCTACTCGGTCCTCCGTCAACTGATGGTTAGCGTTCTGAGTCCAAAAGCTCCACTATGGAAATCCCCATAGAGCCTTTCTCTGAGATGTTCTCAGACCAAACTCCTGTATGTACCGGCAAGAACTGGGCCCGTCACAGTCCATCGCCCCGATCAGCTGGCGGTTGCAGTTGCTGGGCTGGTTCTGTCTTCAGCCCCGCCTTCCACTGGAACCAATGGGTATCCGCAGTCCAGACTGGCTCTACCCAGCACATACTCGGCCCTCACCCAAGCCAGTGGGGGCTGCCGTCCAGTTGGAGCCACCCACAATAACCCCACCAGACCCGCCCCCTGCCCTGGTTTGCCAATATGTGTGTCCAGTCTATCCCACATCCGCTTCTGTTCTCATACATGTCAATGGGCATGAGAACCATGTCCAATCTAACCAGCTCAACTATCCAGCCCTCACGGATGTTGTTGGGTGTCTCTCTGTCTAGCCACCCCAACCCCTGCCCTAGTTTTCGTGCCCTTCCATGGGCGGTGGTAACCCAAGAGAGAGGAGCCCACTGTTTCCCTCCCAGGCCACTCCCCCTCCCAGATTATGTACTCTCCGGGTGGTTCTGTGGTTTAACTTGACAGAACTAGCCCCCAGTGCCAGCTTCTGCCAGCTGATGCTGCAGCTAAGCCCAAACAACCCTCACCCACTCTAATTGTAGAGTGCACCAGTAGGAACAATCGGCCCAGCCTGGTTCTTCCCTGATCTAGTCCACATGAGGCACACAGGTGCAGTAGCCCTGCCTGGTCTGGTCTGCCCCGTTCCTGCTCACGCTCTCCAGTGGGAGTAGCTGTTCAGCAAGGGACCACCCCTTATTCCCCTGCTGGTTCTGCCCCCTCCCTTCCTGGCTCTCACATGTGCTGGTTGGGTGCTGCAGTCACGTCTGGCACAGGCAACCTCACCTTGGCATTCCGCATTGTGAACTGCTTTTGTCACGACTGGACCTGGCTCCACTCACTCTGTTCCAGTGTTCAGATTTGCCAGTGGGTGACATGAACTGATTCAGCCTGGTCCGCCCCCGACCCTTGCCAAATGTATGCCAGTGGGACACTTTCCATGACCTCTTGGCTGTATCCTTCCATGCTTCTTGCGCTTACCTGCAGGGTCTGTGTCTTGCCAGAGGAGCTGCCCAGGCTCCTCCATCAGAACCCCTCCAAGTGCCAGATTTCGCGCATACCAGAGAGTCCATGAGCCAGCACTACTCGGCTCACCTCCTGTCCTAGCAGGAACAGTGGCCTCTCCTAACCGGCCTTCAACCCATTCTGGCTCTTGCTGTTGGATGTTTCAGCCCAGCCACGGTGCATCCATACCCACATATAGTTCATATATGGCTCAGTAGGGGTTGAGACCTAGCCTAGTCCGTCCCACATCTACCCTGGTCCTCCAGAACACTAGAAGGTGTTGCAGTCTGGCCTGGCCTGGTGCGTCTTGTTCCAGTCCACACTTGTGCCAAGGGAGACTACAACTGTATCCTGACCAGAACGCAGCCCCATTCCAGCTCGTGCGTCCCTTTGGTGGGAGCCTCCACCCAGCTAGGGTGTCCCCTTAGCCCCCCAACTGGGCCTGTTCCCAGCCGTAGATCACACACATGCCAGTGGTTGCTCTGACTCAGCTTGACACAACCTGTCACCTGTTGCGACCCCTGTCCTAGCCATTGTAGCTCAGCATCCGGGGCTTGCTTTCTTTTCACAAGTAAATATATTAGAGCCTTCTAAAAACAAAATGCTTCATATTAGCAATGCAAGCAAATCCAATCAAGTCAAACCAAATAGCAACTTTTGCTTCCTTCCTGGTATGTGCCTTGCCCCTTGGCCTGAAAGATGAAAGCCTGGGTTTCCTTTCTCTGTGCCTGCCCCACCACAAGGTCCAGGAAACCTGCCTCCAAGGAGTCAAATGTGACTTTGGTGTGGTCACTCAGGCACCTTTCCAAGGGACTTGTGAGACAGCTTCTACTTCACTGGCTCCTGCAACCAAGCAGGTTTGGAGCCATCGATTTTCTGTAGCTGAGGTCCCAGAGTCCTCCTTTTAATTTCACAGTGTCAAAAAAAAAAAAAAAAAAACCAACAAGGGATGGCATTGAGAGGTAAGTGTCACTTAGTACACCTCAACCTATACCAAAGTGCCCAAACTCAAACCCTGGCTCTGCTTTCCATTTTATCTTTCTGCTAATGCATACCATAATAGCAGCAGTTGCTGGTTCAAATACTCGGCTTCCTGCCACCTATGTTGGAGACCGGATTCAGATTCCGGGCTTCAGCCTGGTCCAGCCCCGGTCATTGCAAGCATTTGAGAAGTGGACCAAATGTGCAGAAAACCTCTGTCAATCTCTCTGCTTTTTAAGTAAGTGAACACATTTTAAAATTAGCTTTTAACACTCTTAAAAGCAAAGTGAGACTCATCCCATGTTAATGAAGGCAGGGACAGGTGTACTATAGTCTAGAGAAGTTTATCCCAATGGCAGTGACTTCCTGATCGAAAGCACTTTTAACAATTAACTACAGCAACAGCAATGTGCTGCCCCACTTCCAAGGCATAGTTCTGAGTTGGTCAGGAAAGCTGAGGTCAAAATCAGCCATACAAAGACCCTGAGGTCACTGAACACGGCTCTATTACAAACTCCTTTCTTAAAATAGACATGAGAATTTGTAAAGTTTTATCACAATTTTCATTTATTCATTCTCATTTGATTGGAAAGGCAAAGAGCAAGAGATAGAGACGAAAGAAAGAGAACTCTTTCATCTGCTGTTTCATTCACTCAAATGCCTGTAACAGCTGGGGCCGGCTCAGCCCTAAACCAGGAACCAGGAACCAGGAACCAGGAACGCAAGCTGGTTTCTCTCATACTGGTGGCAGGGCCACAGCTACCTCAGCCATCACCTGTTGTCTCCCATGATACACACTAGCAGGAAGCTGAGGGACGTGGGATGTGGGCATTCCTAAGTGGTATCTTAACTGCTGCACGAACACTTGCTGCATAACATTTAGATTCAGTCCTTGGCAACTGAACCCTTTACGATAGATGCTCCTTGTTTTCCTCTGTAGATCTCCAAGATTTCATGGAGACTACAATGAGTCAGTACTTTCAGCTTTAGACTGTATTTTCCTTTCAATAGTATATCCAGACTGCTTATGTAGCTTACAAGACACCTTCTAATTACTATCATTACCCGTTTACATTTAACTTGCATTTGAGTGTTAACCAAGCTGCCAGGGAATGGAAATTTTAAGGAAAAAAAGACTACTAAAACTTAGCCCCATCATTGTTCTGTCAACCGACACCGGGCTCTATTAGGATCCCAATTTGGGAGACACAAAATAGAGATCATCCTGAATATATACCTTGAGATTTTATGCGTAGTGGCAGTTTTTCTTGCATAAATGGTATGGAGCTGGTTAATCTTTTGTTTATCAAAAACGGTGACTACTTTATAAGAATTTGCAAGAAAGGGCTAGGCAGTCTCAGGAAGCAAGGCGGATATGGTCTCATGAATGTTACAAAGCCTGGATTTTGTTCCAGAAATTGCTTTTGGCCCAGTTCACAAGGTCGGCATGTACCCAGGTGGTTATGTGCAGACAGCTCAGTTGAAAAGTTCAGCTCAGAAGCTCAACTGTGGATACCACAGAGTTCAAAAGTTTAGCTGGTCATGTGCCTGAGACATAGGATCTCCCACCTCTGTTTTAGGTAGCCCAAACCGATGTGGCCATCTTCTTTAACAGTTCTCTACCAGCCACCTTCACAAACTTCATGTTTTTTCAGTTCTTTCCTCATATAATCCAGTGAGGCTGGGTGCTTTGTTTGCAGTTTCTGTCAAAAGCACTTCCTTTAAAGATCTTCCAGTGAAGGCATACAGAGAAACAACAACTGCGTCACCGACTCTATTCAAGGTCCTTCGGGAGGCACTTTCTCTGCAGCTTTCAAATATTCATATTCTATATGTGTCAGTTTTTCAACTAGAGGAAACTAACTTTATAATGGGCAAAGGTGTATTTAGCACACAGCACTGGGAGTTCAGGTTCCAAATCCGTCAGCCTTTGTGCGAGCTGAGAATAGCAATGGCTGAGAATGTTTGGAGGAAGGGTCTGAAGTTAAACAGGAGTGTGAAGGTAAGTACAGTGTGTGAATGAGCTCACATCAGGCTTTAGTTACACCCTTCTCAGGAGAGTACCTTTCTGCCTTCCAGAGAAATACCCCTTTTGCCCTAGGGAGCTCCCATTCGGCTCTATGCCCCAAAGGGTCCACCATATCTTACAGCACCATCATAGGCAGCAAGCCTTAACACACAGACCTTACAGACATTCAATATTCAAACCAACTGCAAAACTGTATTTGGATCTTATGTTCCCAAGAAAATAAGCCCTACCCATGCTGGCCATTTGGAAATCTAGGTACATCAATATTATTTTTCCAACTTTAATGCTGCTTTCCAAATACTCTTTTCCTTTCTTTAAACTATGTAAGATCAGACTATAATGGAAGTCTTTTTAGAAGCAAGAAGGTGTTTTTTTGGCTATTCTCATAGTCCGTAACACTGTAATTAACAAGAAGCACCTTCCACCCCCAAACAAAACTACACACACATTCCTTGCATCCATAATCCCATTGTATACACAGGTGAGAGTCCATATGTGATATGTAAATATTTAGTCATTTTTGAGCAATCAGCACACAAGTTGCTTAAAGTTTTTAACCTCCATGTGCTCAACTGCAAGATGACAGTGCTGATAGCTACTGCCCAGCTGTGTTGGAGATTACACGTTTTGGAGATTATACATATCCTGTATAGCATGCTTGCTTAGCAGTTGTTCATGATCAAGGCCAAGAAGCTCTAGGTTGATGACATCTGACAGCCAAGATCCTGCTCCCCAATTCCTGTTCCCATGAGCTTTTCTGCCACAATAATTTAATATCCCCCCCGTCACTATACTCCTGAAGCAAAGCCTACTTTAAAACATTGTACCCAGTGCCGTCACACATCCTAATGACAGGTCCCTCCCTTTCAACCTTCATCCAACTCTCAAAAACCACCTCCTCAAAAACTCTCCTGTCTATTAGAAAGAAACTCACCTCCACTTCATTTTCCATAAAAATGCAACTCCTACAACATTTGGCTCACGACTTCAGCTCACGATTCCTGACAAAGACAGCTTGTGCTTCCCAATGATGAGCAGTGACATAGCACTGTGCACTTCTTCAGTGTTTGCATATTTCCTCCAGTCCTCTTATGTTTGCATCTGCTTTAAAGAGGGCAGATTCCCTATTTTAGTCTGCTAATTTTTAAAGACTTATTTATTTATATTTTATTGGAAAGGGGGATTTACAGAGAGCAGGAGATACACAGAGAAAGATCTTTTGTCCGCTGATTCACTCCCCAGGTAGTCACCATAGCCAGAACTGAGCCAGTCTGAGCTGATCTGAAGCCAGGAGCTGCTTCCAGATCTCTCACATGGGTTCAGGGTCCCAAAGCTTTGGGTAATCCTCTGTTGCCTTCCCAGGCCACAAATGGAGCTGGGTAGGAAATGGAGAAGCCGGGACACACCGTGCCCATATGGGATCCTGGCATGTGCAAGGTGAGGATTTAGCCACTAAGCCTTTGTTTGTACAATGTCAAGTCAGTTTAATAAAGTTCCCTGGCTGATCTCAGCAGCTCTGCCTACCTGCTTTCCAATGAGTCTTAGTTATTATGTTTAACTAATTTCTAAAATGTAAAGTTTCAGAGACTACCAGTGTCTCCTCAAAGCCAAAATGGCCGTAGAGTAGTCTTGCCCATAAGTACTGACCCAAACTGGTGATCTAGACAGGAGTCACCTGGGGAAAAGAAGTTCAAAGCCAACTTTCCTCAGCCAAGCCAACTGGCATGGAATCATCCTAATCTCTAAGAGACTCCTTAGTCCCTGAAATAAGAGCTAAGTTCAACATTGACTCCCAGTTTTCATTTGATAATCTTTGAGAAAGAGAATCCACCCTATGATCTATGGCTCCCATAGGCCAAGGTGGTCTAATGAAGCATGGGTCAAACATTCAGCATCCATTTTGGTTCAACACTGTATGCCTAGATGGCAGATGATGCCTAGAACACAGACGACACTCAACAAATGTTTGTAAGTAAATAAATAGCATCAGCCAAAAACATGCTCTTCTATTTGGATCTGCTCTCAACCCTGGAATACTACACCCAACCTCTGTACCTTCTCAAAGTTTGATATTTAAATATTATGAAGCTGGTTAAGACTTCTTTTGGTTTTGTCCCTCTGTATTCTAGTAACATAGTGTGTGCATTATAAGGTAAATCAGCTTGCTCGTCTCTCAGCACTGCTGAGCTCTCTAACTGCCTCATCCTTTTGCTGTATTGTGGCCTAAATGTCCTGTGTTCTCTTAAATCTTACTAATTTCTCATGGTTAGTTCAATGTGCTCCTGAGGAGATATCTTTTAGACCTAAGTCTTTCTAAGATTTGAGTTTGGCATGGTTTCGTTTCCTGATAGTTTAGAATAACAGGTTTACTACTTACTGTAAGTTCATTACCACTCAGAATAACTTAATCAATTATGACACCATATTAATTACTGTCTTCAGTGCCATCAGATTCTTTACTTTTCTGGACCTTAAAGAGAAAACACATTGTGGCTTGAACTCAACTTCTAACGTTATGTTAAGCTATCATTTTCTCCTTTTTTGGTTCTAGCCTTGTAGTCTGCACAAGAACACTGCCAGCCTCCTTCCCACCACCAGAAAGTATTATGAATACTCTCAGTTAGAAGTACTGAAAGGCATTCTACAAATGCAAAGGTCTACAGGAATAGCAAATCATTTGGCTGCAACTCTCTGGACCCCCCAGAGCAGGAAATGTGATTCTGCTACTTTATTTTAAAGAACTCTGTGCAACTGAAAAGAAAACATTCTTGATAACAGATTATATCATTGAAGGACCAGGAAACAAGCCAAAAAAAAGGCTTCATGTTTCAATCGTACAGTGAATTTTCTAGAATAGGAAAATTAACATTCCCTGTTTTCTAATCAAAAAACAACTTAAGGGGCTAGCATTGTGGCATAATAGGTTGAGCTGCCACTTGTGATGCCAGCATCACATATGGGCATTGGTTGATGATCCAGCTACTCCACTTCCCATCCAGTTCCTGGCAAATACACCTAGGAAAGGAAAGCAGCAGATAATATCACAAGTCCTTGGGCCCTGCACTAGCTCCTTGCTTCAGCCTGGCCCAACCATGGCCATTGAGGCCATTTGGGGAATGAATAAGTAGATGGAAGCTACCTCCTTTTTGCTTTCTGTCTCTGAAGGAGTAAGGACACAAGCATTGGCCTTATGATTGTGGGACAGTAAATAGAGAATCCCTACCCCTACCTGGGACTGGCACCTGCATTCCTGAAGACCAGCCCAACTTGGGCCTCTTGCTATGCTACTCCACCCACTGCATTCTTTCCAACCATCTAGGCCCGCCCTCTCCCAAAGCAGAGCCTACCAAAGTCAAAAATGCTTTGGAGAAGCTATCCCATTCCTGCCCACTCTCCCATTTCTCCCCATTCTCGCACCCCACAAAATATCCCATAACCCTCCAACTATAGAAGGTCAGCCCTACTGAAACAGCCAGTAGTTGGTGACTCCCAGCAACTCAAAAAAGAAATGAAGTACATTCAGCCTCATTAAAACTATCCTAGGAAAACAGCAGATGCACTCTAAAATTATCAGCATTTATGAAAATAAAACTATGGCATAACTCAAATTAACGGAACAGCTAAATTGAAATGGAAGGCATCTATCTTTTGAGAGATCTATAAAATGTTTAACTATTACCAGTTAGGGAAACTAGTATTCAGACAGTGGTTCTTAGTAAATGTGATGCTTGGAGATGTCCCGTCTCTGGTCTACAATCAGGGGGCAGGGAAAACATGATGTTATGTCTTTGAGGCTCACTACACTGCCTTAACCAATATGTGAAGAGGATCTCCTTAGGTAATCCATCGTGCTTTACAGACTACGGTGATAATGAAGAATCTGAGCTAAGACACTGCTTGACTTCTTGTTACGGGGAGTTCAAGGCAAAAGAAAGTGATCTCAGTTCTTGTCTCACACGAAGGAATTTTCATGTGAATAATTACAGTGAGAAAAAAAAGATCCACTGAAGATAGAAAGAGTCTGCTGTAGTATCAGGTGGGTGCTCCAAGAGAAAAAAGACCTGAGAAAATGGTGGGGTTGTTGTTTAAGCACTGGTACAGTGAGCAGAACAGCAGCTAACCATCAACAAGAAGGCGGGGACAGAGCCTATCAGAAGGCCAGAACTGTAACCTGTCTAGCTTGTTCCTGATAAAACGAAAAGTCATCTGAAGGGTGTGACTGATAACCTGTTTCATTTCTCTGGATAAGCTAAAACCTCAGAAGGATGGGAAGGCGATTATGTCTTCCTGAAGGTACCTCCCACACAGAAGCAAGCATTTTGTACACTTAGTTTTATTGGGAAGGCAAATTCATAGAGAGAAGGAGAGGCAGAGAAGAAAGATCTTCCACCCACTAGTTCACTCCCCAAATGGCCTCAATGGCCTGAGCCGATCTGATGCAGGGCCAGGAGCCAGGAGCCTCTTCTGGGTCTCCCTAGTGGGCCCAGGGTCACAAGAACTTGAGCCATCCTCCTTGCTTTCCCAGGCAGGGGACTGGTTCTGAAGTGGAGCGGCCAAGACATGATCCAGCATCCATACTGGATGCTGGCCGTTTTTAGGTGCCTGTTTCAGCACCATGCTAGCCCCCATTTTGTACTCTTTTAAAGAGACTCCCCTTTCCCTCATTCCCATAAAGATATGATTCTGCCCACTTATCGCTCCATGTAACTGTCACACCCCCAATGTTCAGTGCCCTCCTGGGGAGCTAAGATCGATCAGGCAAGTGACAGGGAAGTTGTGTCCAAACTGCAGGAAACAAAACAAAAACCATGAGAGATGCCTGGAATACAGTGTGTTCAAGCTGAATGATCTGCAGAATGAAGGAATGCAGCTACGCCAAAGGACATTACCACAGTCACCGTATAAGCCACGGACAGTGCAAACATCATTTTACAGAATCCATCCTGAATTCTTTGAAACAGAAGAATCCCCACATAATCTAACATTTCTTTAGGCAATTTTCTCTGCCTAAAATTCTCAACAATGCTAAAAATATCCACAGAAAGGTCAGTGAATGCCTTGATGCTCATCAATATTTCAAATTTACTAAAAATACCACCAGGGATACAGGAGCTGGTTTCTGGCATTTCCCTGGGGAACATCATTACCAGCATCTCTTGCCCAAGTTTCTCACCTCAGCCTCCAGGCATCTTGATTACAATGGAAGAGTACTGAAAATTCCTGCTAACATTCTAGCAAATTCTTTAATTTTAGAAATTCCTCAATCAATTGTAAGAAACTATTCATCTCTCATAAAAAATTGAAATACAATTTCCTTATTACTCTGACAGATTTATGCCACTATGTCAATTCAGTACTACTCATTCATTTAGTCATTTAGTCAATCCTTTCCCAATTATTTATGAAGTTTTTTCCATGAACAAATCTTTGGTTTACAAACTCAGAATACAACAATAAAGAAAATAATCTCTAAGTCTGTTCCCTCAGGCACTTTTCTCTTCTTTCCTTTCTCTATTTCTTTTAAATATTTTTATTTCCACTTAACTACTTGTACACTCACAGAGTAGAGTCAATATTTCAACAGATCTATGGCATAAACTGATCAAATCAGGCAATCAGCCTTCCCATTTCTTCCTCCTTTTTTTTTTTTTTTTTTTTTTTTTGTAATGTTGGGATCCCATTAGGTCTTGTATCCCAGTTTTTAAAAACAATATGTAATACATTGTTAGGAAGTATGGACATCATACTCTGTTGTGGAACACAAGAACCCATTAGTACCATGTAATTGTCTTCTGGCAAGTAGCATAAAAGCTAGAGTATAAAATGCCATAGTTCTAATGAAGAAAAACAGAATAAAGGGGATAGTGATAACAACATACATACACCTATACTATACATGTACATATGTGTCCATACACATATAGGAAAAGTTTTTCATTTGTGCTTAATCCTATAAAATATTTGAAATAGCTAGACCTGAAACCTCCACTTGTAATTAGAAGCTTTTCAAAACACTCTATCTTGGAAAACTGCTAAGCAATGGGCAGACACCAAGAGGTCTTAAGTTTGCCATGCCAAGCCTTTTTCCACTAGCTCTGCATTCTATATTCCTCTGCAAACCTGTACTTCAGAAATTTATAAGAAATATTAAGAAATTGGATTTGCTAACTAAAAAGAAAAGTACAGCTGTCATTTTCTTCTGTCACTTTATTAAATTATTGTGAAATGCAATGGAAAAATAAACAAAACATGGGCCAGTCCTTCCTCAAAATTCAAGCAAATAATGAACACTGCTTTCTATTTCTGAATATACAAATTGTCAGCCCTTTCACCCTACTAAATAAGGAAGGATCAAAAGCAGCAACCATTTAAAACTTCCATCGTCTTGTTAGCAGGATTTCAGTGCGCTTCCTGTAGGTAAAATTTATGCATCAGGAAAAAATTTCGCATGTGGGCCAGATGTCCAAATTTCAGCAAGTTACTATGCATTTATTTCTATCTTCTACCTACTCATCTTTCCTGAGCTCCAGAAAGCCATTTTTAGCCTTGTGCTAGGTAGTATGCACAAGTCCAAAGCACAGTAATTTCACACATAACTGCTTTGACAGCAATAAGGTTGTAAGCTCACCAAGGAAGGACTCTGCTTTGTATCTGTTCCCCTAACACCCAATTCAGAGCCTAGCACAGGGTATGCTCAATGCATATTCTGTGAGAAATTAATAAACGACCTACCTTTCTTTTTCATTCTCATAGGAGTTCCTAGTCGCTGTCATAAGCACTTCACATGTAACATGTCACTCAATCATCACATCACCCTTTTTTACGATTTGGTAGATAACAAAAACAAGCCCGGCTAAGGTGAAGATCACATAGCTAGGAAGTGACAACTCTGGGAAATGAATCCAAATCTTGGTGACAACTTCATGCCTCACCATTAGGCCAAGAGTCTCCCCTATACGACAGTACCTTTATCTTGCTCTCTTCTATTTTCTTCCTTCTGACTTTCTCCCACATGACCAGACATCTAGGATGGGAGAAAAACTTACGTGGTTATCTATGCATCTCTAATTGAAGAAGATGAGTATCCCAGGTGGAATTTTAGTAATTACATTAGACAGTGAAGAGATTCAAACTGTCTGCCAACTTTGTGCACAGGAAACGGAAACAAACACAGTTTCATAATGTGTATAACACACACATGCATATTTAAAATGCAACATGTGTTGAAGGAATTTGAACAAGCCCCCTAAGGAGGTAGGTAGAACCTTAAAGGTCATGTGATCCAATTCTCTCAGGTAGAGGTTAGTGACAAAGGTGAGCCAAAGGAGTACCCAAAGCGCCAATGACAGACTATGAAGAAGGCCAAGATTAGAACCCAGGCCTCATCACTGCCAGGCCAGGGCATGCTCTGCATCATCTTGTCTCCAAAAGGGGTCTGAGGAATGGTGGAGAGACATAAAAACAACAACCCAGATTTCTTTTGGGGAGGACACCCAAAGCCCTGATTGAAAGTGGAAGTTCTTTGGCTTAAATGACTGAAGTAGCAATCATGTGTGATTAAAGGAAATGAGAGAGGTAGATGAGGCTAAGATGACCAGGGAAGCTGGACTCTTTCTTCCTCCTGGGTTTCTCTGGGAGCAGGGGCTGGCACATCTTCACAAACAGCAGCCTCGCTGCCCTGGGTCTGGAGGAGAACTACTTACTAACATTCAGTGGTAACACTTGTGCTAAGAACAGCAAACCCAGAGTCAACTTAGTCCTTTTTATGGAAGAGGACCAGGAAATGAAATCATTCCTTTTTCATTTACTTAACTCCTTGATAATCCTTCACATTTATATTTACTACTCATGCAATTATCTGATACTGAGCAAAGACAGCAGGAAGAGCCTGTTCATTTCAGTGGAGCATCTATTAGGCAGGAATCCACAGGCTCTCGGAAGGACCAGCTTACTAACTGACAGGACCCCTACTAGGGGTCAAGCCCTGCCCTAGGTGCTGGCAACAAGCCGGTGTGCAACTTACTTGTCTCACAGAACTTACATTTAGGAGGAAGAGAAGAGATATGGAACAAAATGAATTAGCATGTTAGATATGGAAATTCATAGACTATAAAAGCAGAATCTGTTGATATTCATAAAATCTCAAAGCAATGGCTGCTAAAAAAAAATGACAAAAAAGCAGGGAAAGGAAATAGTATCTCTGGGCGCTGGAGAGGGAGCAGTGTACATTTCACATAGAGGCACCAGGATACAACTCTTATTAACATTTGCAGAACCCAAGGCAAACACACAAAGATACACAGTCCTTCTCTCTTCCTGCAGAGACATCCGTTCGCCCCCCCCCCCAAGTACATTGTGTTTGCATAATAAATGCCACCAAGTTAGCTGCTTAAGGCAACACACATGTTATTGTATCAGAGTTGCCTTGGGTCACAAATCTATACCCAGCTTGGCTGGATCCTGTACACAGGGTCTCACAAGGACTCAGGCAGCAGGGCCACATGCTCATCAACAGGCTTGACCGGGGGAAGATTGGCAGCACTCATTCCCTGACAGCTACAGGCCTGAAGCACTTTTTTGTTGTTGTTGCTTTCCCAGGGACCTAACACCCCTTGTTCCTAAAAGCTGCTAGTGGTTGCTCTGCATGTGGTTCCTCTCCTCCCACATGGCTGCCTCCTTCATCCATCTACAGAGGTCTGTAGACAGATGGTAGAGGTCTGTAGAGGCTTATGTCTGCTATCAGAGAAACTTATTAATGTAACAGAATTAAGGAACTCACACACGTCATATTTGTCATATTCAATTGGCAGGAACCAAGTTATTAGTCTTGTCCATACTCTAAGGGAGGGGATTAGAGAAAGAGGTGAAGAAGAGAAGTCAGAACCCACTGGGGGGTCACCTTAGGGTCTGTCTGTCACCAGTAATGATATGGGCATATTTCTGTAGGCAGTCCAGCCCATGAGTTGATGTCATAATCCACAAACATAAATGCGCATCAGAATCATCTGGAGGGTAAGGTAAAATATACAGAGCCCACGCCCAGTGTTTCCGATGTGATAGGTCTAGGGTGGAGACCAAGCATTTGCATTTCTATCAAGTTTCAGTGTGAAGCTGTTGGTTTCATGCAACTAACAACTAACATCCAGCTGCTCTGTTCAAGCGACTCCCACTGCTGACCCCAAATCAGCCAGTTCTTGGAATTAGAAATATATTCTTAGCAGCATGGCCTGTCCATGGAAAACTCAGGTAAGCATGGCAACATCCTCAGGGCTATTTGGCAGGAAATTCTGGAGTTCAAAGTCCCCAGGAACTGTTTCAGGTGGGCTTGTGAACAAAGCTCAGCCAGAAGAGGCCACAGTGGAGCCCACAAAGCCAAAGTTCCAGCACAAGGGTAGGAATTGTGAAGGGACAGGTTTTACTTACTTGGAAGCCAACAAATGAGCCTGTCAGTTCCATGGATACTGGCAGAAGCTCGTGGTAATAGGTGGAACACCATCTATCACAGCCACTAACAGCAGAAGCCAGAGTAACATTCCTGCTCCAGTCCTACTTAAAAAGGGTGGGGCCAAGTGTTGCCTGTTTATGCAACAGGATAAGTCACTTGAGAATAACACTGACATTAGGAAACAATGATTTGTATAGGATCTGCTAGCAAACCTACCCAACATAAGACCTTCTGTAGCAGACATGGGGAGTAGGCAAATTTTCCTAGACAGTCTCACTCTTCCAAGACTAAATACTATACACACATCCTTGAGAAAAGAGGCTACAGAAAAATCATGCAGAAACTTGAGAAAATGATTGAACAGAAGCCTAGCTGTCAGGTCTAAGAGCAATACTAAAGAGCAAAATAAGTGAAGAACCAAAAGAGGCTTTTAAAAAAGAAAAATCAGCAACAGCAAGACAGGGTTTGTGAACCAGAGGTATAATCAATTCAAAGGGGCATGCCAGCCATGAGCAAAAGAGACTGTGAAGGATGATGAGGAGGAAGGATACAAGGAGAGTACCACGTCCTGGAAACCACGTAAACAAAGGCCTCTAGAAGACAGTGGGCACCTGTGTCAAGCAATGTAGCAAGTCAACAAAGATGAGGACTGAGGACTGACAACTGGATTTGGTATAAAAAAGACAGAGACAGGGAGAGAGAACACACAAGCAAGAACTAATCATCCCTTCCTCCAAATCCAATGGAGCTCACATTAGAAGAGTTTACATGGAACTATAATATCTGTAGAAGATATCGCAAGCTCTTGCACATTGAACCAAACACTGATTTTTGTTTAGTCATGGGAAAGACATAAGTCTAAATGGAGGTTATTTCTGCTTAGGTAGGTGCAGGCAACATAGAAAACAGGAGGGTGTGATGAGGAGGCCCCCTCTCATGGTGGATCTCAAAGCATCATGTGAGGGCAGGATCTGAGTTCCTTGTGACAGGTAAAGAGTCAAGCACAACAGTGGCACCAAGTTCTTTCTCTTCCTACAGTCAAACCTTCACAGTATGATTGTTTAGTATAAATGCTTGGGTATTGAAAACAAACATATTTAACAGCAAATACCAAAAATATGAGTTGAAATTAGACCTAAATAGGTTATTACTTGACCCATCACTGGTGTTTCTTTCACTTTCTTTCTTCCTCTATCCTTTTTTTCTCCTCTTCTTTTCTTCTTCGTCAAATTGAGATTTGCTTTTCAAATGGATAAAGTTGCTTTTTGTGAGTACAGGGCTTTCTCTGCTCATGGATGTCAAAGTAGTTTCTGGAAAGGAAGGGCTAGAGGTTTGGACTCTTCTCCTATGTCCAAGACATTCTGTGACGTGTCTGTATCAAGCACTGCCTGACGTAAGCAGCCTTCGGTCTTTAGCTGACAGCCCTCTCACATTGTGCATGCACATGCTTTGCTTTTGCAGACATCAAAACCACATTTCAAAAACCTTCTGCATGTTCATCTCCATACAGACTCTATATTGTCACAGTGTGTGTAGTTTGAACATGGTTTAGCTCCCCCCTTGAAGACATTTAAACCCCAAAACCTTTTCCAAAGTAGTGATGTTGATGATTGATGAATAAAGTGTAGGGGTTGATTCACTTACATTCTGGGATGTGGGTCTCATGAGAGATGCTTAGGTCACTGGGGGCTGACCTTCATTAACTACTCTGACAAGGGGGTGTTGCTGCCTCTTTGCTTCCTGGCTGAACCAAAGGGGGCATCCAATCTTTGACTGTGAGCCTCCAAAACTACAAGCCAAAATAAATACATCTCTTCCTTCCTAAATAGCTCCTCACTACTGAATATTAATACGCAGTGAAAATTGGAGAACAGACTGTGAGGATCTCAAGGAGTAGCTTCTTGCAGATCATAGACGCTGTGCCACATCCACAGGAAGACAGCGATACAAAGCTATTTTTCTCATCAATAATGCCCTCAAAGACTGGCTGAAGTATGAGACAGTAGTGAGTGCTGAAAAGAGACAGGATGTACCACTTCAAATTATGTCACTTTGCTCTAAGACTTATTCAGAGCTGGGGCCATGTGAGTTTTAAAAACCCCTTATCCATCCAAAAGCAGAGCCTTCCCAAAGCACTCAGTTGTCACAAATCCCCTCCAGGGAGCAACTCTTACTTCTAGATAGGGTTACACAATATCTCCTCTCCCTATCAGTTCTCCTACAGGCCTATTTATCTTTAAAAGCAAAAGTCATTTGCTCTCCCAAGACTGTCCTTTCTTTCTTTCCCATTTCCCTGTTAAAATGGTACATAAGCCTCTCAAATTTCATTTCTCCTTAGGGCATTCACTTCTTTCTGTGATACCTTCATGCAAGTGAACTTTAAAAATAAATCAATATGCCCCTTCTTTTCATCTCTTTTGTTGTCAGTTAAATTCATAATCCCTCAGGATATTAATCTGAAAGGGTACAGGTAAAGGTTTTCCTCTTCCACAATACTCATGAGATCCTAATCTTTTTTTTTAATGTTTCATTTTTGAATAGTTTTAAGTTTACAAAACAAAAACCATGAAGTAGAACAAAGAGTTCCCAGGTATCTCACATCCAGCCTCCCTCATTGTTACCATCTTATGTCAGTGTGCTGCATTCGCCATTAACAGTCTTTGCAGGGAGTTTAAAAGCCTGGAACTCCTAGTCACAGCCCCGGCATATTAAAGTTTTGAATGACAGGAGCCAAGGACTACACTGACCTAGTGACCCATCCTAGCTCTTAAATAAGCCAGATTTCTATGATGTATCCATAAAGCAACAAATTCTACTAGGGGGCCAAAATGCAGGGAAATATTTACCAAATGGTTTTTAGCATTTATTACCGCCTCTGCAAGGGAGTAAAGCCAGTCAAAAATCTCAACTACCCAATAGCCAGAAATTTTTAAACTGAGAGATCTAGATTTCTTCCCATCCTAGTTTGTTATTTATTTTTGAACTGCATCCCTAGGGACTGAAAAACTTCTGTATTTTAGATACTTGTCACAGAAAATGTAGTTTGTGTAAGATACAAATAATACGTGTAAGTTTGGAGATGTGGTAATCTACATGCATATTCAGCTTATGATACATTGTCAGACTAGAGCAAAGTACCAGATTTTTGCCTTTTAAGAAAGAAACAACATGTTGATGACTAAGAATATTCTTGGAGATTTGTGGCTTTTTCTGGGAATTTCACTTCCTCTGTATCAAAATCCAATACTTACAAATGATTCACATTGTAAGAAACTAGGCTTCATTTGTGCTTGAAGATGGAAAGCTTTCTTTATACCAATTCAAATTCATTAAAACGATCTACTCTTTCCCCATGGATGAATGAGTCTTAAGTTCATGCATGTCTTTTAAATAATGTACAATTTACACCTTAAGTATACAACGAAAAGTAAAATAACATTTTGCAAATTCACTCATGGGGGCCCATCTTTTATATATTCTCAACCACACCATTAACTCAATGAATTCAATAGTGGCTTCAAGGTCCTGCTGGGGGCATTCCAAGAAGCAGCAATGGCATTTGCGTCTATGTCAGCACCAAAAGAGCAGGAATCCTCTTTTTTCATTTGCCACTAGAGACACTGAGAATTTGACTGAAATTGTTACAGTAACTTAAGGACAAGTCTCTCATTGTTCATTTTATTGAAAAACCAATACATTTTTTTTTTGTTTTGAGACAGAGACCTTTATCCACTCTTTCACTTACTAGTGCTTGGCACAGCCAGAGGACCTGGCATTCATTCCATATCTCCTGCATAGGTGGTGTGGACTCAGCTACTGAACGCATCGTTTGATGCCTCCTTGGGTACACATTAGCAGAAACTGGTCTGGAAGCAGAATCAGGATTCAAAGCCAGTGACTCCAGGATGGGGGTCACTGGGCCTACATCCGTCTCCAGATATGGGAGTCACTGTACCCATATTCCTCATCAGAGTACTCGGTTCAAGTCCTAGCTGTTTCCAACTCTTGATTCAGGTTCCTGCTAATGTGCCTGGGAATTAGCAGATGATGGTCCAAGTACTTGGTTCTTGACACCATGTGAGGAATCCAATGGAAATTCATATGGAGTTCTGACTCTGGACTTCAGGCTGGCCTAACTCTAGTTTTTACAAGCATTTGGAGAGTGAATCAGCAGAGGGAAGATTCTCATTCCTTCATTCTCTCTCTCTTTCTCTGTAAATGTGTTTTCCCTCTTTGTCACTCTATATTTCAAATAAATAATTTTCTTTAAAAATGTAGGATAGGGCCCGGTGACGCCGTGGCCTAGCGGCTAAAGTCCTCGCCTTGAACGCCCCAGGATCCCATATGGGTGCTGGTTCTAATCCCAGCAGCTCCACTTCCCATCCAGCTCCCTGCTTGTGGCCTGGGAGAGCAGTCGAGGACGGCCCAAAGCTTTGGGACCCTGCACCAGCGTGGGAGACCTGGAAGAGGTTCCTGGTCCTCGGCATCAGATCGGCACAGCACTGGCCGCGGCGGCTCACTTGGGGAGTGAATCATCGGAAGGAAGATCTTCCTCTCTGTCTCTCCTCCTCTCTGTATCTGGCTTTCCAATAATAATGAAAAAATCTTTTAAAAAAAATGTAGGATAAGACCCTCGGTGCATGTCCCACATCGGGGTCCTGGGATGGGTGGAAGACTGGGTGTTGCTTCTCCCTCTTTCTCTCCCCTTACTCCAGATACAGAAAAAAATATAATAATAATAATGTGGAAACAATGGTCTTACCCACTTTCCTGTAGCCCTTGACCCTTTGTGCCCTAATCAACTATGTAAAAATAGTCAAAATAAAATAATTACAAAAAAATGTAGACTTATTTTGGTGCAAAAAAACTTTTTTGACATCTCTGCATAGTTTTTTCATATTTTTCCATGGACTTTTTGAAAACCTCTGAACTATTCCACATCTGTACTATTTCTTGATGTAGTGATGATGTGATGGACTGCCACTATGAATCCGTATTTTATGACTTTTAAAATGTTCTTAAGCTTGAATCCAGTTAAAGCAACAAGTTGTTGGAAAAGGAGCAACTCCTGCCCCTAACTTGCCATATTGTGAGACTGATCCAGTGCACTGCGTCACAGTCACATGCCATGACCTAGACCTTATTCCTCTATGGAATGAGCAAGGCAATTAGAATCTGGCCTCTTGAAACCACTTTGACAATAAAGAGTTAGGTCATTATTTGTGACTCGGCACACTCACTGCTTATGCACATCATAATGAGATGGTATAAAACAGTCACGAAATTCTCAAGGTATAAATCGAACTGATCTTAAATCCATGCCAAATATTTCTGAGCTGCATAAGTTTTAAAAGTTGTGTATCCACTCCAACATTCAGTGTCCTTATCTATAAAGAGAGAAATGATATTACTTTATTTGTGAGTTTTTTGCATTTCCTAATTTTTTTTTAAATTTTTATTGTATTCGAAAAGTAGAGCGAGGGGAAAGGGAGATCTACTTTTCACTGCTTCATGTCCCTACATTCCTATAACATCCAGGCTCGGTCCAGACTGAAGCTAGGAGCCCAAGATTCAACTCATGTCTCTTTCATGTGTAGCAGAAACCCAACCATTTGGGTCATCATCTGCTGTTTCCCAGTGTGCACTAGCAGAAAGCCAGACTCAAAGCAGACACTTCGATATGGAATATGAATATTCTAAATGGGGATTTGACTACAGTGCCAAAACTCTGCACCCAAATAGCATGTTTTTTAAAAAGGTGTATAACGTGGAACCTTACCTTAAAAAAATTACTAAAACTATATTGCTGCTATTACCCTCAGTGTGAACTAGTTCCAATTAGCACTTAAACATCTAAAAAAATCTCACTAAGATAAAACCAAGAGTCATCTCTTCCATTCTAAGTGCCATTAATCATAGAAATTACTCTCAACTCTTCTTTCTGCCCTCTCTAGAAAGATAAGCCATACATTGTTCGGCTCTATTTCCCCCTTGGCATGTGATATCCAGGATTTCCAGAGTCAGACAGCACTGTGATTAAGCTCATGCTTTGGACTTCAATGGACCTGGAGTTGAGTACTGGCTTCCTCACCTACGTTTTCTGACTGAGCTTCCCTGTCTGTGAAAGGAGCCAAAAATAAAGGTATCTAGCTCATGGTGTCATCATAAGGATGCAATAAGACGATGCATTCAAAGTTCTTGACATTTGTTAATAAGGGCAACAGCAAAGGTTTATACAGCAGTTACCAAAATCGGGCATTGTTTTAAGGACCGTGCATGTACTGTCTTTTCAAATCCTTATTACAAGAATATGATGTTAGAGCTACTATTTTTGTTAAGATTTATTTACTTCATGGCATTGTAAATTTCTATT
Source organism: Ochotona princeps (assembly GCF_030435755.1). Lineage (NCBI taxonomy): Eukaryota > Metazoa > Chordata > Mammalia > Lagomorpha > Ochotonidae > Ochotona > Ochotona princeps. The sequence goes on from NC_080832.1 coordinate 38,301,333, forward strand.
TTTCTTTCTGTTGTTGATTTTGTATTGTGGCTTTTCATTTAAGGGGATATATGGTAGCTGTGTAATGGAAACTATCATATTCAGATGCGAGGATACAATGCAGTATGCATCTCTACTTCCAGACAAAGATGGACTCACAATGAAACTGTTTGCTATATCTTAACAATAGGATGCTGGACATTCTGCCATTGTCCATGCCCATGGTGATGGACATATGATTGTGTATGAAGAACTACACTTTAGTAATGATATAGAAGAACTCAGTGAGGAGGGAGGGAATTGGGAAGCGGATAAGGGAAATCCCATGATCTATGGAACTATATCATAAAAGCATAATAATAAAAAGAAGTAAATTTAAAGGAAGGATTTATTTACATTTATTGGAATGGCAGATTTACAGAGACAAAAAGAGACAGAAAGATCTTCAATTTTCAGTTCACTCTCCAAATAGCTGCAACAACCAGAGCTGAGCTGATTCAAAGCCAGGAGCCAGGAGCTTTTTCCAGGTCTCCTACATGGATATAGGCTCCCGAGGCTTTGGGCCATGTTCTACTCCTTCCCCACACCACAAGCAGGGAGCTGACTGGAAAGAGGGGCTGCTGGGACATGAACTGGCAGCCATATGGGATCTTACTTGCATGCAAGGTGAGAACCTCAGCCACTAGGTTACCATGCTGGGCCCCAGAGCTATCGTTATCTTTACTTAACAGCCAGAAAAACAAAGACCCAGAGAGATCAATGACTTCTGAATGGTCATATCAATGCTGACACATAAAAAAATGAGGTAACTTGCTTTAATGCCACAATTTTAACCAATAAATTATGCTGCCTCCCAATATTAAGTGATTATTAAATATTTACTCCCATCACAGTGATCAATAAAATTTGCTAAAATACTTAGCAACAGATATTTTCTAGAGTGTTTGTTACTGTATCTAAGTAGAAAATCTTATCATAGGTCAAAGAAGTGGACTCTCATTTTACAAACAAAATTAGTGGATTTAAGAATTTTTCCAGATTCTGCCTATGCAGAGAATTATGAAAATAAGGTATATATTAAGGAAGGCAATTCAAAACAGGTTCCAACATATGATAATGTATATCATTTATATATGAATTTCAATTGCAACAATAACATGATATTGCTGCAAATGGATGACTTCATCTAATATATACACCATTACGTACTTTTGAATTTTTCACTCGGAGAAAAAACAAGACCATATAAGTGTCAGTTTATAAAATAATGTGAAGTCTTATGGACACTCTTAAAATCATGTATTAAAATATGTAACAGCTAGCTTCCATAATTTAAGATTTAGGATTATACTCAAGGGCCTGGTGAAATGGCTCAGTGGCTGAGTTTTTGCCTTGCATGCAACGGGATCCCATATGGGCACTGGTTTGTGTCCTGCCTGGTCCACTTCCCATCCAGCTCCCAGCTTTTGGCCTGGGAAAGCAGTGGAGGATGTCCCAAAGCCTTGGGACCCTGCCTTGGGAGACCCAGTAAAAGCTCCTGACTCCTGGCTTTGGATAAGCTCAGTTCTGGTTGTTGCAGTCGCTTGGAGAGTGAATTTCAGATGGAAGATCTCTCTCTCTTTCTCTCCTTCTCTCTGTAAATCTACCTCTTCAACTAAAATAAATATTTTTAAAAAATGATTATACTTAATCACAATATAAAATATAAAATGTAAATTAACATTTTTGACATTAACCTCCAAGCTCACATTGAGTAAAAGGCCAGCCTCACAGTAGCAAACAATGCCTGAATGGAATAGAATTCTTCCGCGGGGTGGTCCAGCGTCCATGCAAAGGAAGGTGGAGCTGCATTCAGGTGGTTGTAGAGGCATCCGGGGCCCTGCCATACATTGGGAAGTTCCTTTCGACCCTGCCTGCAATGGAACAATACTCTTCACACCTTCGTGTCCCCCGCATCCACTGCACGGACCCCAGCAGTGTGTAATGCCTGCATCCCATATCAAAGATGCCTGTTTGAGTTCTCAGCGCTCTGCCGCTAATCCAGCTTGCCTGGGAAATCAGCAGAGGACAACCAAATTGCTTGATTCTCTGCCACCCATCTGGGAGGCCAGGCTGGAATTCCTGGTTCCTAGCGCCAGCCTGCTTCAGTCCTGCTGTTATAGGCATTTGGTGAGTGAAGTCACTCTGCTTTTCATATATGTAAATACTGTTTAAACATAAAAGGATCTAGACATTTTTATCTTAAAGGACTGCCATATATTTCAAGAAAATGTTGCACTCCCGACCAAGTTCCCTCTTGCAAGATGTTCTTTGTTTTATGATGTAGACACACACACCACCCTTATAATAAGTATCATACACAGAACACACATTAATGCAGCTAACTAATCCAACATCATAGCTTAGCAGCACAGTCCATGGTTGATTATACATTATAGAGTAGTGGCTGTTGACCCTCAGAACTGAATGGATGGCTGCCCCTGCTGAGTCACCATAAACAGTCTTTTTAATGCTACATGCATGCTCTAGAAAAAGAAAAAAAAAAAACCCCAAACTCAAACTATGTCTTCTACTAAATGCAGGTTATTTATGCACCACTGTGACAAAAAAAAAAAAAAAGTAATCATTGTAAAAAACAAATAACTTTTCACCCATAACATGTCATTAGCACTATGCCACAACGGCTTGCTTTGCTGGAAGCAATGTACTCTTTCACAGTGTCAACGCATGTGATGGCAGCCTTGCAGTCACGGGAAAGTTTCCAGCACCTGTTGCTGCATGCGCTGTGCTGTACACGCCACAGCGTCCACAGCTGGGGGATGGCCTTGCTGAGCTGCCTAGGAGCCATCTCAGTAGCAGGTGCCACTTAACCTCACTCAGCTTTGCTGGTTTGGAGCTCAAGAGGCAGAAAGATAAGCCAGCCCCACTCAAGATGTTTCTAAAACTGTGCAGAAGGTGGAGGCTTCTATTTTGTAAATCAATGGATTATCTTAGAATCTTAGAGGCATTTAACAGACCATTCCAAGTGTTAAGATTTCCCTTCATCATAAAACAGTTAGGGAAAAGATTTCTCATGAAATTCTTTGATATATCTGCTGCCTCAATAACAACAACAACAACAAAGTTTGAAAATCACTTATTTCAAGTACTTAGAAAATGAAGATGTCCTCCATTTGACTGTATAACTAAGACTCTGCTCTCCTTTCTAATCCACAATTTGTTAGTTTTTCTTCCTGAAAATCCCTGATGCCCATTCACTTTTCTCCTTTCCATATGTCTGTGGCTGGTCCTTTCATCACCAAAGTTCCCTGCAGTTGGAGAAGGGGCTCCTGCTCAAGGGCAGCTGGAAAGGCATGCAGACATGTGGGTTCGGTCTGAAGGCGATACGACTTGACTCACGATGGGGCAGCCGCAGACAGCTCTGCTAGCCACTGCCTATCTTTGCTGTAAACAAGGAATCTCTCCTTGTGGGTTTCCTCTCTCTAGAATGGGAAAGAGAACAGTAACCAATTCCTGAGACTGCTGTGCCAATGAAGTGAGTCAATACACGTGAATAGGGGGTGGGCATTGACCTAGCACTTGAAGAAATGCTAGTTAGCACACCCACAAGGCCACACTGGGACTCCTGGGTCGCTCCCTGCCTGTGGCTCCTGTTAATAAACTCTCTGAGGTGACAGTAATGGCTGGAGGGATGGAGTTCCTGCCAACCCACTCGGGAAACCTGGGCTGAGTGCCTGCCTCCCGACTATGGCTCGCTGTGGCCATTGCAGCCACATGGGCCACAAACCAGTGCATCGGAGTTCTTGCCTATATCTCTGTCTCTTTGTCTTTAATATAAAACAAACAAATAAATGCTATAGAAAATAATTGCACCCAAAACACAAATGCATCTATGGCACAAAAATCAGAGGCAGGGATATAATAAACAACCTTAGCTACTGTGATTTTCACCCGTGTGACCCAAACTTTCCAGGTTCCAATATGCGTATCAAGGCCACCAGCAATGTTGTTCATCAAGGAGCTACCAAATTAATGTCTCTTTTCCTCCATGGTAAATTTTATCAAAGAAAAATCAAGTTTGTTTCGGTTCTTCTAGCACAGTACTCAGCAAAGGAAAACACTGGAATATTTGTTAAACGAATCTGAGCAGTAAAGCAATGACAACAGTGGTTTATAAACTGCAGCTTTGGATGAATTCAGAAATTTGCATGAATGTTTCCTGTCTGCCACAATTCTCTTCCGATTGCATTGCATAATACAATCACCAAAGACACTTTCAAATATACCTATGCCAAAGCCTCACACAGGCTAATTTCATGGGTACAATGGGGTCATCTAGGGCCCGTATATAAGAATCTCCAAATCTCAACCAGAAGCCAAAATGACAGCTCCAACGCTGGTGCACCTGCTTCCGTGCAAATCCATACACATGGGAGCCAACCTTTGCTTCTGAACTTGACCAAGAACAAGACTGTTCACTTGGCCCAAGGTGAGCCAGGTTTTTGAAGCTTCTCTTGGGCCAATCCACTCCTGCAAAATCCTGTCTCAGCAGAGAACCCAGCGAAGTTAATGTGGCCAGATGGCGTCATCCTCAACAGCTCTTGAGGCACCTCACCCACCACCTCCCAGGTGACTCCTGGGGGCCTGTCCTAGGCAGAATCCTGCTAGGTAGAGCAAGTCAGAAAGCTCCTTCTCCTGCTGTTTTCTCCTGGTAATTTTTCCTCTAGCCACCTCGCCCTGCGCAGGTCCCCAGGCTCTTTGTGCTGACGCTGAACCAAGTCTTATCAAGCTTTAACAAGCACTGAGTAACTTTTTCTTCAACACCAACCCCCTCCCCCCACCTTGGAATGTTCCCTTTCGTATTTAGATAATAGGAAAAGAAAAATAAGTTGGAAGCAGCAGCTTTTTGGGCAGGATGTTGGCTGATGGTTTGGATGTACAGGGTTCCGGCTGTACAGATCGAGGCAATTCTGGCGGCAAACCTGTTGGGTGACTTCAGGCCCAGGCAGGCTAGGAGTCCCCCTCATTCAAGGGCATTTCCGCCCCTAGAGGGCGAGCGCAAAGGGTCAGGAGCCTCTCTAAAGCAGGCTTTTATTCCTGCCAAGTGGCATTGCAGAATTTTCTACAGTGAAGAAAAGAGGCGAAGGTTGCTCTAAAGGCTGAACCCTGGCGCTGCCCCCGTGGTCGAGTCCCGAAATGATTTCTTTCATACCCTTCTTCAGCTCCACCCTCCTAGGCCACTTTCCTAGATCTATTCGCTCCCGTTCTCAAAGGATTCCTTGCGGATATTCTCTCCCCTCTCCCACCCCAAACCTTGAACTAAAGTGTGAGCCGTGCACTGGAGACTGCCCTCCCGAAAGCAAAGCGGGCTCCCCTGCCTCGGAAGGCCGAGCAGGGCAGCCAGACTCCAGCCAAGTTTCCCCCACACGCCTTAGGGGGAGGCAGAGGTGACTCCGGATCCGATCGCAGGAGAGGGAGGCACACGTGTTGATCCGCAGCAGGTCAGGGGGACCGGGACGCTCCAGTCGCCCCTAAAGCCCAGTCCCGACAGGAAGCCCCTAGCTTGGCCCAGAGACTCCTGCGTCTCCAGCTGAGCCACCACCTGGGTGCGTCTCACCAATCCGCCAACTTGGGCGATTGGGGACAGCGAGCCCACGACCCCTGGGCGACAAGAGTCGAGCTTGCTCCCCCAGACCCCGGGGGACAAAGGGAAGGAAGCCGATCTTAGACCTCGAACAACAGGTCCTGCGTGCCACCTACTAGGTTGGGGAGGTAACGTGGGGGAGAGGATTGTAAGGGGAACTGAGGGGGTGGGAGAGTGATTAGCTGCCGAACGGGCCAGGGCATTCCGCAGGCGCATTGCCCTGCCCAGGGGGCCTCTCCATTTAACAGATCCCCAATCCTACAGCAAACCCTGAGTTTGGAGAGCATCCGTTAATCCCGAAGGCGCGGACAGGAGCGGAGTTTTGCACGAAAGGGAAACCAAGCCTGCCTTTCGGAGAGCTAAGTTAGGTGAGGCAGGAAAGCCGCCTTAAAGCTCTCCCCAGCACACAACCCTCCCAAGGCGATCGGCGACCACTCACCTTGTGCCTGCGCCTCCATGGTGGCCGACTTCGAACTGAGTGCAGCGGGGACGCGGGGCAGATGCCAGCAGTGCCGAGGCTCGGGACGCAGCTGGCCCTGCCGCTGGAGCCCTCTCCGGACACCCGTGATGCAGCGGCAGCGTGGACTGGAAGCGCGACCGCAGAAGGACACCGCTGGCAGTTTCTGGTTACCTCCTCCTCTTCCAGTCCACCTGGCCTGCACAGCTCTGGAAGACGCCACCTGCCGGCCGCCCTGCAAGGCAGGCGGAAGGCGTCCAAGACCAACCCACTAAATGCCCGACCCGGGGCACAGTGGCGCACAGGTGGGCATGACAGGGAATTAATTTTCTGGGAGAGAGGAGAGGGGCGTGAGTTTACAAGGCTGCACCATTGCTCCTCGGGAAAAAAGAGTCAGTTCCTTCAAACCTTATCCCAACACTTGACAAGTGATCAATACTTCATCTTGGTTTATATATACAACCTTTTAAATACACCGTTTTGTGCATATTTTTATTCACTGACATTGAGCGCCATAACAGATACTAGAGTGAAGTTTCAGATGATTTAACATACATAATTTCTGAGTCCCATCATAGCCGTCTTGGACCGATGTACACTAGATAGCACTACAGCCTTATGGTTGGGGAAAGTTTACACACAGAATTCCCAAGGCACACACGAAAAAGTCCATAGGCTGGAAAGGGGGCCCTTGTTTGTAGTATTGAAGCTGAAACAAGAAGGCAAAGCCACTGTATTGGAGTTTAGTCAAAATCTCATGTGTCTTTGGGAGCTTGGTTCAAATCTTCCAATCACAATGAAAACACAATATTAATTTTGTGGTTACAATCACATTTTCGTGTGGGGCAAACATTCAGCGCCATGGTTAATACACCACTTGGTCTCTGCTTTTCCTGCACTTCCTGCTCCATGCGCCTTACGAGGCTGTAGGTGATGCTGAAGGAGTTGCCGGGTACCTGTCATCCTTGGAGAAAGCCTGCATTAAGTTCCATGCTCTGCTTTTAGCCTGGCCCACGCCCGGCTGCAGTGGGCTGACTTTGCTTTTCAAACATCACACAAACAAAATGAATCAGTTAATGGGAAAAATGGAATTAAGAAGTTAAGTTTACTTTGGTGAAAAGTTGTTTTAAAATGTAGACACATTTTTTCATACCACCCACTTTCCACAAGTACACAGCAATAGTTCTATATAAGTATATAACAGTGATATTAATATATGATATGACCTGCTTTAATACATATATGCACACATTTTTATCATACATATATTTTTTAAAACCCAGAACCTTCATGCCATACTCATGGTTTAATGAGGCAGTCATGTTTTCAGAGACACCCCAGCCCTGTTCCAACATTTCCCTATCTTTACCTACCTCAGACTGGCAACAAGAGATAAAAGGAGGTTTCTTTGAGGATGTTTGCCTTAGAGAGTGTTGAAGGGTGAAGCAAGCATGGCAAGGAGTAAGAATTACCAGCTCAGTGATAGGCAATGTGGCACAACAAGTTAAACCATCATGTAGGACAGCCAAACCCCAGATGACAGGGCTACTTCAATTCCAGCCTCCTGCTCCCTATCCAGCTTTGTGCTGATATCCTGGGAAGACACTGCCTGATGGCCCAAGTGCTTGGGCCCCTGCCACTCACATGGGGGGCGGCCTACGATAGAGTCCCTGGCTGCTATCTTTGGGCTAGTCTAGCACTGGCTTCTGTGAGCATTTAGGGAGTGGACTAGAAGATGGAAGATATTTCTCACTGTTTTTTTCTCTTTGTCTTTTAAATAAAGAATCTATGGGGGAAAGGAATTATCACCTGCAGACTCACTTCTTTCCTTCTGTAACTATTTCAGATCATACTTTTTTCTTAACATCTGCTCAAATGTCACCTGTAAAAAATGAGGGACCTTTACAAAGCTCATAGGAAATATGTATTCTGAAACAACCATTCGTGGATTTCGGTATTTTTTCAACCAATCTAAGCATATTTGATTTATTTTTCTACAGTTTTTTAAAGTACCATTCCATAATGTAGTAGTATTTGTCTACATTTAAATAGCTTAAATATACTTAAATAGGTTGACACTCTGTGGACTCTTTTATTTTCTTTTTCTTTCTTAACCTGGATGATAAACCTTGTTGGAGTTGACTATTGGCGTTGTATTGAGCCTCCCGTAAGTTCTACCAAAGGATCTCATACAAATTCACAGCACAAGAAAGAGCTATTGAATTAACAATGAACTAACCAGTAGGTTATATTTTATCCATGCTTCAGTTACTCTCAAAGTATAGACTAATAAATGGTGAACTCTTACACCCTCCCTTAAAAAAAGAAACACTCATGGTTCCCTGGTACTTGTATAACCAAGTTGCTGTTGTTGATTCTGTTCAAGATGCCATCTGTTGCCCTACAGGACACCAAGGTCTTTTAGACAACTTTCAGTGGTAGTGACCAGGCATGTACAAAGTCACCCATGAATAAGTGAGCCATTTTTACAGTCTGTGCAGTTGCTTTGGTCTTCGCCAGCCCAGAAATTAAACATCAAGTTAGGATTGACTCCTGGCTGTTGAAATGAACCAAAAATAGTTGATGACTTTCTAGTTTGAGTCATCTAACCTTCATCTCCACTGACGCATTTTTCTGATTCATAAATATTAAGTCTCTACCCCTTTACTGCCTTTTTCTTATTGTTAAAATAATAAGATGCTGGTATTCATTCATGGATAATGAACATCTTCCATGTGTATTATGTTCCAGGGGCTGTGCATGATGTTAAGGATACAGTTAAAAGGAGAAACAGATTGTTTAAAAAGCAGAGCAGTGTGGCCAGTGCTACGCCAGAGGTAAGCCCAGCCATTGAACACACTGAGTAAGGCATCCTCCTTCAGATTGGCAAGAGGAAATAAGGAATTTATCTTTGAGGATGTTTGCTGAATCTGGGAGGATAAAGGAATTAGGTCAGTTCAGGTAGGGTCCCGACATTGCTTCAGCCAAGGGAGATTATACTGAAGCAAACATATTATAAAAGGAAGGTGTGAAATTTTGGATCCTTCCTTTCCCTGATCACGTATGATGGTAAATTAGCTTGAATCCTTTAGAGTGTGCTCCAACAGCCACCTTTATCCCCCTGTTCTTTATCTCTATAGCTCCTTCTCAAGCAGCTTGGGTTTGGCCAAATCAGTGACTTCAGGTTCACTCAAAAGCTGATCCTCCTGCACAGGTGAGAACTCAGTAGACCCCTTTTGTGCCTAAAGGGACAGTGTTGCCTATAGTCTTTGTCTAAAGCAGCTCCACGTCACTTGTCATGTTCTGTGTTGAAGGTAGCCCTTGGGAATTGGCTAGCATGCAAAAAAATGAGAGTATGGAATAAGAAAGGACAGAGAAAGTATGCCCTCTGGTCGTGGGACCTTACTTACAAAACAAAACAAAACCCTGCTGGGAGAAATGAAAACATTTCATGTCTTTTTCAAAACATTCTTTTTGACAAAATGATGCATGCCACACAAAATGCTTTCACAAAGCTTGGTGAACATGTGTGGGTCTTTCTGTTTTTTGTATAAGTTCCACCAAAAATCACTATATGTACTCACTGAATAACTGAATTGTACATAGATATTCAGAGCGTTTAGAGACTCAAGACATTAAGGTGTTTTCTTTTTCAGTATGAAGAGGTATATTACAGAAACATAATTACAGTTGACCAAAGTGACTCCATTTTGAAACATAAGACAAAGTAGCTCTAGCTAAGTGAAATAATATCAGTAAACATCTTATCAATCAAGCACACACATAACCTAGGCTCAGTATTAAGAATGACTTAAGGGGGGCCCAGTGTGATAGCTCAGCCGCTAAAGTCCTTAGCTTGAACACTCTGGGATCCCATATGGGCACTGGCTCTAATCCCAGTGGCCCTGTTTACCATCCAGCTCTCTACTTGTGGCCTGGGAAAACAGTCAAGGATGGCCCAAAACTTTGGGACCCTGCACCCACGTCGGAGACCGGGAAGAAACTCCTGGCTCCCGGCCTCAGATCAGCTCAGCTCCAGCTGTTGCGGTCACTTGGGGAGTGAAACATCGGATGGAAGATCTTCCTCTCTGTCTCTCCTCCTCTCCGTATATCTGCCTTCCCAATAAAATAAATAAATCTTAAGAAAAAAAAAAAAAGAACGACCTAAATGAGATTGCCGATGGCACAGAGACTCATGGAATTCCACCCAAAATGAAGGTAACACTGGTGTGCGGGAGCTCATCTTTAAGTTGCTGTGAAACACTTTCCCCAAGTCTATAGGTTGGTCTGAGGGGACAGCAACCTCCATGATCTTGACATTCACCTGCCTAAGTGCCAGAGATCCACCCTAGCATTCCTCCCTCTGCTTATCACTTCTTCTGAGTGATGGACATCACTGGCTACTCTGTCTTGTTTGCCATCATTGATTTATATTGGTGTATTGTATTCATAAATCTGACATTGCAGGAAAACACAAATGGATAAAATTTCCTTCTTTGGAGAAAGTATCTCCCAGGTATGCATGCTTTCATCTACTCAGGTTTACTCCTTCAACTTTTGTGAGTTTTGACGTGAATTATTTTGTGCAAATATCTATTTATTGTATTTGAGAGGCAGAGTAAGAGAGACAGATCTCCTATCTGTTGCTTCATTCCTCGAATGCCTGCAACGGGTGGGACCTGGAAAGGTCAAAGCTAGGTGTGTAGAACTCAGTCAGGGTCCTTCCTGCGGACAATAGGAATCTAAGTGCTGAGGATGCTAGTTGAAGTCCATGCTGGTCCATTTTATGATCCAGCTCTCTGCTGTTGTGCCTGAGAAAGCAGGGTAGTATGTTCCAATCCATGGGCCCATGCACCCATGTAGAAGACCTGGAAGCTCCTGGTTCCTGGCCTTGGATCAGCCATTTGCAGAGTGAACCAGCAGATGGAAGACCTCTCTCTCTCGTCTCCCTCTCCCTCTTTCTCTGTAACTCTGCCTTTCAAATAAATAAATGCATCCATAAATAAACAAGCATATTGATTTTAAATTATCATTCTCTAAAATGCACTTAACATATATTAGCTTTCTAAGGTTTTAGGGCAGGGTTTCTGAAATTCAACATTATTGACCATTTTTGCTAGATGTTGCTATTGTTATAGTATCCCATAGAATGTTCAGGAATATTGAGACAGGGAGGAGGGGAAAGAAGTTGAGCCAATGAAGAAGCAATTGAGCCCTTATTACCGCAAGACTTACAATATATGGGTTTGGTTCCTTTTGCTCTGAGGATAAATAGACACCTACACTCCACCTCACAAGGGCCATTCCCACACCAGCTTAGGGCAAGGCTCACTAGATTGACCCGTGGCCTAGTATCATATGTTAGCAGGCTAAGTGACACACAAACCAGCTACCATGCCTGGAAACATCTGCCCATTTAAGGAGCAAAAAGGACCAGGAAATAGATTTCAGAAAATCTCCACTTACTTCCCAGAAAAAGCCTGAATATTCTTTTTTTTTTTTTTAAAGATTTTATTATTATTGGAAAGCCGGATACACAGAGAGGAGGAGAGACAGAGAGGAAGATCTTCCATCCGATGTTTCACTCCCCAAGTGAGCCTCAACGGGCCGGTGCTGCGCTGATCTGAGGCCGGGAGCCAGGAGTTTCTTCCCGGTCTCCGACGTGGGTGCAGGGTCCCAAAGCTTTGGGCCGTCCTCGACTGCTTTCCCAGGCCACAAGCAGGGAGCTGGATGGGAAGTGGAGCTGCCAGGATTAGAACCGACGCCCATATGGGATCCCGGGGCTTTCAAGGCAAGGACTTTAGCCGCTAGGCCATGCCGCCGGGCCCAAAGCCTGAATATTCTTCCTGCCTATTAGAACATAGCTTTCCTTTCATTGTGGGAGCCACACAATGTTAAACACATTCAGAGATGGGTTCACTCTCCTAGTAGACGTCACTCTGTTGAGCATGTATCTTTCCTTTCTCACAAAATACTTGTTGCTCATTATTTGTGACTTTTAGGCTTGTCCCTGAGTTCCTTCTCCTATTTTTAAGAAAAGTTTTATTTGTTTGAAAAACAGAATGACAGAGAAAGAGAGAATCTTCTATGTACTGGTTCCTTCTCCCAAATGACTGAAATAGCCAGGGTTGGCCCAGGAACTCCATCTGAGTCTCCCACATTGGTGGCAGCAGCAGTAGGTCATAATCTCCTGCCTTTTCAAGTGTGTTAGTGGGAAGCTAGATCAGAAGCAAGGGAAGGTGAACTGGAAATGATTACTTCTTGATGTTACAGAACTGTCTAGAGTGTAATAGCGTGTTGTGAGCCGAGGCAGGGTTGGCAAGATTTCCCCTCACATCCACAAAGAGCTGCTCTTGGAGCTCTCTTCTTCCCTTTGCTGTCATCTGTCTTTTCTCATCTGTTTCCTGAAAAGATGCCATTGTCCAAGAAAGGCCCAAGAGGGGCTTTGTTCAGGGAGAAAAGAAGAGAGCGAGGAGAAACAATGGAAGGGAGACTGACAGGCAAGGATATTGCTCTGCAACTCTGCATGAGGAAAAGTATTAGAAGTTCTGTTGTTACCAGATAAAAAACATGTGTTGCTGATTTGTACAAATCTAATCTGTGACACAGGTGTTTTGAAAAGAGAAAGGCCTTCTTTGCATGGTTGACCAGTAAACAAAACAGGTGGCATGGTTGAAATCCATCTCCTCTGTGGAGAGTCAAGGGAATGTTTTATGGGTTAGTGTGTTAGCCAACTTTCCATTATGCTAATTAAACGACCAGAGAAGAGCAACTCGGGAAGGAAGAGGTCCCATTTTGCTTAGAGTCTGAAGATTACAGAGTGAAATCAGGTAACTGCAGTAGCCTGGCATGTAGCAGAGACCAGCAATGGTGGAAGCTGTGTAGCCAACAGTTGCATGCTGAGCCAGGGAACAGAGACACACAGGGAGGACCCTCATCCCTACCCTTCCTGTGGTCTCCCCGTAACAGTGCTCAGCAGATTCCATCATTGGTTTGACCTCTAGGAACTTAATCCAATCCAGTCACTTTCCAAAGTCCTCACCTCCGGACTTCATAACTGAATTAAACCTCTACCCTCATCTATCAGTCATTAATCTAGTAAAACACTAGGATTTAAATTTTTCATATGAGTTGGGAGTGGGTGGTGAATGCTTGTTCAGACTGCAGTCCTTAGCTACAAAATGCAGGCAAGACAAGTTCAAATTGCAGACAAGTTCTGAAAGGCTTAGAACCAGGCCATGTATGGTAAGTTTAGTAAGAGACTCCAACACCACATTTCCTTAGTCAACAGGTAACTAAGGTGAATATATTTCCTTTCTTCTTCACATTTTGCTGAACAGAAGCTAACTTCTGACTTGATGCCTAATAAGACCCATGCTTAACTCAGTAGACAACGCTTTCTTAACAATTCCAGTGTCTTGGGGTTGGTGACTGTCTCAATGGCTAATTCCTCACATTGCAAGTGCTAGGATCCCATACGGGGGCCGGTTTGTGTCCCAGCTGCTCCACTTGTGAACCAGCTTCCTGCTTGTGGTGTGGGAAAGCAGCAGAGGATGGCCCAGAACTTTAGGACCCTTCACCTGCCTGGGAGACCTGAAAGAGAAGACGCTCCAGACTTCTAGCTTCGGATCAGCTCAGCTCCAGCCATTGCAGCCATTTTGGGAATTAAACAGTGCCTGCAAAATCTTTCTGTTTGTCTCTCCTTCTTTTAAATCTGCCTTTCCAATAAAAATAAATAAATTCTAAAGGAAAAAAAAATTTCTATGTCTCACTGCAGGAAAACGGCTAGAATTTTGAGGCCTCTGATAAGGAATAAATCTGTCTGAACTTATTGCAGAAGGAAACATCACTTGATCAGGTATTGTACTCACACACTACTGACTGCCAAATCTTTTTTTTTTACTTTTTAAAAAAATTATTTATTACGTTGCATTATGTGACACAGTTTCATAGGCTCTGGGATTCCCCCATCCCCTCCCCGTGCCCTCCCCCCATGGTGGATTCCTCCACCTTGTTGCAATATTACAGTTCAAATTAAGTCGAGATTCTTTCATTGCAAACATATACCAAGCACAGAGTCCAGCATCTTATTGTCCAGATAAATTCAACAGTTTCTATGGGAAAATCATCCCTGGTCTGAAGGCAGAGCTGGCAGAATATCGTCCCGATCAATTAGAAGCCCCAGCACAACATCAACAACAATTTTACAACATTATGGAATTCATTGACATGGTATTGAGTAATCAATACGTTATAACAGCTCAAGTTCTTAACCACATCCTGTGACTACTTCATTGACCCTTCAATTTTTGTTTGTACACAGAACCGGTTGCTATACATCTTAAAGTGGCTATAGGGTGTTATTCAGCTGTCTCGTGTCTGTTTTCATTTTAGTATTTAGCAGTTTATTGTGATGACGCATAATTTTGCTGAACTTGGCAGATTTCAGGATAGTCGAAACAGGCTTATAACTCTAACAAGGAAAATGTCAACAGTTTAGGTGCAGAACAGTTTTAGGAGGGGTGTGCAGAGAAATCTTCAATACCCTAGTGAGGAGTAACTAATCTTTGTGTCCTATCTAGTGAGGTATATGTGGATCCACGCTGATCGTTTCCTGTTTGGTACTAAGCTTTCCTTGTATTTCTCTGACTATCTTATTTTGGGGGGGGGGGCGCTCCGGAGCGATCCTGATGGTCATTGCAAGTGAGGGTGGGAACCCAAAGTTGGAACTAAGTAAGGACCAGAAGAAGCTCCTCTCCCTAGTCCCGAAGGAAGTTTGCTGTTCTTCTATTTGTGCAGATCTCTCAGGGCTCCTGGCTGTTGTTCCGATGACCTTGGGTTCTGCGGGGAAGGATTTGGGCCTCTTCCATCCCATGTGGTAGATCCAGACGGGGCTGGGTGACCTCGGAGTTCTTGGCCTCCCAAGGCACTCCAATTCCCCGTGTTCTCCTTGGCAGTTGGGATGTAGTCCTTGGTGCCCATACTGATAGTACTGGGTGAGGATCCGTGGCTGCCAATCTTAGATCCAACGACCCACCGCTCAAATGGGCACAAGCTAATCTTAACAAATTGCCATGAGATGCTGGAATTCTTTTTTTTTTTAATGATTTATTTATTTTTGTTGCAAAGGCAGATTTAGAGACAGGAGAGACACTTAAAGTTCCGCTAACCACAAAATGAGGGGAGGCCCTTTTAAGATAAAGATGCCTTCCCTCCTAATCTCCTGAAATAAACCCAGTTTCCTTGCATCAGCTCTCATCTCTGCTAAGTTGGCTTTCCAGCAACAAGCAGCTCAGCTCAAGTTAGTTTTTTTTGCCATCAGACAAACCCCTCGTTTCTGCAGAGTGTCAGCGTCTAGGATCACGCTCTGCTCCGCGGTCGAGCAGGCTGTGTTTTGCTTTGCTCGTAACAGAACTTGCTGCATGACTCGCTGTTTTCAGTTCTGCATTCCCTCTGCACCTGTGCAATTGATCTTCTTCAACTTCTCTCCTAAGGAACCAGGAACTTGGACGATCTGATCAGACCCATCATGGAAACACAAGGTGAAGAAATACAGGAGGCTTGAAGCATCAGGAGGAAAGCCCATAAAGGATGCAGGCAGACATCACTGTCTCTTTTGGGGACTGAATGGGACCACAACAGTTGTGCATAGGGCTACACTTGACCTCAAGTGGCCAGCAGTCTTTCTCAATTACTTTTTGACAAGAGGATTTGGTAGATGTCATTTTTTATAGGCTTTCAGGCTGGGAAATGATGACTTGAAACAAAGAATCTTTGATGCTTAGATTTTGTGACATACCTTAAAAAATGTTCTGTTCTTTCATTAGCACTAAGGAAAGAAGGAAAAACAAATACGTTATCAACTAAGGTTAGGGCAAAATAGGATAGGATAAGGCAGGATAATGGAAACAACTCCAGGGGAGGTGTAAAGAGTCTGAATAAAAGGTCAAGGCCTCTTCCTTTGCAGTTGGTGACTTTTTTCTCATTCCTTAGAAAATTTTGCACTTGCTTATTTCGAGATGCGATTTGGAGTACCTGCGTGGCTTTTTGCGGAGTCGAGGGCTGCTGTGTTCAGCGGACTCTAATGTTACGTAGTGGTGGTGATTCCTGCGGAGGCCCTTGCAAGGTCCACAGTCAGAAACTGTGGACTGCAGTAGTCACTTTCTAAATCTTCAAAGTAACAATCCCACCGTGATGTAGTCTAAACTGAATTTTTACAGAAACATGCTAGACAATACAAAACAATCATAAAAACTGAGCCATAGGTCAGTACCACCGTATTACTGTGAGGTTATTTCCCAAATTCAAGGACTGTGTCTGGCAGTTCAGCTTTGACTCATTAGGGCTCAGCAGGTCAGTTTTGCTAGGAATGTGAATAAATGTATAACAATAACTTTAGATTTTGCAGACTATAAAGTAGAATGCGCTCATTTAAATGTGATTTTGAAAACTATGTATTTCCCAATAGATCAACATATTGTGGAAAAGGGAAATATAAAGCCATAGCTAATAATTATATAAGAAAAACATTTTAGAACTGGAAAATTGTTTAAGCCCTATACATTTCAATTTGTCAAGTACTCTGTTATTAAAGTTTTGAATAAGAGCCTGCACAGAAAAGCCACTTACAGACTTGTACAGATAAAAACATTTTATGAGACTGAGGGTCTTTTTAAGGGATCCTTGACCATTCTGCTTCTCCTCTTTGATTTATCTCTTTCTCTCTGTTAGCCATGTTTCTATTATATTGGTTTCATTTGATAGTTGGCTTTTGAGAATTATTTACATGGTCTATATACTAACCCTCTGCCAGTTATATGTGCTGCCAACATTTTTTCTATTTTGTGGCTTTTCTTTACTCCTATTTGGGACAGGAAGGGATTCTAATTTTTATAAATTTTCATTTATTGTTGTGCTTTTGTGTAAGGCAAGGCATTCATTACACTGGAGTTACAAGCATATTCTTGGGCATTTTTCATCTGAATTTCTTAATTTCTTGTCTTTGATGTTTCAATAAAACTTTCTTTGAATTTAGTTGAATTTTATTACTTTACACTGTGGGGAAGTGATGCATTTTTCCCCAATAATGTCCCAATGTACCTTTATTAGTAGTACATTTTTCCAAAGACTTGCAATGACTGCTCGATGTCTCATTTGCATATGTTCATTTATTTATGAAATATCGATTCAGTTCTGTGTCAATGTATTTACCCATCAGTCAATACTACAGCATCTTATTTAACAAAGTTCTGTACCAATGCTGCTATTTTCTCACAGACATCACCCCTTCTTCACTTAAGTATGTCTTGGGTATAAAACTCTTCATCCTTTTACAAACAATACAAAGACAAATTCTACAAAACATTGCCAGAATTTTTATCAAAATGACACAGAATCTATGGATAAATTTACAGAAAGTTGAGGCTCTCATTAACAAACACAATGACTAATTGTTCACTTCAATCATACTTAGTGACTTTTTAAATAGGAATTTATTTATTTATCTAAAAAGTAAAGTTACACAGAGATGGAGAGACTGGGAGAGAGAGAGAGAAAGAAAGAGATATTCCAATTTGCTGGTTCATTCCCCAAGTGGCAGCAATGGGCAGGGTTGAGCTAGGCCAAAGCCAGGAGCCAGGAATTTCATCCAGGTCTCCTACTTAAGTGGTAGGGACCCAAATATGCAGACCATCTTCTGCTATTCTCCTAGGCAAATTAGCAGGGAGCTGGAACAGAAGAAAAGCAGCTGGGACAGAAACTGATATCCATACGGCATGTTGACATACGAGGCAGAGGCTTAACCTGCTATGTCACAATGCAGGCCACTGTAACTGTATTTTTTTTTAAAAGATATATTTATTTCTATTGCAAAGTCAGATATACAAAGAGGAGAAGAGACAGAGAGGAAGATGGTCTATCCGTTGATTCAGGCCCCAAGTGGCTGTAACGGCCAGAGTTGAGCCGATCCGAAGCCAGGAGCCAGGAGCCAGGAGCCAGGAGCCTCTTCCAGTTTTCCCATGTGGGTATAGGATCCCAATGCTTTGGACCATCCTCAGCTGCTTTTCTAGGCCACAAGCAGGGAGCTATATGGGAAGCAAGGCCGCTGGGATTAGAACCGGTGTCCATAAGGGATCCTGGCACATGTAAGGTGAGGTCTTTAGCCACTGAGCTACCATGCCAGGCCTTATAATTATATTTTTTTTTAAAGCCTCATTTTTTAGCATCTTAGATCTCTGAACATTTCACGTCATAGTAATATACATCTGATAAATTTCTTTTGTATTGGCTTCTGAAAGAACATTTTGTTATTCAGCTCCAAGATGACAATCTTTCATGGTCTTCTGCTGCTTCAGTCTGCTGCTTCTCTTTAGCTGTCCTGGCATGTTGCCACAAACCTTGTGGATTTGCCCACCAGGAATCTCCAACAGTCCTTTTGGGTAGAAGCTGGAAGTCATCACCAAGCCACAATCAAGCTGTTGATGGAGCTGCAGTCCCCCTAGAGGCTTTCTGGAAGATTCTTTCTTTGACTTGAGTCAGGTGGAGGCCAGCATTCAACATTTTGACCTGTGTGATCGTATTTCCTTTTTCTTCCTTTCTGCCTGTGTCAAAGCTCCCTGTGGCACTTTTATGACACTTTCAGACCCACATGACTAATCCTAAAATAATGTCATTTAAAATTTTAATCTCACGTGCAATCTCCTCTCTTTTCCCCATACAAGGTAGCATTGTACTGTGACCTGCCCACCACAAACCAGGATGAAGCCAGTGACCATAAGCAACTGGAAAAGGGCAGAGACACAAAATACACAATTATAAAACAAAGGCAGAGTGGGGGATGGTTTCCTCTCTGTAAAAGGAAGAGGAGTCCTGTGGAGATCTTCCCAGCAGTTTTTATTTTTTTAGTCTGGGTATCAAATTTCTCTACTGACAGAAATGGTACAAGGTCACATCCCCATTGCCACTGCTGACTGGCCGCTGAGACCACCAGGAGATCACCAAGCACCAGAGGGAGGAGAGGATTCCTCCAGGACCACACCCATCCGTGGGCTCCTTATCTTAGAACACCTGCACCTGAGGCCTGCAGCCACGCCCACCGCTGCCTTGCACACAGAAGGCCCTAGTGGAGTTTGTTTCCAGATGGCTCAGTTGGGTCTCATGCCTTCTCAGACTGTGCCTATCCATCATGACGGTCGGCTGCACTCTGATAGAGATGTTAAGATACACATAGCTATCAAGGGTTATTATTCTGCCTACCAACATCATGACTTATTTCTTCCTTTAATTTCTTTAATGGTGTACAATAGACATAATTGTATTCTGTCTGATCATTCTGATAGAAGCTACTGATTCTGTTCATTTTTCATAAGTAATATCTCTTTCATGTGATGTGACTTTTCCACATTGATTTCAAATTTTCAGAAACTCTTTGGGTAGCATGTCTGTGACGTGGAAGGAAAAATGTATTCATCCTCAAAAATGTGCTCTTGCTCTTATCTGGCAACTGAAGATCCACTGTAAACTAGATCTAGGCTTGTGGATTTTTGAATCATGCCAATGGAGTTAATTCAGTCCCCAAGCTCACCTGGTCATCAGTTGGTGTGGGCATACTCTTGGAAAAACAATTTCAGCCTCACCCGGAGGCAGAGCTGAGCCCCTCCCGACAGCCTGCTTCTATGGCTCAGTTATTGGAATACCTTTCTACCTTCTCCCATTTGACATCTCATCTTTGAAGTTCTAAGAATTTTTCTCTTTTATTTCTCTTGGAATGAAAATAAGAACTTACGTGTGCTTCTAAAATGCCTTACCTATCTGCTCATGATTTACATCTGTCTTCCTATTTCCCTTAATGTGTTAGATTTCATTACCACAGTGACAAACGGCAGACGAAACTCCTTATGAGAGATGGGGGTTCACTTGAGCTTGTGATTTTGAACTTTCTAGCCCAGGATCTGGTGGTCTCCATTGCTTGGCCATCTGGTGAGGTCAGAGAGTGAGGAACGGTGCCACGCGAAGCCAGCAGGTGGAAGGCAAAGCAGGCACATCTGTTCTCTGTGGTGTGATGATGGGACTCCGCCCTGACAATCTCATCCAATTCAATCCAATCATTTGTTAAAAGTCCTATTTTCAGACACAGTGACTACATAAAGTTGCTACCTGTAATCTATTAGTCCTTAATGTCCACCATGAACCTAATCCTTTGGGGACCATATTAACTCACAGGCCTTACAGGGGAGCTCAAGCTGATATCCATACCATAGCAGTTGCTATTGTTAGTCTCATCTCTTTATTTACAAAATATGCTTAACACTTTCAATAATTTAAGAATACGTACATTCTTAATTAGTTCTAATCTAGCATATTATCTCAATTAGAAATTTGCATTTTCATTTGGTAAACTCAAGCTTATCAATACAAGGCTTTCTTATTCCTAATTTTTCTTCTGCATTTCCTAGACTTTGGAAAAGCAATGGTAATCAAATTTAAATCTTATCGATTTAGGATGAGCTGAGCATGGGCAAAGTGGAGTGACAGCTCTCTGTTGTTGTGCCTGGGAAAGCACAGAAAACAAGCCTAGTCACTGGGTTCTAGCACCTATAGGGAAGAACTGGATGAAGCTCCTGGCCTTGCCTTTGGCCTGGTCCAACCCTGATTGTTGCAGCCACTCTGGAAGTAAACCAGCAGATGGAAGACTTCTCTCTCCCATGTGCGACTCTGCCTTTCCTGTAAGTAAATAAAAATTTAAAATGGAAAGGGAAGGAGTTCCTAAGGAGTCAAAAGTCATGGAAAACAGGAAAAATACAGATGCTCCTTGCTTTATGATCGAAATATGTGCTGATAAAATCTCCGTGGAGATAGGCATTAACGTTCTTATTTTACAAAGAAAGTGGCTCCGGTTATGTAACTAGCTTAGGTTACTGGTTAATCAGAAATCTGGGAGATGAACCAGATTAAGCTCCCCAGCCCGTTACTAATCAAGCCAGAGTGCCATGATGGAGAACAGTTAAAAATTACTATTGGGCATGGCATTGAGGTAGAGCGAGTGAAGCCCCGTCTGCAATGCCGGCTCCACATGGGAGCCAGTTCGAGTTCTAGTTGTTCTACTTCCAATCAAACTTCCTGTTAATTTTCTGGGAAAGTGGGAAAGCAGTGGAAGATGACCCAAGTGGTTGGACCCCACACCCACATGGGACCCTGGGAAGGCACTTCCAGCTCCTGACCTAATCCTGGCCGATTCTTACCCATTGCAGCTATTGGAGAGTGAGCCAGCAGATGAAAGATATCTCACTTTGCATCTCCCTCTTTCCAAGTCAAACTCAGGAGATTCTACAAAGCAAAGGAAACAAGATAAAAGAGGTATCAAATTGAAGTCAATAAATATTTGCAAGCTCCTTATCTGGCAGGGGATTTAAAAACAACCAGTACAGTTAGGAAATGGACCAAGGATTTCAACAGGCAATTTTGAGAAGAAGAAATACAACTGAGTAACAAATGTATGATAAAAAGCTCATTATGACTAACCAATTAGGAAATGCAAACCATAATAAGATGTCACCTTACTCCTAGCAGAATGGCTATTATCCGAAAGACGGAGAGTAACTGATACTCATAAATATGTAAAAAAAAAAGGCATCTCTTTTTTATTTTATTTTTTTTATTATTTTTTTTAAAGATTTATTTACTTTCATTACAAAGTCAGATATACAGGGAGAAGGAGAGAGAGAGAGGAAGATCTTCCTTCCGATGATTCACTCTCCAAGTGAGCTGCCACGGCCGCTGCTGCGCCGATCCGAAGCCGGGAGCCAGGAACCTCTTCCGGGTCTCCCACGCGGGTGCAGGGTCCCAAAGCTTCGGACTGTCCTCAACTGCTTTCCCAGGCCACAAGCAGGGAGCTGGATGGGAAGTGGAGCTGCCGGGATTAGAACCGGCACCCATATGGGATCCCGGGTGCGTTCAAGGCGAGGACTTTAGCCGCTAGGCCACGCCGCCGGGCCCGGGATCTCTTTTTTATTTTAATAGTTATTTATTTGAAAGGCAGAGTTACAAGGAGAGGGGGAGGGGCAGAGAGAGATTTTCATTTTCTAGTTCACTCCACAAATTGCCACAACTGCTAGGGCTGGGCCAGGCTCTAGTCAGGAGCTATCTGGGTCTCCCTTGTAAGCAGCAGGGACCCAAGGACTTGGGCCATCCTCTGTTGCTTTCCCAGGCCTTTACAGGGAGCTGGATCAGAAGTTAAGGTGCCTGTACTCAAACTAGTGTTCATATGACATGCCAGCACTATAGGTAGCAGCTTAGCCCACAATGCCACAGCACAGACCCCCCAAAACGGGGTCTCATAAATACTGTTAGTGAGAATGTAAATTTGCGCATACACTGTAGAAAAAAAATGAAGATTTCTTGAACAACTAGAAATAGACTTGTCACGTGATCTCGCCTCTGGGTATATACCCAATAGACATGAGCAAATTCTATGAAAGAAATATCAGTATCAACTTGTTTATAAAGCAAGATTATTCATAATAGTTACAGTATTGAATCAAAGTGTTCATAATCAAATCCAATGAAAAAAGAAAATGTGAGATGATTGTGTGTGTGCACACCACACAATGGAACATCATTCAGCAATAAACAGAAATGAAATTCTTTTTTTTCAAGGCTTATTTATTTTTATTACAAAGTCAGATATACAGAAAAGAGAGACAGAGGAAGATCTTCAGTCCGATGATTCACTCCCCAAGTGAGCGCAACGGCCGGTGCTGTGCCGATCCAAAGCCAGGAACCAGGAACCTCTTCCAGGTCTCCCACGCGGGTGCAGGGTCCCAAAGCCTTGGGCCATCCTCGACTGCCTTCCCAGGCCACAAGCAGGGAGCTGGATGGGAAGTGGAGCTGCTGGGATTGGAACCGGCGCCCATATGGGATCCCGGGGTGCGTTCAAGGCGAGGACTTTAGCTGCTAGGCCACGGCGCCGCCGGGCCCCAAAAATGAAATTCTGTCATTTGTGTCCAAATGGGAGCAACTTGAGGACATCACGTTGAGTGAAATAAGCAGGACACAGAAAGACAAATGCCACAATCCTCCCTCACATGTCGGAGCCAAAAGTTCTTAATTACTGAAAGAAAGAACTGTCTGCGTGTATTAGGTTTGCAAATACAGTATTTTCTCAAACTTTGCTGTAAATCTTTGTCAAACAAATTACTAAGAATCATAAAATATAATACAAATTACTAATCATCATAAAATATGATAGTTTTGATGATATTGTGATTACTTTAAAACTTAAATATCCCTTTATTATCATTAGTGCTTACACCTTTGCCTGTTACTCTGCTTAGCTATGATAGTTTTACATTTTATTTATTGAACTGTTAACTTGAGCATTAAGCTTTTTTGCTATAATGTAAAATTAAAATGTCAGATAAAAAATAAAAAATAAATTAGGGCCTGGCTCGGTAATCTAGTGGCTAAAGTCCTCCCGGCAGCTCCACTTCCCATCCAGCTCCCTGCTTGTGGCCTGGGAAAGCAGTGGAGGACGGCCCAAAACCTTGGGACCCTGCACCCACGTGGGAGACATGAAGAGGCCCCTGACTTCGGATCGGCGCAGCCCTGGCCGTTGTGGTCACCTGCGGACTGAATCAGCAGTTGGAACATCTTCCTCTCTGTAATTCTGACTTCAAAATAAAAATAAATAAAATCTTGTAAACACAAATTTTAAAAAGTTTAAAAATACATTAGAAAATTACCATTTCAGCTCACTCACTCCACAAAAGATTGAGTAAAATAGAAGCGAATACTTTGTGTCATGGACTGCATTTACCTGAAATAAAAAACATACCAGAAAACATTTTCAGAAAAATCTGAAAAAAATATTTTAAAAAACTTTCTCTGATTTACTTTGCAGCTTAGGATGCTTCCCCTGAAGATCTGATGATACTGGATAACTCATCACCTTGTTCCCCCACCCCCCCCACGAGAAGAAAGAGAGTTGTTGCGTTGATGAGCTGGGTCAACAGTTTAAAGCAGCCACTAGGAAAATGGAGAAAGCAAAGACAAGTGCTACGACAGTTTAAATCACCTCAGTCAAGAGAAAACAGAACTCTTCCACGGCGCTGTCAAATGAGAGTAACAAGCATGCCAAATGCTGGGCATGGAACCAGTCTGGGCTCACAGGCTCCGTCAAACCGCCTTTGCGTTAGTCTGTGTTCTGCAAACCTTCTTTCTTCCCCTTTTGTTCCTCCTATGTATTCAAGATGTTTTCCTTTCCGCTCTGTTATCTTTTGCTCATTCCACCTGTCCCTACTACCTTCCTGCTCGTGTGCCAAAAGCTTACGCTGTGCTCACACACGCAGATTTTAATAACTCACAATGGCACGATTCACAATTGATTTCTGCTTTCATAAAGCACACTGTTCCACCTAGAACTGATCATTTTCAATAAAAGCAGGAGAATATCGGAGAACATAGTACTCTATTTACTAGCTTGTAGTTGCCATAATTCTAGGTATTAGCATTTTTGTCATTTATATTTTTGATTCTGTCATTGTGCAATTATTTTTTTCTTACTTAAATTTGTTTCACATTACACTAATTTCTGCATGGCATGTGATTTTTGTATTTATTTTTCATTTTATCTGTTAAAGAGGCAGAGAACTCTTAACCCCTGGTTCACTCCCCAGATGACTAGAATAGAGGGGGTTGGACCAGATCAAAACTTGGAGATCAGATCTTCGGGTGGGTGCCCCGGGGATGGGGAGGCAGGATTCTGGCTACTTGGGTCACCGTCAGCTCTCGCTTCCCAGGGTGCTCATTAACAGGAAGCTGGGGTCAGAAGCGGAGCTGGGACTCCAACCCAGGCCCTCCTGCACAGGATGCAGGTCTCCAAGCAGCATCCCAAGCCCTTAAGCACCTGCCTGCCCAGGGACAGGATCATGTCTGTCTTGTTCTATGAAGTCTGTCACTTCTCTTTGTTCCACAGGCTGTGTTATTTTTTCCAACAAGGACTATACTTGATTTAAGGAGTCTCTTAAAAAAAAAAAAAAGATGCCTTTGTAATGTCTTGATTCCATTTTTAGCACTCACAGTTTTAAACCTACGACGCCCACAGGGATTTTGAGCCTTCCGTGCCCTTGCACGCTGGATGAGCCGGCATCATCCTCGGACACCTGTGGCGGCCTCTGGTGTCATTTTCCTTGACACAAAGTAGCCACAACATGCTGCTATCAGGGACTGTCTAAAACCCAATCCAATCATGGTTCTTGGGTTTTTGGTAAATTAAAATCAAGAACTTTCCATAGCCTGGTGAGCATTTCTCAAAATTTTGTATGCCTGATATTGCTTGTACTACTAAGGAAGTAAATATAGAAAAATAAATCCAACATGGCTCTTAAAGGAAATGGTTGCGATATCAAAACCATTGAGCCATCTGCCTGTCGCTCCAGGTCAGGATTTCCCAGTGTGGTAACAGCTGCTGTGGTGGAAATTCAGTTCTGTTTTAATTTAGCTTGGTTTTTTTTAAATGACTAGCTATGTTGACTATCTTCTTTTGTCTGTTGACTGCGGAATTTCTTTTTCTTTTTAAGATTTAGTTTATTTTTGTTGGAAAGTCAGATATACAGAGAGGAGGAGAGACAGCGAGAAAGACCTTCCATCGATGATTCGCTCCCGAAACGGCTGCAACGGGCGGTACTGCGCCTATCCAAGCCAGGGGCCAGGAACTTCTTTTAGGTCTCCCAGACAGGTGCAGGGTCCTAGGGCCGTGCTCGACTGTTGTCCCAGGCCACAAGCAGGGAGCTGGATGGGAAGTAGGGACGCTGGGGCTAGAACTGGTGACCATATGGGATCCCGACGCATGCAAGGCGAGGACGTTAGCAGCTACACAATTGTGCCGGGCCCAGTTCTGCTTAATTTAAGCCAGCACTTCCAAAACTCAAACATACAAACAGTCGCATACACTCTTAGGTGTGACATCACATAATTATACCTATTTCTGCAGTGAAGAGAGACAGTTATGAAAATCCCATGGGATTTTCAGGCAGGCTCACTATCCACTTCCCACTGACCACAGGCCATTTAGCTTAGCCCTGGGTCCCAGCATTTGGGATCAACTGTCAGCTTCCCTGTTGAGCGGAGTGTTGCTTTCATTCTTTGCATTTATGTGTCATTTAACTTATTTTGGGAAAGTTTTTTGCCCCCTTGTACATCAAATCAATTTCCTGTGATCCTTGAAGATGATTTAAAAAGCACTTTCCTCGATGTTTCCTAACACTGAGTCTGTTGATATAAAATAAGCTGAAATAAAGTGCTTTATGAGAAATGATTCTGATTGATAGTCAATATAGATTTTCTGTATGAGTAGTTATATGGATTTTAATGTTCATTTTAAAATACTGATTTTCCATTTATCAGAAAGTTGGGAAGTTGATTTGACAAATAAAAATGATTTTACCATAAGAAGTAAGTCCATTTATTGGAGATATGAATAGATACTACACTTGATCTTAGCCAAAAGGCCGAGAAGCGATGAGATATGAAATAGAGAACCGCTCATTTGGAGATGGCATAACAGGAAAGGACTGAACGGCAGTATCCAACAGGAACACTAGAGGGCGCCAAACCACAAGCAATGAAAGCAGAAGGCTGTAAAAAGATGACCTTATTCCAGTGCTAAATCTGATGATGATAATAGCTGTCATTTCTTGATTATCTATTTTGTTCTAAGCATTTTGCTAGGCAGTTTGCATGCATAAACTCATTTATTTTTTGCAATGTGCCTTAAAATGAGCAATTATCTCCACATTATATATGAGATTATTTCAGATAATAACTGTTTTAGTGCTTTGTTTTGATTTGATTTTTTTTGCATCTAGCATTGTTCCATGCACTGTGATAAAGCTTTGCTATAGATTATCTCAGTTATAATTTGCATGATCCCTGGAATTAGATTGTTTTGCATCACCTATTTGGAGATGGAGAAGCTGAGGCTTAGAGAGATGATTGAATTGGTTCAGGACCACATGGTAAGACAATCATTGATGGAAAAAAAGCCCTCCTGAAACAAAAGCCCCTGAGTTCACGGGAGCAACCTTTCTTTTCTCTCTGTCTTTTTAAAAAGTCTATTTATTTTTATTGGAAAGGCAGATAAGATATACAGAGAGAAGAAGACAGAGAGAAAGATTTTGCATCCACTTATTCCCTCCTCCAATGGCTGTACAACGTCTGGAGCTGAGGCAGTCTGAAGTTAGGAGCCAGGAGCTTCCTCTAGGTCTTCCATGTGGGTGCAGTGGCCCTAGGACTTGCGCCATCCTCCTCTGCTTTCCTAGGTCGTAAGCTGAATCAGAGCAGCTGGCACACGTATGGGATGCTGGCACTTACAAGTGAAGGATTAACCAGTTGATCCATCATGCCAACCCCTAAGACAACTTTTCAAGGACCTCGAATTCTTTTTCCTTATCTATTCCTGCCACTCCTCACATGCATTATATACAACTTCTAACACATTCATTACATTAGGCATATCACAGTGTGATGTTAAAGTTTGAAAGGCTAATAGCATGTAGGTCATAAAAATATTGTTAAAAATGTTGGAAGTTCATTACATTTTCCTTTCTTTAAGGTTGATATTCTCTATATCTGGTAAGGAAAGTTTCTTTATTATGTACACTTTGAGAGAATAAATCACTAGACCTAAATTCTCCACTGTATACTACTGTCATGATATAATGAATTGACTTCTAATAGTTAAGAATAAGTTCAAACACAAAGCCATTGTTGCCTATGGAGATCTGGGTCATTTCAGAAATGGCAAATATTAAACTTTCTCCTGTCAGGGCCAAGGGAGTGCTCTTTGAAAGATAAGAGAAAGGGAGGGGTACAAGAGAGAAGGACTGGGTGAGAGAGGGAGGGATGGCAAAAAAATGGCTAAAGAAGGATTTCAGGGCTATTAAAATTATTATGGATCTAGTAATATTTGTTGTCATTATTTAGTTTGTTGATTGAAAGTGACATAGAAATAGAAAGGCAAAAGCAGATACGAAACGATCTGCCCTCTGCTGGTTCCCTCCCTAAATGGCAGTAATGACCAGAGCTGTTCTGAAGCCTGGATCCCCTTTAGTGTCTACCATGTGGGTGCCCAAGGCCAAGCACTTGAGCCATCTTCTGTTGCGTTCCCAGGCACTTACATGAGCAGCCTGAGTTAGCGGCTTCGGCCACTGTGCTGCAACTGTCCCAAGTAACTTCCTGGTCGAGCTGTCAGTGTATCTCCCTGGATTGTTCACCGCAGGGGGACTGTAGTTCAGTGTGTATTACAGGAGAGATAGCGTGCAATATAAAATACAATAACAATCACATGTTAGAATACTCGCGTTCCTAGTAAGTCCTCAGGGAGAGAGAGTGGCCATGGCACCTCACTGTAGAGGTGATTACAGGAGGGAGGTGGCAGCAGCGGCCGAACCTCCCTCTTGTATGTTCTTGGCCCTCGAACAAACTCTTCTTCTATCTTCCCCCAGCCAAAGCCATGGCTCCTAAGTTATAGACTATATCATGCAAATCGGTGGGATGTTCTAAGTTGCAATTAAAAGTTAGAATTTAGGTAAAAATTTTGCACTGTTTGAACTGTAAAAGGTGTGTGTGTGTGTGTGTGTTTAATGAGGGATTTGAAAGGCTGGGCTACTTGCGCTGTGGGTGTCATCTTTGAATGCCTGCTGAGTTTCCTTTGTGTGTCCAGTGAATTGTGTGTGCAGCAGTGCGTCCAAGCCTTCTTACCAGGGTGGCCCGGAGCTGCTGTCCCTCCCCAGGCCTGACGTGGGGACAGGCCTGGAGTCTTCAGGAAGCCTCCTGGCTTCCCATTCCATGTTAACTCCCACTCCACTCCCTTTGGAGTTCCCAAGGTTGCTAAAACAAAGTATGACAGTCTATGCGGCTTCAACAGCAGAAAGTTATTTTCTAGCCGTGTGGGAAGCCAGAGGTTCAAGCTCAAGACGTTGGCAGCCTTGTGCAGACGGTGTTTTTGTTCTTAAAATGTTCATGCATTTGTTATTTGAAAGACAGGGATGGAGAGAGAAAAAAAGAGCACACACAAAAAGGGGGAAGACAACAAGAGAGATTTCCTGCCCACTGCCCCTCTCTGCCAATGCCCACAGCAGCCAGTGGCAGGCCAGGCACATGCCAGGTCAGGAACTGAATCTGTTTCCCTCGTGCAAAAACTCCAGTGCCCAAGCTATCACCAAGCCTCTCAAGAGGTATGTTAAAAGGAAGTTGGAATTCAGAGCCGAGCCGGACTCAAACCCAGGCATTCAGATTTCAAACTCTAGTGACCCAAGTGTGATCATAATTGCCGCAAGCGCCTTGTCCAGCCGACTTGGTCACTGTGCAGGCCTCTTCCTGGCTTGTATTTCCACATGGTCTTCCCTGTGTGTCTCTGCACCTTTCCATGAGGTCACCTGTCACATTGGATTAGGTCCCTGCCCCTAGGGTGTTAGTGATGGCATCATCTCCTTAAGGACCCTATCACCAGGTAGACTCACATTCTGACGTAAACATCAGTTATGATGCTTGCCCTGTCACAATTGATAACAATTATAATATAATAAAATCTTTGTCATTTATTTTCCTCCCTGTTTTTTTTTTTTTTTTAAGATTTATTTCATTTATTTGAAATACAGAGTTACAGAGAGAGAGAGAGTGATATTCCATCCACTGGCTCACTTTCCAAATGGTCTCAAACAGAGCGGAGCTGAGCCAAAGCTGGGAGTCAGGAGCTTCTTCTGGGCCTCCCAGGTGAGGGTAGAGGCCCGAGGACTTGGGCCATCTTCTGCTGCTCTCTCAGGAGCAGGGAGCAGACAGGACTTGAAATAGCAAAATTTCATCTGTAAGTGGGTTGTACCTGGGTCATCTATGTCTGTGTGTAGGTACGTGCAGGCATCGTTAGACACATTCACACACTCACGTAATAGTGTGCCAGCCAATCAGATCTTTGTTGCTTCAACTTCCTTTCCCAAAATCCAAAGTCCAAATCCTATGGTTTGTAGACTTTGCCAATTTCTGGAGCATAAACAGAAATCGTCTTTGCTGATTTTCCAGTTCACTTGACCTTTATGGACATAGAGTCTGGAAGAGATGAACATAACTGATTGATTGGCAAACAGATGGAAGCCAGCTCCCAGAAGCGCTTGGGGAGATGGTGCGTGTACATACATCTGTGTGTCTGTGCCAAGGAGGTTGACATATTTTTTTTCTGGCCTAAAATGGTTATGAAACTTCCTGTTGATACACTTATTCCCGCAACTCTGCACAGATGCCCCTCCACTGCTGTGTCGCTTTTGACCTGCCCTCCTGCTTCAGGCATGCCCAAGCAGCAAAGTCTGGCAGTACTTTCCTCCCACGTCTGTCTCTGCCTTGGCTGCATGGCATGCCCTGCGGAGACTGCTAAGCCTTTGGCATTCATGTAGAAGGTGGGACTCTGAAGGGGCTAAGTGTTCCCTACAGCAGTCCTTGATGATGGGTCAGTACTTCCCTTTCTGTCCTTGACATGGATAGTCCTCTGGCTAATACATCCATGGGTGGGTCCGTTTCCTCTTCATTGTCTTTATCTCCTTTTTGCTGTGTCATTGTCTGTCCCTGTCCTCATTTGCTGTGTGACTGTTCCAAACCTTCATTTCTGTTTCTTGGATTCATGTCTGCAAATAAACTATCAACATTCAGCAAGAACTAATCCTAGGTTCTGCTCTTCTGGGAGCCAGGCATTTGCTGTGAGTACGTAATGACGACAATTTGATGAAATGGAATTACTACCAGCAACATTGAATGAGTCATGACTAGATTTTTGTGTACAAATATTTAAATTGCTCTCTTTTTAGTTTAATTCCAAATGAAGACTAATTGGTTTGGTTGTAACTTCTAACAAAGAAAAAGATAGTTAAGAGATAAAATTCAAAAGGGCTCCATCAAACGAAGAAGAAAATTTGGGCTTGGTCATTGTGGTACAGCGAGTCAAGCAATTGCTTGGGACTCTCGCTGCTCTGCTTCAAGTTTCCTTGGAATCTAACTTTCTACCAGTGTGCCTGGAGATGGTGGATGAAGGTTCCAGTCCTTGCTTGCCTGCCATGTGAGCATGAGGAAACCGCATGCAGTGCCTGACTCCTGACGTCAGCATGGCCTAGTTCTAGCCATTTTGGTGTTTCAAGAGTGAATCAACTAGTAAGGAGCTCCTGCTCTGTCAGTCTCTCTCCCTGTCACTTTTTCAAATAAAATAAGAAAATCATTGAGTAACAAAAGTATACTATAGCATAGAAAGTCAAATACACAGTAAGGACCTGGCACTATAGCCTGGTGGCTAAAACGTCACCTTGCATCTGCCCCCGGATCCCATATGGGCGCCGGTTCGTATCCCGACTGCACCTCTTCCCATCCATCTCCCTGCTTGTGGCCTGGGAAAGCAGTCAAGGACGGCCCAAAGCCTTCGGACCCTGCACCCGCGTGGGAGACCAGGAAGACGCTTCTGGCTTTAGATAGCTCAGCTCTGGCTGTTGCGACCACATGGGGAGTGAACCAGGGGATGGAAGAGCTTTCTCTCTGTCTTTCCTTCCTTTTGTAGATCTGACTTTCCAATAAAAACAAAACAAATCTTAAAAAATACACAATAAAATGAAAAAATATATTTAATTAGGTTATTTGTTTAGAAAAATAAGCATGATTTTTACTAATTTTAAAACAGAATTTTTCTTAAATTTATTTTTATTTATTTGAAATGCAGAATGATAAAGCAAGAAGAATGAGGACAACAGCAAAAGCAAGCTGAGGGGCTAGACCTTCCATCTGCTGCTTTGCTTTCCAAATGTTCTCAATGACCGAGGCTGGGCCAGGCTGAAGTCATGAGGCAGAATCTCCATCCAAGGCTCCTACACGGTTTCAGGGGCTCATGTATTTAAGCCATCTCCTGCTACCACCCCACCACACAAACAAGAGGATGTGAGAGCCCATTCAATATTGGGCCCCGGTGTCTCAGAGGGCAGCTCCTACTGGTGTCAAACCCCCATAACTGAAGCAAAGCGTTAGAACACACACAAAAAACCCTGTGCATGAACCTTTGAAAAATACAGAAAAGAATAAACTCATTCCTAAAATTCAGAGGTTAACAGCCAAAGAAGGTCATGCGGGTGACAATTTAGAAAACACAGGCAAGGCTCAAGGAGAAAATCAAACTCACTCCAAGCTTATTTGGGTGTGGGGTTTTTTTTCTTTTGTGAATTATGTGAATTTCTAAATATTTTAACACACATTGAAGTACAGTTGTGTTTAACTTGAAATGTATGATTGGATGAGTTCCCATTTACATATAAATCACTACTTCAATTAAGGAATATCTTTCCAGAAAGCTCCCTCATGCCTCCTTTTAAATCTTCTCTTCATTTCTCTCTGGGATTTAGCCGTACATTAGAATTTCTTATGTAGTGCTACATATGCTCAACATTCTATTTATTCTCCTTTGACCTTTTCTTTCTGTTCTTCTGAAAGAACAATTTTTATTGATTGGTCTTCAGATTTATTGATGTGTTTCTCTGCTATTTCCATCATCCTTGAGCCATTCAATGGAAATTTAATTTTAGAGATTTTATGTTTTTCAATTTCAATTTTTTATTAGATTGCTCTTATTACAAATATGTACTTAGTATTTCTTTGAAAAACAGCTACAGAAGGAGAGAGAACAGACAGAGAGATCTTCCAGTCACCGGTTCACTCCTCAGAAGGCTGCAACAGCTGGGACTGGGCCAGAAGCAGAGAGCCCAGAACTCCACCCGGGTCCCCTTCAGGGACTTCCATTGCTTTTCTAGGCACACTAGCAGGGAGCTGAATCAGAAGTGGAACAGCCAGGACTTGTACCAGTGCTCATATGGGATGCCAGTGTCACAGGTGGTGGCTTAACCCACAGTACGACCATATTGGCCCATGGGCTGCTTTTTCAGTAGTTTCAGTTTTTCTATTGAGATTTCTTCTTTTCACTCTTTTTTTATCCTTTGTTTTTGTGTGTGTGTGTGTTTGTTTGTTTTTTGTTTTTTTACTCTGGGTGATCTGCTGCGTGAGACTGGGGGACGAGCGTGGTAGTTACACTACCCTTGCAGATCCTGAATTCCTGAAGGACAGTTATTTTTGTCTTATAAAACCAATTTTAGATAGAAGAAATAAAGGCACTGTGCAAAGAGCTGGAATGTTATTGTTAAGAAATGACTATTTGTGGCTTACCGTTTGTTTTGGGAGTGGGGTTTTGACCTCACGTGGAGATGGCAGTTCAGTTGCCTGGATCCCATTCTGGAGTCCCTGGGTTTGAGTCCCAGCTCCAACTCCTGATTCTAATCTTCTGCTGAATCTTGAGAGGCAGCAGAATGCCCCAAGTCCTTGGGTCGCAGCCACTCACGTGAAGGGCCTGTATCGAATTCCCAGCCCAGCCATTGAGGGCATTCGGGAAGTGGCTAGACCTCTCTCTGCCTGGCTGTCCATCTCTTCCTCTCAAATAAATAAATAGTTATTATTATTTTTTTAAAGCTTTGGATTGGAGATTGGGACCTTTGAATAAGATTTCTTTAAAGGTAATAGCACTGAGTTAGGTCAAAATGGCCACTGAATGAATGTTTCAGAGGACCACTTGGCTGCCCTGTCTACTTTCAGTTCTGTTCCTGGATTCATTCCTAATGAGTAAGATCACTGCAACTTCCCAGGCCTTTATTATTTCGTCTGTACAGAAGATAAGCAATGAGCGTTATGTTCTTAAGGGCTCTTACTTAAAATATGAGAGATAGTTGAAGCTGCCTCCTAATGACCTCCTAATTGTTAACAATAATGTGTGAAGTGTTCTAACAGAAACCTCTTATTGCCTCCAGCGGAGCACAAGAAGGCAGATCCTGCACTCTTTATATTCTTATAATTAATGTTAGCCTAATAGCTAGCAAAGTTTGAACACAAAATAACAAGATGAAAACAACTGCATCTTTCCAGTCTTTTAAAAACTGCGCTTTTAAAAACTGCAATGTAATTAATAAAAAAAAAACTAAATAAATTAAAAAAAAAATTTTAAAAAAACCTGCTCTTATTGGAGAAAATGTCATCAGCGTGTTGCCACAATGTAGATATTCAGTAAATAGTTATTAGGAAGCGACTCAGAGAACAGTACACTGATCCCCGAGCTCTGGTGGCTACAAGGAAGCTCACAGTGAGGGTGTAGTGTTCAGTTCACAAGATTTCACTGGGAGAAGACTGAGTGGTCATGGCCAACAGCTGGCACCAGGACTCCCCCAGGCCTGGAGCAGCCTTGCTGGCCTCGGCCTTCTGGCCTCTCTCAATCAATTGCAGCCATCAAGCTTCCCTGCAGAGGCAGCTGCTTTTTTATGGCCAGAGGAGATAAACAGAGGCTCAATGGGAGATCTATTTCAGGGCAGTGAAAGGGCCTCTGTGCCTCTGGTGGAGGGGAACTTATCTTACCTCCCTCCTGCGCTGTCCTGCTCACAGGAGCTCTTCCTGTGCCCGATTTAAGTAGTAAATACGTAAGAGAAACACCAAGTCCCGAGAAGTCTTCAAACATGAAATAACATCTAACTTGGCAGGTTAACATGTGTTTATTCTCTGTTAAATTAATGTCCAGTCGAGGAAGTATATTAATTTGGAGTCACTGTGACGACCCCATGGTTGTCAATAGCATTCTGTGGTAGAAGAGGGATTTCGCCGATGGAAGGGAACAGAAAGTTGAGGGTGGGGAACAGGGAATCTCCCTTCATTGAATATTTCTTTGGGCCTATTACATGAACAGTCTCTGTAATATGTTTATTCCCAGTAGGTAACTGCTAAAGCACCATTTTAATAAAATTATCAAATAGATATTTCTAGAGTGATTATATGGCATGTTACTATACAAAAGTGTCTCACAATGTGTAGAAGAGTTGGTTCCTTGTATCATCCAAGGAAGGGAATCTCACTGCTCCGAGTGGAGCACCTGGTTCAAGGTCAGTGCACTCAGAAGCGCATAGTTGAACCCAGACGTTTAGATTCCCAAGACACTATCATTTCACCTCTCCGGACCTCCTTATTTATGCCAGCGTTTGGATTAGAAATGTCAACAGCAAAATCCCGAGTTACAGAAATAGCATTAAGAAAAACACCTCTTTTACAATGATTTTTTTAAAAAGATTTATTCATTTTATTTCAGTCAGAAATACACAGAGGAGGAGGAGAGACAGAGAGGAAAATCTTTCGTCCGATGATTCACTCCCCAAGTGAGCCGCAACAGGCCGGTGCGTGCCGATCCGAAGCCGGGAACCAGGAACCTCTTCCAGGTCTCCCACGCGGGTGCAGGGTCCCAAAGCCTTGGGCCGTCCTCGACTGCTTTCCCAGGCCACAAGCAGGGAGCTGGATGGGAAGTGGAGCTGCAGGGATTAGAACCGGCGCCCATATGGGATCCCGGGGCTTTCAAGGCGAAGACTTTAGCCGCTAGGCCACGTCGCCGGGCCCTACAATGATTTTTATATCTTAAAGGTAATAGCCATAATCCAGTAAATTTATAAGGTTTTTTTTCCCTATCATCAGTTGATTTCATAAAAATCTGTGCAGATGAAGGTGAAAATCTGATTCCAGTTCTAGGAAATGTTCTTCCGGGGGTCAAGGTATGTGAGTAGGATTTTCCACACAGGTGACACGTTCCCTGGAGTGTCCTATGGCCTATTTTGTGGCTCCTGCTATCGTAAGGATGCAAGGATGGCTGCAAAATGTCCTAATCCTGCTGGGAATTCCAAGTGCAGAGGGCAGGCGAGTGTTCATCTCTTCAACTGACTTCCAATGCTCAAGATACTGTTTTAGTTACTGTGGCGTGACATACCAGGAGCATTTCAAACTCACAATTCTCCACAGTCTAATTGGTTTTATAGATGAGTCATCTGAGTTTCTGGGAAGTTAAGTAAAAAGTACAGACTGAATTTTATGGGTTCAGTTTCTAAGCTCTATGTTCTTTCTATCATGTTTAGTATATACAGTATAAAATATTGTATGTGTATGTGACAATTGGGACTTACTGAAACTTACCAGTCAGATATTTGAAATTAGAATTTAACTGCATGTGCTGGATTCACCCTGGTACCCCAAGGTGATAATCTCCACCCCAGCAGGATGCCACAGGATGTCCTCCTGT
Organism: Ochotona princeps; assembly: GCF_030435755.1. Taxonomy (NCBI): domain Eukaryota; kingdom Metazoa; phylum Chordata; class Mammalia; order Lagomorpha; family Ochotonidae; genus Ochotona; species Ochotona princeps. Next base: position 38,337,573 of record NC_080832.1, read on the forward strand.
TGTCTCCCGTGTTGTTCTTTCCTTCTGTGTACCAAAGCGCATGTGAGCAGGCAGGAAGTCAGAGACAGCTTAAAGAAACCTTGTGGCTGAGAACAATGGTATCTTGTTATTAAAACAAAGAAATTAAGCAAGGAGGGAAGCCTTCCTTCTTTCCCACTGTTTCCTTCCTCTCCCCCCCCCCACACTTTTTTTTTTCTCAGTTTTTATGTCTTTCCCCTTGTAGATCACATAGTCAAGGGGGCAGTTAGGGTCCATGATCCCTGCGGAGGAGGAACAGGCAGATTGGAAAAAGAAACTGTGAGAAGTCCTACTCAAGGTGAATGTTTGTCTCCTACCCCTTTTATTTGTACCTTACAATGTGATTTTATTTGAAAATATGTCTAAAAATCTATGTAGATTTGCTACAGTTGGGCTAACAAAGCAAGAAGTGCAGATTGCAAGGTTAAATGACAGGAAGTCTTTTTACTCAGTTCTGAAAGTTAGAAGTTCCCAAATGAAGGTGCTGGCAGGTTTGCTTTCTTCTGAGGCCTCTCTCCTGGGCTTAAACATAGCCATCTTCCAGCCGTGTCTTTGCCTAGTCTCCCCTCCATGTGTTTCTGTGGTGAGGCCACTGCTCATATTGGGTCACCTGTTTGAAGATCCTATGTTCAAATACAGCCACTTGTAAGACTCTGGTGTCAGCATGTGAATGTGGGGAGCCCACAAGAGGATCATATTCGAAGAAGGCGAATCCTGAATCCAAGGACTGAACAAAATGAAGGGGTTTTAGACTGGGGGATGCCAAGGATCACTGGTACTCAACAAGAAGCCAGGGGACAGGCCTAAAGGCAGTTCTCCTTAGGAGCCTGAGGAAGGAGCCAATCATGTGAACATTTGACTTTCAAACGCCAGCCCTCCAGAGTTGGTAGACCAAATTCCTGTTTTCTCAGTCGTCTGGTTAGAGATGCATTACCGTGGCAGCCTTAGAAAGCTAATCCAGGTACACTGCTCAGGAGTGATTTGTTGAGTGCTTATCACTCCTGAGCAGTGATACCATAGTGATGTGCGCTAGGTGGTACAGGTGGGAAGCATCCTACAGGCAACATTAGGATGAAGGAGAAGTAGGAGTTAGCAGCAGCAGGTGGTAGAGGATCACCTTACACAAGAATAGTGTGGCTTAACAGGAGAAATGTTACAACTTGGTAGTTTAACTCTTAAAAATGTTACTCACAGCTGAATTTAAGAACTGGGAAAGCATTTAGGGATTGTCTTTTCATTCCTTCATCGAGAATTAAGGTCTGAGAAGTTATGTGGCTAAGCCAATATCACAGACTGAATGAGTGGAAGCATTCAAGACAGGAATTCATTTGTTCTAACCTTTATATAGTACCCTCTCCACTAGACCAAGGTTGGAATCTGACCTTGTAAGTGCTCATGTTGGACATTTCTTATTACACAGGAAGAAAATACAAAGCATAACTAACAGATTAAATAAGATGAAGTGAACTTCTATAAATGAAATTTTGGAGAGAAAATAATAACGGGCATTGCATACATGCCTTTGGATACCCTGCATGATTCAATCACAGTAACAGCTCCTCATGTGCCTTTATTCCCTAATTCTCAACGTCCTTTCTAAATTGCAGAGGCTACAACTTGCCTACAATCCTTTAGTCAATTAGAGGAACAACTCTTGGAAGAAATCTAACCCTGTGACTCTGGGCTTACAACTTGGGGCTCAGCCATGCCCCTCACAGCCCGTGGGACAAGGACGAAGCTGCTGAGTCATGCGGCAGTGTCCTTCTAATGGTTTACAGCAGATCCCAAAACCTCAAGGTAGTGGAAGGAAACCTGCCTTTGGGGTTCAAATCAGAGTGGTTTCCAACTCTCCTACTAATTTCTCTTTCGTCAGGCACAGCAGTGACACAGTCCCCCGGGACCTCTGCAAACCCGCACTGCTCCCTCCCATCTCCATCCCACTCGGGGCTCTCCCTGGCCTCTGCACATTCCTCTTTCCCATCTGCCTCACTTTCCCTTTCTTTTAATTTACCCTCTCTCACTTCTCTTTCATCTCCTCCTGTTTTTCCTTTTACCAGTTGCCTTTAAGGAGATGTTGAAAGTGTACCAGCCAGAACCATGAAATGAGAGCTGGGCCATGAATACATAATTAAGGGCACTTCAGGTAACTACTTTCTAACCTCTCCACCAAAATTAACTTAATCAGAAATTCACTTCCTCAGTTACAAAGGAAAAACTGTAGTCTTTTAAGCACACAGATAGTGAAGACCACTTTGGGGTGGCTTGCCCAGCCGTTCAGTGGCAGACGTGTGGCAGCAAAGGAGGGGGCAGTGGATGCCCACAAAGCATACCTCATACCGCATCACACTCGCACCCCACTTCCTGCATTAGGACTCAAGGCATTCATGAGGTATGACCACCCTCCGGATGGTCAGTGGCTCAGAGGCATCTCTCTGGAGACAAAGATCTAAGTGCCAGAAGTCCGTTAACATATTTTGATCAGCAGGAGCAGGCACTGTGGTCCAGTGGGTTAAGCCACTGCATCAGATCCCCACGTCACGTATCGTAGTGCTGGTTGAAGTTCCAGCTACTCTGTTTCTGCTCTTTCTGTTAATGCATCCATTCTGGCAGGAAGCAGATGACAGCTCAGGTGCTTGAAAGGCCCTGACACCTACAGGGGAGACCAGGTGGAAAACTCAGTTCTCAGCTTTTGATGGGTCCAGCTCAGGCTGCGGTGGGGAGGGGGAGGCGGGGCGGGTAAACCCATGAATCAAGGCTGATCTCTCAATCTAGCTTTCAAATAGATGTTAAAATAAACATTTCAAAATATTTAGATCATGAACAAATAACTAACATTTTTTTTTTTCTGGACCACTATTTTTTGCCCTTTTAAATCCTGAGCATAGCCGTGTAGTGGCTAGAGGAACTTATTCAGTGCCTCCACTTCCCTTTTCTGCCTGTCCCCTGGCTGAACTTTACCCTTTCTCTTCCAGGGAACCATGCTGAAACGGGTGTCTGGTAGTTCTCTAGGTGTTTGGTAGTTATTTGTTGAATTAGTACAGAGGAAAATAATGGCTTCAACCAAGGAAATGATTTGGTTTCACTTTAGAAGATGAGCAATGGGTCATGTCAGCAGCTCCCGAAGGAGCTGAGTGCGTCAGGGGATAAGTAAACTTATCACAAGCAGGAACACCTAGTGACATTGGAACACCAAGCCACAGACTGAGTCCTGGTGCTGTCTCTCCTCCTTGCCTCCTTCCGGTCACCAACAACAGAAGGGAGCTTCACCAGCCTCAATGCTGTCTGCCGAGGTCAAGCATTCTCCTCCAGAAATGTTTCCAATGCTGAGTCCACGCAGAAGATCAACACCCGCATGATGACGTGTCAAGGCAACAAACATGTGCAAACTGAGGAGCTGACACCTCTCCCCATCCCTCACACCTAAAATGTGTAAAAGCCCAGTGCTGTGTATCCTGGGTGGCCATTTCCCTCATGGGTCGCCCTGCCATGTGGAGGTGGCCAGGGCTGTCTCCCACCAGGGAGCAGTCCACCACTCTCTCTTTCTTTCTCTCTCTGTCTTCTCATGCCACTTATTTCTCTGCTCTCTCCTCCCCACAACCTAAGCACTATTTCTCTGGCCCACTGTTTGTCTTGGACCAGTGAATCTTGACTGGGAGTGCTCCCAATAAAACCTGTTTCAAACTGAACTGTATTCTGTCTGAAATTCTGGTTCTGGACACAAACATGAACCTTACAAGTCAGTTGTATGAAATAATACTATTATTCAGTTTGTCCTCTGGCACCTTTCTTTGCTCTCTTGCTCCTTTGACACAAGTTTAACCAGTAGTGAACTTGAGCTCTTCCAACTGCTCTTTATTCCCCACATGACTGATATGGCCAGAGCTGGGCTGGTTCAAAACTGGGAGTCGAGAGTGTCTTCTAGCCCTCCCTCATGCGTGCAGAAGCCCAAAGCCTTGAGCAATTTTTTGCTGCCTTCTTGTGTCAATAGCAGGGAGCCGAATCAGAAGTGGAACAGCCAGGACATGGACAGGATGCCTGCACCACAAGTGAAGGGTTAGCATGCTGTGCCACCATGCCAGACCCTCCCCCCATTGTTTCTCTTCTTAAATCCAACAAGTTCTTTCTGTCCCTACTACCAACGCCTTGCTCCAAGTTCTCACAGCATCGCCCTTGATTCTTGTAGTGGCCCCTCGCTGGTCTCCTGCTTCTGACCCTGCTTTGCCCCACTCCAATCACAACTACCGCAGCCAAAGTGATCCTGTTCTGACCCAAACAGGGGCTCCTTTGCCAGTCACGTTCAGTGGACTTATCTCATCCAAGCTGAATGTAAATGTTACTCCAATTATTCACCTACATGTGCTGTGCAGAGGCCCTATGTGTCCATGCTACTCTCACCTCCTATTCCAGCTACTCTTGGAGTCTTACCTCTGGGCCCTTATGGCTGCAGAGGCCTAAAATGCTCTTATCCCAACTCATCAAACCCGCCCCATGTGGCTTCCTGACTTTACCCAGCTTTCACCTTTCCAGCAGCCCAGATTGCCAGACTCCAGACTCTACTACAGATATCCTTCCTGCTGTATTTTTCTCCTTTGGTCTGTAATTTCCATATTTAGCTTATTTAACTGTTTCCTCCAGTAGCATACAAGCTCCCCAAGGTATTTTCTGTCCTTTTGTCACTTCTAGATCACCAGGACATAGAACATATCTTGCCCATGGTACTTCCTAACGATGTATTTGCTGGGTGTAAAAATAGCAAGCATTTCTCTGCCAGTCGATGCCTGCTGTGAGGAGACGTGGGGAAGCCTTGTGGTGGGCTGTGACCGTCCGTGGCTGCATTGGTGAGACTAGGCCATTTCTGGAAAACAGAAACTTGTGTGGCTGACGAGAAAAGGAAATAAACTCTTGGTTCACGACAGAAAGAGTTACAGTGGGGTCTCAGGTATGACATAGCTTCATTCAAGTAGGAACTATAGCCTCCTGCTTCTGGATGCTAGAAAGCTGGACCCAAGGTGTTGGTAAAGCCATACTCCTTCTGACAGAAAGAAGGGGAAACACTTTTCTTGACTCTTCTGGTTTTTGGTGTTGGCTGCTGTTCTGTGACATCCCTTGGCTTGTAGGTACATCTTTCTAGTCACATAGACATCTTTTCTCAATGTCATCATCATCTTTTGGGAGCTCCCATTTCACACTTACATCATGATAAGGAGACAGAGACAAGCTTTCTATCATCTCTATGAATGGAACAATTGAATTGGCTTAACTTAATTCAGGTGTTGTTCTCTCAACCAATTGGTTTTCCTGATGGGGTGAGATATGAGAAAACAGGATGACTCCCAACTGCATAAATGGGAGTGGAGAATGAAAGAGAATTACTCAGAGAACAAAACAAAACAAAGTAGATGTTAAGTGGCACGGTAATGGATTCTGGAGGAAACTTTTACATTTAGCCAACATGCTAATCCTGAAATGTCTGGGTCAACCTAACCAAGTGAAATAATTTTTTCTTGCGGAATGTTTCCCATCCCATCCCTGACTTAAGTTTGGATACACAAGCTGTCAGGCTGGCTTCTCCAGCAATGCTGACTGACATCAGTGAATCTTTGTGTCAATCAACAAGTTCATAATGAAACAGTCAATGACAATACAAAGGGACAATATTTACTGAAAGCTTTTTAAGTACAAGCACTGACATATGTATTAAAGCTTGGCTATCCCTCACCACTATCCTTGGAGGTACACACTGACTACACTGAGTCAGAGCGAATTAAGGAGCTTCCTAGGATTACACTCCCTGGAAGGGGCAGAGCTGGAGTTAGAGATTGGGCTTGTAGCCACAGCACTGTGCTCTGACCTACTTCATCCATACACCTCAGCTGTGATCTGGGATCAAAATCTGGCCTGTTTTAAGTTATATCCTTAATAATATAATCACTTAACTTTTAACTGAAGACTCCTAATAGTGTATTGTTCAAACAGAAATTTAGAGCCCTGGCACCATGGCTCAATGGCTAAAGCCTCGCCTTGCAAGTGCCAGGATCTCAAATGGGTGCCAGTTCATGTCCTGGCTGCTCCACTTTCCATCTAACTTCCTGATTGTAGCCTGCGAAATCAGTAGAAGATGGCCCAAAATCTTGGGACCCTGAACTTGTGTGGAAGACCTGGAAGAAGCTCCTGACTCCTAGCTTTGGATTAGCTTAGCTGCACTGTTGTAGTGAACTACTGGACGGAAGATCTTTCTCTCTTTCTTTTTCTGCATAAATCTGATATGTTTTTCCAATAAAAATAAAAATAAAACTTAAAGAAGGAAATAGATACTTAAAAAATATTATGTGGAGTATTAGGCAAGGGTGAGGAAGAATCCGCACCCCTCCAGCAGGTACCCATAGAAACTGACCCACCTTTAATAGACTCTTCTAGTTATCTAAAAGGCCTTTCAATTGCTTGAAATGAGGGATGTGTAACTTGCAAAACATTATCAGATGCCACGATGACATTCAGCCTACTCAAAAGTGGGTAAGGCACTGGAACCTAAATGCTAGAATACACAGAAGATTCCTGATTCCAAGTTCATGTTTATGCTGCAGCATAAGTCTTGCCATATATTAGTGCTGAAATGTTTAAGTTAAAGGCATCTCTAGTGTAGTGTAGTGTGTGTGTGTGTGTGTGTGTGTGTGTGTGTGTGTTGGCAACGTTAGCTGTATTAAGGTATGTTTACCATTTTTGCATTTAGATATAAATACTTGGGACTTGTAAGTCTATGACAGTTTATTACAATGGAAGGACCTAAACGTAAATTATTTTAATGGAAATTTTGAAAATAGAAGTTTGGCTATATCTCTGGCCAATTATAGTCATGCTTAAAAGAAGAATGGATAACACTCTTTGCTTGTCAAATTAGTAAAATTTTAAAAAAATTAGCTTTGGTAAGGATTAAATGTAGAACATCAATGTTAAAAGGTGAATATAAATTGTATCAACTTTAAATTGTATTGCTATATGAGTATATGCCTCATAATTGCTGCAGTCTTTGATCCTGCAATTCCATTTCTAAAAGTTTATGCCAAGATCTACACTCAAGAATGCTCAGTGAGTCTACTAACAGCAAGAGACTACAAACAGCTAGAATATATAGCATTTGAAAAGTATTGTTTCCAAAATATTTTAATAATTCAAGAAAGGTAGCATACGAATGCAAGAAAAAGGCTACATTTTATAGTTCAAGTACACCATACTCAATTTATGTTTATTTTCATCTGGGATTACTTTTATTTTCAGAGTTACCAAATTACATTTTTTTGCCACACTAAGTTTTTTTAAAATTTGCTTTTTATTGGAAAGGCAGAATTAGAGAGAGAGAAGAGAGAGAGAGAGGTGAGAGAGAGACAGACAGACAGAAAGAGAAAGAATATTTCATCTGCTGGTTTACCCTCTAAATGGCCACAGTGGCCAACAGGGCCAGTCTAAAGACAAGAGACAGGACCTTCCTTCGAATCTCATGTGGGTGCAGGAGTCCAAGACCTTGGACCAGCCAGGACTCAAACCAGTGCCCACATGGGATGCCAACACTGCAGGCAGAGGCTTAGTCTGATTCTCCACCCTGCCAGATCCTCCACTAAGTTTTAAAATAGTGGTATAAAAGTGCAGTCAAGGTAAGTTTACATGTATAATGTTAAGCTTGTATATGTATACATATCGACCGATATAATATTTTTATTATGCCAGAAAAACTCCTTATTGCTTTCTCAGTCAATAATTTTCAATTAAAAAAGTAACTACTATTTGTATTTCACACTGATTAGTTGTTTTTTTAAAATAATCATATACAAATATACTATGATATTCAACCACCTATTTATATGGACTAACCTGCACTTTATAAATCCATCTTTAATGGATTTATTGCTCTGCAGTATTATTGCTCCACAGTATTCCACTGTATGAATTCACTACATATTTTGCCATTTCACTGCCATGGCGATTCTTGTACCTATCCTTTGGTTAACAAGGGTTATTTTTTTTCCTGCCCTGGAGATTGATTAGGAAAATAATTGTTGGATTGCAGAGTAGGCACATATGTGACAATACTGGTTTCTATTTTGCCTACCCTGGTCCACCCCTCCTTTTCACCATTTGTCTGTATCATGCTGGATGCAGAGTGCCTGGGCTAACCTTCACCTTTCTGCGTCATCTACGCTCCCCAAAGTGCACCAGTGGATATTTGTTCAAGATCACTTTTCCACCCTTATACTCCAGTGCAAAAATTCCCTTAATGATTTCATGTTGATTTTTGCACAGTAGTCTTGGTGTTGTCAAGTTTTACCTTTAATTTCTCTAATTTTCAAATCTCTTAGAACAAAAGTCAAGAGTCTTCTCTTTTAAAAACTTTTATTAGGCATTGCTAGATGACGTTGCACGATGTATTGCACACAGCTCATTTGGTAAACAGTACTCCACAGTAATCCATACAACAGCTCAGACAGTCATAATCAAAACACTTTGGTTCCTGTTATAGTTCTCATCCAGTAGAGTGAATGTCTTTATATTCTTTATGAGATCTGATCGCATAATAAAATTGCTCCCATTCTAAAGTGGCCAATCAAAACAAAAACCAAGCCACAACAAAAGGGCATAGGGACATTGCTTAAAGTCCTGAATTAGACTCCAAAATATCACCGTGTTGCCATTAAAAAAAAAAAAAAAACTTGTCCCCAAAATCTGTCTGATCTGAAACTTGGGTTGTTTTTATCACCGGCAGCAAATGAGACTGTAGTTGCTACAAAGGAGCAGTGCACTGACACATATCCACCAACAATTTTTTGAGGTAATAGCTTTTTAAAATTTCAGTACTTAAAAAAAAATCTGTTAAGTTCCAGGTCCCATCCAGCAGGACCTATTTGTTGGCAGGAAGATTCTTCTTCAATTTTTTCCTTGTCAAATATGTACACATATTTTGCACATACAACCTGTGTCTATTGCCTTTTCCAAGCACTTGGTTTATTTTAATGGGACATCATACGTTCATCAGGAGAAGTATATACTATGGCACATGAAGAACACAACAAAACCAGTATTTTGTATAAAGCAGAACAAAGGCACAGACCCATAAGAGCACAATAATATATTACACAAAATGGCTTGATGTCCATGAAGGTCACTATGAATGCAGGACACCAGGCCAGCAGTGAACATCAGGGTTATCCAGCATTCGGAAGAGTACACTACTGATCAGATGTTGTCAAAACAAGTTCCAGAGAATCAGTCAAATTTCTAAAATACCATCTACTCACTTTTATTTTTAATGCTAACTTATCCCAACTGGAGCCAATGTCACTCCAACTCCTGTATCACACTTAATTGGTATCCTGGGATGTGTATTTGTGTGTGGTTTTAAAAATACAATTCAATTTCACTGGCTTTAATATCTGCTGTATAATATCTATTTTTATACTTTGGCTTAAAATCAAATTCAAGAAAAATACATTGACTAATCTGCTATTCTAAACATTGTACGATAAGATTAAGGTAGCAAATACAGTTTCTATACATACCTAAAGATATACTGTCTCATTATCAGTTTACATAGAAGGACCAAAGAACACTCACAAATATGGCTTTTTAAATAAGAAGTAAAATCAAGTGAAAAAAATAAGGCACTAATAACATATGCAATATACTCATCACACAAAGCACCATATGGAGAGTTCAAGGGACTATATATTAGTGCTTTTGGGAAAAGACAATTAGCCCACTTTCCCTGGCTTTTATGCACAAATTTCTTCCGTTCTTGTCAGGAAATCTGTGTATAAACACTGAACTGGTGAGGAAATTATACAGTATGTTAAAGCATAACTCATGGTCCCAACAGCAAGAAATAATGATTTGGGAGCAAGAAGTTGATTGTGCTAAAAATATAAGAAACTAGGTCTTCCAAATATTCCTTTATTTTCCAACAGTTTCATTTTGGTACATTTTGCTTTCTCTTTTCCTTTTCACAGATTTCTGCATAAGTTTTTTACTTTATTTTATTTCTGTGTGCCTCTTGTTAAAAATGTATTAAAAATGGCTATGATCAAATAGTCTTCTGAATATCAAAGCTAACAGTATTTCTAAGGAAATACTGAAAAAATTTTAAAATAAAATTACATTAGTTTCTCTTATTGAAAAGTAAAAAAAACTTTCACCTGGGCTCATTTTAAGCATGAAAGGTATTGTGATGTATACTATTTGGTAAAAGCTACACATTTTACAGAAAATAAAATACACAACATAGTGAAATGGGCACGATCTGGTACAAACTGAAAATTTTAACTCCAAATTTAAGAATTTTCTTTTCGTTTCTTAATAAGAACACATGGGGTATATTTTGATATTTAAGTAGAAGGTAAAAAATATTCTTTAGAATTGCAATTTCTTACTATACATAACATTTTACACATCTAATTTTTTAGCATCCTATATTCTGAAAAAAGAATGCTAATAATTTAATTGTCCAATAGTTTTGCAACAGATACAAACATGTTTCATGTGTTTTACAGTCGCTTTTGTTTAAAGTAGAACCAAGACAACTCTCAAGTCTTAATAATGTATTAATTATAACTTAGTAACATTTTAATGCCACTGAGTTTATTTCTTCTACCCCAAATTATTGGCTGTTTTAAAAGAAATTTATTATTTATTATGCTGTTAATAATTACTTCCAAAAGCAATAAGATTATGAATAAACTTTTATTTTAAAAAATGTGTAAGATTGTCCTTCGTAAGGTAGACGGCATCAAAATATATGTGCATATATTTTTTATATATGCAAATCAATGACTGCCTCTAGGTTTCATAAGAAGTATAAAGTTGATTTGTTGTTTCTTATTACCATCCACAAAATTTTGATTGTTATAAAAATGATCAATAATAAAAGCAAGCAATTAAGGGCTTGCCCAAATGGAACTTTTAGAAAAGGTCTTTAGTAAAAGTTTTTGTAGTCTTTTGATGGAAATGTCATGATACATTATCCTGGAATTTTTTTTATAAGAAATATGAAACATGCTAATATTCTATAGACTAAAAATTTTAGATATATCAAATATTTAGTTACTATTTGCTTAAAAGAAACATGAAAACATTTTGATGAAAGGAAATAATATGAATGAAAAACGTCATTTTTAAAAGAATTTGAATTATTGAGAGTATTTCTCTTGCAGGAGCTCGATGTGAATATATCCGAGATTTACGGAGAATCAACAATTGACAGCACAGCTTGCAAGCCACAAGGCAGGGTCTGAAAGTTCTGAGCCCTATAAAACCCAAGTTTGAAGTTTGGCTATATCTTCACTAATTGTATCTTGAGCGTGGCTTATATCTAAATAGTAACAATGAGAGTTAAACATTTGCAAATGATACATGGTTTCTTTAGGATTGCTAGATTCATTATGTTCTACCTTAGAATATCAAAAAACTTTAATAATGTTCTCAGCTATGAATCCATAATTGAATCACATATACAGATGTTACTTTCTGCAAATCCACCCAAAGTCCAAGCTACATGGCTTCTTTCTTGCTTTAACTATGGCCCTAAACTCTAACCATAACCCAGGTGAGTCACCTGGGGTCAGGCTGGATGAATGTCCATACATGCTTTGGAATCAACTCATATGCAAGCACAGTACTGATCTTAGGATACCTGTAAAGCAGTTTCTGATGCTTGGCTTTAGAGGATCCAATCGCCGTGTTCTCATTCAACATTTTTTTTTTAAACAGAGAATAAGGCAGTATTCTCCACAAGGCATTAAGAGGGAAAAGCATGCAGGAAATCCTGATCTGTTTCAGTCAACACATAAAATAAATCAAGGTAGCTAAGTTACTTGTATGCTCACTGCCAGAGCTAGAGGGTGGAGTTCTTTCAGTGCCTAAATTTTAGTTTGAAGGACTACATGGTGAAGCAACCTATCTACAGTAGGCCAAGAGACTGCAGAAGCAAAACAGTGTGATAATTCAGGAATCTCTAAGAAAATAAGAATTTAATGTTAAAGCATGTAGGATCCCTTTACAAATAACAATAATGACGACAAAACAAGGGAGAAAAAACATGGCATGGAATTGAAAAACATTTTCAAAATTAGTGTATATAATGTAAAGGGTGCAGAGTTAAAATATAGTTAATGAAGTATATGGAAAACAGGAAAAGAAAAAGGCACTGGCAATGCTTGATATTTAAAAGAATAATTTATTGCTCTTTAAGTCCATAGTGTTCTTTTTAAAACAGTCAGCCCCATTTCTTCAGCAAAAATTATGGCCTGTAATGTGCATAATTACCTGCTTCTAAATTTAGCACTGTGTCTAGCGTTCTGTAAGGTATGCGCTATATTAAGGCTTCAGTTCGTTTTCTAGGTACACAATTACAGTAGTGTCACAATTACAATAGTGTCACTCTCCAGTTCTTGGATTTGTAATAAAGTTCTGACTTTAAAAGAGTGTACAAAAAAGAAGTTCCACACAATACTTGGCTTTGCTCTCAAAAACCAGACTGTCTACAGATTATTTGTAGCATTTCTTTCTTAAAGGTTTATATCATTAGTTTCTATTCAAAAGGTAACATTTCACAATCTTAATTACTGCCCCAAATTTGGGATCCTAGTTTTTCAGACCATATTTTAATGCTTCTATAACACTATTTCAGTTTTATCAGAGTACTCATTGTGGATACATATATAAAAATCTGACTTTATAACATATCTAGGAGAAAAGTGTCAGAATTAAATTGTAATAATTTGAAAAACAAAGTATTCTGAAACTAGCGGCTGGTGGCAATTTTGGTTTATGTCTCTAGCAAGGCAACCATAGTTTAAGGAATGAATGGACTATGCATTATAAATTAACTGAACATTTTACATAGATATTGTGTCCAGATTATAACACAACATTTAAGCATTCTTTGCTATTTTTGAGCTTCTTATAGAAATTTTTCAGAGCATCATAATTTCAGAAACTGAATCTTCCAGATATATTTTATGTATTTAAAATTTTTAGCTACTGATTTCCCCCAAATCTAGAATGATATATGGTTATGTGTTGCTCAACAAAGGGGGTGTGTTCTAAGCAATGTATCATTGGGCAATTCTGTCACTGTGTGGATAGCACAGTCTGTCTTCACAATCGTAGCTTGTACAGCCAGCACCTCATGCACCTGTCATGTGGCAGCTACCATTGCATATGCAGTAGGGCATAGACAGAAGTCATTATGCGGTGCAGCACTGTATTTTGTATTTGCTAACACTGTTAGTCCTCTCTCCACTGAAATACATGTATACAAATACATGTATGTCAACTGCTTTGATCCTGCTGTTGAATTACTTAAATGGCACAAGTATTTCAAAGTGCATTATGGAATTTTAAGGCTGGCTTTATGACAGATAGTAATGTAAAATAAAGCTAACCACAGGAAAAGTTATTTTCAAGACCTGGTAAATTTCAGTTACAAATATGGAAGAATGCACATACACTTCAATGTGAAGATTCACATTAAGGCATACATGCATCTTGCTTAAAATCTAAGATGATTTTTAGTATTTTTTTTCTACTTCAAGCAAAGTACCCCAATTTGAGTTTATTTAGGCCACTAATTTCCTAATAATTAAACATTTCAAAAAGCACATTTCAGCAATTATTGTGTGAATTAACAAAGTTCAGGGAAGAGTGCTAAGGCTCTGCACCTGACAGAGTGGGTTCTTCTCTCCCTCCTCTCTCTTTTTGTGGGAGAAGTAGGTAGAATAGAAGAGTTGTGAAGAAAAATGAGCCCGAGTATAGACACCAGGGTCTGGAAACACTCACCAGGATATATGTATTTTTACCAGAGCACTGGGTCATACATTGGGGTGGCAGGATGGAAGGGCCCTAAGGGGCCATAGGATTTAAGGGATGCTTTAGTGTTATGGAGCAACACATTTCCTCACAGGTACCAATGAATCTTCACACTACAGTAGAGAAAGCACAGTTGAAGATATCATGTTGAAGCAAACCTGACTGGTGTTTAATTATATTTGATGTTTTCCTGTTTGTTCTACTCTTAAGATACAGTAGCACCTATCAATAGAAGATCAGTGTGATGGCACAAAGATGCCAAAGTTTGAGTCTTTTCCTTCTTTCAGCACACACACTGAAATCCCCAGGGAACTGCTGGACTCCATTTTGTGTCATCCCACCAAATCTTATTTAATCTGATTTATTTTTTCTATGGCTTGAGTTTGTGATTTTATGTTTGCCAGCTATCACTTCTATTTTTCAGAATGGCATAATTAAGTTCCTTGTGGAATAACGTGCATGAACCTGGGAAGCACTTCCAAACTGTGGCGGGCATCGCCAGCTTGGCTGGAGTAGGTTAGTTACACCTCAGGTTTTACAGTCAGGCAATCCCCAAACTGATTCGTCTTTCTCACATTATCTAAGAGATATCACATCACATTTTGTTTTTATTGGAAAAAAGATTTTTTTAAGGTCTGGTAGGATATTCATTCGGATAATCAAGCATGGAGGAAATTATCCTTCAAAATACACTTTTGCTAAAATTATGCACTGTTGAACAATCTTTCAGTTTGTCCAAAAAAGGGTCTCAAGTGCATTATTTCTATGATCCCATTTTCTGAAAGTGCATTACAAATTTTAGTACAAATATCTTGTAAAAACCAAATTTAAAAGCTTATAGAAGTGTTTATGCAAGGTGACAAAAGTATATCCAAAATGGCCTTTACTGATGCATGATTAGTGCTGGCAGTTAAAATGACCTGATGTCCATTCGACAGATGTGCAAGTGTATTGTCTTACAATGGACTACGTACTAAGGTACAAAAGAATGAGGTAAATCTATTAAGCTCTGATGGAAAATATCTACCAAAATATAATAAAATGAAAAGGAGTCACAGCACAGTAAAAATATTATTATTCTATTGGTATAAAAATGACACATATATTAACACATATGCACACATACTTATTTGTATATTTGTAGAAATTGTCTAGAAGGACATATACCAAACCTTTAGCAGTGTAACCCCTAAAAAATAAGGAGTATGGTAAACAGAGAAATTTGCATTCAATAATTCTATATGGTTTGATTTTTAAAGGAATATATATTAAATTTACAATAAAACACATACAAATGACGAGCCTTGGATAGATATTTATGTTAGGTGCACACTCTTCCTTAAAATAGTTTTTAGAATTTATCCCAAAAGTTTACTACTATTTTTTATCATCAAAGTTGGCACTGATACATAAATAATCCTTTTCATTTTCTTCTGTTTTTAAGATCCTGATAAGACTAAGTAAAAAAAAATCACAAATAATTAAGTTACCAGCAAGGAAAGGCTTAAAATAGCAATCTTAAGGAGAGCAACATGCATAAGTTATTTTAAAAATCTATGCATAGGAAGATGAAAGTCTGGTGCAGCCCAGTGCACACTTTTCAATCAATGATGAACAGCCTTCACTGATAACAGACATCACTGTACCTGGGAGAGTGGAAAGCTTTCCAAATAGAAAAATAACTCTAAAAGATAAATTATTTAAAGAAAGGAATACAAATCCCTGAGTAAGCCAGACAACAGATATAAAAATCCAAGAGAACAGATGACTTAAGACCAGATAACATCTAACTTTGTCAGCTGATGTATATGCATATGGCAAATGTACTTGTACGGATGAGACATAGGTGGAGATTTGTGTCATTCATGCAGGTATGTTAGATCTAGAAGTTAGTCATACATTGCCGAACTAATGCTTAAGTCTAGGATTGATGAATTTGCAAAAATGAAGCATTTTTTTTTTATGGTAGCTAGAAATCCCCATTGTTTAGATTTTAATACTGAAGTCCCTAAAACAGGCACTCAGGAATGCATGGACGAGTAAATGAAAGATGGAGTTGTGAAACTAGAGTTTTTCTCGTGTCATGTTATGCTTTCTGCTATTCCAGGAACAGGGATGCCAAACCTTTCCTAGCTTGAAACAGACAACCAGTGCAGAAGCTGTAGAAGAGCTACTTTGTTATTAACTCAGGTGAATACATCATGGTTTCACAAAACTGTATCATACACTCTTTAGGTCAAACAAAAAATGATAAAACATGACATAATCTATTCCAACTCAAGTCAGACAAGGATGCTGGTAAAGAAATGCTTTGTCTATGGCATGCAGCTAAATTTTGAAGAATTTGAAGAAAACTGCAAATTTAGCCTTCTTAGGGGCCTTTTCCTCCTTTGTGCTCGTGACATTTCTGATGAACACCAAAGAATCACAGTTCAACAATTATGTGTCCTTTCTTAGTTGAAAGCAATTCGCAGGTTAGAAAAAATTCCGGAGACATTTTCTGCACTGTGTGTGTTTTCTCCTCCAAAAGCAGTTTATATTGTAGATAAACCTATGGACAAGGAAGTTTTATTTATTTCCAATTACCCCTCCGTAGGAAGATAGGATTTATGTGTTTGAAAAGTAAGCCTAAGACAAATCCTTAAAAATTAGTAATTGCTTTTCTGAAAAGCTTTGGGACAAATCAAAGGAAAAAAGAGGGAGAAAAGATGTCATATTAAATGACATAAAAACCTTCACTTATAGCAGAATTCTCTGTAATTACAAGTTGGTTAACACATTGGCAGAATAGGTTTTTTTTTTTAAAGGCTTGAGTAGTTCCCTTTACAGCAAACTTGTTCTTTGTTTTAAATGATCCCTTGTGAAGAACTTATCCATAAAGTGAATCACACCCAACAAGCACAGAGTCAGCTTTTGGGTCCGGAGAATTTCACAAAAGCAGGCTTTGTCAATTTACAAAGCTTCATATCCCTCGGGGGACGGGGCAAAGGGAGACTGCACAAGTTTCTCTCTCGTGTATGTGTGTGTGTGGGGGGGGTGTGACAAAAAAAGACAACAAGAAATTGCGTGTGGCGTGTGTGACAATAAGACACAGCAAGAAATAGAAATGGTCGACAAACATCATGATAGCCTGTTGTCTACATTGACTTTTAATTCAGTACATTCCCAAAGTATGCCCACAAAGGAACCATCATCTTTAAATAGGTCTATGAAAATGTGGAAAAATAGTGTAGAGGCAAGGAAGTAGATAAATACAGGGTTACTGGGTCTACTTTTAATATATATTAATATACACACATATTCACACCCCTACACATATACACTTTAGTAACTCATGATTCTTCTCATTAATTTAGTTTCATTAGTTCCCTTTTGGGCATTGAGATTTTTTTTCTAGCAATGATGGCATCTGAAGTATAAAAGAATTATACTGCTTGGGCCACAGGTGAATACAGCTGCATTAGGTGAGCTTTTATCTTCTCCAAGTGGCCGAATGCTTCCCGGTACAGGTAGGGCTCGAGCTGTTCACACCAAGTCTCCCAGGATGTCCTGGAGGCGGGGGCAGGGGTCAGAGCCCACCCATGCAATGCTCTGCAGAAGTCTGCTCAGAAAAATTCTGTGCATAACTGGTTCGGCAATGAAAATGTTTTCTTCCAAGAACTATGAAAATCCAAGTTATGACATAGATGTTTGTAGTTTACGAAAGTGACCATTTTTTAAAAGCAGCAATTTGTTTAGGAAAGAACAGGATACCAGGCAGGGAGCGCACCATAGCTAGAGGCATTGTGGCTTGCAGGGAACCACAGGAGATGGCAGAGGGCTGCTCTAGTGTTTTCCAGCGGTGACGCGCAGGTGGCTGTACCATTCTGTAGTGCTCTTCCCCGGCCCGACGCAGCTGAGGGAAGCTTTGCGCTTCACCAGTGCATACCTGTCCGTGACCGCTTTCTCTGTTTTTTACAAAGGCAATAGATAGGAAATACAAATAGACCTAGGGATGAAAAGCGAAAAAGGTAAAGTGAATTAGCAGGATAGGCATTTCACTTTGTATTTTCACAATTTTTCATTTTGACTGAATTGCAAACTGCATCGTTCAGTGATACATAAACATGGAAGGAGGAAAGATAAATATGTTATGAGATATATTAAGTTGGTAGAAAATGCCCGCTGTGAAAGAAAGCATTCATGGCTTTCAATTTTTTGTGTGTATCAAAATACACACTCATAATTCATTCTCCACAAACTTTTTGAGGTTCTCTCACACAAATTCATCACTCTGCCCCCACAGTGAATTATAACCTAGAGTAGGGAACAACAATCCACATTTTAACCAGCTCTGTAGGATATTCTATAACATGAATCTAAGAACTATCATAAATCATATATGTCAGTACAGTTATATGAATAAAAGTATTCAAATAGGTTTTCCACTTGCCGGTGCTCAAGTCCAAGTTGACTGGATGTTCCTATTCATATTGACATCATTTTCTTTTTAATCATCAGTGTACTAGAATCCGTTTTTTGTTGTTGCTTAAACTTGAATCCAGAACTGAAAACTTTGAACATGGTAAATTTGAACCTCGTTCCTTTCTTTCACTAGGATACTAGTTTTGTCATGTCAGTATTAAAAGCAAGTAATATTGCTTCATCAGACATGAACCAAAGTGGGCACAGACTGAAAAACCGTCATGCAAATATATCCTGAAGGAAAAAACGCTCTTTTGAACTTGTGAGTCACACATTAATTAGTTATGCAGAGCATGCAAGGAGCACAAATCACAACCACTTATAATCAGCTCACATTATTACATTTACAGTCCTGTTGTCTCCATGGCCCTCAGTGAAGGGGAATCTCAATTACAGGGAATGTTTCTTACCGATTACAACTGCTATGGCCCCTAGTGCTAATCCCAACACCAGGATTAGAGGTGCAATGAATAATTTTCCAGCTGGAAAACAAAGGTAAAAATATTTAGAAAGGTCTCAAAATGAATTTGTTAAGCAATTACTAAAATGCTTTCAAAATACCCTGGCATATGCTTTAAATTTTTTTCCAAGTCTGATTATAAGTAAGGCAATATTTCTCTAAGAGATCTATCAGGTACAGAATAGACAGCTGGAGGTTCAGTAACTTGAATGAAGCCATAGGGACATGCTTCTGACATCTTACAGATCATCTGTACGTCATAACCAGACAAACCAGAGAGGAATGGGCTCATTGTATCCTTTTAGAAACAATGGTCCTTTTGCTTTTATTTGGGTAGCTTCCACTTTCAGCTTTAAAGATACTAAGATATTAAAAAAAAAAAAAGGAGCGATACGCTCTGAGTTTGTAGGAGAAAAATCAAGTTAACTCACAAAATGGAGATCGGTAGGATTCCTACAGAGGCTTCTGCCTAAGTTCATATCTAAATAAGCAGTTTATTTATTTCTTGGGTTGAAAGAAAACTAATGAACACCTAGTAAACAGTATGCACCAAAATAGGATCTTTTAAGACTACAGTTAAAGAAAAGCAAACAAAAAATACACAAAATGTTGAAGGTCAGTCAACTGAGTCATTTTAACAAATGTATTTCAGATTTGTATTTAGAAGGCAGAGAGGCACTGAGGGATAGAGACAGAGCTCTTCCATCAGCTGGTTTACTCTCCAAACAGAGCAGCCAGGGGCTCATTCAGACATGCACCAGGACCTAGGAACCACCAGGTTTGCATGTGGGTAGCAGGAAACCAAGTACTTGATCCATTACCTGCTACTTCTCAGGGTGCACATTAGTAGGCAGAAGGATTGGAAACGGAGCGAGGACCTGGGCCCAGACACCCTGGCAGCATACTTTGCAAGCAGCATTCTAACCTCTATGCCAGAAACACATCCCTCTCTGAACAAATTTTAAAAATCAAATATTTATTACATTTATTTGTTATTTATTACAATTATTTATTTTTAGCTTTCTTAAGGCTAAATGGTGGTAAGCCTGCCAAAGGCATTAGCCAACATTCTGCTTTCCAAATAAATGACTGAGCAGTGATATTTATAAACCACATGTAAACAAAGCACAGGTCCCAGTTAACAAATGCTTTAGTAAAGTCTTAGAAAAAAAAAAGGTGTGAATCTTCCAGACAATGTTTCATTTTCATCAGTTTAGAAGGCACAGTGACAGAGACAGAAAGGAAAAAGACTGATTTTCCATCTGCTAGTTGTTCACTCCCCAGATATTTACAATTACAAGGGTCAGACCAGGAGACAGGAGCTTGGAACTCCATCAGGGTCTCCTGTCTGAATGCTGGGTGTCCAAGCACCTGAGCTGTTATCCACGGCCTCCTAGGATGCTTCAACAGGGAGCTGGATCAGAAGATTAGCTGGGACTTCCATAAGCATTCCAATATGGGATTTGGGAGCTCCAAGCTCCAAGCAGGAACTTAACCCACTGCACCACAATGCCTGCCCTTAAGTATACTCTTAACTCTATGTTTAAAAGTTGAAAATAAAGAGGCTTACATATATTTCTCAACCATGCACATGGGTCAATTTTTCCCATGCATGTTTCTTTTTTAAACAGTGATTATCACATTTTTATTATGGTAATGAAACATGTTTGTAAAGTGACAATGCTGAGATTTTCTCTCCCTCAAACGTCACAGAACTGAAGAATTTACATAGAGGGACATTTCAGTTTGTAGAAAATGGTAATAAAAGATAAATTTATATTGGTGCAAAAAACCTTTAATTTCATTCATGGATTTTTATAATGTGCATTTTCCATGAACTTTTGAAGTACCCTACTAAGATCTTCTACTCCATTAGGAAGCTACACACACACAGGAGGCAGAGCCTTAATCCTGTATGAGTGCCAATTTGGGTCCACAACCCATCAGCTCCCTGCTGGTGGCTGGGAAGGCAGTGGAGGATGGCCAAGTGCTTGGATCCCTGTACCTATGTGGGAGACCCAGGGAAAGACTGTCTCCTGGCACCAGACCGGCAAGTTCTGGCTGCTGCAGAAATTCTGGGGAGTGAATGAGCAGAAGGAAGATCTCTCTAATATGTGTGTCTCTTCTCTCTTTCTCTGTTGTAATGTTTCCTAGTATAAATAATTCTTTTAAAAAATATTTTTAAAAGAGAGGGTCTGGTGCAATAGTCTAGTGGCTGAGGTCTTCGCCTTGCATGCACTGGGATCCCTTGTGGCCACCAGTTCGTGCCCCAGCTACTCCAATTCCCATCCAGTCTCCTGCTTGCAGCTTGGGAAAGCAGTAGAGGATGGCCCAAAGCCTTGGTACCCTGCACCCACATGGGAGATGTGAAGGAGGCTCCTTTCTACTGGCTTTGGATTGGCTCAGCTCTGGCGCTTGCGGCTGCTTGGGGAGTGAACCAGCAGACTGAGGATCTTTCTTCCTGTTTCTCCTTTCCCCTGTAGATTTGACTTTCCAATGAAAATAAATAAATTCTTTCTAAAGAAGAGAATTTCATGCAAAAGTAGGTCAGGGGATGATGAAGACATTAAAAACTATCATACACACATGAGAAATACTACTTGAGAAAGAAATACTGGAGTTCTGGACCAGTGCTGTGGTGCATAGGCTAACCTTCTGCCTACGGTACCAGCATCCCATACATGTGCCAGTTAAGAGTCTTGGCTGTTCCACCCAGGATTCAGCTGCCTGCTTATAGCCTGGGGAAGTAGCAGAGGATGGCTCAAGTCCTTGCACTCATGTCAAAGACCAGGAAGAAGATGCTGGATTCAGATCTGCTCAGCTCAGGAGTGAACCAGTGGACGGAAGATCTCCGTATGTCTTTCTCTTTGTGTCTGACTCTTATTCTTTCTGTAATTCTGTCTTCCAAATAAAAATAAAATAAATCATTCTTTAAAAAAGAAACATTGGAATTCTGCATGGCATAAAAGAAAGGAAGAAATCTCATAGTGGAGTCGGGAGCTATTAGATTAAGAAGTATGAGGTGCCAAGAATATTCTCACCCAGAGGCAGTGGTACTGGGCTAGGGTAATTTGATTAGGAGCAGATATCTGTGTGTATGGCTGAATATTTGTGTGTGTGTGCTTGGAGAGGGAAGGCTTGCGTTTGAAGCTGTTTGTTATTCACGAAGATAGGAACAAAGAGTCACTCCATGAAAATATTTATATTCAGGTAATTAAACTTGGTTTCTTATGTAATGATAACATTTAATACTTGTTCCACCAACAATTAGTCATTGATTCTTAAGATAATAGAAAAAATATTTATACCATGACATCAATTATACAGATAACACAGAACCCCACCAAAGGGCTCTGAAATAAGCACCTATGTCCTTTTTTCCCCTCTCTTTTTAGATCATGTTCCCCACATTATGGTACGGTTACCTTCTATAAATGAAGGACATGTACAAGACAGGCAGGTGGATATTGTTTGAAAATAAATGTGACATTGAATGTCAAGAACCTTTCCTAGGGCTTCAGAATTTTAAAGAAGCTAATGACTTCAGATTTGTTCAACATAATTAATAATTTGCTTTTCAAATACCTGTATCAGCAGTGTCCCATTAAAAAGGTAAGTTTTCAATTTTAATTTCAAAGCGAGAGATAATATTCTCCTGCCTGGAGTTGGAGTCTCCACTATAATACCTGGCACGTAACAGGCAATTTTCCCAGCTGCTATAATTCTAAGTTGTATTGTCAGTATTCAATTCCCAGGGAAGATTCCTGAAGACATGGCAAATACTCACCACAGACTGACCCTCTCACTAATCTCCTTAAATGAGGTCTTTCTGGGAGGTAGCGGTATTTGCATCCAAATATACTGAGGTTTGATGTGTGGTCTCCAAAGAAACGGAGCTGGCGGTATCTTTCACCACATCGATAACAAAAATTAGTGTTACACTGTGAACAGGTCATGTGGTCACATCCTTCAGTTCTCTGGATGTGGATCTGCATCAGCAACAGAGAGAAAGAGAAGAAAGGGTCACTTACATTTTTAAAAAGTAAAATCTGTCAAATTTTATGGAACAACACATATATGTTTCACTAAAAAAAATACAGAGCATAAATACAGAGCATTCCCAAAGATGTCAATTTGCTCGCAATTACGCCCTCCAGGATTTGATTTTTCCCAAATATTTTACTGTGGGCAAAGCTTAACAACATTTCAGGTACTCAAGCTGTTGATTTATTTTGACCAACAAATGAACAGACACAGTCCAGCACATGTAACTCACTAGCTATGAGATAATGTAGAATGCTTTGAAATTCTATTTTATGTATGCAATTAGTAGCAAGAGCAAGGAGACCCGAGGGAATAATGAGAAATGAAGAGGGTAAGTGAATATGGCTCAAGGAACAGAAAATCTTTCATGGCTGAAGGAAATGACAACAGATTTGTGTATCTGTATATCATTCTTATTTCCAACTCTAATATCATTTGTAAATATACTGGTTATAGGACTGTTTGTACAACATTATGTGTGCCTTTCTATGTTGTTGAGGTTATATGTAAATACAGCTTCATCTGTAATACAGCAAGGTTTTCATTCCTGGGCAGTGTACCAGACACCCAATTACTAACTGCCACTGCATGAGGCCCTGGTACACTCAAGCTGTTACTCTTTGGCCTGTAACTGGAGGCTTGACTCAGCATGCCAGCAGACACGGTATAAACTGAGGCTGTTTTTCACGTATGCCTTTTGTTTGATAGGTGGACAATCACGGAAGAGAACTTAAGCTGACTGGATTTAACATTATTTCATAGAAAGAAAAATAGTTTGCTTATACAGTGCAGCTCTTAGATGACTGAAAACAGGATCATTTTAAAAAAGTTTTCCTATTTCAGAACAGTAAACTTCCTTCAGGACTAGGGAGAGGAGCTTTCTCTGGTCCTTGTCTGCTTCCAATTTTGGGTCCCCACGTCCTCTCGCAATAACCATCAGGAGCGCTCCAGAAACCCCTCAAAACAAACAAACAAACAAAACTAGAATAGATAGAGAACAACAAGGAAAGCTTAGAAACAGACAGGAAACAGTCAGTGGGGATACACTTATAACTCAATGGGTGGGACACAAAGATTAGTTACTCCTCACTGGGGTATGGAAGATTTCTTTGCACATCCCTCCTAAACATGCTCACCTAAACTGTTCACATATGTCCTGTTAGAATTATAGAGTTAGACCACCTGAAAAACAGCCAGGTTCAGCGAAAACGTGCTTCAATGCTATAAACTGCTAAATACTAAAATTAAAACAGGCATGAGACAGCTGAATAGCAATCTAAGCCATTTTAAGGTGGTATAGAACACAGCTGCATATAAACCAAAATTGAAATGTCTATGAAGAAGTCACAGGTTGTGGTTGAGAACCTGCATTTTCCTATTAACATATTGGTTAATTAATACCATGTCAATTAATGCCACAATGTTGTAAATGGTTGGAAATATTATGTTGGGGCTTTTAATTGATTGGTCTCACCAAGAAACCATTGAACTTACCAGGACAATAAGATGCTGGACTTTATGCTTGGGAAATACCTCCAATGGAAGAATGTCAACTGAATTTGAACTATGGAAAGGCAACAAGGTGGAGCAATCCGCCGTGGGGGGAGGGTGTGGAGAGGGGCGGGGGGAATCCCAGTGCATAAAAAATGTATCACATAATGCAATGTAATTAATTTAAAAAAATGAAATGCAATAAAAATATGTTTTAAAAAAAAGTTCCCCTATTTCATTACAGGTGGTTCAGTACTGCTGAACCACAATTTCATTCATTCAAATACTAAACATTTGTGAGTTTTCTAATTTGAATTTTTATTCGAAGTGTTTCTAATATCACTTTGCTTACTGCAAGGTTCTATCAGTGACATTTCTTTGGGATGACAGTCAATGAATGTTGTAATGCAAATGGAAACCTGAGAATGAACTTGTGACTCAAATCCTTCTGGAAGGTTTGAAACTTCTCAGTTAAGTCATGGCCACAGTTCACTTTACTTATTTCATCTGAGATGGTGCTCTCCTTCACCTAACAGGCAGCATAGTTCTCTGAAGTTTGGAAGTGGTGTAATTCAGTTACAAATGCATTTTTAAAAGCTGTCAATGATGCGGAAATGGAACAAATTTACCCAGGAGAAAGGGAAGAACCCTGCAAAAACAGAGATGAAAACAAAAATTTCAGTTGATAATCTAACTTTATTTTGTTGATTTTGAGAATAGAATTATTTGAAGTTGCTGGCTCAAAATCATGTGTAGTATTACAGTTTTAGTGATTTGATTAAAAAATCTTAAACTGTGATTTAAAGGCCCAATATGAATTGTTACATGACTTATAAACAAAGTTGCTTGTAAAATAATAATAGATATTAATTCAGGTATATGTCAATCAACCAATCAAATTACTTTCCAACCTACCTATTTATCTATCAGTCATTTAGAATCTATCTGCCTTTCAAGAGGGAGGAATAATTAAGTAGAGAGTGGCAAATTAGAGGCAAGTGTTTAGCGCATAGATAAATGAATCAACTAAGAAAGAAAAGTTGTTAACTGACAGATAGAATATTAGCTACTCAAAATCGCTGAGCTGTAGGTTAAATATCCATTCCTTCCAAATGGCTGAATGATGACTGGCAGATAAACCGCAGCCCCATCAGGAGGTTGAAAGGACAAGGATGTC
This sequence comes from Ochotona princeps, assembly GCF_030435755.1. NCBI lineage: Eukaryota > Metazoa > Chordata > Mammalia > Lagomorpha > Ochotonidae > Ochotona > Ochotona princeps. The sequence goes on from NC_080832.1 coordinate 38,363,078, forward strand.
TATTTAGTATGCTCTTAATTCTAGCTCTACCAGCTATTTAAAATTTTTTTTAAAAGATTTATTTATTTTTACTGGAAAGGCAGATCTGATTTACAGAGAGAAGGACAGACACATCTTCCAGCAGCAGGTTCACTCTCCAAGTGGCTGCCAACAGCTGGAGCTGAGCCCAGTCTGAATCCAGGAGCCAGGAGCTTCTTCCAGCTTGGGACATAGGTGTAGGGTTCCAAAGCTTTGGGCCGTTCTCTACTGCTCTCCCAGGCCACAAGCAGGGAACTGGATGTAAAGTGGAACAGCCAGCACAGGAATGGATACCCACATGGGAACCTGGCATTTGCAATGTAATAGTTTAGCATCGTACTGGGCCATCTACTGGCTATTTAAAAGTTACTTCCCCCTTTCCCATGTCTCAACCTAGAAGATGCTCACTATAATATTGAGTAAAATGTTACAATGCATGTGCATTGCTAAAGTTCAGACAATTAAAATATTGGTAGTCAAATAATTTCTGCAATGGAAATAATAAAATTATTTTGATGATGCTCCATACTAAATTCATCCATTGAATGGAAAATCAAGTCACAATTTATTTATTGTCAAGTATACTGTGCTTGACTCCATGAATTCTAATCATTGACAAAAAGAGAAATCTGAGCCAGGATTACTTCTCAAAGTTCCTAAGCAAGTTGTGACTCGGAAGTCTTAACACCCAGAGGATATTGTTTCATGTTACATGACTGGATCTATCCTTAAAGTGATATTTGCACAATGCATTCTTTGCTCTTTTTTAAAACATAATTGAGGCTGGCGTTATGTCACAGCAAGCTGAGTCATCACCTGCAATGCCAAGCATCCCACATCAAAGCACTGATGCAAATTCCAACTACTTTGCACTTTGGCCCCCCGTTAACGCAACTGGGAAAGCAGTGGAAGATGGCACACATGTGTGGGCCTCTGCCACTCAAGTGGAAGACCAGGCTGGAGTTCCTGCCTTCTAGCTCAGCCTTGCCCAGTCCCATGCATGTGACCATCTGAGGATGAAATCTTTGGATGGATGTCTCCTTCTCTCACTTTCTCAAAATTCTCATGATGTAGCTGAAAACTAGGGAGAGAAATTTAGCCTTTTAGTTTCATGCATGCTCCACTTAAATGTAAGGAAGGATAACACTAATTGCTAAAATACTGAACTCATTTTTCAGTTTTACCTGTGCATATCTACTACAAATTCAAGATAACTTGAGAAACTTCATGGGAAATGGAATTGAAAAGTAAGTTTAACCTGGTGAAAAAATTTGAAAGCCATGCTTCATATGATACAATTTCCATTTACTTTCAAATGTGCATGGGTCTCAACTTTTTGTACCAACATAAACTTATTTCGAACTATCACTTTTCACACCACTCCCTATGGCTGCAATGGCCAGGAGAAGCCAGGAGTCAGAAGTTTCATCTGTTTCTCCCACCTTGGTTCAGGAGCCAAGCACATGGGCCATCTTCCGCTGCTCTCTCAGGTGCAGTAGCAGGAAGCTGTATTGCAAGTGGAACAATGGGAGTCACACAGGTACCTATGTGTGACGCCAACCTTCTTGTGGAGACTTAACCCATTACGCCACAATGTCAGTCCCAACTGATATGAATATTGTCAGATATTTTTACTGTATTTTATAATAGAGTAACTAATTTATATATGATTAACTAGCTAACTTATTTCTTTCCATGACTTTTGATATCTGGAAGAATTAATTAGAAGCAATCATTCTGCAGAAAGATTAAAAACAAAATCCAACAACCAATGCAGAATTCCCTGAGTTCACTGAACTGAGACTCCCAACCACACAGGAGTTTTTAAAAAGCAAATCCATAGAATTATTTCAAAGATCTGGCAAAAAATATTGTGAACCCAGAATTCTGTCCAACTATGAAACAACTAACAGGTAAAGGCAAAAATACATCACTTTGCAGAAAAGCTAAAACTCCTCTGTACATTTTCTGAAACTACAGGGTAAAGGACAACACTTTTTTTTAAAATGAAAATCAAAATAGGACAGTGTTGATACATGTAGAATACAGTGCAAGAAATCCAGAAGAAAAATCGAAACACAACCAGGCCACTTTAGAAAAGCAGGTCAGCTGGTCTCAGGAACATTTTCAAAATATAACAATGGTGGGTGCACCAACTAATAACATTCCTGAGGAGTTAGTTGTTAAATAACATGATGAAATGGTATTTCTTCTTTCAGTAAGACTAAAATGAAAAACAATAAGAACTTTCACAGAAAACAAAATAAATGGCACCCAGGTCACAAATATGAGCCAAAACAAAATACAAATATAAAATTAATGTTGAGCAAGGACACAGGAACACTTTTCCTAGAATATGCATTCTTCAGAAAAATAAATATAATCTTAGTCAAATAAGAATATATTCTTGATCATGTAAACATTCAATGAGTTTTCAATTTTACAACCATCTATTAGAAAAAACCAACAGTCTTAAAATTAGAATAGAATGTGAATGTTATTAAATATGACAATATAAAAATAAAATTGCAACTTACAGAAAATGGCAGTGAGGACAAAGTGGAAGGAATTCAAGATGCTAACATCCTCATACAGTGTCTAAAATGATTAGACCATAGAACAAAGAGAACTGAGGGGTTGTTTAAAAAGTTAATGTGCTATGTATGTTATGAAAAAAGTATCTATGAATTTAAAAATCTTTTACACTGAAATAAACCTAAATGTATTTCAGCTTAAAAACATACATTTGAGAGAGGGAAAGTGAGTGAAAGAAGAGCTCTCCCATCTGCTGGCTCACTGCCTAAATTCCCACAGTGGCTGCCGCTGGGTTGGCTGCCAAGAATGCAATCCAGATCTCCCACATGGATATCAAGGATTCAAGCCACTTGAACTGTCACTGCTGCCTACTGCAGGAGCGAGAGAAGAGTAAGTAATCCTAGTATACTCATTTGGGATGTGAGTAGCTTAAACTGTGGGCCAATTGCATGTTCCAAGGTAAACCCCCGTTTTAAAAAAAGATTTATTTTTATTGCCAAGTTAGATTTAGAAAGAGAAGGAGAGATAGAGAGAAAGCTCTACCATTTGTTGGTTCACTCCCCAAGTGGCCACAATTGCCAAAGCTGAGGCCAATCTGAAGCCAGGAGCCAGGAGCTTCGTCTAGGTCTCCCATGCGGGTGCCGGGTCCCAAGGCTTTAGGCCATTCTTAACCGCTTCCCCAGCCCACAAGCATGGAGTTGGAAGGGAAGTGGAGCAGCTGGGACATGAACAGGTGCCTATATGGGATCCCGGTGCATGCAAAGCAAGAACTTTAAACCACTAGACTACTGTGCCAGGCCCAGCAAACTTTTTAAATTGTATTTTCCCATATACTTTTTGAAAGTGCCCTTGTATTTATTCAACGAATACTTAATAACACTTGATTAAAGAACTTAATCAGAACTATAAAAAACTATAGAAATGAAGTGAATTAATAAGTGAAATGAGTCTTAATTTGCCAGGTGGTAGTGTTCATAGACAATGTGCAGGGTGGTATTTACAGGTTATTATTTACAGGCAATTATCGTAAGTGCAATCCAAATGACTTAAAATAGTTGCATTTTTTCAGTTTTTATTATTAATATCATTTTATAATACAGCTCGTTAGGTCCTGGGATTTCCTCTACTCCCACCCCAAATCTCCCCAAACATGCACTGAGTTCCTCCATATCATTACAGCAGTGTATCTCCTCATACACAGTTGTAAGTCCATCATCGCAGGCGTGGACAACGGCAGAGTCCAGCATCCCATTGTTAAGTAGTTGCCATGATTTCTATTACAAAATCACTTCCAAAGCAAAGTTAGAGAAGGAGAGATGGAGAGATCTTCCATCTGCTGGCTCACTCCTCAAATGACTGCATTGGCCAGAGCTGGACTGATCTGAAGCTAGGAGATTGTTCCAGGTCTCCCACCTGGGTTCAGGGGCTCAAAGTCTAGGGCTATGCATTTTTTGCTGTTTTCCCAGGGTATAAGCAGGGAGCTGGATCATAAGTGGAGTAGCCAGGACCTGAACCAGTGCCAATATGGGATGACAGTGCCACAGGTGGAGGCTTAGCTTACTTAGCCATGGTACCAATCCCTATTCATTTAGGAATGACAGCCATTGTAACTAGGATGAGGTGAAACATTATTGCAGTTTTTATTTCTTCGACTGCTACTGATCCTGAGTATTTGTCAGCCACTGTATTTCACTGTTTGAAAACTGTTCATATCTTTAGCTAATTTCTTAACTGGATTGTTTGCTTTATTGTTGAGTTTCTTCAGCTTGACCGTCCACTGAATTTTAGGGTCATCTTTTCTAAACTTGAGAAGATGGTTTGGCACTTTGATCAAGTTCTCATTATCTTTACATTGGTTTGCATAATATGGATTTTTGATGACATTATTTTTTCTAGTTCATGACTATGGAAGATTTTTTTTCCTTTTATTGGGTCTTCTATTTCCTTAATGCTTTCTAATTTTCATTGTAGGGATCTTTCACATCCTTGGGTAGATTTATCCCAAGGTATTTAGATGCATCCTATTAGTTTTTGTATACTGAACCATCCCAAGAATAAATCCTACTAGTCCAATATTGGTAAAATAAACATGCATGGGCTTCGATATTTTTTTGCACCAAGATAACCTAATTTCACTTTCACATGAACTTTTTGAAGAACCCTGGCATAGTGGGTTTGTTGTTATTGACTTACAATGGATTTCTGCCTCATAATTAGTCTACGGTGACAGAAATTCCTTGAAGTACAGTGTACAGTACTGCCTGTTTGTTACATTCTTGGGTGGATGTTCATTAGGAATTAGTCCTGTTTCTCTTCTTTATCATAGTGCCTTAATGCTATGCCCCCTTGTCTCAGAAATCTTCAGATGCACGTGTTCTCCTCCCTCCCAGCCCTTCCTGTGTGACTGCAGCACACTGCAGCTTGACACACCCTCCCTTTACTTTCACAAGACCCTCCAGCCAATGGTAATCCTCATCCTTGCATTTTAAACAAACCTTTAAAAAGAACACTCAATATTCTTATATTTAATCCACTTCAGTTGGCTGTGACCCCACAGTCTTGAAACATCTAGCTGTTCTTACATCATTCATTCGGTCAACACATAATTCCTGGTTCAGTGACAAAAACTGACATGGTTCCTGCCTTTAAAGAGTTTACAGTTGAAAGTACAGACATTAAATACTCATACAAATAAACTATAGCCAAAAGCCATGCCAAATGCCATGAAGGCAAAGTGGAAGGCAAATAGAGAAGCTCAATGTGCCATCATGGTTAGAGGAAGTTTCTGTAAGGGAATTAATTACACTTGGAATGGGAAAGGAAAGACAATCAGTAATTCCCCAGGCAAGGATAATGATGATTGTACAAAGGCCTCCAAACACAGTGTATTTACGGCACTCTGAAGATGCTCATTAAAAGAACTAATGCGTATAATTCATGACTCTTTGTCAAATAACAGAACACACTTTTTCAGACCACTTCAGCCCCGAGATATTTGCCTCATTCTCTTCTGCCTTCAGAGAACTAGGGTTACTTACATGCTCATCGTTTCCTTCTGGGTGTCTACCACTACTTCCATAAAGTCAACAACAACCACCCAAAAATGTTCATCTGCTACCACTGCACTCCCGCTTACAACTGCTCAATGACCCCACAACCTGGATGATAAAGTCCAAGTTTCTGAATGTTGCATATGAACTCCATGCTCTTGTTTGCATGGTTTTCATACACAATGAATATTTTAGCTAGTTTGTAAAAGTTGAAAAAGACAGGTTGTATTTAGAATCAAGCTCTATTTTATCTATATACCCAAAATTTGTTTCCATGGCTTCAAAATATATTTAAATTTTCTAGTACTATAACAACACAACACATCTTTCTGTATACATATATGATAGATACACATACATACAAATATTTGTATACATACACAGATATGCATACATGACTATATACACTTTTCCCCTCATTCTAAAGTACCAAATATAAATAGGTGTTACTAATATTCAAACTTTAAGGTTTCTATACTATAAATCATGCACAAATCTAACTGTTTTTCCTTTCAATGTCATGATTACCTGAGTATTTACATGTCAAAATGTATGTTGTCTTACCATATTTTCATTCACTTATATTTTATAACTACGATAAATTTATAAATTGTCACATTATATATTAAATATCAAGACAGCAGACAAGCATTAAAAATGTCTTCAAAAGGGACATTTCGTAGCTGCTTTTGTAGCTGGTTAAGTTACTACATGTGAAGCTGACAACCTTATGGATGCCAATTCAAGTCTCAGCTGTTCCATTTCCAAGCCAGCTCCTGGCTTGGAAAGCAGGGGAAGATGGTCCAAATGCTTGGGCCCCTGTACTCCCGTGGGAGACCTGGAAGAAGCTCCTGGTTCCTGCTTCAGCCAGGTCCTTCCCTGGCTGGTATGACTATCTGGGGAGTCAAATAGTATCTGAGATGGAAGCCTCTTCTCTTTCTTTTTCTTTCTGCAACTGCTTTAAATAAATAAATAAATAAATAAATAAATAAATAAATAAATGTTAGAAAAAGATAAAATTGCAATGAATAGGGTATTGGATGCTACAAAGCTTATAGCCTAGAAAATATCAATCTGTCCCAACTCAATCAGATTCTAATGACTAAGCTCTGGATTTGGCCTGCAAAAGAAACAGTTGTGTGATACCCATGTCTCCACAGTTAAGGATTTCATGCAAACTGGAAAGTTGAAAATAATGTGCCAGTGGTCGAGGGGGAGGTATTTTTACTTGGATGGGTGCTATCTGGAAGCAGCAATTAGCCTCAGTGTGCTTGTTGTAACAGGAAATGGAGTACTGTGGAGTTGCAGGTGTAAGACCTAACATGAGTACTCCCAGTTATTTGTCCAGAAACTACCAGCTACCCACAACTCAAGAACAACAGGTTACAGACGTGGCTTTTGTGTTAATCTTATGTGAACAAGGGGAAATTAATCATTTCCTCTGAATCAATGCATTCTTCCTCAAAGCTGCCTATTAGGGGATTTAAGAGAATAAAATATCTGAAAGGAAATATAATGACAGGTAAGTTCCTTTAATTCTACATTCACAAAGAAATGATTGATGAACATAATTCATTTTCTTATGTCTGTTTTCTGGTTATGCCTTAAAACTCTTCCACTCTCTGAAACCAACTCTCCCTCAGGAAATGGTGGTAATTAACTCTTCCTTTTTACTTTCTTTGGAAAATTAAATGAGACATTAAATGTGGCTTACATACCATGAAGCCAGTCATCGTCTTGTGAACGTGTAACACCTTACCATTCTATCGAAAGATACTCCCTAACAAAGACCTAAATGGCACCCTTGTCATCACCATCTTAGTGTCACACTTAAGGATATGATGAGACAATACATGTATAATAACTACAGTGGAGATTGACACATAGTCAATGCCAGCTTATGCTGGACAGCATTAGTTAGGATTACTGCGCTAACACCCCTCAAAACAGCACTGGACAAAAGCACCCTTCATGTTTACATTAATAAGATATCAAGGACATCAAAATTTAACATGTCTACTTCTTTTAAAAATAGAAAAATAAACATCCAGTTCCATAGAAACAAGGGATGTGTTGATTCTAGAAAAACAAATGTATTTACATCATAACTTGCATATTACACCAAGAAAATGTGTAATTTTCTTTTCTCTATTTAGTGTTAAATAAAATCAAGATGCGAGAATATTTATTTTTAAAAACAAGGAGGTAGGCTGAAGGTAATCTAGTGTTATAGTACTTCTATCATGATTTTACATATATGCTTATACAAATATTTCTTTCATCTGAAACTAAGTTGAAGGACAAATGTTTTCAGAATTCCCCTCTAACGTCTCAGTTTTTTAAGCAATGGGCTAACCATTTTGAGAAATATTAACCCCAACATGGTTTCAGAAAGCAAGTACTCAGAGCAACATTTAACCTTTACCCACAAAGAAAAAAATGTTAACAGCCAAATCCCCAAAGGCTGAATAGACAAATACAGCTGGTTTTCTGTGGACTAATCTGTTCTAGAAAGCTGTGATATTACCTCTCTCCTGTTTTTTTTTTGTTAGAATGTAATTATTTTTAAACATGAAATATTCCAAACATACTTAAAAATAAATAATGTAATGACTCTATATGCAGTCTCCAATTACATCTAATAATAGTATTATTTTTCAATACTTACTTCAGAAATATTGAGGCAGTAACACATCCTTTATACAATGCTTTTGCTATATATTAATGTTTTTTTACTTGAACTTCTTTGAGTGCTTACACTTGCTTGCTTCAAAATGTTAGATACAAGAGCCTGAAATATGTCTAGCAGGTTTTCTAAAGAATATGGGTTCAAAGTAGGTACTCAGAGGTTCTTTGCAAAATGGAATTTATTCATCCTGAGCTCCAGGAAAGAAAAACACGATAAGGATAAAAGTCAAAACCTGGTTATTTCTCAAATGAGTAACACTAATTGGGCAATATTAGATCTTCTGAGGAAGACTGCTTGACTCACAATCTTGCAACATTCTCGCCCACATGTTTGAGACTTTAAAACTGCTTTTAGCTTTTTCATGATGTTTTATATAATGTTAGATAGTACTGCTAGCACTTCTAATTTTTAAAAAATTATTTAATTCCTTAGAAACATTAAAAAAATGCTCATCTGGGTTTTTTTGCCACCCCTGAATCATGTATTAATAAATTAAAATACACATTTATGCAAAATTTTTGTTTAAAAAGTATATGTTGACCAATAAAATTATATGTGACTGCTACATTTTGAAAAAAAAAATTTTCTCCTTGCCTTTAATTTAGTGATACATTATTTTACTATTTACAAAACTTTAATAGAGTTTATGGGTTTGTCTTTAAGCTCCCACATGAAAACAAATTTTATTCAACTATCTTCTGCATTTAAAATCATAAGGGATGGTGAGTTTTATTATGTTCTCACCATGACTTTTAAAAAAATATTTCTTCTTTTTTTTTATTGGAAAGTCAGATATACAGAGAGCAGGAGAGACAGAGAAGAAGATCTTCCGTCCGATGGTTCACTCCCCAAGTGGCTGCAATGGCTGGAACTTAGCTGATGCACAGTTAGGAGCCAGAAGCCTCTTCCGGGTCTCCCATACAGGTGCAGGGTCCCAAGGCCTTGGGCTGTCCTTGACTACTTTCCCAGGCCACAAGCAGGGAGCTGGATGGGAAGTGGAGCTGCCAGGATTAGAACCGGCGCCCATATGGCATCCCGATGTGTTCAAGGGGAGGACTTTAGCTGCTAGGCCACGCCGCCAGGCCCCTCACCATGATTTTTTTAAAAAGCACTATTTAATTTCCAACATTAAAACACAAAACAACTTCACATGCAATTAAAGTCTGGAGTATATGAACATGTGAAGCCACTTATAATTGTGCTTACTTGTTTATCTTACATTGAATCATATACTGATTTTTCATATTCTTTGACTTCAGTAATTTTACATTGATTTAGTGTTACAAAACATGATTTCAAAATGAAATTCCATATGAAGCTAAACAGATATTTTAATGTTTCTTCTTATTTTTAAGATAAAAAAATCATGTCTCACAAGTGACTAAAGAATGCTCTTGCATTAATACCCAGTTTCAAATAAAAATGGACAAGCTATCCTAGCTCAAGAGTATTAAATTTTAATAAAAATGTTCTAAAAATAACTTTCAGAAATCATACATCTTTATCCTAGTAATAAAAAATTAAATATTTTAATCATAAATCAGAAGAAAGAGCCTCTTTTATCCTTGCTACCTGCCACTAGTGAATTATGAGTAATAATTTGTATGCCTTAGCACAATATAAAACATGATACCATGTATTTAATTGATCTTTCTACTTGAGAAAAAAGCAAAAATTAGTTAAGGGAGAAGTTAACATTTATAGATAAATGAGATACAAGGTTACTTCATTTACAATGTTAATCAGAAATAATGCATGAATAGATGACAGAATCTTGTTTGGACTGGCAATTTTAAAAAGGAATAACCACTTACTCAACACTACAAATATGAATTTTCATGCAGAATTAGCAGGAAGATGAACGAGGTTGGCAAAGAGACTACTATGCATAACAATTTAACAGAAATTTAGAAAACACTTAAAAATCAACTGATAGAAGAGAATCATTTAATAAATGTAGTTGAGTTGCTACCTGCAATGCTGGCATACAATGTGGAATGCATCTGAGAAAGCAGAGGAAGACAGGCCAAGTCCTTGGCCCCATGTCACCTATTTGGGAGATCCTGATGGAGTTTAAATTTCCTGGCTTTGGTCTGGCTGAGCTCTTGCAGTTGAGGCCATTTGAAGAATGAACCAACAGATGCAAGATATCTCTTCCTCTCTCTCTCTCTCCCCCTATCTCCTCCTTGTAACTCTGCCTTTTAAATAAATAAATGTTTCAAAAGATGGGAACACTATAGCTAGATTAAAGACTTAAACCATTTTGAAACTAAATAGTTAAAAGACAAGAATACAGCAGAACTTCTAATCAAAGTTGGATGATGAATGACTTGTTAAGCAATAAAAATGCAAAATATTTACCCAAAACATATAAAAGAATATGTATAAGTATGCATGTATGACGTTTGGGTGTGCTTGGGCAAGTGTACACAAATTAAGAGATTATATATTTGATCAAACAAAACCCCAAAACCAAAATATACAGAAGCAAATCAATTAAGAAAAAAAAAAACACCTCCTCAATTCAGATAAAATAAAAAATTAGAACATAGGGAAAGTGGGAAGGAAAAATACACAGAAGAAGTTAATATTTTCAAATAAAAATGTCAGAAATTTCCTAATGAAAAATATGCCCTAACCTAACCCACAAAAATGAACAAAAGATATGCAAAAAGAAACTTAAAAAGTGGGTTTTGGGGTGAGCATTTTACACAGTACTTAACATACCACTTGTAACATCCACACAAGAATGCCTGCGTTCAAGTCTCATTTCTGCTCCCAAGTCTAGCTTCCTGCCAATACGCACTCTGGAGGGAACAGGTGATGGCTCAAGCAGGTGTTAGGTCCTGCTCCTACCACCTCCACAAGACAAAGTGAGCTCATTACTCCTGCCTTTGGCTTTGTCCATCCCTGGCTGCTGAGACATCTGGGGACTGAATCAACAGATGGGTCATTTTTCTAAGCATCAAATACATGAGTATTTTTGTAAGATGAGCATTTCTAAATCCCAAGATGTGTCAATACATTTTTAGTCTTCAAGCAAGGAAATGTGGATTCTGACAATTAAATATTTTTAAATCATTAGATAAGTATTTAAAAAGGTTAAAATGTCAAAAAACGGATTCTCAGATTTTTTATAATGTACTTATAAGTTGGTTTCGATTGTTTCTTTTTATAAATTCTAAAAGTATTGATATCTTTTAACCTACTTTATCTTTAGAAAATATATGCTTTTGTGAGTTCAAAATATTGAAAAAATATATATTCAACATAAACATCATCAAAATTATTTATAAGATATAGACAGCTAAAAATCTTTTCAGTGTTTATTTAAAAAGCAGAGAGAAGAAGGAGAGCAAGAGAGGAAGAGAAAGAACGAGAACAACAGAATCTCCTGTGCAGCGGTTCATTCCCCAAATGCCTGCTAAGAGTTGGAGCTGAGCCAGGCCGAAGCCAAGAGCCGAGAACCCAATCTAGGTCTCCCACAAGGAAGGCAAGGATCTGACCACTTGAGCATCCACATGCTGCCTCCAGGGATATGCATCAGTAGGAAGCTGGAACTGGTAGTGGAGCCAGGGCTCCAATATGGGTGTCCCAGGCAGAGTGTTAACCTTGGCTCAAATTGGTACCACCATAGATTTAAAAATTCATCATCACCATCATCATCATCATCATCATCACCATCATCTCAAAAACAGTTCATGCTATCCTTGGAATCCAGTGCCAAAGAAAGCAAGGAAGGAAGGAAGGACAGATGGACGGACAAATCAGGGATCTGAGAGTTTGTTTTTTGTTTGTCCTTTGCAAAGAGTTCACATTTTGAAGGCTTATTGAGCTAGATTCTCTCCAGGCCCAAGTTACCCAGCAGGAGCCTTTTCATAGTCTGCTTATTGCAATGTATACACAAATAACTGCTTTATGTCGCAGATCAGCTTCTGCAGAATTAAGGTAAACTGAACATTATATGCTCCAAAAGAGGCTCATGCATCATGGTTTAAGAAAAACAATTACCTATTAAAATAAAAATAAAGGATTTTTAAGCAATTAGTTGAAAACCAATCAGTAACATCAGAAATGTTTGTGATGTTAAATGGAAAAACTAATGATATCAAATTATCCTGCCATACAAATGGAGGAATGACTCAGGAAACAGAGAATTATGGTAGTAATGAGAATACTGGAGTACCAGGATTCTAAATAGTTGCCTTCTCTTTTCCAAATCTCTATCATTTTTCATAAAAATTTTATAATCAGAAATTTATTTTTTAATACTTTAAAAAATTATTTTTATTGGAAAGGCAGATTTACAGAAGAGAGACAGAGAGAAATATCTTCCATCTTCTGGTTCACGCCCCAACTGATCATGTGGTCGGAGTTGAGCCAATCTGAAGCCAGGAGCTATTTTCAGGTCTCCCACTGGGGTGCACTGTTCCAAGGCTTTGGGCCATTCTCTATTGCTTTCCCAGGTCACAGAAGCAGGGAGTTGGATAGGAAGTGGAACAGCTGGGACACGAACCAGTGTCCAAAGGGGATCCTGGTGCTTGGAAGGCAAGGATTTAGCCACTGAATCATCACAACAGGCCCGAAAATGATCATTTAAAATTCAAAATAGTTATTAAAAGTTTTAATCTAAAGCATTCAATATATACTGTGGTATACAACACATTTATAAACACACTTAATTATTATATTATTATTGAAATCATTTATATATATGGTCTTTGTTTGCCTGGAGACACGTATGACTTTTGCTTTTTTCAAGGACTCCTACCCTTGTTCCTTTTCATATTTATGAATTTTAAAAGATGTTTTTAAGAAAGGAAAGCCTTTAATATGACAAATATAAAATCATTGAATAATATAGCCTCAAGGAATTCTATTATAAAAATAGAATGTTTCATGGATCAAAATATAAATTTTAAGGCTCAACCAAAAGGATTATAATTAAGAAAATAAAAAGCTTAAAAGTCAATTTGCCAGTAAAAGCAAAAGAAACCATTTGTACAACTAGTATGAATTAAGCCAGTAAATTGTATGGAACCTGAATCACGTCACAAAGTAGTTTCTCTGGTACAACTTACTGATGTAAAATCATCCCATGACCCTTTTCCTTTCAGCTATTAAAATATAATTCCTGCTAAAGCCCTGGTTGTTTAGTTACTATTTCAAAAGTGAACCAGCATGTATGCTTTCTCTTAACTGTTAGAATTGAGGGAAGCTGGTAGTGTGTTCAGCTAATTCCTTACACTGAGCTGCTTTTCTTTGCTCCATATCAGAAGGCATTTAATGCTAGGTGAAGTGATCATAGCAACAAGAGTATGTTTTTTAGGGTATTCTTTCAGTTGTTTCAGATTTTCCTCAGTGTATAATCCCACACCATTGCTCATTCAGAGGACAATTTGAATGGCTAACTGTCTTTATACCTTCGCAGATAAACTTCAAATGTACTTATGAAGTGTTAAGTGGAGCAACTTAGTAGCACTTCTAATTCCTACTGGTCTTCATTTGGTTTGGACCTGAGCAATAGCTTTCAATAAACTGAAAGTCAAGTGAAAAGGGGAAAGCTCTCCCTTGCTAATGGTTCATCAATGGAATAAAAAGTAAAAGTACACTAAGCAACTGGCACAGTCCTGAAATAGCTCTCAACTAAGAAGGGTAGCTCAGTGGATGAATTTGCCTTCCACAGGGAAAATAAAGAAAGTACCAGCTCCAACATCCTTAACACATCACTTTAAAGAGAGCTGGGTCACCTAAACTTACTCGAAATTATCAACTGTTAAGACTGCAGTAAGTTGTATCATTTAGTACAATGACTCTATTATTATGATGATTAACGGCCTTGTGCAATATACTCATATCAGGGTTGGGACTGTGGCAGAATAGATTAAACTACTGCCTGCAAGGCCAGCATCTCATTTCAAACTCCTGGCTGCTTCACTTCCAATCTAGCTTTCTGCTAATGTCCCTGAGAAAGAAGCAGAAGATGGCAAAAGTGATTGGGCCACTCCACGCACATGGGAGACCTGAATAGATTCCCAAATTAGGCTCCAATTGGACTTGATTTCCAAAAGAAAATTTGGCAAAAGGTAAAAACCACACATACTAGAGTGCATACACACACACACACACACACACACACACACACACTTACATGCCAAAAAGTTTGGGGGGTATAGAATTAAAAGACCAGTATATTCACTCCAAAAACATGTGAAATTCTGTGATTTTTTTCATAATATACTTTCCCCTAATTGTTTTTTTAAATGATACAAGCTCCCACATGGTTTTCTAAAGTAAGTTTAAAAACACTGCAAGCTTTAAGGGATGTTACAAGCATCACCTCAACAGATTTACAAAGAAACCGAAAATTATCAATTTAGTGTATTTCTAGAGTGATGAGCAATAATAGGAGGACAAGTAAAACAAACGAGTGCTAGGTTCTGGGTTCTGCTGTTTGAGAAGTGCTTATTGTATATATGGCATATCAGAAAGACTTTCATCTCATTTTAACACTAATTTTCCTCTGTACACACAGCTTCAAATGAAAAGTAAGGATTTGGGCCCGGCGGCGTGGCCTGGCGGCTAAAGTCCTCACCTTGAACGCCATGGGATCCCATGTGGGCGCCAGTTCTAATCCCGGCAGCTCCACCTCCCATCCAGCTCCCTGCTTGTGGCTTACGAAAGCAGTCGAGGACGGCCCAAAGCCTTGGGACCCTGCACCCGCGTGGGAGACCTGGAGGAAGAGGTTCCAAGTTCTTGGCTTCGGATCGGCACTGAAACGGCCATTGCACTTGGGGAGTGAATCATCGGGTGGAAGATCTTCCTCTCTGTCTCTCCTCTTCTCTGTATATCTGACTTTGTAATAAAAATAAATCTTTAAAATTAAAAAAAAGGAAAAGTAAGGATTTTGATGTCTCAATGACATTTATATATGACCTTCTTATCAAAATTTAAGAATATGTGTCATTTTATGTATTATTTTTATTTTATCTGTGTAACATAATTATTACTCCAAAATAACAAGCAAATGTTCTTTTTGTTTATACCTGAATTAAGACAGTTATAAACATCTAATAACTTCGAAATCTTCATGAAAACAAAATTAAAAAGTAAGATTATTTTGCTGGATAAAGTTTAAAAATCCATGCGTATCAGGAATTTTCAAAAAGATCACAGCTGCATGTTGTGAAAAATTGCTCATGTTTCCAAATCATTTTGTTATATGAAAATTTATTTTTATTTGCATTTGTCCACATATATTTTTAAGCGCCCTCATGTGATTCACTTCAATGTTGTAAATGTTGTTTGATTATATGAGATATACTTTGTTTTCCTCTTACAGTTTATCTCACCTTGCACTTTGGACACTTCTGGGCATTTCTCTGTCCATGCTCAATTTCACTGGCCCAGTGACGCAGCAATTTGTCTCCTTTTTTGTACTCCTTGCAGTTAACACCTTCATGCCAAGGAGCATGGCACTTAAAACACCAGACAAATTGGCAAGTGGGGCACTGGATCTGTGTGAGGAAACAACACTATTAAGAACTGGGAGATACTCTGTAAAACGTCTCAGAGGATTAGAATGGTAATGGTAGCGCAAATTGATGAGAACTTACCCTTTAAAACACCTCCCCTTGTGCAAGAATAAAACTGTGATAAGGTATGAACATTGTTATTAAAGAACAGGAGAATTATTTGACAAAGCCAATCTGGTTATTTGCAGATACTGGAGTTAAATGATTGGGACATTCTGGAAATCAGAATCTAGGCCACAGTACAGAATAAAACCTGAGCGGCCTCAAAGCTCCAAATTCATGCCCTCTAACTTTCCTTTAACCAGCCTTCCTGCTATACCAACATTTTCCATGAAGCACTATCTAAAATAATGGAACCTCCTGGTTTTCTAACAATTTCAGAGCAGCTGGTTACAACAATAATGCAAAGGATCCCATTATTAGAAATTTATGTCTTTTCTTTTTTTTAAGTGGACAAGCTTCACACAACAAAAACATTAAGATGTTTATTGCCCTGTGACATTGAACATTGGAGAAGAGATTTAAATATCTTGTGGGGCTTCCCTTTTGAATAACACTAAAGCGGGAAGAAGTTAGAAGGATGCTGTTTTTTCCTCATATACCTGCTATTCAGAGGACCTGAATATATCGTTCAGATCTATAGACATTATTCATAGTCCTAAATTAGTAGACTCTAGCATTGTTGAATAAACATTAAAAAGACCTCTTTTGTTTTTTAATCCTTCTTAAATTACATATTATCTTTAGAGATTGTTTATTTTTATTGAAAAGGCAGAAGTACAGAGAGAAGAAGAGATGGAAAGATCTTCAATCTGCTGGTTTAATCCGCAATGGTCTGAGTTGAGCCGTTCTGAAGCCAGGAGCTTCTTCTGGGTCCCCCAAGCGGGTGCAGGGGCCCAAGGCTTTGGGCCGTCTTCAATTATTTTCTTAGACTATAAGCAGGGATCTGGAAGAGAAGTGGAGCAGCCAGGACATGGACTGATGCTCACATAGCATCCCAGTGGTTGCAAGGTGAGAATTTAGCCATTGAGCCACCCTTTGGGCCCTTAAATTACATTTACTAAATTAACAGAAGAATGCAAAGGGTCTTTAAAATTGGAGGCTCTCTATTGAATATTAGACATTATTTCAGTTTATGGATCATTGTTGCCAAATGGGGAACTATC
Source organism: Ochotona princeps (assembly GCF_030435755.1). NCBI lineage: Eukaryota > Metazoa > Chordata > Mammalia > Lagomorpha > Ochotonidae > Ochotona > Ochotona princeps. The sequence goes on from NC_080832.1 coordinate 38,380,071, forward strand.
ATGTATATGAGGACTGATGAAGAAAACAGAGTTTTACAGTTCAGAGCTCAAGTTGTGACCCAACTTGTCTAGCTTCTGGTTGCAGTGCTGTCAGCCCAGAATGAAGAGCAGCTGTTGTTCGAGTGCTCCACTTCAGATTCAGCTCCCTCCTAATGCTCCTGGAAAAGCAATGGAAGATGCCCAAAGTACTCAAACCCTTGTCACCCATGCTAAAAACCAAAATGGAGTTTCTTGTTGGTGGCTTTGGCCTGGCCCAGACCTGGTTGTTGTGGCCATCTGTGGAGTGAATCAGTACTTGAAAACTTCAATAGAAACTTTGATATCTCTTTGTCTCTCTGTCATTCTGCCTTTCAAATGTATAAGCGTTTTGTTGTTGTTTGTTTTTAAGAAATCTGATATTCTGAAGCTATCAGAATAAGAAATCTGCACTTGGCATCTAAACCAGGACTCTAGCTCCCAATTTCTTGTGATAACCAACCAATTCTGACTGCATGTCCTAATGCCAAGTCTGAGCAACATACATTTAGTGACAAACTGTGACTTAAAGGTACACAGCAAGCTCTCAGGTGAATACGAATAATTTAAATTTACATCCACAGAAAACACCCCAATGCCTACAACCACCAATGTAGGCCTCGCAGAAGATCAGGCACTGCTTTGCAGTATGACAGCCCCTCTGTCAAGTCGTCAGAAGTGAATGTCTGCTGCTTTGTCCAGTGATCTGGGCTGTGCTCACTCATTTCTCTATTTTGCTCCACAGCAATGGCAGATTATAGCATATCCCCAGTTTACTTCTCATAAGAGAAAATGTGTTTAGGCTAATCGTTGACTATGAGCACTCCTGCTACTCACAGTTCATGCCATCTTCCTCTGGGCACTTGCCAGCTGTGTTAACCACCGAATACATGCTTTGGCCTAGAGACTTATCACTGAAATAAACTGGGCCTGGAAACATGAAGTTCCGTGGCATAAAACAGAAATTCTCAAACTTGGGTGTACATTTGGGGAATAAACTACTGGATGGAAATTCTCTTTCTTCTCTCTCTCTCTCTAGTTCTATCTTTCAAATTAAAAAAAAAAAGTGGAGCTGGAATTTGAATCGTCACTGTAGATGGATCAGAGGCATCTTAAGGGCTGTCCTAACCACTGAGCTAAAGGCCCACATCTGAAAGTCCTTCCAGAACAACGTTATTAGAGTTAGGAATCTTTATTAACTTTCACTAGAATCCACATTGAAAAAAGAACTGCATGTTCTATTGCTAACATTTGAATCCCCTTAGGTTTTCCAGAAATCTGGGCTACATAAGTAACATATTCTCATGATAAGCTTAGTAAACACAGAAACAACCCACAGTAAAGAGAGTCCAAAATTAAGGAGCATCCTAGAAAAGTCATATCTTGTTCAAATTTTCTACATACCATCACTTACAATAGCTTACAACATCATTACTCAGCCAGGTCGGAATTTTAGACAACATCCTTGCATAAATCCAGCACTGCAAAATTGGAACTAACAGAGTTTTCTAGCAAGGATTGAACTCATCAGAACCATGGGTTGAATAGACTCTCAACAATGACACAGGTTCATTTGTCCATTTAACAAATATTTACCAAGCAGCTTCAAACAGCAGCTGTTCCCTGTACTGAATTTAGCATCGAAGAAACAATGAAAACACTTGCTCTTAAGTAGTTTATTAGGAGTAGGCTCAAAGAGTGATAATGCCATATAATGCAACTGCTAGAGCAGAAATCTACACAGGAGGGTGCCACAGGACAAGTGCCTCAACGAAGGTTGGAGTGCAAGTGTTCAGGGAGCATTTGAGTAATGGGTAGAATGTCACCGCAGCAGGTGATGGCTAATACAGGTAATAACCTTGGACACAGGGTCCAGCTACCACACAGAAGCCTGGGAGAACACAGTGCACAGGGGAAAGACGAAAAGTCCTAATGGAACCTGAACAGGCATGACTTCAACTAGCTCAGCCTGAGCCTTGCTGAAGTGTCTAATATACAGGACCCACTTCATTCCTACAGTGCTAGCCTGTCTCTTGAAATATACAGTGACCTAGAAGCTCTGAATAGGAAACAAGTAAACTACAGGCAGCAGACTACAGAGTGGCCTACTGACACTAACCAGTGTGATAGATAACTGGGGAATCTTGTTTTCTGGATGAGTGTTTCAGAACTCAGTTTTTAGAAACTGACGATTATTTCCTTGAAGAGACACTGACAAATTGCAAGGCATTATAGTTTTTAATTTAAATAGCAGATGATTTCAACAGAAGCCTGTCAGAAGCTCAAGTACAAGAAAATCTCTGAAAATATTATGGCTAATTTATGCATCAAGAAAGCAAAGAGAACAACTTTGGCAAAGTACCTCATCAATAACTAAAGGTAGAAATATAGTGTAATGAAATCTGGTAGGCTTTCCTTGTGGCTTACTGTTATAAATTTTTCCAAGGGTAGCATATATAATATACCCTTTGTTAAGCCTGTCTTTTTTAAACTCAGTTTCTTTAAAACTCAGCTTCTTTAAACTTCATTTCCCTCATAAATCTCGGCAACAACCATCTAAGAAGCTGTGTTTGTTTTCTCTCAGTTCTTGGCATGGATGATGCATTAATCAATTTCAAGAGAAATCAGTGTGTGTCATAAACCAGAATGACCTTGAAGGCCTGATGCACAACCTGAGTCTCAATTTGTAAACGTTGTCAATTGAAGGTGACAGTGTATAACACCCAATAGTAAGAACCGGAAAGGGTAAGGGCCGGTCAGGAAAGGTCACTGTTCCTGCTAGGACGGAAGGTAGACTAAGTACGGCTAGCCCATGGACCCATCAGCATGTGCAAGATCTGGAATTAAGAGGGTTTTGATGGAAGAGCCTGGCAACTCCTCTGTTGGGACACAGTCCCTCCAGGTGAGAGCAAGAACCAAGAAAGGGAGCAGCTCAGACCAGGCCAGGTAATCATACCTAGCTGGCATACCTTTGGCTCAGATCTGGAGTAAGCCAGGCTAGGCCAGTTCACATCACCCGCTGGCAAATTTGAGAAACAGAATGGTGTGTGGGTCATGCCGGGTCAGGCTGTAATACCAACCAGGTTCGGTTAGGGCCAGAACTGAGAGCTGCCTGGGTTGGGTTAGGCTAGGCTGTAGCCCTCACCAGCATTAGCTGGAACTGGAGGTGGTACTGGGCTGGACCAGGCTACAGCACCCTCTGGCAAATTCTGAGGTGAGGCAGGACATGACAGAATGGGTTACAGCACTCAGTTAGCACATGTGAGACCCAGGGGGTAGGAAATGAACACAATATGGCGGTGTGCATGGGGCTCCCCTGCTTGAACACTACTCTCCCTGGTGATCGTGAGACCTGGGATTGGGGGCAGACCAGGATGGTCAGGGTTACAACACCCATTGGCTTAATGTGAGCCAGATCAGGGGAAAGCCAGGTTGGGCTGATAGTTTCTACTAGTGCATACATAAGCCAGAGTGGATGTGGATTGGTTGGGCTCTGCCGCAGCATCAGCTGGCAGATGCTGGCACTGGGGGCAAATTCTGTCAAATTAAACTGCAGAACCACCTGGAGAGTGCAACATCTGGGAGTGGGCCCCGTAGGGAAACAATGGGCACCTCTCTCTTGGGTTGCCACTCCAACTGGTGAGCATAAGAACCGGAACTAGGACAGGCATGGCTAGACAAAGAGTGGCACCCATTGACACATGTGTGGGTTGGATAGTGGAGCTGATTAGGTTGAACTAGGTTTCAATGCCCATTGACATGCATGAGAGCAGAATGGGATGCAGGACAGACGGGACCAGTCTGCTGTACCATTGGCAAGCATGGGAACCAGAGCAGGGGTGGACCTGGTGGGGGTTATTGCGGGTTGCCCCAACTGGGCTGCAGCTCCCCCTGGTTTATGTAGGGCTGAGGATGTGGTGGGTGGGATCGGGCTGGGCTGCAACACCCAGTAGTTTGCATAGAAGACAGGGCTGGAGATAACAACCAACAGTGCACATGTAAGCTGATTGGGGTGTCAGAGTGTGCTGGACCCTCTATTGGCAAGCACACAGGAATCAGGCCTGGGATCACCTCAGATGAGATTTCTTTGGGGATCCCCCAACTGAACTGCTGGACTTAGAACTTCAACCCAGAAGAAAATTGCAGGGTCCATCGCCAACCGTGGAGTGCTTATATCAGATCTGGGCCTCCTCATTGGCTTAGACAAAACAGTAGACAGCACAGCCAGTTGCACATGGAGAATACAATGTTACATTAGAACCTGCAGAGGACACCAGGTACCATACAGAGGATGGAGGATAGAATCATTTTATCAACTACCCCAGCCAAGTGTTGGCAGTGAAAATTTAGGCAAACGGAGACTCTAAGGTGGACTATGTCAGCCAGTGGATTCTGGAGAGATTTCATCGTGCTTGGAGTGGTGAGATTGGCAGCAGTTCAGAACCACTGAACTATCAAAACCACTGGGAGCATGCCCCACATGGGGACCCTGGGATGACTGGGAGGCTGGGTGTGGCTTCTCCCCTTAATCTACCCTTTTCCTCCAGATATAGGAAGGGAAAAAGAATATGGGGGGGATGGAGGGAGGAGAAAGTGATGGTGTCAGGAACACAGAGTGCAAGCAGCATACTTAATCAGGCTTTCAGGGAAAAGTTTTACACATTTTTAGGTACATGAAAAAAACTTTCAAATCTCTTCACCAGAAGGAAACTTAAGCATATTTTAATGTGCCTAAAGCACATCAAAGAGCAATTAGGAGCAACCCATTGATTTGACTGTGTTCTTCAAGCCCTTAGAAAAATTCTTCTTTCATATAGGGAAATAAATATTAATGTAGTTTTATAAAATTTGATTCTTATCCAGAAGGATTTTATGGATGAGAGAGAAAAAAAAAATGCTACAGATACAAGCGAAGTGGGTGGTGAGTTTTTGGCCTAACAGCTACGATGCACGGGGGAACAGAGGAGTGCTTGACTCTGGTCTCAAGGTTCCTGCTCTCCAGCTTCCACCTAATGCACATACCGTGAGGCAGCAGGATCAGCTCAAGTGGTTGGATTGCTGCCACTCTGATGGAGACCTGGACTGAGTTCTCAGGATCTAGCTATGTGCAGAGTGAGCTAAGAGACTGGATTTCCTCTTCTCTCTCCCTGTCCCACAAATGAACAAAAATGAACAAAACAACAAAAGCAAAACAACAAGAAAAGTACTAAGGAAAGAACACAGAGATTTTTCTTTGGAAAATTCTGATTTTTCCCCCTTTATCTAGTGATGATGAATCAGAGCATGATTGCATACATTTTCTAGGTTCTGCTTAAAACTTGTGGGAAGGAGACAAGGAAACTGTCAAGAGAATGACCTCTAACACATCCCCCATGTTGATATGCCCAAGCTTCAACTCTTTACTGCAAGTCTACATGAAAAGGGGAGTATTTCTTACCCTGTGCTAGGAGAAAGAATGAAATCTAGAACTGCTCCTACACAAGCAAAATCACTATTTTTAATTCTTTGTAACCCTCTCCCCTCTTCTGTCAAGAACAATGACCACTTTTTCTGTCTCCCAAAGCACATATGTGTGTGTGTGTCTGTGTCTGTGTATGTATACACCTTTTCCCCCATTTCTATAAGTTCAATGACAAACACCCCTTCCCTCTCATTCTGAGTATTAACATCTTCTATCAGATCATCATGGAGTCAAGCTACGGGAACAAGCTACCCCCAAGCCCCAGAAGCTTCAAATGTAACACTAACAACATATTCCAAGCTGTTGGACTTCCTCAGCACCCCTACAACTCTCTCCTCTTCCAGTCACAATCAATCTCATGTGTCCTTTATTTCACTGTCACCCAATTTTTTATCCTAAGGGAAGGTGGGAATGGGAGAGAGCTCACATCTACCTGTTTGCAATGAACGGTTGGGGCTGGTCTGGGATGGAAGGCAGAAGCTGGGAACAATCCCAAGCTTCTCATTCATGGCAGGAAGCCCATTGCTTGACATCATGGCTCCTTCCAGGGTCTCCATTAGCTGGAGGAATTTAGAATCTCAGAGCTGCTGTTGGGAACTTAATCCAATTAACTCTGCTAAGGTAGGTGAATGTCTCATCTGCCAGACCAAATGCCTGTTCCATCTACTAACTCATCCTCTCACTTCTTAATACTTAGGGTTGGCCATGTTGTTCCCTTTGTCCAACAGAAACTTAAGAACTGATAATGACATGGTGAACACATTCTGTGTCTCAGCCAGAGAGCTAAGCAGTTTACATACGTGCTCTCATTTAACTCTTGCTCTACTCTTATTTCAGAGGTACTATTACCATTTCCAGTTAAAGATATGGAAACTGTCCCTCAGGTGAGTGAGTGTGTGACAGGCCTACAAAGTAGATCTAGCTAGAAGTCAGTACTCTGATTCTCCATTTTTTATCCTGGAAAACACATTTCAAGGGCTAGTTTAATATATTCACTCTTCAACAAAACTTTCTCAACCTCTCCTGTCCTTTCTTCTTGGCTGTCAGAATTTTCTACCTACATTTATGTTAGTACATAACTATGTAACAGGCCCATTTCTTAGTTCCTTCAGCAAATATATTTTGAATATATTACACAGGAGATAGTGCTTGACAGAAATTATCAGCTATGAATGGAGCAGGCCTAGACTTGATCTGGGTTAGTAAGAAATGTTAAGTAAATGACATTCAAATATGCCATAAAATTCCAGATGATAATTGCTATGAAAAAGTTCTTGGGGTGTGGATGATATATCTGTCTCTAGGCATCACATGAATACCTCAGAGTTGGAACATAAACTATTTTTAATTTTCCTACCATTAACTAATTGCTTGTAATTGTATGCATTTGATTTGGTGTTGACACACTGAAGGAACTGTTTAGGCTATAAAATTAGATTTCTAGCAGGAAAATGAGGTCAATTTTGTGGAAATGAGATGATAGAATGTATCGTAACAAGAGCTGAAAAAAGAAGATGGAAATATCATAGAAAAAGTGTAACTGGAGTTTACCCAAGGATTCTCAAGGTGAATCTCACAATTCAGGACCACTTATACATAGTCTGAGTTTCATGATACTCAGAACATAATAAACAGTACTTCATGTTCAAGTTTTTCCCTAAAGGCTCTGGAAAGATAAACTGATATCTAATAGTTGTGGTTACTCCTTTTTCACATAATCTGTTTATAATTTTTTTCTGGCTACTAACACAAAAAATTTAAACAGTGGTCTTTACAAAAATGTTTACCAATGAAATCCTAAATATGATATTTTAGATCCTAAATTTCATATGAGGAACACCCAATCAGCGATAAAATATTTGTGACATTTCCAAACAATTTTAATATATTCTGTTAAGTGCTTCTGAACTGATAGTACAAATCATAATGAATACTCAGAATGATATCAGGATAATGTAATGCCCTGAATCAAAAAGAATAATACTGAAATAAGAGCTTCATCAACATACTTAAGGTTATAAATGATATTACAAAGAGATGTAAATTGCTCAGAAATGTTAGGTATTAACAACAACCTTTTTCCCCCTTTTGTTCTTGTTGTTTTATGACATCATCAACTAACAGGGCATCTACTGACCTCATGTGCTCTAGGTCTGCTCCTCCACCACAGTGAAGAGTAGTAACAGCACTAACCGTCTTCAAATGTATACAAGCTTCACCTTCGTGGAGCTTTCTAGCCCCCCTTCAAGCCCTGATGAGTTTTCTTACCATATTACTAATTGTTTATATTACATTGGGTTTCCCCTCTCTCCCAACAGATTCTTCTTGCTCCTCAAAAGCAAATGACTGACTTCACAATCTTTAAGATCATGATCTAGTTGCCCTCTGCTTCTTGTGTTATTACAAACCAAACGGTAGACATTGGAAGAAGAACAGTCATAGGGAAATGTTATAGATTACACTTATTTCACTCAAAATTATTCATATATAGAAATTTGCCTCATTGACTACTGGGTGCTGCTTATCAGTCAGCTGAGGAGAATCAAAACTTTGTTAGACAGCGGCTCTGAGATGCTGTTACTTTGTTTTACTAACTTTCTCCATGTTTCTAATGCACAGCCAGGTCTTCAGGCTGAACTGAAATCAGTGATCTGCTCTCCAAGTCACTGCTTTGGTTTCTCAGACTTCTTTAGCTTTGTCCTCTGACAGCCTCTGTGAATGGGGCCAAGATGACCTTTTGCTAATGCCCACCCAACTAAATTTAAACTTCTGTGCACAGTGAACAAGATTCTACAAGATCCACCCTTATCTGCCTGAGCAGTGGTACCTCCACTCCTCGCCAGCCTTGCCAACCACTTCATTGCAACCTGTCTAGCCTGAGCTCTTCCTGTTCCCCTGCTCTGAAATGCTTCCTATTATAGTGCTCGAAGAACTGCATTTCCTCTGTGAAACTATAGCTGATATCCCAATACCTAGTCCTCTTTCAAGCATTCTCAAAAACCCCACATAGAGAGCATTTCCTAACAGCATTGCATTATCATTTCAGAACATTTGTCTCTCTCGCCTGCATTATACTTTGTGAAACAGGGACTAAGTCCGATTTGCCTCTGTACCATTGAACCTTAGCACATACTGGTATTGTAAAAATGAATGAATGGATGCATTACATTTCATATTGCTTTTACTTACTGTAAACAGAGCAAGAGGAGGAATACATTGGGGCTATTGAAAAAAAGGTTACGAAAGAAGCAAGAAAGGAAGGATGGATGGAGGGAGGGAGTAGGGTGGCTTGGAAGGAAGGGTCTAAGGAATAAAGAAGAAAAGGAAGCAGGGAAGGATGGAAAGATAAAAGGTAGGAAGACTTGGTGCCTGATAATAGAAGTGACCACAATTCTAACATTAGCCTTTCAATCAGATTACTACATGAATTTCCAATATTGTTATTAAAGTCAAAGAAAAACTTCAATTAAATTATCAAGAGTACTCTGAACTATTAGTCTCCCCAGATCATACTTTTTCAGAACCATTACCAATATATGCTCACCTCAGGCTCCAGTAAGGGAGGGAAGCCCACTTAATGCCCACAGTTGGCCTACTTGGCTGCTCTTATCATGTGACATCTACCCCACCATTCTGGTGAGCATGCTTACTTTGTATTTGCTTTCTGATCTGGAAGGGGTTGGAATATGTCCTTTTTTCTTGAAGGTTGTAAAGTGCTTGCACTGAGGACATGGCTTGGTACTGGAATCAATGCGACCGAGTTCCAAGAAGTACTTATACTTGATGGAGTCTTCATGTGTTAAATTATATACAACTGTTGTTTCTTCCAGGAACTCAAAACATTCTGTGATGGGACATTTAATTTCTACTTGGCCAAGTTGTACCTGTGTGAAAAAGCAGATGGAAACAAAAGAGAAAGGTCACTGGTTAGTAAGGGTTCTTTCTCTTTTCCCTCTTTAATATGGTATTGCTTATTTCATGATGTAGTAAAGAACTGTCTATGGTGTTTAAAGATAGCAAAAAGAAATGGTGATCTGATATCCGAATTAGGCTGTGCTAAAATAAATACTATATAATGTTCCCGAAATGATGTCTAGATTTATTTTCAAGTTTTCTCTACTCATCATTATTATTTGTGATATTAAATGACAAAAGCCACACCAATAAAGCATACTATCACACCATCCTTCTGGAAACCACAGGGTTAGGCAGCATCTGGACAAGGTGCCAACTGTGCGAATGGCAGTGTGAGACAACTGTGCCAAATAAAAGCTACTTCAGATTATTCAACCTTAATACACAGTATTTCAGCACTAAATTTTGGGTACATTTTATTAAATTTCAAAAGGACAAAGAGATTTTGTTAAGCACATATATACAATTGCTAACAGCTTAAAATCGAATACTCCACAAAAACTGTTTGCCCTGACCTTTCTACATTAAGCACTTAAAAGGTAAGTAGCTTCCACATTATCAGAAACACTGGATCAAGAAAAAAAATTAAACCACTACAATAATGTAAAACAACAACAAAACTCCAATCCTTGTGAAATCTGGTTTCACCTGTGGTAATTTACACAATTAGTTTATTCAAAGAATCACAGAACTAGAGTTTGAGAAGGTGTATATGAGACACTAGCATTAACGATTACAGTGAAAGATTAAAGTACTGAGTGTGGACACAACTGATATTTAAGAGATGAGGAAGACAAAGCACTCTGAAATAAGAAGCATTTAAATGTTTTCTGTAAGCAGTGAACTGTAACTCTCTTTTCTCAGCTTCATAATCTGTTTTTGTCCACCCAATGGTATCAAAGGGAGGCACTGAAAATGCCAAATGACAAACGATGCTAACCTTTTGCTTTTTCACTTGGGTGAGTCTGACACTCTAGGAAATCAAAACATATGTACCTAAGTGAAAATGCAGGAGTGAGAGACAGCCATTTTCTCAAAAACAGAGGAAAAAAACCATCATGACAAAGAGCAGTTACAGGGAAAAAAAAAACACACACACCTAAAGTTCACAGTAACTTTGAACTTTGCTGCTTATCTGATCCAACTGTAAGGAAAATTTACTAAGTTACAGAGAAGGATTCATGAGAAAAATATTTTGAGAAAAACAAAGCACATGAGCTCAAGTGATAATGAAATAGAAAAGTCTGTCTATGGATAAATCCATTGACCTGCATCAACCTAATGAAATTCTAACTTGGTATACAATTTTATGTTACCGTTATACAAAATGTGATCCAAAGAGGCTTTTGTAAATAGTTGCCAATAATTGATTTCTTTTTAAAATGAGTCTGATCAGTTTCAAATGTTAATACTGTGCATATTACAGTATATAGTGATTACATGTTATTGTATGACAATGGCATAATTCAAATTATGCCTTATAATAAGTTATTTCAAGTTATATGTCAAGACAGAAGTCCTCAGGAAATTTTTACAAAGCTAAAACTGCCTATATAACATATTTAGCAGTATGGTTTATTAAGTATGTAACTTAGAACATTTAAAAATGATGCTTCCTCTTCTAACATTCTGTTGACATTTATCAAGTCCAATTCTGAGCCAAGAAACAAAGTTACATGCCGAAATCTTGTAGGTTTCTGTCGGTAAACCAACAATAAGGACAGCAATATAAGTGATAGCCTGAAAAGGGGGAGTCCAGGGTGCTAGGGAGGTTTTTGGGCTTGGAGGTTCAGGACATCCTTGAGATTAGCGCTGATCGCAGTGACGGCTCCAGCTTACAGCATTTACTAAAACCAGAATGAAGGCGATCCAAGCAGTCAGGAAAAAAAAAAAACTGCCTGGTTAAAGGGAAGAGAGGTAAGTGTAGAGAATACGCATGTCTACACTATCCCCTCATCCAAACTGGATCGACGTGTGCCATGCCAGAACGTTCATGCGTCCGAATCTACAGATCACAGACTTCGGAGGGGACACGCGCTTTAAGCATGAGCAATAAGAGTGAACCACAAAGTGATTTCTTAAAGAAGCGGCTGTACTAATAAATTTGGAAGACAGAGCAAAATCAGAGCATCATGAAGTCATTGTAGGGGTCTAGGCTTTATGCTTACAGCAATAGAAAGCTACAAAGCTTGCATTGTGTGAAATATGGTTATTTCTCATTCCATAAAAAGAGGTTCACTTGGCCCACTTTGAGGACCTCTTACTTGTCTAAACAAGTAAGTGAGGAGGTACACTTCAACTTTCATGATGAAGTCAATCTTTAATTCTTGGAATAGTGTGTGTGTGTCAGCCTCTCTCAATCTATGAGTTTATTTAACTACATCTATGACAACAATGGAAGCAGCACTTTTACAGCCACAATTTGGGAAAATGGAACGGAACAATCCCAGGCAGCTCAAAAGAGCAGACTATCTTGTTATTCCTTCAGGACCGGGTGCTGCTCCTTATTCACCATTTTGGGGGTACATCCAACCAAACCAACACTTTGCCTTCTATGTCAATGTCTCTCAAATCTATGTAAAAAAAATTCCACTTCCATGGAAGAGATTAATTCCTCTTACAGAATCTTTTCACTGAATCTTCTACATTGTGTCTTCTTTGTGTTGCAAAATCCATACCCCACTAAATCAAGCCAGTGACCTCATATTTATTGAGCATGTCAAAGCCATGAAATACATATTTCCACATTTTCCTACTAGCTATTCTATAAACTTATTTACATTGGCCTCCATTTCTGTAGTACATATATGTATATATGGCTGAATCCAGAACAAATATACGTGACTCTCTTTGTATTCCGTTGGGAATGTAAGACACACTCAAGACTTACAGAATCTGAATCATTGCAGACAGCCCACTAGTTTGCCGTTGGAAATCCACGCTACTCATACTTCCTTATGGTAAATTATTTCTTTTTTATGCATGGTGTTACTCATAACCAATGCAGTCTCTTGGTATCTACATGTGTGCTCATTTTCTCAAATGATCACTAACAAAACGTAGACACATTAAGCAAAGTCCATTAATTTATTTAGTTAAGATATAGATCCAAATGATTCAAGGATGCACTATTCAAACATTTTAATATCTCAATAGTCAAGATTGTTTTACTAGATAGGTGTTAACACTGTGCTATTACAGTGCTTTATATTCTTCGTAACATGTAACAATACTTCATCCTACAAATGATCCTCTTTTAAATTTCAGTGAAATGTGCTTTTCCTAAGTTAGATGCTAAGATGGAACTTTCAGAGCGGCCTCCAGGAGGGAGAAACACAGGTTTCCCTTAAAGGAAATGAATGAGAATAAACAAGGCAGACGACTGTAATCAGGAAAAGTACCTCTGAGGGAATGACAACTTGAGCTGAAAACTAAAGGGCCTGTCAGAAAACAAGAGACTGCAGGCAAAAGAAGCGAGGACGATGACTTTCAGGTGCCTGTGCTCTGAACACAATGACAGATGATTGAAACCTAGATGGGACAGAGCACGGTATGAGATAAAGTTGGGGTGTTGGCAGGAGACATCACAGATTCCTGGTGGGGCACCATAATACGTTGGGATTATTTTCTAAGATACTTAGGGTCACTGATGAGTTTAAGAGGAAGAGTGACACTCTGATTTATATCAACAAGTCATTCAAGTTCCGATCAGAGGACTGACTATAGAAAAACCTGGAAAAACAGTGTCATAGTGGATTGCAACTATTCTTCCCAACAGGGGCATCTGCCTGTTCCAGTTATCTGAACAATAGATGATAGCTGACTCAACTTAGCAGAGGATTATGGGAATATTTTGCAGGTAGAATCAATAAAAGAATTTCTTAGGAACTGAAAAGTAAAAATTATAATCAAGTGAACCTTATTAGTTAATGGGTTCCCTCCTGATAAACTCTTCGTGAATTGAAAACACCAACAGTCCAGAATGTTTAAATACACCTAATCTATCCCATACTTGGACCTTAGCACGAGAGTACCATGCAGAGCAGGGGTTGTTTGCCCTCAGGAGGATGTGGTGCCTTGTCCTCAGCAACTCAAGGAAAAATTCCAAGTGCAGCTTCTACTGAAAGTGCAGCACTTTTGTACAATTGTAAAGTTCAAAAATGTTAAGCCCAAAGATGTATGCTAAGGATGCTTAAAAAATGATGTCTTAAAAAATCTATGCACGTACAAATCACAAAATCATTAATCAATATAATTAGCATATGTATTACTTTGAATATTTATTTTCTCTTTTTTTAAAGATTATTTTTATTACAAAGTCAGATATACAGAGAGGAGGAGAGATAGAGAGGAAGATCTTCCGTCCAATGGTTCACTCCCCAAGTGACCGCAATGGCTGGAGCTGAGCCAATCCGAAGCCAGGAGCCAGGAGCCTCTTCCAGTTCTCCCACGCAGGTGCAGGATCCCAAGGCTTTGGGCCATCCTCAATTGCTTTCCCAGGTCACAAGCAGGGAGCTGAATGGGCAGCAGGGCTGCCGGGATTAGAACTGGTGACCAAATGCGATCCCAGCAAGTGCAAGGCGAGGACTTTAACCACTACGCTATCATGCAGGGCCCTGAATATTTATTTTCTGTGATGAGAATATTTGAAAACTGCTCTTCTGACCTTCAACCTTTTGCAACACCCCGCTGTCACCATGTTGTACATTAAATCTTTTGAACTTGCTCCTCCTGATTGAAATTTATATCCTTTGACTAGTGTTTATTCTTGTTGCAAATAAGAGTTTTGTTCTTCAAAAAGCAGTATAGTATTCTATGTATATAGACCACATTTTCTTTTTTTTTTTTTAAGATTTATTTATTTATTTTTACTGGAAGGGAAAATTCACAGAGTGAAGGAGATACAGAGAGAAAGATCTTCCATCTCCTGGCTTACTTCCTAAGTGGCTGTGCTGACTGGAAGAAGCAAGAGCCAGAACTTTTTCGGGTCTCCCATAATGGTCAGGGTCCCAGGGCTTTGGGCCATCTTCTACTGCTTTTCCAGGCCACAAGCACAGAGGGGAAGTGGAGCATCTGGGATATGAACCAGAGCACATATGGGATGCTAGCGCATGCAAAGCGAGGATTCGGCCACCAAGCCATTGCACTGGGCCCCTTGCCACATTTCCTTTATCCATTCATCCATTGCTGAACACTTGGGTCAATTCTATACCTTGGTTCTTTTTTACAATGCTGCAAAGAAAACTGTTGTAGGTATGTCCTCAACACCCTGATTTTTCTTGGATGCCTATCCACCTTTAATTTTTGAGCAACTTTCATATTGTTTATCAAAAGGTCTATAATGATTTATTTTCTCACTTATATTTTACAAAGGTTGCGTTTTCTCCATAAGCCCATCACGAGCCAGTGCTCATATGGGATCCTGGCACTTGCAAGGTGAGGATTGAGCCACTAGGCCAGAACATAGGGCCCCATTTTTCTTTTTTATAACAGCCTTTTTTTTTTTAAACAAGTATAAAGTGATATTTCATTGTGGTTTTAATTTGTATCTCCCTGATGATTAATGATTTGCAAATTTTTCATATGCATTTTGACTATTTGTATGTCTTATTTTTTGATATTTATTCATTGATTCTCATTGACTTGCAAGGCAAGGTGACAGAGGTTGGGGAAGACACACACACACAGAATATTCCATCTATTGTTTCATTCTACAGCTGCCAGGTTTGGGCCATGTTGAAGCCAGGAACCCAAAATTCCATCCAGGTCTCTAACATAGGTGGCAGGTGCTCAAGCAGGCTGGGCCATCATCTACTGCCTCCTAGGATGCATTAGCAGAAATAATGGATTGGAAGTGGAGGTGCCAGGACTCAAATTTGCACTCCAATATGGAATGTAGCCATTCCAAATAGCTATTGATGATGGTATAAATATGAGGGATAAAGTAAAGGAAAGAATAAAGATGACTTCAGATTTCTGACTTGAATAATGTGGTGATTGGTAGGTACTATTTTATAAGAAGTTGTTAATAATAAAACATAGTTTATTTTGATGTATATTTTCTAGATATGATTCACTACAAATTTTCATAGTGTTAAGAACATAGATCATTGAAACATAAGTTCCTAAAAATATAAAATCCTTAGGTAGGCAATAAAAAATGTTCATGACATACAGTGGATGGATTAAACAATTACTACTGCCTTCACGGAACTTAAGAATGCAACAATTAAATTAGTATTGATAGCTTTTCTAGAAACATGAAACTTTATGGTATTAATTCATTTAATAGTTACTTAGTGCTTTAAGAGCATTTTATTGGGATAATTATACACATATGCAACAATTGACAAATTAGTCTCCTGAATTCTTTGATTACATTCTCCAATTTAAGTAATTGTCAACTTCTATCTAATCTCATTTCGTCTATGCCTTGAACCATATGGCTCTCCCACATTATTTTGAAGCAAATTCCAGACAGCATGTCATTTTATTCATGAAAATTTCAGTACAGTTAAAAAAAACTAAGAAACCTTTTAAAAACCTGTAACCATGATACCATGTATCTCCCAAAATGTCAATTCTTCAATATTAACATTTAAAATAACTTATCATCCAACTTCTCTTTGTAGGATTTTATATACTAAACATGCTTCATAAAACGCTCAATTTATCAAATGTGCAGTTTGACTCTGATCTCAGGTGTAAGTGTTGTTTATGATAGCTCCAAGGTACAATAGTTTTTTTTTAAGATTTACTTTTTTTTTAATTGCAAAGTCAGATATACAGAGAGGAGGAGAGACAGAGAGGAAGATCTTCCGTTCCATGATTCACTCCCCAATCAGCCGTAATGGCTGGAGCTGAGCCAGTCTAAAGCCAGGAGCCTCTTCTAGGTCTCCCACATGAGTGCAGGGTTCCAAAGCTTTGGCCCATCATTGACTGCTTTCACAGGGCATGGAAGCAGGGAGCTGGATGGGAAGTAGGGCACTGAGATTAGAACAGGTGCCCATATGGCTTCCTGGTGCATGCAAGACAACGACTTTAGCCACCAGGCTATCGCACTGGGCCCTATATTAGCTTTTTTGTTCACTTGCTACCAAGGGAATTCAGATTTCCTCTGTCCTGAAAAGTGGAATAAATGCATTACTATGGCAGTGGATAACAGAGGACATAATTAAAGCAATAAGAACAATCATGCAATGCTCACAACAACCACAACTTGCAAGGAACTGCCTCAAGTATTTATGTGGATTAATTATGTTTTGACTGATTTCTCCACATTTTTACTCCTGAGTGATTATAAAAAGGTTCTTTTGATTCATGTCCTTCCTTGTTCACTCAATAACTTCCACACAGCCTTGTGCTATATGCATCTGAATTTAAAAAAGATGAAAATATCAAGCAAAAAAGTTCAGAATTTCTCTCAACTTCAAACAAGATAACTACAAAGAAAACCACTGAGGTAAGTAAAAGTGTCAGAGACTTAGCACAAAGGAAGTGATGAGAAACAGCCAGAAGGAAGCGAATATTCTCATCAGAAACTTCAGTCCCAACTGTTTTGCTATTAAGTTCTATGGGGCATTTAAGCATGAAATAACCTCATTATTATATGGCCACTTCTGAAGAGAGGGAAAAAAAGCAAAGAAAATCATTGCATTAATTGTTGAATGAGGTCAAATAATCCTGACACCAAGCCTGCAAGGGATATTGTAAACAGGAAAATTAGAGACGATTCTCCTCATAGACACACATGTAAAAAAATCCTAACCAAAGCATCTACAAGCTCAACTGTACAACACACAAAATGGTAATTATTGTGATACAGGCAGTATCACAGGTGTATTCCAACAATACACTTAAAAATCTATGTAACTCAATCATTAATAAAATTAAGAAAAACATCATATGATTACCTGAGATAGGAAAATAATCTGATAAATCCAACATTCATTTATTCATGATAAAAAAAATCTCAGCAAATCAGGAATAGGTAAACACTTCCTTAATCTGATAAGAATCATCTACCCCCCAAAAAAAACACAGTAAACATATTTATTGTGAAATAACTAAAAACTCCTTTTTTGAGACTAGAAATGGAGCCAGGATGGCCACTGACACCATTATTCAATAATGGCCAGAACTTATAGCCGATGATGAAGGTAAATGGAAATGGAAATAAAGCAACTGGAAATGAAGAAATAAAACCCAGTTCTTGAAGAATGCAATCCAAAGAATGCTACAACTGCTTGTGATTAAACTATTGGAATTAAAAAATGAGTTTAGCAATTGTGTCAAATAGGTCAACATTAAAAATCAAACTGACTTCTAAGTATTAATTATAAGAAATTAGAAAACATTAATTAAGCATCAATATTATGTGGCTGGTGTTTTTGGTAAATGAGTAGCCTGCACCTGTAAAGCCAGCATTGATAGGGGTGCTGGTTTTGACCCCAGCTGCACCACCTCCCATCCAGCTCCCTGATGATGGCCTGGGAAATCAGTGGAAGTTGGCCTAAGTGTTTGAACCCTGCTACCCACAAGAGACTCCTGTCTCCTTACAGTCATCTGGGCAGTGACCAGTGTGTGGAAGATCGGCGTGTGTGTGTGTGGCCCCTTGTCTCTCCATAACTCTGCATTTTTTGTATTTTTTTAAATGAATACAGTTCATATTTTTCATGATACAGATTTTGAAGTATAGGGGTTCCTCCCCTCCCCCGTGCTCCCTATCTACATTTCCCCCAATCATTACAATAGCATATTCATTCACCTCACACTAACAAGTCTAACTTTCCAATATACAAAGGTATTATGCCATAACAAGTAGAGGAAAAAAAATAGACTAACAAACATTAAAGGAATCTAAAATAAAAATGGAAAACCTACTACTGCTATTTAGCTTCAGTTAATTCCCAGAATGCTAATATCACTTACCGAGATTGCATTTTAGTGCTCAGTGTATTAGTTGTTACAGATTAGACAGAACAAATGATATTTGTCTTTTAGGGACTGGTTTATTTCACTAAAAATTCAAATTGATAAGTACTGTAAAGAAAAGTACTAGAGAGTTCAGCAATACTAAAAAAAATCAAATGAATAAATCTAAGAGATATGATACTTCTACATGGAAATATATGAAATACTTTTTGAGAAAATGTAAAGAAGCAAATGAATGAAGAGATAAATCATGTTCCTGAATTGGAATGTTCAACATAGCAAGATTAATTAAATTCAGCTTCTATTAAGGAATAGATTCAAGGCAATTTCAGAAACATTTCCAGCAGATTTCCTTTTATTTTTAGTTTGGAGGAAGGTGGGCTCAAAATTATAATTCTTCTGTAAATATGGATAACCAGAAGATTTGATATAATATAAACTACTTATTCCTCCCAAATTTCATATATTGAAGCCTGGTTACTGCGAATGTGGTAGTATTAGGAGAAGGGGTTGTGGGAAGGGGATGAGAGCTTGAAGCTAGAGCCTTCACCAACAGGTTTAATGCCCTTCCAAAAGAAGTCTCGCAGCTGCCTCATCCTTTCGACCACTTGAGGACACTTGGAGACTATGCTGTCCACAGGGAAGCAGACATCCAGTATGCTGACTCCTGGATCTTGGATTTGCCACACTCCCAGAAAAAAAAAAAAAATTGTTGTTTCTAAGCTACATACTTTGTTACAGCAGCCCAAACAAGCTAAGATAACAGAGGTAGAGGGAAAAAAAGGCAGGAAGACTGGTTTTACCAGACATACATCTGAAAATAAAGCTACAGTTATTAAAATAGTATGGCACTGGTACAAGGACAGATAACAGACAAATGTTATAAACACCACTGTATTTACGTGAAAGAGCAGCTGGGAGGAGAGCTGTTCAGTAAAATTCACTGGCTCACTTAAGCTTCTATAAACAGTCTCAACTCCTATCTCAAAGTAGGTTGTAATGCTAGGGATGAACAGTGAAATAATGAAGTTTCTGCAGATAATCAAGAACATCTTCATGACCTTGGGGAATTGAAACATATCTGACACATAACACTAACCATAAAAGAATTGATACACTGGAATAAATATAGTCTAAATCTGTTTTCACCAAAAGATAGTGCTATGAGAGTGAAAATGCAAGCAAAAGTTTGAGAAAATATTGGCAATATATGCATGATGTTTGGATAGCAATATATATATATACATATGTGTGTATATATATATTCTTCAAGTCTCTCAGAAAACAAGCAGATAAACCAACCCAACAGAAAAATGATTAAGGGATTTAGCAGGCATGTCACAAAGGACAATGTCCAAATCGCTAGTAAAAGCCACCAAGCAAATTCCACTAAACTACAGCGACATGTAATTACCAAAGAATTAACTGATTCTCATAACACTTATAGACTCATCAAAAGAAATAATTATATAATTAATGTGATATTAATGCTTTGGATATGTTATTTTTAAAATTTATTTATTTATTAATTTCATTGCATTATGTGACACATTTTTTTTATGCACTGGAATTCTCCCCGCCCTTGGACATGTTATTACATATTAGAATCTCTGTTGAATTTTCTTCCTTCATTACCAGTTGAAATTTTGACGTTCCCTTTTGCACTTACATAAAGTTAAAATGTTTAATTCAGATTTCTAGTAAGTTCATGAATTAAAAACCAGAAAATACAAAGCAGATACACAGTTCCGAATTTCTTTTAGAATCATCCTCTTTTCTTCATTCACCAGCCCCCTCCAAACTGTTGCTGTTTGTCTTAAAACCTTTTAAGTATATATAAAATATGAAAATTCAGATATTTTGTTTCTTAAAACAAAAGTGGTAGCAGATAATATTTATCTAGGCTTCTTTGCAAGATATTTTGCAAATATTTTTATATCAATGTGAGTTTTACTTGGTTTTTGGTTTGGCAGCTTCCTAGTACCACTTTCCACTTTCTAGGAAGCAGTCTCACATTTTGATGGACGTTTACATTGTTAGTGGTATTTTTCTTTGTTGAATAATGTTGCAATGAATAACCTTATGCCTAAATTATTCACACATGTGCAAGTCCTTATATTCTTGACTGCCAAATCAAAAGGAACAAGCTTATAGTACAATGGGTGGTATATATTTGGTGTCTACTGAACAGAAAAGAGACTTGAAACCTCATGGTGAAGAGGCACAGGAGATAATTTGTGATAAATTATAAAATAAAATTTATCTAATACATGGGCACTTCAAAAAGTTTGTGAGGGAGCAGCACTCTATTGCCGCAAGTTATGCCATCCCTTGTGATGCCCTGGTATCAGTACAGGCTACTGCACTTCTGATCCAGCTTCCTGATACTGTGCAGCAAGGAACAAGAAGTTAGCCTGAGTACTTGGGCCACTGGCACTCACACAGCAAAGCAGGATGGAGCTTTTGACTCCTGGCTTTAGCATGGACCAGCCTTGGCTGTTGCATTTGGTGAGCCAGGAGGTGGATAATCTCCCTCTGTTTGTCTCTCTGTCCCCATTTTTCTATCCATTTGCCTTTAAAATAAATACTTTTCTGGTTTTTTTAAAGATTTATTTATTTATTTATTTATTTATTTTTTACTGGAAAGTCAGATTTACAAAGACAAGGAGAGACAGATCTTCCATCTGCTGTTTCACTCCCCAAGGGGCCGAAATGGCCAGAGCTTGAGCTGATCTGAAGTCAGGAGCTTCCTCCAGGTCTCCCAGGAACGTGCAGGATCTCAAAGCCTTGAGCCATCCTCTACTGCTTTCCCAGGACACAAACAGAGAGCTGGTTCAGAAGTAGAGCAGCCGGGATACGAACAGGCAATCACATGGGATACAGGAGCAGGCAAGTTGAGGACTTTAGCCACTAGGCTACTGCATCAGGACCAAATAAATAAGTTTCTTAAGAAAACTGCATGGAAAATAGAACTAAATGAGAAGTTTACTTTGAAATCCATGCCTAATATTTTGATAATGCAAATTTTCTATGAGCTTTTTGAAGTCTCCCTCTTAGGTGAACAGCACATTCAGAATTGGAAATTTGAAAGTACACCAGAATTTGTCTAGATAATTACTGCAAAGAACAACAAATGTAATCCAACTTTTTTTTCATTGAAAAACACACATGTATTATTAGATGATAAGCGAATAAATTTGTTCATAATTTGTCTCAAATTTGTGAGAAGTCCCAAATTCTGATATTTCAGTAATTGTGTAAGAAATTTCATGTGATTGGTTACTCAATACCATGTCAACTAATTCCATAACGTTATAAATTGTTACTGATGTAATCTCGGGGCTTTTAATTGATCGAGATGATACTCTGCCGGCTCTACTTTCAGACCAGAGATGGTCTCCCCAAGAAACTGATGAACTTATCTGGACAATAAGATGCTGGACTTTATGCTTGGTAGATGCTTCCAATGAAACAATCTCAACTGAATTTGAACTGTGGTAATGCAACAGAGTGGAGGAATCCACCATGGGGCAGGGAGGTTTGGGGAGGAGGTGGAATCCCAGTGCCTATAAAGCTGTGTCACATAATGCAATGTAATCCAAAAATAAATAAATAAATAAATAAATAAATAAATAAATAAGAGGAAAAAAAGAAATTTCATGTGAAACACTGAACAACTATTTAGACTGAAAGATTATTGTATAACATGTGCTTCTGTACATGGAATGAGTACAAATTCATTTTACTACAATAAAACATACATATAGAAAGGCATAATTTTTGAAAAAGACAAGAGATCTAATTATATTTTGTGGGGAATTTTAAAAGTATTTGCATTTATTTTATTTAAATGTCAGACACACATTTTTAATAAGAGATTATTTATTAGAAGACAGAGTTATAGAAAGAGGGTCAGGCAGAGGGAGATCTTCCATCTGCTGTTTCACTAACCACATGGCCCAATGGCGAGGAGCTGGGTTTTATTCCACGACTCCCACGTGTGTACACACGATCAAACACTTGGGCCATCTTCTGCTGCTTTCTCAGGCGCATTAGCAGGGAGCTGGATTAGAAGTGGAGCAACCACAGCTTGAATCACCTCCCCTAAGCAATAGCAGTATCATAGGTGGTGGCTTTATGTCACAACACTAGCCCCTTACAAGCACTTTTAAATCACTACTTCAAGTGAGATATTCTAATTTCTTAGAACTAAAAGAGGTCAGTGCAGTAGTCTAGCATCTAAAGTCCTTATCTTGCACACGCTGGGATCCCATATGGTCACTGGTTCTAATTCTGGCGGCCCCACTTCCCATCCAGCTCCAGGGTTCCATGCCCTAGGAAAGCAGTCGAGGATGGCCCAAACATTTGGGACCCTGCACCCACGTGGGAGACTCCAAAGAGTCTTCTAGCTCCTGGCTTCGGATCAGCTCATCTCCAGTGATTGCAGTTACTTGCGGAGTGAATCAGCAGACAGAAGATCTTCCTCTCTGTCTCTGCTCCTCTCTGTATATCTGACTTTGCAACAAAAATAAATAAATCTTTAAAAAAGAAAAAAAAAAGAACTAGAAGATAAACATTTTCTTTATTAAAAGAACCCTGAAATGGGTCAGATACAAGGCTTGGGGCTGTTTGTGAGCTATGTACCCATGACTTGCAGTGACCCACATGACTCTGAGGTGGACAAACTCCCTTTCAGTATTCCTTCTAGCACCAAAATCACATTCTTATAAAATGTACAATGATCTCCTTACAAGTGGGCTGAAATTACATTTAAGCACACTGATGCTGTAGTTGCTGGCCCTAAGAGCTGTAGCGTGTAGTAGCTGAGAGTGGACTGTAAGCCCAGCAATCCAGCACAGCACATAAAGCTACCACCTGTGACAGCATCCCGCCCTGGGAGCACTGTTGTGGCCCAGCTGCTTCACTTCTGCTTGAACAAGTGAATAAATCTCAAAACCACACAAAGAAGATTATATGGCCAGATTAGCGCTGTCCTGCACTTAACCATAATTATTTCCTAATTTCTCCCTCATTTAGCATCTGCATCTGCATAAACAGGATGCAAAAAAATTGAATTTGGACGATTAGACTGTACGAATTAATCTTTGCAGAATTCTTGGAACAGAACTGGAATAATAGTGAATACTCAGTAAAAGTATGCTAGTATTTATATTGGTTTTTTAGAAAACATACAACATTAATTTTAGAAACTAAAAACCTAGTGTTCAAACTTTTCTGAGCAAAAGTTTGCTAGTTTTAGTATTCTCAGATATTCAGAAGAAAGTAGTACACAACATTAACTTTGGAGATTAAAAACTAAATGATTATATTTATCTGAAGAATATTTTTAATTTTTAGTCATTCATAATTTTTAATGCAATACTGTTATTAATAATTTAGTGTTCTCACTCCAATAGCATGTATTTAAAGGAATATAAATAAAAGTGCAGATACATGAATATACTATATTCCAAAAAGTAATACTAAGGTACATACAAAAAATAAGCCATATGCTTTCACATTAAAAACATCCTTGGGACTGGAGTGGTGGTGCCAGCATCCCATTGGTGCTAGTTCCTGTCCAGGCTGCTCAATTCTGACCCGGCTCTCTACTATGGCCTGGGAAAGCAGCAGAGGATGGCCCACGGCTTTGGACCCCTGCACCCATGTGGAAAACCTAAAGGAAGCTCCTGGCTCCTAGCTTCAGATTAGCTCAATTCTGGCTGTTTTACCCATTTGGAAGAGTGAACCAGCAGATGTATCTTCTCTATATATAAAATCTGCCTTTCAAATAAAAATAAATGAATCTTAAAAAAATTAGTGTCCCATTTCCACTCCCCACCCAATTGTCCTATTTAACCAAGACTGGCAATTTATGCAACAGTTAAAAAAACCAAGAAGAATGTTCACAATATAAAATGGCATGGAAAATATTTATATTTGAGCCAAGACCAAAGATGAATAATTAGCATTAGTCTAATAGAAGAGGAAAATCTTAAACTTTTTTTTCCAAAATGTTCAATTTCATTGAAGAGGAACAAGTAACATTCTCTGATACTGTGAAAAATCTAATGTTGTAAAATATTTTATACAACTACAAGTAACATTTTATAACTTCTTTCTCTTTCTCTTGAATGGTTTCTTTCTCTTAGGCTTTAAAATAAGCTTACTCATCCTAAAAATGCCCAGAGCAAAAGCCATTGTTGGCTTAGGCATATGAAACAACTGTATCTTTCCAAAAACAACAGTAAATTATGTTACTAAAGTTTGCAAAAACAAGGCAACTTTAAAGGTTTCTAAGTCAATACCCAGTGTTGAACTTAATTGAATCTGGAAATTCAATCTGGGTCTCCTACCTGTGTGGCAGGGAATCAAGCCCTAGAGTTCACTTGCCGCTTTCCAGGGTGCACGCTATCAGGAAAAGGGCTGCAATCAGGGGCAGAGCAGAGACTTGGAATCAGGCCCTATGTTGTGCAATGCAGGAGTCCCAAGCAACAACTTAAGTGGGCACCAAATGCCTTCTCTGGCTCATTTCTTCTCAACTCAGTGTCCCAGTAAAGCACTTGACTATAAATGATGGGTTACTTTCAGGAAAACACCCAAGTTTCTATCAAGTTTCTACTTTGATGAGCAAAGTGCTTGAGTAGCTTCTGTGGAGAAACTAAAAGACAAACTGCCACCTTTAAATAATTTGTTTTATTAGAAGAGATCAACATGGATATTAATAATCACAGCTAAGGTAAGTGGTTTCAGAAAACGATTTTTAATTGTTCATGGAAGAGACCTGTTTCAAAGAGTGAAAAATTTGGGGTAGGGGAATCCCAGACCCTACATAACTGTACCACAAAATCTGAAATAAGTAAACAAACAAAAAACAAAAAAATAAAACAATACTGAAAAAAAAATCAATGAGAAGTTCTGGCTACATCATATGCCTTAAATAGGAAAGTATGTAAGTATAGTATACAGATATTTTATAATGCTAGGTGAGAAAGCAAGACAAAATTCTATTCGTGTAATGTTGTTAAGTGTGGAAAGTATACAAGAAAAAATGTAAGCTGAGAAGGGAAGAAGGAACCAGCAAAAACTAATATTTAACATTACAAAATTAGTGTTCTCAATTACCATGCCATCTTTTATCTTCTGTTTTTTTCTTTTTTTTTTTTTTCCATATATGTAGCTGGAATGTGGTAGATGACAGATTGAAAACTGAAGAAAAACCAGTAACCAAATCTTTGGAATGGTCTTGAGAACTTTGGGTATTGAATTCTACCCACCAAAGTTAATTTATGAACATTATCTAAGTTTGTTTTTAAAAACGATGATACTCTGAATTTACACCTTACACTTTTGCACCAATGGAATCTGGGCTTTGTTGTTGTTGGTCCACTTTGGCTGGCACGACAGGGAGCAGTTTTGACCTAAGTAAGTTAAACCATATGTGAATCGCACTCCATGTAGTACTCTCATCATCTCAGATGATTCACAGTAAGTCCTGTCCCTTTTATGTAGTTGATTTCAAAATATTTTGTGAAAAAAAAAAATTTTAAATGTCTTTCTTCAAAACTGTTGAACAAATAGAACAACAAAATCACCCAATATGATAGTATTTGTAACTTGGAAGTAATCCAAGTTTGACACTTCAAAAAAATTCATGTTCTATATTTTCTCTAACAGCTATTTAAATGTTATTTTTTCCCCCTAGATGTTTTGGTGTTTCAGAGTTGGCAAGGATCAATGCTTTCCTAGACGTCAGACCAAGTTAACATAGTCTTTTAACTTAAAAACAGCCATTCCAACAGAGCCTTTTTATGCCAAAACAAAGTATCTTTGTGCAAAATTCACCAGTTCTAGGAATTGCACATTCATTACCTGGAGCTTTTAGATTCAATAAAGAAATAATTTCCCCCATCCTGGCTCCTACCCATTATTTCCAGATATATAATACTGTTTATTTTAGAGAGACTTATTTTTCTTTTCTATTTCACAGGAACAAACAAGGTATTTGAATATCTCTGCTTTTATCTATAACAATTTCCTTTTTTGAGACTTGAATTTTAATATTTTAAAATACTAACAAATTTTCACCCTACTTGTAATTTCTCTTTAAAATATGGAACTGTATCATAAAACAATAATAACAGTAATAATAAAAAGAAGTAAAAAAAAATTTTAAATGTGGCTGGGAGAACCTCGGCGCAGTAGCTTACTAGCTAAAGTCCTCATGTTTCATTGACCAGGATCTCATACGGGT
Organism: Ochotona princeps; assembly: GCF_030435755.1. Lineage (NCBI taxonomy): Eukaryota > Metazoa > Chordata > Mammalia > Lagomorpha > Ochotonidae > Ochotona > Ochotona princeps. Next base: position 38,406,650 of record NC_080832.1, read on the forward strand.
GCCGGTTCCTATCCATGTTGCTCTACTTCTCTTCCGGACCCCTGCTTGTGGCCTGGGAAAGCAGTAGAGGACGGCCCACAGCCTTGGTATCCTGCAACTGCATGGGAGACCTGGAAGTGGCTCCGGGATTCAAATCAGCTCAGCTCTGGCCGATGCAACCACTGGAGGAGTGAACTAGCAGATGGAAGATCTTTCCCTCTCTTCTTCTCTTTGTAAATCGGACTTTCTGATAAAAATAACAATCTTGAAAAAAAATGTGGCTGGGAGCAGGTACTTGGCACATCAGTTAAGGTGTCACTTTGGAGTCCTATGTCCCATTTCAAAGCTTCTGCGCTCGAGCCCCAGTCCCATGTCCTACGCCAGTTTCTTGCTAACTCACATGCTGGGATGCAATAGGAGATGACTCAAGTATTGGTGTTCCTGAAATCAATGTTGGAGATTTACCAAACTTCAATCTCCTGCCCCTGGCCTTGCCCATGCTTTTGTGGCATTTGGAGAGAGAACAAACAGATGAAGATCTCCCTCTTTGCCTCTCTGTGTCTGTCTCCTTGCCTTCCATACACATACACATATAAATTACTGATAAAAAAGAACAAAATATGAATAAACCAGAGATATGTCCAAATAAGACTTGCTTGGCGAATGCACATGTGGTCATCCTAAACACGTATGAGCTAAACATCTGTAGATTCCACTAAGTGCAAACTGAAAATACTGGAGAAAAAAATCTGTCTAAACTGCATACAAGCAGGTTTTTCTTGTCATTATTCCCAAACTAAACAGCATATCAGCATTTGCATTGTTTGAAGTATTTTAAATAATGTAGAGATATGGGAGTATGTGGAGTATGTGTGAATGCGTATACAACACACTTGGGTATCCCTGCTTTGGTATCCTCAGGCACCATGGAACAAAACCCTCAAGAATGATGGGGGATGATGAATGTACTATAAACTCATATTGGAGAGCTGGTGATGAGGGGCTGATACTGTGGCTTCACAGGCTAATCTTCTGCCTGCTAGTATCTGCATTCCACATGGGCACCACTTTGTTGTGCCCTGGCTGCTCCACTTCCTAATCTGTTCTCTGCTATGGTCAAGGAAAGCAGCAAAGGATGGCCCAAGTCCTTGGGACCCTCTAGCTATGTGAAAGACCAGGAAGCGGTTCCTGGCTCTCAGCTTCAATTCAGCTCAGCTAAGCTCAGCTCAGCTCAGCAGTAACTGATTTGACAATCTGGGGAGTGATCCGGTGGTTGGACTATCTCTATCCCTCTTTCTCCCAGTAAAATCTCCCTGTAAAATAAAAGCAATAAATCCTGAAAAAAAAAAAAAAGAGAGCGAGAATGTGGTGACTAGATTAGAAAAGAATAGAAAAGTCAGATGTTAAATATCTGGATTTATGGCAGAAGTATTAGAAAAATCCTAATATACCGTAATTAAACCTTTAGTTTCTTTGAGTGACTATAATTTCACAGAAATCTCTTGAATGTGCTACTGGTCAACTAGGTTAGTACTTGTTCACATCTTAGAACTGAAATCAGACATGGTGATTTTTGACTGGCGTAACTATCCACTTAAGAAAACAAGCTTGGGTCCTAAGCATAGTGGCTTAGCGGCTAAATCCTCGCCTTACAGGTGCTAGGATACTATGTGAGTGCCAGTTCAGTCCTGGCTGCTCCACTTCCATCCAGCTTCCAGCTTCTGGTATGGGAAAGCCTTAGAGCATGGCCCAAGCCTGGGGACCCTGCAACCACTTGGGAGATCTGGAAGAAGTTACAGGCTTTGGATCAGTTCAGCTCGGGCCACTGTAGTCATTTCAGGAGTGAACCAAGGGAGAGATCTTTCTGTCTCTCTCTGTGTAAATTCGCCTTTCCAATGAAAATAAGTAAGCATTTTTTAAAAATCTACAGTAGGCTAATTTTTCAGTTGATAATTTGGATGGCCCACTAATGATATAAATATCCAATGGCACTTTGCATAAAAAAGGTTTCCCAGCCCTGTAGTTGGGAGACAGAACTAAGCCTATGTGTTGTTCACCCACTCACACTAGCAGAACAGTGCAGTTTCCGTAGAGTTTAGGAACTGACTATGTAACCTTGCCTACTAAAAACTGGGGCTACCTTTCAATCTCTTTTTCTTTCCAGAGCAATGTTTTTAATATTTGTTTTGGTTCGACACTCCCAAAACATAGGACCTTCTGTCATTTTTCCTATCACAGCAATGAGAATACTGATGACACGTTTATGCTCCCAACTTCTGGAGTAAAGGCTGAACTGTGAACCCACCAGAAACTGCTGCTGTTGTCACAATGAGCAAAATGATGATGATAGCATTTATGGAATGTTTAATATATGCCAGTCAATATTCCAAGCACTTTTTATCAATTACCATAATTTATAAAGACCCTACCAAGACCACAAGCACAAGAGAAAATACACTGCTTAAGGACATACTGAATGCTGGAAAAATTTGAACAATTCACTGCCATATCGAGCTCAACAACCATTGTGCCATTAAGGATGCTTTAAATTGGGCCACAAAATTAACCACTCGAAACAGCAATGCCATGTTGCTAGTAGCTACCAGGAATTCTCTTACCTTTAAGTTTTATTTCTTTATTATTTGTTTGACAGGGAAAGGGAGGAGCTCTTCTATTTGCTGATTCACTTCCCAACTGCCTGAAATACTCAGGACTTAGTTGGATAGAAGCCAGAAGCCAGGAATTCAATCCAGACTGCCTACGTAAGTGGCAGGAACCCAAGAACTTGAACCATCACCTGCTACCTCCCAGGGTGCATATTAGCACAAAGTTGGAACTGGGAGCAGAGCCAGGACTTGAACCCAGGCACTCTGATATGGGATGCGGGCACCCCAAGTGACGTCTGAACCACTATGCCAAATGTTTCATCAAAGAATTCTTAAATGCTTCATCAAAAGCAACTAATGCCCTTTGGAACATGATACTGTTTTAATTCTAGGCAGGCTAACCTTCATCTTCCTTGTTCCTGTAGATAAGGAGGTCGTCTCCAAGGTCACCTGGACTGGCAGTACTTGAGCAGCAACCCCTTCTCAGATATGAACCATTCCTACTTTTCCTTTTCCTTGTCAAAGCCTCACCCTCAACTTTTCCTTTCAGCTAACCAACACGCACACATTTAACAACCTCACTTCCTTCCTCTCCAGTGTGGTCAGCTGAGAAACAATTTGACTTTTTGACAATCCCTTCCCTTACGAGGGAAGGCATTTAAATGAAGAAGTCTGTTTGCCTCTCCCTGTGCCTCCTGTTAGGAAGGAAGACTTCTCAAGCTTCCCAGGATGATTATTTAATACCCGCCATGTTAGGAATCTGAAATCTGTTCACTCAAGCATGTGAATACACTCAAGTTATTCCTATCATAAAGGCAAAGCAAAGCAAAAGTTCATTAGGGTTCAAGGCATCTGCATCCTGTATCCTCCTTCAACTGTTACATGGAAAGTGATAATAATTACAAGAAAAGAATATTGAAAGAGAAAAGAAAGGCTATTTAATGTTCTCATCTTTGTGTTCGCATTTAAAAACACACTGCTATCTGCATTACCTCTTTCAAAGTAAGTCATTTTCTACACTACCAATGACCTTCTGGTTACTAAATACATATGCTGAGCTTCCGATGCCTACCTTTGGATCCCTATGGGATGATTTGAGGGAAAGGGTCCCAGCACAACACACTAAAACCGAGCTCAGTACCTCTCCATTTAGCTGTGATTGATCACTTTCCTTCACGCTCCTTATCATGGAAACCAAAACACAAAGCATTATCCTCACCAAACTTTGCTCCTGCTCATTTCTGATTCAACTAATCCACAAAATTGTGCTTTATTAACACATCAAAGAACCATTTACCTCTTTTAATTACCACTTCCAGTGTAGGCTCTGGAATACTTATTATTTTCCTCACATACTTACTTCTGCTAAAAACACTTGAAATCTATTCTTAAAAATTTTCAATTTTATAATATATTGGTACTGATTACATTCAGTATGCTGTACAAACCTACTGCATTTACTTCGTTCTTGAAACTTCATATCCTCTGACCTACATCTTCCAGATCACTTCCCCCATTAGACACATTATTCCACTCTCTTATGCAATGATCTGACTTTTAAGATTTCTTTTTTATTTTTATGACTATAAAGAGAACATACTGTATGCATGTCATAAGTACAACTGTAAAGAATCACACTTCCTTCGCTTCCCTATTACCACCACGTCCCTCCCTTATTCCCTCTCTCCAACACTATTTGCAGAGTCATAATTTTGTTCCACTCTATATTCATAGGCTTAATTTGCTATTAATCGTAACATTCGACAAGCAGAAGATTCCATATGTAAATAAGGTCGTGTCATGTGTCATCTGTCTTTGTACATTTAGCCTATTCCACTCAAAATAATTTTTCCAGGTTCCTCTATGTTATAGATTAACATACCTTCTTTCATTTGGCTGGATGGTATTCACTGGTGTACAAGTATATGTATATACACTTTATTTATCTATTCATCCAGGATATGTAAGTTGTTTCCACATATTGGTGTGGACCCATTTTCTGCATTCCCAATTCCATGCCTCAATTTCCTACTTGCATTTTATTCCTTTTAGGCTTTTACAAATGCTGTTCCTTCTACTGAGGACATACTCTAGACATATTTTTCTAGCCAAAACCTTTCTAATCTTAGCTAAGTTGTCAATCCTATTTGAAAGCATTCTTATCCCTCAAACTGCATCTGATGATCCTTAATAGCATGTACCCCTGTAATAGCTTATGCTTACTACTGTCATTTTCTTTATTCTATTCGTGAATAATTGCTTATTTTATCATTATCTTACAAATGCTTTGAGGGTATACGCCCTGCCTTGCTCATTTTTGCATCTTTAATAGCTTGCTCACCACCTGGTACAAAGCAGGTGCTTACCAAATATTAATTGAAATTCAAAAGAGGCTAATATAAGTAGTGTGTTTAACCATCAGGTAGTGGGTCTCCAGACAAAGTTACAGGTCATAAAAGGAACAGACACATGCCAGATACAGGAGAGCATCATGCCACTAGTCTAAACCCAATACGAATTAAGAGGGAAAGAAATGTAATTTTTGTCTGTTTTGTTTAGTGTGCCCTGTGGGTAGCATAATTAAGTTTTTATTCTATATATTTTAAGAGATTCTTTAGTATCAGATGACAGCCAAACAGGCCCTGCTAAGTTGTTAACTAGAAGATTTTATCAATCAGGACAGGGACTTCAACAAGCAAACAGCCTGGTCTCTGTTAAGGAGAACAGTCACATTTCTAAAAGGTTAAGAGCTTAGTTGTTAATTAACTGGAAGGAAGACATGAAGATGCAAGTGTGGCAATCTCTAGGGGTCTACTCATTCCTTCTAGCCCAACTGCGCCCTCAAACTTCTGGGCTATCCAGATGGAAAAAAATTGATTATAAATTATAAACTCCCTAGTGGTCAAAATTGTTACTGGCTGAATAAATTCAAACGAATTTCTACTGTGTACATGGAACTATGTAAACATCAACTGCTAAATTATTTCCTGCTTTTTATTGAGAGAATAACAATGTATTTTTCCTCCTCAGATCAAATAGTTCTGGTTTGGGTGTCACCTGCTAGAACTAGTAGGAAATCAGATCTCAGACATACTGTGTACCTGAGGTATTTGATGATAGTCCTGGGAGTGGGGGGAGGTCTTGTTTATTGAAGCATATAACGACTGATTTTTCTATTCAATTTTTAATTTTTAGAGAGTACGCAAGGGACTTGTGTTTGAATAGCTAATACATGGGTTTTCTAAAGAAAATTTGGCAGACAGAAAAGAGGGGAAATCAGCTTTTGTGTTATCATCCTAATACTACCAATGCTAACATTCTAACATATTTCTTTGAAGAAAATATTGTATTTACTATACATCTACTCTAAATTAAAGTTGGTACCTCACTACTTCACATAACAAAATGTGAGCATTTTCTATATTATTACATCTGTAATTATTGTTTCTTAACATTGTATAATGCCAGAGAATAAATCAACAAGTTTATCTCCACATGGAAGCCATTTCCAATTCAATGTTAATGTAAATTTGTAGAATGAATAGCTTGCTGCATAAACCACTTTTCTATGCTCATCATTTCTTTAGGATAGATTCCTAGAAGTGCAATCATTGGGTTAAAACATGAGATTGCTGCAAGATTCTTAATACACATTGCCAAATGGATTTCCAAAAGCCATATTCATTTCCACTTCATGACATGAACTATTTTGGCACATCATTCAAATACATACATTTATATGTACATATCTAAATATAGCAACACAGGCCACCTTCAAAAGTGTTATCTTTAATTTGATAAAAAAAAGACATTGTTTTATTATTTCAGTATGTCTAACAAATTGTAAATGTTGGTATGTATAAGTATCTCTATTGGGTTTTCCCTTTTACTATGAATTTCCTGGCCATGTAATGACCTATACACACACACCAGGCAGTATTCATGGGGATTATATAACACTGTGGGTGAAGTAAGAAGAGTTTCCAGCAAGACAAGCCAAAGCAGCTTCCAGAATCCAAGCTTGAACAGATGTTAACTTGGCAGCCTGGTTGCAATAATTAACATCAGCAATCGGAATGGGGGGGGGGAAAACTTAGATCTTACATCCATGAATCACAATTCTGTAAATGCCTCATACTAGCTGGGTAACTGGGCTCCAATCCTCCATTTTGAGATAGGTGTAAGAACACTAAGAGCCCAGGGATCTCTGAATCCCAAACACTCATGGGATACTTGTGTTTGCCCCTTAAATCACTTTTACTTCTCTACCTTTGCATAAGAGACACCAATTAAATTGTCTCAAGTCCTCTTTCTTTGGATTATATACTTCTGTTCATCCACATACTTTTCTTATATTGATATCCTAAGAAGTGCCAGGATGCTGTCCTGCATGCAGTCAGCACAGTAGTTGTTTGTTCAAACAAATGGAAACTGAATCATCAAAACCCCATCAGACATCAGCACAGATATCTTTTATTTTTACTGGTAATTGTTTATTGGTGGGTCAATATCTTTGTCTAAAGTCCTACTGCCGTGCAAAATTGGGCAGAAGAATTTGCATTAGCAGTTGCCCGTGAAGAGCAACACTATGAGAGAAGAACTTCACATCCCAGCAGGTGGAAAGCCTCACGCCCTTCATGGTTCTTTGATCCAAGATATCCTCTAAAAAGCTGGCAGACCCATGCAGCAAACTGTGACTCTAATCAGATATGTATAAATGGCAATACATTATTTTAAGGCTTATAATTTTGGTGGAACATTTTTCACTATCAAAAAAGTTGGAAAGGGCCTGGCACGGTGGCCTAGTGGTTAAATCCTTGCTTTGTATGTGCTGCAATCCCATATGAGCACTGGTTTGTGTCCCAGCTGCTCCATTTCCCATCTAGCTCCCTGCTTCTGGCCTAAAAAATCAGTAGGGAATGGCCAAAAGTCTTGCGAAACCTGCACTTGCATGGCATACCCGGAGGAAGCTCCTAGCTTCACACCAGCAGCTACAGCCATTCAGCCACTGTGGCCACTTGGAGAGTAAAGCAGTGGATGAAAGATCTTTTTTTTTTTTTTTTTTTAACTGGAAAGTCAGATTTAGAGAGAAAAGGAGAGACAGAAAAAGATCTTCCATCTACTGGCTCACTCCCCATGCAGTTGCATTGGCCAGAGCTGAGCCAATCCAAAGCCAGGAGCCAGGGGTCAGGAGCTAGTTCCAGGTCTTCCATGTAGGTGCTGGGTCCCAAGGACTTGGGGCAGCCTCCACTCTCTTCCCAGGTAATAGGCAGGGAGCTTCCAGGGAAGTGGAGCATCCAGGATATGAACCAGCTCCTCTATGGTATCCCAGTGCAAGCCACGGCGAGGACTTCAGCCACTAGGGTACCTTGCTGGGTCCAGATGGAAGATTTTTTTCTCTGTCTCTCCATCTGTCTGTAAATCTGCCCTTCCAATAAAAACAAACCAATGTTTAATAAAGGGGTGGGGGAGGTGATTTTCAAATGGAAGTGAGTTTTTTAAAAGCAATTTTCAAAAGATATACATCTGAAATGACAACCTAGACCTTTATCTTATTTTATTCAAAAGTATCTTATCACATATTTTCAAGACATTTAATGCACATTTTAGAAAACATATTAATTCCCTTTAATTCCATACTGCCTTATCTGTAAAAGTAAAAATATCTTCATCCTGTCCCAGTTTTGGCAAAGAATTTATGAAAGCATTTTGTCTTTAAGAAAACATATATGGCCATAATGTGCCCATCAAATCATTTCAGTGCTTTCTATTTTTAAACATTTGAAGTTTCTGTTAAACATACACATACATGCGCAAACACTACTTTTTGAATAGTTTTGCTTCATCATCTAAGAAAATGGGTGTATTTTTTAAATCAAAGGATAATAATCTCACCAGAAAACCAGCACAAATATTTACTAATACAAATTCCAAATTCATATTCCTCAACTGTCCCCTAACACAGCCCATTGGATTGTCATCTCATTTATCTGTTTTAGTTCTTCAACTCAGAAGTTTTTTTCACTGAAAAGTAATAAGACAAGTCTGTTGTTCTGTAGGATATTCTCCATTTGCATTTTTCAATTATTTCACTATAATAAAATTTGGTTAAATTTAGTTGGTGCAATGTCCATCCTGTGTCAGACACAAAGCACATGCTTTCAGTTTATCTCATTATTGCTGACGACGTTTGATCACTTACTTATGTGATGTCTGCCAGATCTCACTTTCGCAAAAGTATTTTTTCCCTGTACAATTGATATGTAACAAGTACGTTTCCTAGTGGGTTTGCACCATCCACTGATGATCCATACTTGATGCAAACATTCCTCTACAGATGGCAAAACACAGTTTTATTACTCCTTCTATATTAATTAGCTTGCATTTTGACATATAAGAAAGCATTTTTTAGAGCACCTATTTTTTTTCTTAATTATAATGATGAATCAGTATTTCCTAGAATCCCCATGTTTACATTCTTTGACAAGCCTATATTAGTCAATATACTGACAGGTCCATATATTAGATCAAATCCTGTACTAGTGCTGAGATCAGCTATTTCTTTAAACTTTAATAATGCCATTATTCCTGCAGTCATATTAGGTCTTTCCGAGATCAAAACTAATACGTAAATGTTGTATGCAAATGATTTCATCTTATTTTGAGTCATGATTTCAGACTAATATTTCCACTTTTAACCCTTGACTTATCCACTAAATTATTAAATCAACTACCACACAAAGGTCAATATTTATGACTTTATTTTCTACTCTGAACATATCCTACCAAATACAAAGTGAGTATTTTCTGTGATTACACGAGCAATTTGACAAATGGTTTGTTTACCTCAGCTATGTGTTGGCAATGGAAGTGCTGGGCAAATGGAGACTCTATGATGGACTATGTCAATCAGTGGATTCTCCAACGACCGCATTATGCTTAGAGTGGTGAGAGTGGCAGCAATTCAGATCCTTTGAAATGTCAAAACTACTCTACCAGCTCTACCTTCAGACCAGAGATGGTCTCCCCAAGGAACTGATGAACTTATCTGAATAATAAGATGCTGGACTTTATACTTGGTAGATGCTTCCAATGAAACAATCTCAACTGAATTTGAACTGTGGTAACACAACGGGGTGGAGGAATCCACCATGGCGGGGAGTTAGGGGGTTTGGGGAGGGGTGAGGGGAATCTCACTGCCTATGAAACTGAGTCGCATAATGCAATGTAACCAATAAAAAACATATATTAAAAAAAACAAAAAACAAAAAATAACAAGTGGTTTGTTTAGTTCTTTGTTTCTTCTTCCAAGTTTGTGCTCCCTTTGAAAATTCCTTTTAATTTAAATTTTGTTTGGTAAGTAAATAATAGTTCAGAATTCCAACTATATGAAAAGTACATTCACAGTATTTTTTAAGATTTATGTCATTTAAAAAATTGAAAAGCAAAGTTACGGAGAAAACGAAAGAGAGAGAGAGTATATTTCATCTGCTGGTTCACTCCTCAAATGGCTGCAATTGCAGGGGCTAAGCCTATCTGAAGCCAGAAGCCAGGAACCTCCTTCGGGTCACCCACGGTGGTGCAGGGGCCCAAAGACCTGAGCCATGTTCCATTGCTTTCCCAGGTTGTAAGCAGAAAGCTGGATTGGAACTGGAGCAGCCAGAACTAGAGATGATGCCCAGATATGATGCTGGTGCTGCAGACGGAAGCCTGGTCTATTATGCCATAGCACCAGCCATCAGAATATTTTCTTCCAGAATGCATTCAGAAACTACTGACACAGATTAAAAAGTAGTATTTTCAATGTATATTATCCTTTCTACACTATTCCCAGCCAAGTTTGTAGGTACTCATTTGATTCTTTGTAAGGTATCTTTCCTATTTCCTATATATTTGCTTATTTTTCCTTACTATATTGTTTAAGTGTTATCTAGCAGAAGAGTTCATTCTTCATAAGAAGTTAGCTAAAAGAGTCTGGTGCTGTGGCATAGCTGGTAAAGTGACCACTTGCATCCAATATCATCGCAGCTGCTCCACCTCCAATCCAGATCTTAACTGACATCCCTGAGCAGTGGAAGATCCAGCTGCTTGGGCCCCAGAGTCCATGTGGCAGACTCAGACAAAGCTTCTGGCTTTGGGCTGGCCAAGCTCTGGCCATTGCAACCATCTGGGGAGTGAACCAGCAAATGGAAGACACCCTGTCTTCCCCATAATTCTGCCTTTTGGATAAATAAATTCTACAATAAATAAATTAATTAAATAATAAAATAAATTTTTAAAAAAGAATGCTTTGGTGAAAAAAATTAATTAAAGACTACAGGAAGAAAATGGAAACCAAAAGTAGTGCTAAAATGCATACACTATTTGCTAAATGTTGAGGGAGTCTCCTCCAGGATATCTATGTAAGAGACTTCCTGGAGATTTAGATAATCAAGTTTGCCAATCACAGAATTTTGAAACAACCAAAGCTTTGTTCATGAAATATTTAATATAGCAAGATTTTCCCCATGAGAACCATGAAAAAATAAAATTAGAATTAAATCTTAGTAATGCTTACTAATAAGATAAAAGCTAAAGACTTCTTTTAAAATACAAAACTTAAAAAAGACTTTAGTGAACAATTCCAACTAAGGATAAAAAATTAATTTTGCTCATGTTAGGTAGGGGCTTTAATTGTATACTCAATAATTTCTGATTTCAAAAGTAATAAAGTCAAAGTGCTAATCACATGTGATCCAATTTTCCTATAAAAATTTAGTGAAGCAGAGAATTAAAAATGTAGAAAAATTTAGTTAATATTATTGATACTCAACACTCATATTACCTGTCACCATAAAAAGTACTTTCCATTATCATTTTGTTTTTTTCTTATAATATTCATTTGAGATTATTTCATTGTTATAATTATTGTTATTATTGTCATTTTTCAAATGATGTAGTACTTAAAGCTTTTAAGAAGGTAAGCAGGTGAATAGTACATAGGACTCCTAAGAAGTTGATAATAGAATTAGAGATCCAGAGGCTGGCCTTGTGGCAGAGTGGGAAAAGAGGTGAGCATCCAATTTGGCTATCAGTTACTGTCCTAGATGTTCCACATACAATTCAGCTTTCTGTTAACGCAACTGGGAAACCACAGAAGGTGGTCCAAGTGTGTGGACCCCTCTGAGCCATGTGGGAGAGCTGGATGAAGCTCTTGGCTTCTGGCTGTGTCCTGGCCCAACCCTGGCCATTGCATCCATTTGAGGAATGAACCAACACAAATCAGCAGAGCAAAGTTCCTTTTTCTCTCTTTATTTTTCCCAAACACTCCCTCTCTATATAATTCTTTCAAATAAATAAATCTTTTTTAAAAATGGATCCAACTATAAACTATGGTATTTAATATTTCTAAATATACTTATGTTCCTGTATCTCACAGTTTTGATTGGCATCCTAGCCTAGAAAATAAAACATTAAAGCTCCCATTTCTTTCTTGTCAACTTAATGCCATCCATCCTGCTAATCATTCAGCACAATTTTTTAAAATTTAGGAATACTGAATATTTATGACCTAAACATTTCCTGTTTTTCAAAAATTTTTATTTTTAAAATTTTCTGTAGCACTGTATTTCTTAAGTCTTTCCAACTGAATTATGAACTGAAACAATGATTATTTTCCACTTAATTTGAATTATCAATTTATTATTGTAATTTTTTCTTCCTAGCAGTACTTCCAGCAGCTGTATTTTGCCACAACATGGTCTTGTGTTTGGTCAGCTACTTGTCCTACAATGGTAGCCATTGGCTTTTGTAATTGTATGTTACTCCTCCTTCGTGCTTTCCCTTTCTTGGTGTGGAAGATCCACTCAGAGGTATCATTAAATCCACATTTAAATGCACCAATGAGAATTAAAATAAAAAATCCAGGTGTCACTTCCTTGCCTGATCAGATCACTGGATTTAAGCGTCAGGTTGGACTTTTCATTTGGAAATCGCCAACTGTTCATAAGCTTAGGCCTCTTCCCCCACAGTTTTATGCCTACATGTGCATGTTGAACTGCCAGTGCTGGAATGTGTGGCCAGAAGGAGTATGTGGAGGCTTGCCACCTTTTGTGTGGATGGCCCCACAGATCTCTATCAGAAGGGCTCCATTTTGTCCACTGCATCTGGAGGATTCCAGATAAACCTCCCAACTTTACTATTTGGGTTGGGTAATTCACAAACTTGTGAGAGGTAAGAGGTGTGACATTCTCCTTCCTCACTTAGGTTGTCAATCTCACTACTTTTAGCCCCACAATCAATCACCATTTTCTAAATTTTCTAGCACCTTCTCCTAAGGACTTTCTGAGATTCAGTGATTACACACTGGCCTCTTTCTTGTTGTTACCATTTTTCCAGTCTCCTTTGGTTCAAAGAGTTCTGCTCTGTTGTCTCGTTGTTCTTGTGAGTTAAAATTCAAGTTCTGTGAATGCTAATGTGTTTGGAACAAACAAAATGTTTTCAATGAAAATTCCTGTGTTCAAGAAGATGTATTTCAAAATAACACAGTAAGTCTTCATCCAAATGAAGCATAAATAAGTCAAAATCTTGAAAAAAATTGCAAATGATTTGAGACCCTCTGAATTTCAATGAAGCTATTTGCTTAATCTGAAACAAACGAACTACAACTCTCCTCAAATGTAAAGAAAGCCTGCTGAAAATTATTGAAAATGCTGCGTATAGATAGAAAGCATAAAATAGCAGCATCACACGGTTCTATACTGCTTTCATTGCATTCTAATATCAAAGCCCTCATACTGTGTTTCCATAAAAAACATACGACTTTTGTTAGTGTCACAAGCTCTAGCAGAGCCAGTGTTAGAAATGGCTAGTGGTTACTTAACAACTTTAGCACTCTAGCTTACCTAGTTGTGTAACCAAACACTTTAAATGCATCTGAAATTCTGATCAATGGACACATACAAACATGTATTTTCTAATGTGAATAAAATATATGCTAACTTCTATCTACTGGCTTTGCAATTGTATATACTTCATTTTAACCTTGCAGCACTGAATGTGTTCATTCATTTGTACTGCTCAGCTCCATATCTATAGAACAGAATATTAACAGGATTAAAGTGACTTGTGCCCATAATGTAAAAAAATACCATCAGTAACGATTTAATAACTTCCCCAAAAGTAAAAACATGTAAATATACACAATTGAAGAGGGAATTGAACCTCCAGTCTAATAATAGGATTATAGACATCTGAGCTTAAACGCTTACATAACACTTGAGCCTGGTAACAACTGGGAAGAAATGTAAAATATACAATAAAATTACCTACACAGATACCTATATTAAGTCTGCCAAAAGATAGGTTATAATCATTACTTTTGCATTCAAATGGTACTTATTTTAACTAATTTATAACCCCATGGAACAATAGCAACTCACAATAAGAGGGTTAAATACAACAGAGCCTCTACGGAGTAAAAGAACACCTGCCAGTTTCTCAAGAGCTAGTGAGGTAGATTTAAAAAAAAAAACAAGGCTCAGGACCACAACTCTAGTTAGTCCCCACATTTAACAGTTTCCCAGCCCGTGGTCAAACAAAATATAATATGATATATTAAGGGATTTCCAAAAGTTCATGGAAATTGGAATTATAAGTAAGTGTATTCTGACACAAAATTTTTATTTTTTTTTTGTTGGACAGTTTTGTTCTCATACACATTTTATTGTCATACACATTTCCATGAACTTTTTAAAGACCACTTATATCCATGGATTTCACACTAATTTACACTGCAATAAACTTACTTCCATTTTTTACAAACTTTCAAGTGCCGCCTCTCTCCATTTTGTTCAATACAGTAAACATAGAAACTCACTTGAAGGGCCCAGCAGCGTGGCTTAGTGGCTAAAGTCCTCACCTTGAATGCACATGGATCCCATATGGGCGCCGGTTCTAGTCTCAGTAGCTCCACTTCCCATCCAGCTCCCTGCTTGTGGCCTGGGAAAGCAGTCGAGACAGCCCAGTGCCTTGGGACTCTGCACCCATGTGGGAGACCTGGAAGAAGTTCCTGGATCCTGGCTTTGGATCGGCATAGCATCGGCCGTTGCGCTCACTTGGGGAGTGAATCATGGGACGGAAGATCTTCCTCTCTGTCTCTCCTCCTCTCTGTATATCTGACTTTCCACTAAAAAATAAATAAATCTTTTTTTTAAAAAAAAGAAACTCATTTGAAAAAAAATGTTTCCCTAAATAAAACTATAAAAGAAAATTTACACAATTCTTCACACAATACTCTGAACACTATGAAATGCAATGTTATTCAAAGTAGCTTTCAGAAAATATTGTAACATGGTTTTGTCTTTTCCTTTTTGGTCATAATGATTTATTACAGTAGCATGGAAAGGCGTAAGGAGCAAAGTCCAACAGAAACCAGGCTCAGGTTTCCAGGAGTCCTTCTCAGTGTCATTATAGAGTGGGCATAAATCATTTTTTTTAAGATTTATTTTATTCTTATTAAAAAGATTTACAGAGTGAAGAAGAGAAGGAGAGGAAGATTTTCCATCCACTGGTTCACTCCCCAAGTAGCACCAAGGGCCAGAGCTTAGCCTATCCAAAGCCAGGAACCAGGAGCTTCTTTAGGGTCTCCCATGTGAGTGCAGGGTTCCAACGTTTTGGGGCGTCCTCAACTGCTTTCCCAGGCCACAGGCAGGGAGCTGGATGGGAAGTGGAGCAGCCAGGATATGAACCAATGCTCACATGGAACTCAGGTCATGCAAGGCAAGGACTTTAGCTGCTAGGCTACTGTGCTGGGCTCCAAGAATGGGCATAATTCCTCCAGCAATGGAAATATATGAAGTGTTGTCCTCCAGGCAAGTTCTTAAAGATTTAGAGCCCAGTGTTTGTAGTAGGGAAAGCCCATACAGATTCTCTACCTGGTAGGCACCACCATTCCAGATTCCCAGCAAGGCAGGTAGCTAGTCAAATTACTTGAGTGTACAAACACTGTAGGTACAGTGAGTCACTCTTATCAAATACAGAAAGTTTTATATCAGTGTAGAAAAATACTTACCAGTCAGGTTTCTTTGACAGCCCATCACCTAACTTGAAGCTGGACTTTTAAAAAATAGCCACCTCAACTTGCTAATGCTTTTCTACACAGATTCCATTGAAATAACAGAGTTAGACAATTGGACTAGTGGTTAAGGTGCTCCCTGAGATACCCGCACCCCATATTAGAGCACCTGGGTTTGAGTTCTCAAACTGTTCCCAAGTCCAGCTTCCTGCTTATGTGCAACTTGGGAGGAATAAGGTGATAGTTCTAGTACTTGAGTCCCTGTCACATGGGAGATCAGACTTTGTTCTCAGCTCCTGGCTTTGTTCTGGTTGAGGCCCAGTACTGCCCAGATGGGGAGTGAACCAACGGATAGAAGATCGCTTTTTTTCCCTCACGCATGTCTACTCAGAACAGATGTTTACCCTAGTGTTAAAGATGGCTGCATATCATATCGGAGTACCCAGTTTGCTTCCCAGTTCCGCTCTTGGTTTCAATTTACTGCGGATGGACCCCAGTGGGAAGCAGACAGTTCAAGTAGTTGTCTCTGCCACCCTTCTGGGATGCCTGGACTGAGTTTTCAGGTCTCTATTTGTCATTGGACTATGGCAATTATTTGAACAGTGAGCTAGTTAGATGGGAGCCTTCCCTCTCTCTGTCTCTCTGAATCTCAAATGAGAAGAAAATGCACTAATTACATACCAAATTGATTTCATAAACCACTAATCACTCATACTGGAGTAAGAAAACAGAGATCTGGTATGTTGCTTCTTAAAGAGAAATCCCTCCAGTGGCACTATATTCTCAGGATTGTTTTCCCATTTGTTTCCTTTCACTTTAAAACTCCTCAGAATGTTCTAGATTTTCTTTTTCTTGCCTCCAAATCAATGCTAAAGATTTTTTGGGAAAAAAAATCTTAGGCTATAAATAAGCATAGAGAACAATCTGAGTACTACCTTCCTCCATACTATCATTACACTACTTAGATTTCCACCTGTCTATATAAACCTATCTATCCATCTATACTCCATCTACATCCACATATCTACCCATTTTTTTCCATCTAGTCATCTACCTATCTTTTGAACTTTCCCTGAACCAGATTCTTTCTCTTTCAGTCTGAGAAAGCATGCACTGTCAATTGGTGGGCTCCCTGATATTTTCATGTACAGGTGTATTCAATCACACCTAAGTCTGAAATTAATTGTTCTGCATGATGCTTTTTAGACTCCATGTTTTTTGAGACTTATCTTTGTCAGTAAACAGAATTTGCGATTATGTGGCTGAAATGCTTTATTATATTATCTCATCTAATTATACCATAGTTTCGTTAATCTAATCTTACTGATGGACTTTGAGACTTCCAGAGGATATTTCCTAGAAACAGTGCAATAAATATCCCTACACTTGTTATATAAGTGTCTGAGTGAATTTTTCCAAAAGTAAAATCCTTGAATCTCTTTCTATATTGTTGCTTTCCTTCAGAGCACATAAAAATCTGAGGAGATAACGTAAGTGTGTAAGTATTTATATTTATAATTCATATTTATAGTTATACCATTAAATTGGAATATACAAAACTTAAGAAAAACAAGGATCATACTATACATACTATCATAGCTTGGACTTAATGCTGATTATATTACAACCACATCTATCTTTTTCATAGATAAACATAAAACTGATGAGTTAAATAGTGTAACATTCTTACAGGTATCTGATAAATCTATTGTACAGCTATTTTAAAAATCAACACTAGCATTTGGGTACAATGATCAGGCCGCCTGTATCTCTCGATTCAGGTACAACCCTGCTATCCATTCCGCACCCTGCTGAAGCACACCCTGGGAATCAGCAGCTAGATGGCTCAAGTAGTTCAAGTAGTTGATTCTTTTTTTTTTTTTTTACTTTTAAAATTTATTGACTTATTTATCTATTTACTTTTATTAGATGGCAGATACACAGAGAGGACAGACAGCAAGAAAGATCCTCCGTCTGATGGTTTACTCCCCAAGTGGCCACAATGGCCAGAGCTGAGCCAATCTGAAGCCAGGAACCAGGAGCTTCCTCTGGGTCTGCCAAGCAGGTACAGGTTCCCAAGGCTTTGGGTCATCCTTGACTGCTTTCCCAGGCCACAGGTAGGGAGCTGGATGGGAAGCAGAGCATCCGGGATATGAGCCAGTACCCATATAGGAACCCGGTCATGCAAGGTGAGGATTTAGCCACTAAGCTTTCATGCCAGTCCCAAGTAGTTGGTTCTTTACCACTCAAGTGGGAGACGTGGCTTGAGTTCTTGCTTCTGGTTTTAGGCTATCCCAGCCATGGGTACTATGGGAATTTGGAGAGTAAAGTAGCAACTGAGACATCCCTATCTGTCTCTGTCGTTCAAATAAATAAACAGAATTTTTTTAGAATGTCAACACTGGAGCTGGCATTGTGTCACCTACACCTGTAGAAGCCACCACCTGCAATGCTGGTACCCCATACAGATGCCAGTTTGTGTTCTGGCTGCTCCACTTGAGATCTGACTCTTAGCCCACATATCTGGGGAAGCAGTGAAGATAATCCAAATCCTTGATAACCCAAATCCTCCCACACACGTGGGAGACCCAGAAGAGGCTCCTGGCTCTTGGCTTTGGTATAGCCTAGTCGTAGCTGTTGTGGCCATTTTGACAGTGCTCCATCGAATAATATATCTCTTTGTCTGTCTCTCTCTTTGTAATTCTACCTTTCAAATAAATAAATGTTTAGAAAATAACAACAAGGATTACAGTACTTGGCAGAATTGTTCCAAATAAGAGAACACATATATTTTTTTTAAAATTGACACAAATTTTATGAAGAGCATTTGTTAAAACATAGAAATTGTGCAGTCAAAGTTTGCAGCCTTCTGAAAATGTGAATTTAAATTGTGTAGCTAGTATTTTCCTTTGATCGCCTGTATAAATATCATCAATTTCTAGAAATATCATCTTTCTGATAAAAACTAATAGCATGCAAATTGATATGAAGAAAGCTGATAACTAGCTAAATGTTAGATGAAACAATTTGCCTTAGACACTAAGTATCTAAATTGCGATGTTTTTCTGTGAATGTGAAAACACATGGCTGGTGTGTTTGTACAGAGAACAGTTCATCTCAGGACACAGATAGCCCAAGGTACACTGCGAGCAGCGTCAACATGGCTTATCACGAAGTGGATTTGAATTTTCTCAGAAGTTCAGTTAAAGATCATGACTGAATCCCCTGTAAAGTATGTAATAGATGATCCTGACATGAAATGGTATTAATTTTTTAACATAGTAGTGGTTACCCTTTAGTACAAAAATAGATCCTTTAAAATCCGTAGCTCAACTAAGTGAGTCAATGTTTGAATAAAGTCTTGATCACTCTGCAGCAGAATATTAATATCACCAACATGATAAATTTGATCAATGTGAAAAGTTTGATGTGGGTGTGTTTGACTCTGAAGTGCTTCTGCCCTAATTGGCTCAAAGATTCAATTATCTCTCAGGGCTCATTATTCATTTAGTTATACGATATAACAACACAGATATGGATTTATAACCTGTCTCTTGCATTAGAAACGCCAACATAGCCTCTAACAACTGTACCAAATAACTTCATACTAAGGGGGGGGGACAGAGTTTTATACCAATTGAAAATCTTTTTTCTCTATTCCTTAGTTTCGTCATGTATAGGGACTTCACACCAGGACAGAAGGAGTTTGGATTAAAAATAAACAGAAAACTGAATGATGTTCAATAACCGTGGCAAATATCCAAATGTGAGATGCTAACAACAGAGGAAGTAAATGGGCAGCTATAATAGAACTCTTTGTAATACTTTCCCAATAAACTTAAAACTGTTCTCAAAAAAAATTTAAACTATTCTGAAGTAAAATGATTTAAGAAAAAGCTTGTGCCTTTTCTGATTGTCACTCAGTGAAATACACAATGAATGATTGGAATGTAACAACCAAGTATTAAGTGTCCTAGCTACACACCTTTTCTCAGAATCACACACTTTTACTGCATTATTACAACTGAATTAGAGACAGCAGATGAACCTGAAGAAGACAATGAATTAGTTTGCATTTAAAAAAAAAATGAGGTCAAAGCATGCAAATATTTTGAACTCCGGCTTTTCCTCAGCCCTGAGTGCTTCCATGACCACAGTGAAAAGCAATGGCTGAATACACACACTGTCTTACCTGCGTTCAGCCTTGCTCCTCTTCTGCCTTGTTCTTTGGTTAATAATAACTCTTACGACCACTTTCCTGTCACATCTATTTGATAATGATCTGCTTCTTGTCACTAACATAAAAAGTTCAATACCATGACTCTATTTGGTTTAACTTCCGTATCTCCAGAATCATGGAACACCTTACAATATGCAGGTGCTCAATAACTGCACACTGAATCAATGAAAAAAATCAAAATTACATGTCAGTTATTTCGAATGTTTTTTAAAAAAATTTTCCTTATAGAGTTTTAAGAAAACAGAGAAATGCTAACTTTCAGAAAATAACATTTAATATTCTGTATCAGAAAAACTATCCATGACAAATGCTTTACTGTTACCATACAATTAGCTCTAAAAGGAGTCCTCAGTGAACTGAAATATGAACTTGGCACCTGAAAGCAGGGTGGACTAGAGCCACCAGACCACAAAGTACACGAACAGGAAGTTCAAAGACAATCAGACATCACGGATCATAGTCACAAATCCAATCACATCATACCAACCCATCTGATTTCTCAAGAATCAATGATATAAACACATTGCAAACTAAAACATAACTTTAATTCCCATAGGATATACGCACCCTCTTGTGCTGAGCACCACAGGAAGAAATCTAGGGAGATTCTGAAGAGAAGTGATATCTGAAAACTACAAACTAATGCTTTCTAAGAATATATAAAATACAGCAGCCATAAATCCACCGTCATCAATGAAGTTTATATTGTTATTATCCTAATGAAAACATGAGCTCCCAATCAGTATAAAGTTGTGAGTTACTATTTAGAGTGGATACACACAGCATGAATACAATTGATACATAAAAATACTCGGGAGACTAACAGCAGATTAAAAGAGCAGATTCAAAGTATTAATTTCATATTTATCAGTACATGATAATTTGCAAGAACTTCTCAAATTCAGTCCTGCAAGTTACTTAAACTGGAAAACACGGATGTCAGACTTATCATGACAGCTTCCGATATGCCTTGTACCTTATGATCACATGCACAGACGAGATCTTGTAAATAGTAACACCTAAAATGCCTTAGTTTTTTTAACTACCTCTGTAGTTTTTTTATTACTTCCATTTAAATGTGTCTCTTAGAAAGATTATAAACCAAGTACTTCTGACTACCTTTTTAAAGTTAGACCTTTCATTAAACTCAGTATATATTTGAATATTTCAAAGGAATACAGGATTTTTATTTTAAAATGATACCCTGGTGGCACCTCCTTATTTGATCCCTCCATTTCACTAGGATGCTGACAAAGAAAGGAAAAAGTGTAAAGCTCAGAACTAAGAATTAGGACTAGCAGTTAACATCCTAACAAAAAATTTTCTTTAAACCACAGCTGATGTAGTGAATACAGAGGAGGAGAGCTAGGGAAACGCAAAACAAATGCAATGGTAAATAATGAACAGGAAAAGACCATGAAAAAAAATAATACTTGGAACTTAATGAGTATGTTAAAAACGTATTCATTTGTTTATTTGAAAGGCAGTTACAGAAAGAGAGAAGAGACAGAATCTTCCAATAACTAGTTCATTTCCTAAATGGCCACAATGACCAGTGGTAATGCCAGGCCAAAGCAAGGACCCAGGAACTTCACCTGGGTCTCCCAAGTAAGCACACGGGCCCAAGCATTTGATGCACTTCCATTTCCAACAGCAGGAAGCTGAAAAATAAAGTGGAGAAGCTGGTCTTCTAACTGGCACCCACATGGGATACAGGTGGTGCCTTAAACCTCTGTGCCACAGTCTCAACCCTAAGTGAGTACTTTTAAAAATTAAAGAGGACTTTTTCAGAATCTAACATTTATTTTTCTGCTTTCTCATGTAAAACTACTGAATAAAATGCAATAAAGGATATGGATATTTGGGTTTTCAATAACTAACAAAATCTGTTAACCAGGAGAAAACAAGATCAAGAAACTGAAAATCCCAAGTTGAGGTTAAAAAAAAAAACCAACAGCCTGGAGTCCCAGCTGTTGTGCATAGAGGTAAAGCCACCATCCGCAAAGCCAGCATCCCACATGGGCATGCATTTGTGACCTGGCTGCTCCATTTCTGCTCCAGCTCCCTACTTGGGAAAAACAGCAGAAGATGGCCCTCGTGCTTAGTCCTCTGCCATCCACGTGGAAGACATGAGAGGCTCCTGGTCATTATGGCCATCTGGGGACATGAACCAACAGATGGAAGGTATCTTTCCCCCTGCCTCCCACCCCAGTCTCTGTAACTCTGACTTTCAAATAAATAAATTAGTTAAAAGGACAAAAAAGTTGGGGCTCTGAAATAATGTCATACTAAGTCTAAAACCCATCTCAACACTTACTCTGGTCCAGAAAATCATCGTTTCACCTCTCAGTCTCTGTGTTTCATTTTCCAGGTGAATATAACAGTGTCTGAATCATCAGGCTATCGTGAGGGTAATAGATGCCGGCACCTGACACATAGCAGATAATAAATGAGGGATCATTATTATTAAAAGTTACAGCCCAATTCTGTTCAGCCCTAGACAAAACTTTAAAACAAGATAAGCTATTTTGATGTCCTTCAACATTCCATTGCAATGTTCCAATCTCACTTCTTAAATTCTTTGTTCCTGATACCTACCTTTATACTACCTTAACAATTACTGCTTTCCAAAAAAGAATTCTCACAAATCTAAGGGAGTCTGGACTGATGTGTCTGCCTTGCCAATAGTTTAGCGTATTAACCTTCCTGGTTACCAATGAATGTTACCATCTATCTTTTGTGAAGGCACATCTTAACTGAAATCTTACATCTAACAGCAGAACTTGAAGTACCATGAAAAAACGAGGGGAGGGCAGGGCTGGCCTTTGGATCTAGCAGATCTCAAGACTCTTCTTCACAAATCCCCAGTAGGTCATACCCCAAAATATTAGTACCAGGGAGACTACTAAAGGTACCTGAATCCCTAGAGATTCAGTGTAAAATAGTTTACATCAGAGAAAAAGAAATTGACTGAGGCGATTAAATCTTTAAAATGCAATGTTCCCTTAAGCTATTTATTGAACTGCTTATAGAGCAGATAATTATATTAATATGGATTTCAAATGTCTTATTATAACTTCTTAATCATAGCTGCTCGTATATTATATCTAATTAGCACCACCATACAATTTTAAGGTGCAACTGAAACCAAAATTGACCATACCTCCTATCTGATTAATGATAAACCAAGAATAAAGTAAAAACACAGTAATCATTGTCTACTAGCACTACCTATTGCAAGAGGAAATAATTTCTGGCTACAATAAACAGCATCTATGTGCTACTTAATAACTCAAACTTCATTTCTTGAGGGCAACACTCAAAGATAATGGAAAGTGTTGCTTATCTCAATTACACGAAATGGATGAGATGCAGTGAACAGACAGAATGCCCTAGAGGGGAATAAAGTATTACTTTCAACTATTTAGTTAGGGGGAAAATCACTACATGTCAGTGTCAAGAAACTAATATATTATAAGTGTACTCCAAAAGGTCTGTGAAAAACTGAATTTAAAAGATAAGTTTATTTTGGTTCAAAACAATTAGGTACCAGTGCATGGGTTTTTTTTTTTACATAATACACATTGTTCATGATCTTTTGGTAGATACCATGTACTCTCCTGTGTTGTTCATAACAGTAAATTATAAACCTCTTAGGCAAATAATTAGTGACTTCTGTTCAATATGGCCCACAGAACTGATAGGAAAAGAAATCTACCAGGCACAAAAACATAAGGGTTCTGAACAAAATAAAAACATTTAGCATCAAATTAAACGATATCAGGAGAGGAAATTGCCAAGGATCTAGGAAAAGAGGTGGCTCTAGCAAGTAAGTACAAGCAATGGCTAAGGGCAGTCAATGAAGGACAAAGGGATCTGGTCACGAGGTGAGTTATCTGAACTGAATGCATCAAGCCACAGGAGGCTGCTCCACTCGTGGGACTAAACAACACATCACCAAGGGCAAAAATCTATGCATTAGCCTTTGCTGAGGGAAGAAAGAGACAAGTTGGGAACTAATGCCCAGACTGGGCCACTAGCTGCTGTACAGAGAGCAACTATTGTATGCGTGTGATTCACTGGTTGAGCACTAAGCAACCTGGATGTGACTGGCCTAGAGTTATCACTTAATTTTTTTTGCCAGCATGCCTCTCTTGCTTGCAGACTAAGGAAAGTCTGCAGCAAATAATAAGATTTTTACCTAGTCAAGATGACTTACAACTGTAAGAAAATATAAGCCTCAGAACGAGCAAATATATATGTAAGAAGAATTAGTTGCCACAACTAAAAGATATTTTCATCCCAAGCACCAGAGGTAGCAGAACAAATTGAAAGAGACTCAAAATTTTCAAATCAATAAAGGGAAGAAAAGAAACTTCCAGGCAAGAATGAAGGTGCAGGAGAGAACAGAGGTGAAAACAAATTCCAGGTGGAAAGCACTGCATTTATTCAACCGGCAAGCTGATTTCACAGGCTAGACAGAGTTAAAAACCAAATCTGCAAATTGCAAGATATGGCTCAGGAAACTGTCCAGAATTTTGCTTATACATAAGATTGTTAAATATATACCAATAATTAGATTTGTCACTGCAGAACAAATCCAAAAAATGCTGACAGTGCTATATATAGAGGTATGTAATTTTAATAATGAAATTTAAAATTTAGAAATAATTTTAATGTTCGCTGATTAAGTAGATTTCAAAAGTTGCTACTATTCATTTAGGAGGACAGCAAGTGCAAAGTCTGTGAAACAAATTAGGAAATATATGTAAATTAAAATCTAACTGAAAAAGGGATGTTGCAAATTTCTATACAAAAGTAAGTGTTAACTGCTGTATCTACAAAAAAAAGTAATTATGTATAACTACATAAAATGTAAAATTCACTAGGGACTGCGCTAGGGCAGTGAGGCAGACAATTTTATCTTTCCTGTAGCCCTAACCTGAGATTCATTACATTAGATAACTCTCTTAGCTGATATTTCTTATTTTTGGAATTGCATTTATCAAGTAATTTTGGAACACTGAGTAAAATGCTCAGATTCTTTACATTAATTACAACATAAGCATCTCTAGCATAAAGGCATACTTTATTTTTAGGTTCTACTCTTTTTTTAAAAAAGAGACTTATTTTTATTTTTATTGGAAAGGCAGATATACAGACAGGAGGAGAGACAGAGAGGAAGATCTCCCGTCTGCTGATTCACTCCCCAAGTCACTGCGATGGCTGGAGCTGAGCCAATCCAAAGCCAGGAGCCAGGAGCCAGGAGCTTCTTTCCAGGTTTCCCGTACGGGTGCAGTGTCCCAAGGACTTGGGCCATCCTCGACTGCTTTCCCAGGCCACAAGCAGGGAGCTGGATGGGAAGCGGGCTGCCATATTAGAACTGGTGCCCATATAAGATCCCAGCAAGTACAAGGTGAGGACTTTAGTCACTAGGCTACCGCGCCAGGCTCAGGCTCCGCCCGTCATTCACTTTACCTGACATCACTAGAGGCCACAGCATCACAGACAGTGCAGGAGCAATGGGTGGCAATCCTACGCCTCTGGTCATTTGCAGAAGCTCCTGGAGATGGTCCCCACTGGGACAGCACTTTCCTTGGCCTCAAAAAGTCATCTGAATCAGCATTATTCTGTTCATTATTGAGGTCTTCTAAACAGACACCTTTTCTTACCCACTGCTGAAATGTTTAAGACACAGTATAGAAAAAATCTTTTCCTAAATTTTAAATGCTATTCCTAGAAAGTGTAATCTAAATCAAATCTGAATTTCCTACAATGCCTACCTGTGCTCTATTGCTTTGTGCTGTGCAGAAAACCAAACTCAGTTAACAGTGTCTACTTCTGAGCTTTCTAGTGCACATAATATAAACAAATACATTAATAGTCACATAAATTCATAATTAGAATGTAACACAGGATATGAATTTCTAGAAGCACATCTAAATTCTTAAAAATCAAGTGTTCTTTGAAGATTTCAAAAGTTTACATTGAAGGCAAAAATTCCTTCAATTCATGCTCAAAGGAAGGTTTGAGAGCTGCAATGGAAGCTTACAACATGACCGCTGATGACAACTAAAACCCCTTCCTGATATATCTGCTTTTATTATGATTTTCCAGCACAGATCAAGTTTAGTCTGTCACCTGTAAAACAGAAGGTGCTTCTGTTTTCTCATCATCCTTACATCCGTATGCCACGCAACACACATGTGTGTAAATTACAGAGTCAACATTTTTGCACAGGGTGTGTAATGCTCTGCTTTCAGTATGCCTATGTTACAGTGTGCTCCTTTGAGCATTTCAGTTTACTTGCTTTAGTACCTGAAGCACCAGGTTAGGCACTGAGTTCACAACAACCAGTACTTTCCATTCCGGCTACAAATCCCATATACACTCCTTTGTATTCCCTTTTGTCAAGTTGAAAAAAATCTGTGACTGTTAAAAGTAGTGAGGCCATCCTCCTAAGAAACAAACTAAAAATAATATCCACACATGAACTGTGGTCCTTGCTCTTGTTGTATCGTGTATTTACATTTTACCTCTCCCCTTCCACATGAGGCTTGTTGTTAGCAAAACAGAGACATTTAAAAAGATCCAGATCTTCACTGAATCTCACTGACAGCAATGATGTTATCATGACTCAGAACACTTTGGTACCTGCTGTTGGGGACAATTTCCTAGCCAGGCAAGAAAAGCATTCTTGTTATCTTGAGTTTACCAGACATTCATTCTCCCATGGCTAGGACTTCTCTGCTCTGCTTATCTTCCCTCCAGTTCTACCCCTGTCCTTCTGACCATGTGACTCATCAGCCACAGGAAAACTATCCAGCTTGGAAGCTGGCAGGTGCGGCTTGAGGGTAAGGACAGAGGTAAGGTACTTACGCAGAGTCAAAAGGCTAGGATGCAGAAGAGAGGAAGCCATCGCCTAATGACAGCCCTTCCTGTGCCAACTGCCTGCCCACTCTTAAGGCCATGACCGAAGTGCACCTCAGTAACAAGCTTAGGATGAGATGCATGCCCTATGTCAAGAGAAAGCAAATAACTAGCTTGTGCTGTTTCTTTTAAAGATAGGTTTTGACAATAGAATATATATTTAACATCTTCCTGATATTTTTTCCATCCTAGTTCTGAGAAAAGTAACATTACTGGATTATTTACATTTAAAGAAAAAGATTTTAACCATTTAAGAAGATCCAAATGAAAAATCTAATTTAAAAACATGCATTTCAAGCACAAATTTCTGCAGAGTTCAACAGAATTTGGCTGCTGGGCAGGATATTAAACATGGAAGTTGAGATAAGTGAGTTTTTACTTCCACCACAGGCTTTTCTTCTTTCTTTGAACCTGAATTTCTCTAAAAGCCCGGTACCTCACAAGAAGACGTGGAAGACAAAACAATTTAGCGTTAAGGGAAAGAACTGACTCAAAAATTCTGGGCTTTTCTTTCACTACAATTAATTGAATTTTTCAATTAACAAACATTTGTAAAGATGCTTCCAACAATTTGTGGAAAAATGGAATTAAAAGGCATGTCTTAGGGGGTGAGCATTTGGTCTAGTGTTTAAGCTGCCAGTTAAGAGGCCCATGTCACCACTCAGGGAGCGCCTGGGTTGCTAACTGGATCCAGTCCTGAGTCCAACCTCCTAACCACGCAGATCCCGGGAGGCAGCAGGCAACGGCTAGAGTGCTTGTGTCCCTGACACCCACATGGAAGACCTGTATTGGATTTCTAGCTCCCAACTTTGACCGGGCCAAAGACCTGGCTTTGAAGGCATTTGGAGGGTTGAATCAGATGGGAATATATATGCTTTCTCTCTGTGCCTCTACAATAGATACTTCTAAAAATAACTAATTGGATGAAAAAAAAGAGTTTAAAATCCATTCATACCATACGGTTTTGAGAAAATTCATGAAAATGCAAATTATGAATAGCTATGTATGAATTTCTAAATTGCACCAAAGTAAATTAATTTTTAATTGCATTATCCATGAACTTTCTGAAATAACCCTGCACACTAAGTCACCTCTATCTTCAAGGTCCTCTCCACCTGTTAACTATGACAGAACCAGATTCCACAACCTATAGTCAGTACTTAGTTACAAAGATAATGTCACAGGGAAAACTCCCTTACAGTAAATGACATAACGTTTCCCAAGCCAGTGCAAGAGTCATGTGGACACTGACAGAAAATACAGCAAGAAGAATCAGCAAGACTTCCCACGGGAAACATTCAGGTTACAGGTAAGCAGCAAAGCAAAGAGAAGAAGATAATGTGGCAGTGGTGGGAGACAATATGGGCAAACCCTTACAGCTAGGATGAAAGTCAAAGAAGGTATCCAGATGCAAAAAGAAGAAAAGAAACCAAACCAAAGCAAAGCACAGAGAAGCAAGCAATCCTGTCAGTCTCACAAAGACATGAGGGGATGGGCATTTCGGTCGGGCTATGGAAGCAGAAGCAGCACAGTAAGGCAAAGTAATTGGGGCAAGCCAGAGACCATGAAGCCTGTGACGAGGAGGATTAGGAAAGCTGAGGTCATGGTTTACTTAATCCACTAATGAGCACAGTGTTCCAGTGCCTGAAAAGTGGCAGCTAAATTCCCCAGCAGCCAAACAAGCTTCCTCACACTCAATAGCAACAGGCCAGACAGAACACACTTCAGTTAGAACCCAGTAGGAACCACACAATGATGTCCCAGGGGGAAGAGCCGAAAGGGGCTAGTTGAAGATAACTGTTTCTGTGATATTTGCTCTCCAACAATACCAATGTAATTCAAGATCTATCCTCCTCTGGTCTGTCGGGGTTAACAAAAACTTCTGCCATTAAAGATCTTGTTTCATACTGAGAAAGACCCCAGGCCCCAAATCATGATTTTGGTATGCCCTGCTCAGATGAAAGCAGTAATTCTAGAGGGCTGCCTTGGAAGACTGCCTCATCTGTCAGGGATAATTGATGGGAGTAACATGTGGTCTTCAGCTGCTGTGCATTTTTTCACTTATCTTTGCTTCAAATCACACCGCTCAGCATTACAAAAACAATCATTTTGCTTTCCTCTCTCAGCACAAATAATACAAAATTCATTCAGTGATGCATGGAGGTTTCCATTACAATGCATTTTTATCAGACAGGAAGATATTACGCTTTGCTCAAAACTGTAAATTTAAAAACGGGAATCAGACAAGTGCATGAACTCATGTGTAATAAGCAACAACCCCTTATCTTAATAGTTGTGATTCAAAATTTAATTTTCCATTTTAACGCTAAAGGAATCCATTTCTGAGAATTATTAGGAAGAACCAAATTATTTCAATTCATTTCTACTGTCATATTTTAATTACTAGTTGTCAATATTGCTATATCTTTATTTGCCATATTACATAAATGGTAACATTTGATGAAATGCTTTACATTCTAAACTTCACTAATTCTACAGTTCCCAAATTAAGTCCAAGAAGCCTAAAAACACAACTCCATTTACCACTGACCTCAAAAGGTAAAGTCTCTAGACAAAAATGGTAGCAGGTGGAGAGTACAGGCAGAGAATAAACACATAGAAAGTGTGATAGTAAGCAAAGCGCGTTAAGAAAACGTATGAAGCAGTCCCTATATAACTTCAACCCCCAGATCACTTGTCCTTTATGATTTCACTTATGAGAACAAAAATCTCATAAATCAACAGTAGGTGAATATTAATCAATAAAGAAACAAAAGAATATGTAGAAATTAATACTAAATATAAAAAAGGAACATTCTACAAAATTCCAAATGAGTAAGTAAAAGTTAATCTATGTTACTAACAGGAAATCTGAGATTCCACATTCCTAGGCCATTTTAGAATGCTTTCATTACAACTGAAAGGTGTTTCTGACACACTAAAACTTCCATGCTCTTAAACACCTAACAGCATTAACACAAAAGGATGAACAAAAAATGAGATAAATATGGTATTTTGCAACTACAGAAATTTAAGTTGATTTTACATGTTAACAATCATTTTGCTATAGTAATTCATTCAGGACCATGGTTTACATTGATGTAACTTGATGCTGGACAGTAATCCCAATTCAAGTTCAAATGTGGGAAATTTCCTTAAAATATAGTCATGCACATACTCATATATTTGTCATTAGATATAGATAAACTATATCCTTGAATATTCAGATGCCCATAAATCTCAGTCAATATACTTGAATAAAATATATTCAAGAATGCCTATTTCTCTACTCTGTATACAATCTGCAATAAACTAGATTTTGTTAGAATCCAGGATTGATGACTGATATAAAAAACTAAATTCCCAGAGGGATAATGAAAGGATAAATGTTGAAGATGTGGTTTTCAAAAAGGAAACAGTTTTCTATACATTTGATACACATATAAAAATAACAGTAAACAAATCAAAAGTATTATTTGATACCTATTTGCAAAGTATCCCCTCCAGAATTTACCTTCTACATTACATACAACACACCACATAGTATAACACTAAATGCCTGTGTTTTTCAAAATGGAATCCAAAATACAGTGACCACCACTATAATCAGAGCTTTTTTAAAACTAATTTTTAAGAGTAAATTTTATGAGATAATTATTCATAACAACACCATTCAAATACAAAATGTTTTTAGTTTCTAGATTCTCAAGTAAATCTCAATTAAAAACATTTATTTAAGATCAAAATAGAAACAATGTGATAAGGTTTTGCACTACTAATTGTCAAATGCTAATTAGAAAGGTTGACTGCAGGGTTCTGTGTTAGAGCTGGAGCAATAAATAGTTCTTGAAGTCTACTGACAGTAGGGTAAGGACAGCTAATACTAACAGCGCAAACTTCTCTATAATAAAAATTGTCAGATAGTATTGGATGCTTTCACTATAAGCAATGTTAAAAGGACATTAATAATGTAATAATA
The DNA here is from genome assembly GCF_030435755.1 of Ochotona princeps. Taxonomy (NCBI): domain Eukaryota; kingdom Metazoa; phylum Chordata; class Mammalia; order Lagomorpha; family Ochotonidae; genus Ochotona; species Ochotona princeps. The sequence continues at coordinate 38,437,438 of NC_080832.1, forward strand.
CATCAATCCTATTCCATATGTACATATTTTATATACACCTTTTTTATTGGAAAGGCAGATATTAGAAGGAAGAAGATACAGAGGGAAAGATGTTCTATCTGTTGGTTCACTCCCCAAGTGGCCACAACTGCTGGAGTTAAGCCAATCCGAAGCCAGGAACCAGGAGCTTCTTCTGGGTCTTCCTCGCGGGTGCAGGATCTCAAGGCCAGGGGCCACCCTCAACTGTTTTCCCAGGCCACAAAGAGGGAGCTGAGAGGGAAATAAAGCAGCTGGGATAGGAACTGTACCCATTTGGGACCACGGAGGATTCAAGGCAAGGATTTAGTTACTAGGTTACCACGCTGGATCCTATGTCTGTTTTATAAATACAGTTACGGGCTTGGCAGCGTGGCCTAGTGGCTAAGGTCCTCGCCTTGATCCCATATGGCTGCTGGTTCTAATCCCGGCAGCTCCACTTCCTCTCTGTCTCTCCTCCTCTCAGTATGTCTGACTTTGTAATGAAAATGGAATAAATCTTTAAAATAAATAAATCAATAAATAAATAAATAAATAAATAAATACAGTTACAAAGAGGACAGGCACAACGGTGTAGCCAGCTAAATTTCCATCTGCAACAACTGCATCCCACATGAGCATTGTTCATGTCCTGGCTGCTCCAACTTCCAATCTAGTTCACTGCTAACGGCCCGGCAAGCAATGGAGGACAGCCCAACAGCTTGCGACTCTGCACCCATGTGGGGTGGAACCCTAGAGCAACTTCTGACTCCCAGATTCCGACCATCTCAGTTCTAGCTATTGAGGCCATTTGGGGAGTGAACCAGAAGATGGAAAATCTCTCAGTCTCTTCTGCTTTCTCTCTCTTCCAACTAAAATAAATAATGTTACAATGATTTAAATGCAGTGTATAAGCAGTAAATGATGGAACTCTATCTTACAGACCAAAGTTTCTGCATAGCCATATGGAGACAATGTTTTAGAGAACTGAATTACCACAGGACCAATGGTAGTTATCACTGCAATATCTGCTCACGCTGATTAAGCAACAACCACAACAAATTGTTCATTACACTGGTCTTGC